>NC_143582.1:208981407-209591407 GCF_048544385.1 Mastigoproctus giganteus | reverse complement strand
TACTCCCAATGGAACAATATATGGCAAGAACGTAGCAACAATAAACTTATAGAAATTAAGACCCAGCCATCCTTCTGGACCTCCAGCACCAGGAAAGTAAGAAAAGAAGTGGTTCTTGCAAGAGCACCCATTGGAAACTCTCATATGACTCATCTTTATCTTCTCAGAAACGAAAGCCCTCCACGGTGTACTCAGTACCATAATGTTCTCTGAGTAAAACATATTTAACACATATTGGGAAATGAAGCATATCTAGATAAATTTTCTCCTTTATAAAGAAGAGAAGGATGTTCTCTCACCTCTAAAAACTTACAAACCTGAAACTATATTAATTTGTAAGCCACAATATGGCCGTTGTAGCCCTTGTGTCAAAACCTTTAATACCAACAAAAGCAACAACTGTATCAATGTTTAAATTTGCATTTTATTTTCTTTTGTTCTGTTTGCTTATTTAACCTACAAAGGGCAGTGACCATGACATATTTTATATTTCTTATAACCTTTCATTGCTAGTATGGCGTCTAAAAGACGCCACTTTATAAAAGTCTTCTGTTACATTTTTAAATCTGTAAATGAAATCAAATCTTCCGTGAACCTTTGCCCACCAATATTCTTTAACTGATTAAACAGTAATTTTCTGTTTTCACTTCGATGCACTACGAATAACGAGACATTATTTTTTGTTTGGCGTTTAAGAGACGCCAAGTAAATGGATGCTGGCTAGTGGCGGCACGTTTTCGGACTGATTTGAAAGAGAGAGCGGGAATTATAGAAACCAATTCAGGTGTGGAATTATCCGTAGAAGAGGCATGCAGCAGAAACAGTACATCTATGAGACAGAAAGTGGACAGACTCTGTTAGAGAGGAGTCATTAATTAACCTAACTGCCCTCTTCTGAATGGAATCTAGAAGCCTGAGAGAGGTTTTGGGGGCATCCCTACAGATGTGGGAACAATATTCCATGGTAGGGAGGATTTGCGATTTGTACAGAGTGAACAGCTGTTTGGAAGAAAAGTAATGCCGAGAGCGAAAGAGAAAACCAAGTTTTTTAGATGCAGAGGAAGCAATATTTGTAATATGCTTGAGCCAAGAGAGATTAGAAGTCAGGGTAATCCCCAAAAGAGATATGTGAACTTGGCTAGAAATCGGAGTGTCACCAAAGATAAGCATAAGAGCAGAAGAATCCTTTTTGCGAGATATAAGACAGGACTGAGTTTTAGAACGATTGAAATCAACTAAGTTGTCTTTTCCCCACTGGAGTACTTGAAGATCGGCATTTAAGGAATTGGTAGCGGATATTCGAGAAGTTGGAGCTGATTGAGCAGGGCGAGGTTTCTCAAACTGCAAAGTGGAATGCAATGTGCTATCATCAGCAAAACTGTGGATAGGATTTCCGGTCGATGGAAGAAGATCATTAACATACAAGAGGAAAAGAGTGGGGGAAAGAACTGAACCTTGGAGGACACCAGCATTAGTGAAGTTAGAAGACAGAGAGCCATCTACCATCACCCTCAGTGAGCGGTCAGAGAGAAAACTGGATATCCAATTGCAAATCTTTGGCAAAGGATGCAAAGAAAAACAGCAGAGTTCTTTACTTATGTAAACTCTAGAAGGAAGGCGATGAATCAGATTGGTCCACTGGATATCGATGGTACAACTGTTGATGATCCTGCTCAGGTAGCTAACAAACAAAATGCATCTACATTTCATACATGAGGAGTTATTCAGAGAGGAGAATGCCAGAGGTGAATTAAACTCTGGCAATGAGCTAGATGATGAAAGTCGAGGAGAAATTGTTGAAGATAAACATAAGAAAGGCACCTGGTGTGAATGGGATCTACCCAGTTATATTAAAGGAAGCAGCAAATCAAGTAAGCAAACCCTTAGCCCAAATTATGAGAGCTTCCTTGAACTCAGGAGAGCTATCCATGGAGATGAGATGTGCAAATGTGACCCCAATTTACAAAGGAGGATCAAAGGTCGACACAAGTAATTATAGACCTTTTAGTTTAACTTCTGTTCCAGGGAAATTAATGGAGGCACTGGTTAAGGAAGCACTGCTGGATCATCTAGACAAGACTTCAGTTATAGCTCGGACACAGCATGGTTTTGTTAAGGGGAAGTCTTGTCTGACCAATTTGATTGGATACTATGATGTAGTCACAATGCAACTGGATGCAGAGAATAACTTTGATATCATATATTGTGAGAGAAGACAGTGAGTGGTAATCAATTGACACTACTCTTCGTGGACTAATGTTATTAGTGGAGTCCCTCAGGGTTCAGTGTAGTTAGCATGGGCACTCGGAGCGGCCTGCGGCTACGCAGTCCCATTTTCAGCAGGGTTCGATGTACGGTGTGTTGTTACACATTGCTCCCATCACCAGCATTCCAATTACCAGCTAGTTGCACCACAGTCTCCCTTCTGTTGCCACATACCACCCGGGAGAGCCTTCGCTCACCTCAAGCATCGATAAGCCATGGTCGTCCAATACTGGACGACCATGGCTTATCGACCTGGAGCGAGGGGTGTTGGGGGTTTCAGGGACGGATGGCAGTCATCGTGAAATAGGTGCGTATATGGGATGTGTTAGAGTAACTCAGAATAAGGATAGGTGCATGTATACTTGCATGTATACCAATGCTAGAAGTATAGTAAATAAATTTGATGAATTTGAAGTGTTGGTCAAGACATCAAAGGCGGATATTGTTGGGATATCAGAGACGTGGTGTCACACAGATATAAGGAATGCCGAACTGGAATTTGGGGAGTACAATGTGTACAGAAAGGATAGACAGGATAGAAAGGGAGGAGGTGTTATGATGTTAATAAAGAAAAATATAAAATCAAAAGAAGTGCATCCAGTTGATATAGATGAACAGTGCACTGTTGAGTTAGTTTGGTGTGACATAAGCACTGCGAAAGCAAAAATAAGAGTAGGAGTGTGTTATAGGCCTAATGACTTGAATGGGTACAATGAACAATTGTACAGAGAAATAGCGTGGGCTAGTAAATCGGAATGTCTTATAATGGGGGATTTTAACTTCCTAGATATTGACTGGAACTTGTGGGTTGGGCACTCACACACTAGTCAGACATTTGTGGATTTATTGGATGATTGTTTTCTGCAGCAGCATGTTCGAGAGGCAACCAGAGAAAGTAATACTCTTGATCTGGTTATCAGCAGTGATCATTCATGTATTAGGTAGGAATTTGCAGATAAAAGAACCACTAGGTGGCAGTGATCACAGTGTACTGACGTGGGATTTACTTAAAGATTTAATTACCATCAGGGGTTAAGGAAAGGGTTTTTGCTTCCGTAAAGGCGAGTACAGTGGTCTCCGACAGTTTTTAAATTCTGTACAGTGGGATCAGCTGACGATGTTACCAACAGTAAATTCTAAGTGGGAAGCATTCAAAGAATTAATCGTGGAAGCTACTAAAAGGTTCATACCTATTAAGAAATATTGTTCAAGGTTTAGGCCTAAATGGTTGTCAAATGAACTAATGAGACTCGTAACATTGAAGAAAAATGCATGGGATACATATAAATTATCAAGCGACTGAGAAGCCTATGGCAGATATAAGTTAATCTGTAATCAGGTCACAAAAGAGGTTCGGCAGGCGAAGGCAGATTACGAGAAATCCTTGGCAAAAGATGCTAAGAAAAACAGCAAGGATTTCTTTACTTATATAAACTCTAAAAGGAAGGGGATGAATCTGACTGGTCTACTTGACATCGATGGTTCGACTGTTGATGACCCTGCTCAGATAGCAAACAAACTAAATGAGTAATTTGCATCTACATTCACACGTGAGGAATTATTAAGGTTTGAAAATGGCAGAGGGTTATCAAATTGTAGCAGGATACTTAATGATTTTGTAATAACTGAGAGCAAAGTGGAAGAGAAATTGTTGAAGTTAAACGTAAGAAAAGCACCTGGGGTGGATGGGATCTATCCAGTTATATTAAAGGAGGCGGCAAAGCAACTAAGCAAACCCTTAGCCATAATTATGAGAGCATCCTTGGATTCAGGGGAGGTTCCCACGGACTGGAGATGTGCAAATGTATCCCCAATTCACAAAGGGGGATCGAAGGATGACACGAATAATTACAGACCAGTTAGTTTAACTTCTGTTCCCGGTAAAATAATGGAGTCGCTGGTTAAAGATGCATTGCAGGATCATCTAGACAAGACTGCAGCAATAATTCAGACACAGCATGGGTTTCTTAAGGGAAAGTCTTGTCTGACAAATTTGATAGGATATTATGATGTGGTTACAAAGGAACTGGATGCAAAAAATAATTTTGATATCATATATTTGGATTTCAGGAAAGCTTTTGACTATGTTGCGCGTGGAAGACTATTGTACAAATTGGAGCAGAATGGTATTAAGGGGTGTTGTTTTGTATATTTATCAATGATATTGATGAAGGTATATCAGGCTTAATGTCAAAGTTTGCAGATGATACAAAGATTGGCAGGGTTGTTAATGACAGTAATGGCAATGTGCTACTGCAACAGGATCTAGATAATTTGGGCAGATGGGCTAAGAAGTGGCAACTGAAGTTTAACCTTGACAAATGCAAAGTATTGCATATGGGTAGAAGTAACCCCAGAGAAACGTACCAACTGTGTGGTACTACACGTAAGGTGGTAGAAAATGAAAAAGACCTGGGAGTAATTGTGCAGTCAGATATGAAGTTTTCTGAGCAATGCAGACAAGCTGCCAGGGCAGGTCATGGGGTTTTGTCAATGATATATAGGAATTTTGCTAGCAGGGAAAAGGAGATGATTATCCCTCTGTATAAGGCAATGGTCAGGCCACGGCTTGAGTACTGCGTACAGGTCTGGAGGCCTCATTTTAGGAAATAGATTTGCTTTAGCATGTACAGAGAAGGGCAACAAGATTGGTGAAGGGAATGAAGGAATCAGATCCTCTTACCAAGAGAGGCTTAAGTTCTGTAAATTGCAGTGGCTGGAGACTAGGCACCTGCGCAATGATCTGATTGAGGTATATAAGGCCTTGAATGGGTTGAGCACGCTGAATTCTGATGGGATCCTTCCACTTGTTCAGATTACGAACCTAAGGGGACATAAATTCAAATTAAGAAAGGACAGATGTAGAATAGATGTGCGGAAATTTGCCTTTAGCCAGCGGGTGGTTAATTGCTGGAACAATCTTCCATCTGTCGTTGTGGAAGTTGATAGGTTGAATAAATTTAAGGAGGAACTGGACAGGCATTTGGAGGGAATGGTGTGATTTTTTTTTTTTTTTGGCTGATGCTGCATAAGCTCATACATTTGCTTTCTTGCATCACATGCCACTACTACTATTACTACTACTAATACTACGTTGCCGGCGGTTCGTGGGTTTTCTCTCCTTGGACCACTTTAGGTAGGTACTAACCACGGCTGACCGTGAGCATCCCACCAGGCGTGCCGTTTCGGATATGCTCTGACCCAGTCGTCTGACCATTACACTTTGGCCTTTGTCAAACTCGATTGAGTCCGCTGCCTTCCCCATCTGAAGAACAAGAGTAACTCTGATTAACAGAGCTCAGTATTAGGTGTTTTTTATACCGTGTCCCGAGTAAAAAAGATAAAATAATTTTTTTAAAATTAAAACAAAAATGGGGGTTTTACAAACGCCATGCAAATTTCTGTGTTAAATTAAGGGCCCGAGTGACGGAAGGTTAAGTTTGAGTTCTGTTCGTTATTCACTGTCTGGTCAGACCATATAGGGAAATCAGTTGACACTTTGCTAGACAACGGCGAATTTACAAAATAGCGGTGTTCATTCTTTGGTTGATGTGGGAATGCACCTCCCTGGGATGGGGGTTGTGCATCTGCTGGAGGTGAGTATTACTCTGTACTGGCTTTGTTATTCTTACTTTTATTTTAAAATTAATTAATTATAAAATAAAAATAATATTTTGTTTATACTCCAGCACGACCACGTAAAGTCAGATGGTTCACAAAATAGATAGAATACAAGGACTTCACCGTATTTAGCGGTCATGCTAGCTTGAACTACGGTCAACTCAAACGCGTGTTCAGCTCTATGCACGCCTTTGACTGCCAAATATAGAAGGAATTAATTGGTTTTAAGAGCTAGTCACAAAAACGCTGGAATTGTTTTATTTTAAATTAAAGAAATTAGTTTATTTGAATAAAAATATTACAGGGTTTCTTGTGACTAGCTCTTACTGCAAAGAAAACGAGCAAAAAAAAAAAAAGCAACACCTTTTGTACATGAACCAAAAGCATTTCGTTTATGCGCATCCACCATTTTGCCCATTCATTCCTCTCCAATCACAGCCTAATATTCAGTGCTTTATTTACAATATAAGATATATGAAAAGCCTATGTGATATGTATGAAAAAATAAATAATAATTTACAGATTTCTATTGGTTCGATTTTAATAAAAAAATTTGGGAAGACTTTACAAATCGTTTTAAAGAAGCAATATAAATTTTCATGAAACTCCATTCACTGAGTTGAGACATGCGGACGGACAGACGGACGAAGAAATAACAATTACAGGATTTGTATTGGTTCGATTAATGAAACCTACTTTCTGAAATCAGATCCAACTAATCTTCGGAGTCTGCCGTGATAGATAAGTGCAGGTTTTGACCTGGTTAGTTCAAAACCTGCACTTATCTATCACGCAACAACTCTCTTCATTATTATGTAACTAGACTGCGATACCGAGAGATATGCCACTGATAAAGAGTATCATAACTTTTATTTTATTGCATGTTTTTATTGTTATAATTTGTTTTGCTTATTGTTAATCCCTGGTCTTCTTGACTGTTAAGGACTTCTACAACAGTAGTGTTAATTTTCTTATTTTACAACAGAGGAGTACTGTATTTATTTATTTGCTTAATTTTTTAAAAGGGCGAAATATAAAATTTTATGGAAATCTATCCATTAGGAGTCGAGTTATTGCATGCGGGCAGACGGACGGACATAGTGAAGACAATATGTGCTTCACACACATATGCTAAAAAACGTAAAAAACACATACCAAGCTGGGAAAGAAATGATCTAATTGGGAACGTGGAAGCGAAAAGAGAAAGAAATAATGCTAGGCTGTAAAAGATGGTGAAAGTAATATAGATCGTGCAAGAAGCTGAATTTAGAGTAGAAGAAACCAAAGGTGGAAAACAAACATGTATTGAGCACATTGCTGTGGAGGAATTCTTTGTTATTACAAACACTGTTATTGCATTCGTATGGTTACTAAGCAAAAGTCCTTCTTCAATAAACATACCATAAACATGCGATCCATGAAGTCACCTTCACAATTTGCTTCTTTTCCCAAAGGAAATCTTGATACCCACACGCTAAGGAAACTGAGCTGAAGGTCAGTTGTAACATTAATATTGCTCTAGACTCTAGAGTATACCAGGGCTAATTTTAAAAGGGGGGGAACCACCAACAAAAAAGTATGCACTGCAGATATACTTGATTTTCTTTGTGTGCATTAATAAAACCAGTCCACATCAATTCGTTCTATGAGACAATTTGGTGAATGACATTGCAGAAATTTAGAAAAAAAGAAAATAATATATTATTTATCTATTTAAATCCATTGTCCAATTATTTATTTATCCATTTAAAAAGACGATTAATCTTAATTTTTAACCTTTTTTTCTAGTTCGTGTTAATAAAATTCTCCCTCATCCTTCTCTACCAGCAACCACCAATCCTAGCTATTTGAAAAACAAGGACTTCAATAGATCCCCTCCCCTCCAAAACAAAAAGTATTTTAAAAGCATTTCTTAACATCTTGTCTCCATACTAATGGCCTCTCAGGTAACATTGCGGTGAGGATCTATGTCGCTCAAATCCCATCACAAAAGAGGAATTTTTATGGATTTTTCATGAAACAAACAAGGCAAACAGTCAATAAATATATTCAATTCACAGGCATTATTCGAGACGCCTCACGACCTTAGTTGTTTTGTGCAAAAATAAACACCCTTTAAGCCCTCCATGCTAACTAAGTGTCTTTTGGCGTACCATCCCTTAGTCAGGAGCGTCGAGAACCGTCACGGGCCCTGATGAAAACGCCTCACTGGGCCAAAGCGCTTTTCCACGTAGAGTACACAAGACTCCAATTTCGACTAACTTCTTTTAATAAAAACTATAGCGAAGATTGCAAACCGAACGCCAGAAGATGCCCATTACCCAGCCGTCATCCATTAATGATCTGTACTTTTGGTCTCTGGAACAACTCCCACCCCATGTGTATTTTCTAAAAAAAATGCAACTTACAGAAGTGAAAGTAAAGTGCCAACAAGGTTCTCATGTATCCTAATCTTTATCGTGCCCGTGGCACATTTTTAACATGACTCCTAATAAAGAGTAGAATATGCATTAAAAGACGAAGGTGAATAGTATGCATGTTAATAGTTTACATTTTCTGTCTTGCTTTGCCATACTCCGAATTCTTCCGAAGAATTCACGATTCGGTGAATTCTTCTGGAGAATTCGGACACACTGAATTCAATCTGAAAACACCAGGTGACTTGAAACCAAATGCGTTTTCTAATTAACGCATTTCCGAAAGTTTTTTGTATCTTAAAAATCTTAATATTTCTGTTTCTAAATTCCTTAGCTTTCCAACGAATGCTACACGTCCACATTATCCCGTTTATTACGTGAGAAAATTTCCTCGATCACACGTTCATATTTTCCACTATCCTGGAAAAACTATTGCAATTTTCAGAGGGTTGAAAGTTTTTCCTCTAGTATAGAGCTAAGATGAAGCTCCGTGCAAAATTTCTTTAAATTTGGTCCAGTAGAAGATAAATTAAACTGGAATAAATTTTCGTAACGGTTTTCGTTACAAATTTTTTGGAATAACGCAAGTAATAACGTTTTTAACGTCAAAACAAATACTATATACCACGAAAAATGTTATTCACATAAAACGTGCAACCATTTTATGTGAAATTTATGTGTACAAATTGTCTTGTACACATAACTGTCAGGCACCAAATTTCTTGTACAAATAACTGTCACTCACCAAATTGTCTTGTACAAATAACTGTCACGCACGTGTAATGTACACATAACTGTAACGCACATATAATGTACACATAACTGTCACGCGCCAAGTTGTTTTGTACACATGACTGTCACCCACTAAATTGCCTTGTACGCATAACTATTGTGCACCAAATTGTCCTGTACACGTAACTATTATGTACCAAATTGCCTTCTACACATAAATGTCATTCGCCAAACTGCTTTATATACACAAATGTCACGCACCAAACTGCTTTGTACACACAAATGTCACGCACCAAATTGCCTTATACATAACTGTTACGCATTAAATTGGCTTGTACAAAGAACTGTCACGCACCTAATTGTGTTGTACACAACTGTCATTCACCAAATGCACCAAATTGCCTTGTACACAACTTTCACGCACCAAATTGCCTTGTACACATAACTGTAAAGCACCAAATTGTCTTGTACACATGACTGTAACGCACCAAATTGTCTTGTACAAATAACACTCATGCACCTAATTGCCTTCTACATAACTGTCATGCATCTAATTACCTTGTACACATAACTGCCATGCCCTAATTGTCGCATACAGCGAAATGTCATGCACCGAACTGTCGTACAATGAACTGTCCTACAACAAAATGACATTTTACTGAACAAATTACTTGAAGAAAGCAGCTAGCGAACAGAAGTTGTTTTTCACCTACCTGAGCAGATGAATCCATTAGAATTTCCACATTCGGTGGCCTTCAGCTTTATTTTATCACTGAATAAATCCGGAAACACTACAACACATTCGTCATCATTATCGTCTGGTGTCTTACCATCGATCCACACTTCAGGCGGTACCTCGTTTTCGTTCTCAAACACCCATATATTGTTCGTTTTCTTTAGACCTACAAGCAAACTATTTCCGTACTCTGCGACAAATATGGCTTTCAATACAGCTTCCTGTTGGTCCTCTTCGTTTGTTGCTGCTAGACTTACATGATCTCCAAGTTTCTTACAAGTTCGTTCAGCGTCTTCTCCTTTCTTCAGATGACGAACTTCTGCTCGTAAACAGAACTTGCCCATTTTGTGAAACCTTCATTTTCTGGACAGTCTTCTGAAATATTAATATTCTCATTTTAATGTACATCGATATTGTGGTACGCAGCGTATATTGTTATACACCGGGTGTATAACAATATGCAGTGCGTAGCTAAAATACACTTTTACATATAGGGGTGGACAAAATAATGGAAACACCGAATATGAAAGTAATAGTTTTTTTATTTATGAATATAGTGATGATTTTTTTTTTTTTTTTTTTTTTTTTTTTTGCAGGTAGTAATGTGAAGGGGAGACGATGAAAGCTGATGTTTATTTATAGGTGATATAAAAAGGTACATGAAGGAAACGCCCCACCTGTCTGAATTCCAAAGAAGGTCAAATTGTTGGCTGAAACTGCTGATTTGTTTAATGTATACAAAGCAATATCGCAAAAAAAAAAAAAAATAAATAAAAAAAAATATATATATATATATCACATTAGGGTCATCTGGAATGTTAATTCAACTACCCAAATGTATTATGTTCGTGGAATTACGCGTGTTCTCTGGTCGATGTGCCTGTTTTGCTAGACGAAAAATCCAAGTTTCCCTGGGGGGGGGGGGGGGGCATTGCTATCTACTCCTGAGACCAGTGAACTCAGCCACGGAGTAAAAAAAGTCCATAAAAGTTCTTCATGTCATTGAGGGTATTCCAGCCCGGGCCTTTTTCACCCAGTGTGGGAAGGACGGTGACAATGCCACTGTACTACCGCACAAACAAGCAGCATCAAAAGTGATGTCTGTATTCATCAAGTATGGAAAAACAAAATATCATAGAAAAAACGGACAAACTGTGGTACAAAATCGAAGCTGACTTGAAAGATAACCCCGGACACTGAAAAGGATTTACATATTATAAAGGGGCGATATTCCCGTAGTGAAATTTGGGCTCTCCAAATTAATTTAAGCTTATCTACATATATTATGTAGCTTAACTACATTAAACACAAAAATTAAACAAATTAATAATTAAAACAGAAAAGCATTAAAAATGCAAATATACTGCATGTATTATACTGTATTAATCCCACCAAACTATTCCTTTTTTAAGAAGCAAGGACAACAATCTGAACAGAATTATTTTTCTTCTTCTTCTCTTGATACATTTTATCATAGCAGTGAAGAAAGATCGCTCAAGCGTCAACTCAACAAGAATGGCCATCCCTTTCTAGAACAAACCAAAAGCTTCAATCATCCTTTTTGTCGTGAGCGATTTTACCTGCTAGCTGTATTTCTTTTTCTTCCTGCACTCTTACTTTTTGTTGCTACTCCTACTCAATGAAATCTCCGTGGGCCAGCTTTAGCACCTATTGACTCTTGCGTCTCTATCACTCTACTGTATTTCATTGTACATTATATGATTCTTATTTAGTCTTGCTTTTGTCAAAAATAAGCAAGACCCTGTTGTATTGAGATTTTGTTCCTTACAAAACTCCTTGACGAAAAGAGAGAACAGAAAGTTTTTATAATTAATTTTTTTTAAATTTAAATCTATATTGTATCAAAATGACGTAATTCAGAAAACCATAAATCGAAACCTGTCTGCAGTGATATCGAAATAAAAATTTTGCCCTTCTGCTATGTTCATTAACGTTATGCTATAGTTCACAAATTATTATTATTATTATTAGCCATATGGTGCAAGGAAGCCTGAGGCTTTTGCTGCACCAGCCACAAAAAAAAAAAAAAAAAAAAAATTGACTTACCCCCTGAGAGAGAGAGAGAAAGAAAACAAGAGTCAGAAGTAGAAGGGAATCACCAAGAAAGAGAAGAATGATGATATCCAGCTCAGGACCCTGGGTGTGCCAAGCCCATACTCACCAGGTGTGAGTCCATGGGGTTAAATTGTTTACTAATACTTAAATTTCTCTCAGAATTCTAAATGTTCCTGTCACTTTAGCATCTAGGTGAAAGAAATTTGTGAATTAAAACTTTTGCATGTTTGTTTATATGTATTAGCTTAGAAAGTGAACTATGCAGATTTGTACACGTACAGCATCTGTTTCAAGAGAAGTTTTTAACTTATTATTTAATAAATAAACTTTTGAAATCAGTAATTTATTATTGTGGCCTTGGCTGCTCCTAAAATTCTACGTTTTTATACATTTAAAACGAAATTTTTTAGAAAAAAATGAACAAAATAGTTCTCTTTGATCCTGTTTACATGGATTGTTTCTTGCTTTCTTGCATTCTTGCTTCGCATCGTGTAGTCTTTACTGTATAAAATACAGTAAAGACTACATTTCAAAATACATTAGTTCAAACTAATGTATTTTGAAATGCGCTGATAAATATTTTTAAAAAAGGATGTCCTTTAAACAAAAATTAAGTGATAGCAGGGGCAGAACAAGAATAGATGAGCTCTTGGTCAAGAAAGATTGCCCATCTGTGCTGTGTTATAACATTCATTAAATATTAATTTAATATTAATATTTAATATATTAATTATGATATATTATGATATATTAATTACGATATATTATGATATATTAATTATGGTATATTATGATATATTAATGATATATTAATTAAATATATTTCATATTAATAATAATAAGTTTAATTGTTGTTGGGCGGCGTATGAAGATCTGTTAAGTGCCCCAGGGTATATTCGCTACCTTCCAGTTGACACATCATACAGTTCTTAAATTAAATTTTACTTGACTGCCTCTGTTATCAGCAGGAAAGACAGATACATTTTTATCGTTAGAAGTTTATAAGAACCAGTAACACCGAATAACGCCAAGCATATCTTGGGTAATGAAGCAAATCGAGATGAATTTTTGACCGTTCTAAAGAAGATGAACATGTTCTCCCACTTCTGATCAACATGCTCAAAAACTTAGAGGGAAAAAAAATCTTTTAAGGTACAAATGTCCACTGTAGTTCTAAGTGTTTGGAGCGGCTCGCTAAGAATTTTTATGAGATTAAATATTTACCAGTTGACTGCATTCAAAGACATGATAACTTTCGTTTTCATTTTTATGGCTTTTTAGAATTATTAGTAGAAAATAATGCAAGGAAGCAAACTTATGCAACATCAGACAAAAATTTTCTTTTTTGGTTGATGGTCTACCACCTCAAATGTTTTTTTTTTTTTTTTGGCTATCCCCTCGTATGTACATCTCTCTAAAAATTTGTGCAATGATTCCTTAAATTTATTCAAACTACCACTACCTACTTCCACAACAACAAATGGAACAATCAATTTTAGCTGAAACCAAATTTTCGAACATGTATCCTGCAACCATACCTTTTCAACTATTTATTATCCTCACTGTCGTCAGAGAAAAAGTGAGGATGCCATTAACATTTACTTTACTCAATCCATTTAAAGCCTTGCACACTTTAATCAGGTTACCTTGCCGATTTCCAGTTTCCATGCCTAGTTTCCAGAATATGCAATTTATTGGGATTTGCTGCAATATTCAGAACAGAAGTCTTACTTGGTATAAGAGCCTCTTTTGCGTTCCTGACCACTATTGTTGCTCTTCACTGCATAACTTCGGGTACTTAAATGTACCCTGGTTCAGCCATTATGGATTAAATAGTCGTTTGCAGGCTCTAACGAACTAACCTTCATTTATAATATTGTTTCTATGAGAAAATGCGTTCGGAACTATCTACTTAGCGAATGAGCTTTCGAGATCCAACTCATTCGTAATTTGTAGTAGCCGAGTTGTTAGGAGAGAGGGTATGTAGTACACATGTTTTGAATGACCGTCGTTCAAGTCTGCGTGATTACTACATGCGGTGCTGTTTCTTGTATTCTTTCTAGCTTGTGAACTGACCGTGAGGTCGTCCCGGAGTATAAATATGAATTTATTATTATTATTTTTTTAAATTTAAATTTAAGAAAATGTGATATCCAAGTTAGAATAAAATTTCAACTGTGTAGAATAAAATTCCTAGAACAAAATGTAGAATAAAAAGTTTAAAAAGTATTTTCTTCATAATTTTATGGCTGATTACTGGGCGCGCTAGTTATTGAACAAATTTCCTAGGAGGTTTGGTGTAAATTTCTTTGAAGGGAAAATCAACCAAAAAACTGCGGTGAGTAGGGACAATAAAAACTGTTATATTAGGGCTACCCTACAACGCTATTATCTGCCCACCCCAGGAGCTCGCATCTGGTGAGTATGGGCTTGCCACACCCAGAGTCCTGAGCTGGATATCACCATGTTTCTCTTTCTTGTATATTACTTTCTACAGGGTGGCCACTGAAAGACTGAAGTTGAAAAAAGTCATAACTTGTTCATTTTTAATCTTTTTTATTTTCTTTTTTTACAGGTTATAGAGCATCCCTTGGAGATTAAAATGGCTACGTATGATGTCCAGCAACGAGTAAAACTCGTTGGGTTTTTCTATTCCAGTGAAAGATCAATTATTGAAACTCAGAGAAAATACCGGCAATATTTTAAAGTTCTCCTAGAGATAACATGATTCGGAACCTAATCGCCCGGTTTGAAAGAACTGGATCAGTCGGCGATATTCCGGGAAGTGGTCCTAAGCGCACTGTGCGCACTGACGCAGCGGTGGAAGCTGTACGGCAGAGTGTCCTTGAGGATCCATCTGCCTCTACCCGTCGTCGCTCTGCTTAACTAGGCATCGCCAGAACATCTCTTCAGAAGATTCTGAAAGGGTGGCCAATCTTTCAGTGGCCACATTTTAATCTCCAATGGATGCTCTATAACCTGTAAAAAAAGAAAATAAAAAAGATTAAAAATGAACAAGTTATGACTTTTTCAAACCTCATTCTTCCTTGCACCATATGGCTAATAATAATAATAATAACTAGAGGGGTTCGTCCCCTGCTCGCTGTGTTCGCTTCTTTTGATAAAATAAAATACTTACAGAAGCTTTCGACTTTGTGTGTATCTCTTCCTCAGCTATAAATACACAAACATGCTACTGTAACTATATAATATCGGTGTAGATACACAACAGACAACTCTTAAAATAAAAAATGAGATTGCGGTGTGAAAGCCATCATTTCATTTATATCTCATATTGTGCTTATCCTTCACAACGAGTTATCATGTATTGCAGTACCTCGAATAAGTAACGTTCATTAATAGAGAAGACTGTCACTTATTCTCGGTGGGCACCACCACCCAGACAGCACCGTTTCAAAGCTAGTTGGCTTTACATCGGGTGGGTGCCTTTCACACTACTACGTAGAACTATTTTTCTTTAAGAGTTGTCTATGGTGCATCTACACCGATATTATATAGATATAGAATCTTAAACTCTTAAAATATTATGCCTTGTTGCATTTAGTTTATTTAAATAAGTACGTTACATATGGAAACCAAGCATGGTACCGCGTGTCATGTTAGATAAACATAGCGCGTGACTACGCTTAAACAGAAGTTTGTTTTACCACAGTAAAGCAAGCTTCTGTTACGTATTTTTGTATATGTTACGTATTACCACGAAACCCGCATCTCTCTCTTCTCCCATTGGCTGAATAAATATCATTAAGAGGAAAATTAATTTAATGTATTGAAAGATAATAATAATGATGTCCATGAATTGCGTGTGTTCTCTGGTCGATTTGCCTGTTTTGCTAACAAAATATCCCAGTTTCCGGGGGTGAGAACCTTGCTGTCCACTCCTGAGACCATTAACTCAGCCATCTTGTGAAAAAAAGCCCATAACAGTTACTCGAGTCATTGACGGGATTCGAGCCCGAACCTTTTCAACCTGGACCGGGACGCATTGCACCCGCTGCATTCTCCCCCCCCCCTTCGCTCAAGAATCGGCTCTAGTAAGACTCCTAATAATGATTTAACCACTCAGATGGGGTTCCACGGTTTTCTAAGGAGAATGATTAATCATCGTTTAGCAGTAAAAAAATCTTCATTATTTTGATCATAAAGGGGGAAGGAAGGCTACAGCCTAGCTCCTATTTGGGCCAACTTGATGGGTGTGATATACACCTCCACATATATATTGTCCTTCATTATAGCTGTTAACTTCACTGTGATATAAAATAATAATTTCAGCACAATGGTCCTGTCTGTTCCTCACTTCCATTCAATATGATCCGCTTCGAATGTCCCCTGTGAATTATATTCCCAGGGACACTGCTCAGTCTACCCTACTACAGTTCCTACTACAGCTGTTGTTAACTTCACTGTGATAAAATATACTTCCCCGTGAAGTACATTCCCAGGGACACTGCTCAGTCTACCCTGCTGCAGTTCTGTCACGCAGTGGTAAGTAGAACCGTTCAATTTCCAAACTCCCCTCTTGCGTGCGACTAAGCTAAAGCACGCATTTGTGCAGATCGCGTATGGGAAAAAGTCGGATGTGTTCATTATAAAATCGGAGGTTGATATGGCTTGATTCCTCAGTATCTGGAGTTGTTTCTCATTTCCAGCAGGAGTGTTTATTAAATGATTTTCTAAAAGTTATTGTGTATTTAAATGCTCGATTGATTTTTTTATGATAAACAAGCAAACGTCTTTGGAGAAACATTATTTCACTGCAGTTAATTTTTTTTCTTTGTCAGAATAATTTTTTCCACAGAATTTTATGGACATAAGATAGTCACATGACAGTACATAAAAAATTCCAAGTCAAACTAATTCCAACCATGACGTGAGTATTCTTTTTTTAGCTAAGTTGGTTGCCAAGGGAAACTGCAAACATATGCCATGCTTGTCGGTGTACCAGTATTGTATAAGTTCTCTCATCGCAAGTCGCATTTATGTATATTATGTATATATGTGAATATTATGAATAATTTATTTTTTGACACATTATAGTTTAGTGATGGCAACGAACAGGTCATCCGAGTTTTTTGATGTAGAAAATCATACTATTGAACAAAGCAGAGTAAGTAGAAATTAATATTTATATTTACGAAAAAGTGAACGTTTTTACAACGGTATCATTTTACAACGGTGTAAAGTATGAAACAGCATTCCCACTTAAACTTTTTTTAGAAAAAGTGGCTTTTTTTGACAGTTCCACTGCCTATATTTTCTAATTTGATATATTAAAAATAGATTTAAAGAAATTTTTAACCTGAATGATTAAAAAAAAAAGAAAAAAAGTCTTGTAATGCAAGATATTAAGAATAAACCTACTCATATCTCAATATGTATAGATTTCTTTATATTATCTTGCATTTTTATCTGTATATTTTGAATTCTAACAGTTTCTGGGTGCACTTGATAAATGCACAACTAGGTCATTCAAATATTGTTATAATCGATGGTTGTAATGGAAAAGATCAGTCTTGCTTTGTAACTTATATACAGGGTGATTCAGGAGGAATAGTAAATATTTTGGGAGATTATAGTATCGATTATTCTGAGAAAAAAAAAAGTTCATATAAACGTATCCAATTCTCAATGGATACGGAGGTATACAACTGTTTGAAACTGGCGTGCACAATGCCATTATGAAAGGTATTAATTAAAGAACGATAGTAGTAGTAGTGGCATGTGATGCAAGAAAGCAAGTGTATGAGCTTATGCAGCATCAGCCAAAAAAAAAAAAAAAAAAAAAATCACACCATTCCCTCCAAATCCTGTCCAGTTGCTCCTTAAATTTATTTAACCTATCAACTTCCACAACAACAGATGGAAGTTTGTTCCAGCAATTAACCACCCGCTGGCTAAAGGCAAATTTCCGCACATCTGTTCTACATCTGTCTTTTCTTAATTTGAATTTATGCCCCCTTAGGTTCGTAATCTGAACAAGTGGAAGGATCCCATCAGAATTCAGCGTGCTCAATCCATTCAAGGCCTTATACACCTCAATCAGATCACTGCACAGGTGCCTAGTCTCCAGCCACTGCAATTTGCAGAACTTAAGCCTCTCTTGGTAAGAGGATCCCTTCATTCCCCTCACCAATCTTGTTGCCCTTCTCTGTACACGCTCAAGCAAATCTACATCCTTCCTAAAATGAGGCCTCCAGACCTGTACGCAGTACTCCAGGCATGGCCTGACCATTGTCTTATACAGAGGGACAATCACCTCCTTTTCCCTGCTAGCAAAATTCCTATATATCATTGACAAAACCCTATGACCTGCCCTGGCAGCTTGTCTGCATTGCTCAGAAAACTTCATATCTGACTGCACAATTACTTCCAGGTCTTTTTCATTTTCTACCACCTTAAGTGTAGTACCACACAGTTGGTACATTTCTCTGGGGTTACTTCTACCCATATGCAGTATTTTGGATTTGTCAAGGTTAAACTTTAGTTGCCACTTCTTAGCCCATCTGCCCAAATTATCTAGATCCTGTTGCAGTAGCACACTGCCATTACTGTCATTAACAACCCTGCCAACCTTTGTATCATCTGCAAACTTCAACACTAAGCCTGATATACCTTCATCAATATCATTGATAAATATACAAAACAACAGAGGACCCAACACCGAACCGTGTGGGACTCCACTAATAACATTAGTCCACGAAGAGCAGCACCCATTAATTACCACCCTCTGTCTTCTCCCACTCAACCATCCCTTTATCCATTGTAGCAACTTACCCTTAATACCATTCTGCTCCAATTTGTACAATAGTCTTCCATGCGCAACAGTGTCAAAAGCTTTCCTGAAATCCAAATATATGATATCAAAATTATTTTTTACGTCCAGTCCCTTTGTAACCACATCATAATATCCTATCAAATTTTTCAGACAAACGATAAATGACTTATTGTTTGTATTTATTGAATTTTTTGAATTATACAAATAATTTACAAATTTTCTACAATTCACAATAAATGTTCGAAAATCCCACCTTCAACCTCTGCACTCTGCGACTCTTGTGGTGTTGTTGTTTGTATGCCGTATTGTTCTTTTGAGGTCTTGGCGTTCCTTTACAAGGACAGCAGTATCCAAAATGCGAGCGAGCAAGTCGTCTCTTGTATTCACTATTTCTTTTGTATACTGTGCTTTTCATCCATTCCCACAAACAAAAATCTAATGGAGTGAGGTCTTGGAGACCCTGGTGGCCAATGAACGGGTCCACCACAGCTATCCATCATTCAAGGAAAATTCGATTTAGATATTGTATCACCAGTTGGGAATAATATAACGTCACTGTATAACAGGGTGTATTCAGGGGTGGGCAGAAGTGGCATTTGCCCCTCCTTAACTCTGCATTTTTGTACGCCTCCTGCTTTCTAAAAAACCCACTGGTCGCCATGCCCCCCTTCCCCTTACAATGACACTTGGACATGGTCGCCATGCCCCCCAGTTATGATGATACCTGGATACGCCACTGGGGTATAATGTGCAGGAGCTCCGTCATGCTGAAAGTACATACCAATCCTTGTACCCAAGGGAACATACTCTAATAGTAGTGGAAGTTCGTTTTGCAGAAATTCTAGGTAAATGCGCCCTGTAAGACGATTTTGTAATGCAACAGGCCCCAGTCAACTGATTGTCGATGATACCGCACCACACGTTTACAGAGAAGTGATGTTGAAAAATTTGTTTCTACAGTGGCATGTGGATTTTCATCTGACTACCTATGAGAGTTACGGGTGTTGTTGATACCGCCACGGGTGAAAGTAGCTTCATCGCTGAACAGTATTAATGGAATTAATTAGCGATTAGCATTTATCTGCTGACAAAATTCCAATCACTGGACATTGTTTCCTGGTTGAAGGTGTTGCACCCACTGTATGTGAAATGGATACAAGCCGTTCTCACATGTTTGCCATACTCTTGTCTATAGAATACCGATATGCGTAGAAATTATTTTCTTGTGCTAATAGTAGGACTACATTCTGCCGACTGAAGAATGTGTTCTATTTCATCCACATTTTGTTCATTTGCACATTCAGAAGAAATATGAGCACTGGGAACCAGTGGCATAGGAACGCCTTGTCACTAGGGCAGGTGCCAAGAGCGGTGGTATCAGAGGGACACCACTGACAGACCATATCAATTCCGTGTCAAGCTATTTCGACACCCAAGGCTGGCTGGCAACATGGCTCCCCTAGATGTCGCATCAGGATTATAGCAGAGGGCGGGTGAAAATTAATTTTTGCCAAATGGCGTGTTTTCAGAGGGCGATTCAAGCCTACATGCATCCTTAAATCTGAGTACATACTGCATAGCAGCATACATCTATTTGCCGTCCTGAACGCAACTTTTTTAAGGGAACAATCAGGCGACCGCTTCATCGGTACATGCTCGAATGCACAGCACTTCGCCATTCAAGAACTGTGTACGTTCTAAGATACTGAATAAGTTTGAAGTTATTAAGCATGTGTTTGTTGTTAATTGGTTTTTAGGAGCATTAGCAACTAAGGCCATATTGCTCCGGGGATATGCGGTGGTCATTCCTTGACCTTTCCACATCCTTCCTATTTGGTGGTCACAGGCTTGAACCCCGGTCTAATCAAGAAGCGTGTGCTATGCACTGCTGCTCCTGCCATAATGTGTATATACTGTTTTTGTGCTATATAAACAGATGATAGTGAATATTCTGATTTTTAATTTAGGTGATACAGAAGCCTATGGTAGATATATGCTGGTCTGTAATCAAGTCAAAAGGGAGGTAAGGCAGGCAAAGGCAGATTACGAGAAATCTTTGGCAAAATATGCAAATAGTAACTTATGTAAACTTTAGAAGGAAGGGGATGAATCAGATTGGTCCACTTCATGTTGAGAATTTAACTGTTGATGATCCTGCTTAGGTAGCTAACAAACTGAATCAGTATTTTGCATCTACATTTACAAATGAGGAGTTATCCTGGGAGGAGAATGCCAGAGATGTATTCAACCCTGGAAATGAGCTAAATGATTTCTTAATAAATTAGAGCCAAATGGAGCAGAAATTGTTGAAGATAAACATAAGAAAGGCACTTGGGGTGGATCAGATCTATCCAGTTATATTGAAGGAGGCAGCAAAGGAAGTAAGCAAACCCTTAGCCATAATTATGACAGGTTCCTTGGACTCAGGGGAGATACCCGTGGGTTGGGGATGTGCAAATGTGAGCCCAATTCACAAAGGAGGATCAAAGGGTGACACAAGTAATTACAGACCTGTTAGTTTAACTTCTGTTCCAGGGAAATTAATGGAGGCACTGGTTAAAGAAGCACTTCAGGATCATCTAGACAAGACTTCAGTTATAATTCAGACACAGCATGGGTTTGTTAAGAGAAAGTCTTGTCTGACCAATTTGATTGGATGCAAAAAAATTATTTTGATATCATATACAAATGTACTTGGATCTTTGGAAAGCTTTTGATACTGTTGCACGTGGAAGACTGCTGTACAAATTGGAGCAGTGTGGCATTAAGGGCAAGTTCCTAGAATGGATAAAAGGATGGTTGAGTGGGAGAAGATAGTGGTAATCAATGGACAATGCTCTCCATGGACTAATGTTATTAGTGGAGTCCCCCCAGGGTTCAGTGTTGGTTCCATTTTGTTTTCTGTATTTATTAATAATATTGATGAAGGTATATCAGGCTTAATGTCTACGTTTTCAGACGATTCAGATATTCACTTCAGCGAAACAACAGATCACTCTTTGTTGGTGTACAGGAAAACCACTCTCTCATAAAATTCTAACAGGATGCTTACAGTAGAAGGTTTACCAGAGCCTATTGTCCAAATGTGGAATACCCTTGATCTACCCACTGGCTATGGATACAGACAAAGTAGTTGACTCAACTTCTCAGTATGTAGTAGTAGCAGTAGAGGTATGTGATACAAGAAAGCAAGCTTATGTAGCATCAGCCAAAAAAAAAAAAAAAAACCCAATTCACACATCCATTCCCTCTAAAAGTTTAGCATTAGCATTAGTAGAGGCATTTGATGGAAGAAAGCAAGCTTATGCAGCATCAGCCAAAAAAAATAAATAAATTAAAAATTCACCACTTCCACTTCACCCCTCTGTTCGTTCGAAATACCTGTCCAGCTGAGCCTTAAACTTATTTAGGCTATCAACTTCCACGACAAGGGATGGAAGTCTGTTCCACCAACCAACCACCCACTGGCTAAAGGCAAATTTCCGCACGTCTATCCTACATCTGTCTTTCCTCAGTTTGAATTTATGCCCTCTCAGGTGATTATTCTGAGCAAGAGGAAGAATCCCATCAGCATTGAGCATGCTCAAACCATTCAAGGCTTTATACACCTCTATCAGATCACCTCGCTGGTGCCTAGTCTCCAGACACTGTAATTTGCAAAACTTAAGCCTTTCTTCGTAAGAGCAACCCTTTGTTCCATTCACTAATCTTGTTGCCCTTCTCTGTACTCGTTCCAGCAGCACTACATCCTTCTTGAAATGAGGCCTCCAGGCCTGTATACAGTACTCTAGGTGTGGCTTGACCATTGCCTTATACAAGGGAATAATCACCTCCTTATCCCTGCTAGAAAAATTCCTATATATCATTGACAATACACCATGAGCTACTCTTGCAGCCCGTCTGCACTGCTCAGAGAACTTCATATCTGCCTGCACAACCATCCCCAGGTCCCTTTCATTCTCTACCACTCTCAGTGTAGTACCACAGAGCTGATACGTTGCTCTGGGGTTGCTGTTTCCCATATGTAGTACTTTACATTTGTCAATTTTAAACTTCATTTGCCACCTCTCAGCCCATATGCTCAACCTTTCCAGATCCTGTTGCAGCAGCATAATGTCAGTAGTGTCCTTGACAACCCTGCCAACCTTCGTATCATCTGCAAACTTGGACATTAAGCTTGATATACCATCATCAATATCATTTATAAATACAGAAAACAATAATGTATCCAATACTGAACCCTGAGGGACTCCACTAATAACATTAGTCCACGATGAGCAGTGTCCATTGATTACCACTCTCTGTCTTCTCCCCCTCAACCACCCCATTATCCATAGCAGCAATTTGCCTCCAATGCCACACTGCTCCAATTTGTGCAGCAGTCTTCCATGTGCAACAGTATCAAAAGCCTTTCTAAGATCCAAGTATATAATATCAAAGTTATTCCCTGCATCCAGTTCTTTTGTGACTACATCATAGTATCCAATCAAATTGGTCAGGCAAGACTTCCCCTTAACAAAACCATGCTGTGTCTGAGCTATAACTGAAGTCTTGTCTAAATGATCCTGCAGTGCTTCTTTAACCAGTGCCTCCATTAATTTTCCTGGAACAGAAGTTAAACTCACAGGCCTATAATTACTTGTGTCAGCCTTTGATCCTCCTTTGTGAATTGGGGTCACATTTGCACATCTCCAGTCCATGGGTACCTCCCCTGAGTCCAAGGAAGCTCTCATAATTATGGCTAAGGGTTTGCTTACTTCCTTTGCTGCCTCCTTTAATATAACTGGATAGATCCCATCCACCCCGGGTGCCTTTCTTGTGTTTATCTTCAACAATTTCTCCTCCACTTTACTCTCAGTTATTACAAGATTCTCTAGCTTACTGCTAGAGTTGAATACACCTCTGGCTTTCCCCTCGCTAAATAACTCCTCATGTGTGAATGTCGATGCAAAATATTCATTTAGTTTGTTAGCTACCTGAGCAGGGTCATCAACAGTTGACCCATCGATATCAAGTGGACCAATCTGATTCATCCCCTTCCTTCTAGAGTTTACATAAGTAAAGAACTCTTTGCTATTTTTCTTTGCATCCCTTGCCAAAGATTTCTCGTAATCTGCCTTCGCCTGCCTAACCTCCTTTGTAACTTGGTTACAGATCAACTTGTATCTATCATAGGCTTCTGTGTCATGTGTTAATTTGTATGTATCCCATGCATGTTTCTTCTCTGCCATATGCCTCATCAGTTCATCTGACATCCATTTATGCCTAAACCTTGAACAATATTTCTTAGTTGGTATGTAAAGCCTAGTAGCTTCCAAGATAAGTTCTTTGAATGCTTCCCATTTTGCATTTGCTGTTGGTAACATCATCAGTTGGTCCCACTGTATAGAATTTAAATACTGTCTCAGTCCATCATAGTCGCCTTTACGAAAGCAATAACCTTCCCTTTACCCGTAATGGTAGTTACCTCTTTGAGTAAATCCCACTTCAGCACACTGTGATCACTGCCACCTAGTGGTTCATTTATCTGCAGATTCTTAATGCATGAAGAATCACTGCTGATAATCAAATCAAGAGTATTCCTCCCTCTAGTTGCCTCCCGAACATGCTGATGTAGAAAACAATCATCCAATAAATCCACAAAAGCCTTGCTAGTGTGTGAGTGACCAGCCCCCAAATTCCAGTCAATATCTGGGAAATTAAAATCTCCCATTATAAGACTCTCTGATTTACTGGCCCACTCTATTTCCCTGTACAGTTTCTTATTATACTCATCAGAGTCATTAGGCCTATAGCACACTCCTACTCTCAATTTTGATCTCCCAATGTTTATGTCACACCAAACTGACTCGACACTGCACTGTCCAGCGATGTCCACTGGCTTCACTTCCTTGGATTTTATGTATTTCTTAACTAATAGCATAACCCCTCCTCCCTTCCTATCCAGTCTATCCTTTCTGTAGACGTTGTACTCCCCAAATTCCAGTTCTGCATTCCTTATATCTGTGTGACACCACGTCTCTATCCCAACAATATCTGCCTTTGATGTTTTGAGCAATACCTCAAATTCGTCAAATTTATATACTTATTGCTTCATACATAATTTAAATGTAGTCTTCAGGGGTCAACCATTGAAATCACAGGAAAGACAGCAATAAGTGAGCCTCTGTTTCTGATATGAAATATATGCTCAGAATATGGTCGTGGAGGTATGAAAATTTGAAATTCGTGGTTAAAGCATAGGCCTAAAAGTCAGGATAATGCACACAAAAGGTGTTCGTATATATTTCATGGCTAACCCAATAGATGCGGAAAGCAACATTGTAAAAGGGACATTGATGAACAAAGCAATGTTCCTTTTATAATGAATTAATGAATTTTTGTTTACAATAAATTACAGAATCTTTGTTTAATAACTCAGATGTAACTAGTCATTCTAGGAAATGGAAGCCATATAAATTATGAATTTTGATGTATTAATGTATGCTGAGCCTTGTAAATATAAAATATATAATTTGTTGTTTTGAGTTTGCCCCTAATAACATATAAATTTAAAGCTGAAAAGTATACATAGTAAAAAAACAAAGGTTTAAAAATTGTAAAACCAGATTATGAAAAAACATTTTGATGAAATTTGTGGAATGAGAAGGCCTAAGGTAGCCACTACCACAGAAATTAAAAATAATTTCTTACTTATATATTTGCAAACATAGTATAATAATTTCTATCATAAAATATTCTTGACATATATATATATATATATATATATATATATATATATATGATTTTTTTTTTTTTTTTTAAATTTTACCTGTTTTCTCTAGCCAATACTCAAAAGGAATGTCTCAACCAATGAAACTTATTTTCTGCCACAACTTGCATGTACATCTCAAAAGCCAGAATGGAGAAAATCCATCCCATACCTTACTAGCGTACCACAGAAGCCAAATGTTTCTCAATTTCCTGCTAAAGCAACTACCCGCCGTAAGTTAAAATGATATTATAATATATTAGAAATTAAACAAATATGTTAAGCTTTTAATATAAATTTAACACTGAATTGGCTATAATTTTGAAATTTATAATTTAAGGAACATATATTGCTATAATTTCCTTACTACTGAGCTTGTTTGATAATAGTGGTAATAATGTAACTTATATGACAATGGAAGTTATATAACAATGTAGTAGGATTTTCATTTGTCACTCATTTGTAGAGGGATTCAAAAATGGTTAGAGAGTAGATGAAGTCTTCAAGGACTCATTGATTGAGACTGTAGTTAGTTTATCTTAGATATAAGGAGTAAGGTCTCCTCACGAGACATTTAGACTGTACTATGATGAAATTAATCTGTGAATGTACATGCTGGTACAGATATAATAGGCGCATCCGTAGCCAGGTGGGAAGGAGTAGCAGTGCGTAGCACATGCTTCTTGATTAGACGGGGGTTCGAGCCCGTCACCACCAAATACGGAGGCATGCGGAAAGGTCAGCAAATGACCACCGGACCGAGCAATATGGCCTTAGTTGCTAATGCTCCAAATAACAACAACAACAACAACAACAACAGATATAATACATGATACACCTTATACAATATGAACTGGCATTCTATGGCCAAAGTAGGCAATGCACTCAAAAATACCTCAAATTGCTGATGGCCAGCTGTGATAGCCATATGTGAAATATTATTATTATGAGGCGTAGTAGTAGTACTGGAAAATGATGCAAGAAAGCAAGCTTATACAGCATCAGCCAAAAAAAAAAAAAAAAAAAAACCCACCATCCACCTCATCTTCATCCCTTTGAATAATATGTCTAATTCCACCTTAAATTTATTCAAGTTACCCACTTCTCTGTTGTCATCCTTTTCCAGTTTGTCTCCTCATGTGTGTTGTCTAAGAAAGAGTTAGAATATCATCATCATTAAGTTTACTCAATTCATTTAAATTTTTAAACACTTCAATCAGGTCTCCTCACAAGTGGCTGGTTTCCAAGTGCTGCAATTTGCAGAATCAGTCTTTTGTGGTAGGAGTACCCTGTTGTGTTCTTGAGTAATCTGGTTGCACTTCTCTGCACCCATTTCAACAGATCCACATCTTTCTTAAAACGCGGCTTCTAGACCTGTGTACAGTACTGAAGGTAAAAAAAAAAAAAAAGGTAAAGCGCAGCCATTATCAACCCACTGCAGGATGGAAGCCTCTTCACCAATTCATGCTGAGGGAAATGGACCATGATCTGCCACGCTGGTCCAGTGCGGGTTGGCAGATCGGCTGTATTCAGCAGTCAGGGGCTTGAACCCCGGTCTACTCAAAGAGTGTGTGCTACTGCACTCCCGCTCCTGACCACTTGGCTATGGAGGCCTGAAGATGTGGCCTAAACATTTCCTTGTACAATGGATAATTACCTCCTTTTCCCCACGAGCTGTTCTAACAGTGTGTCTGCACTGCTCAGAGAATTGCATGTTAGACTGTACAGTTACCTCTTGGTCTCTTTCATTCTTCACCATCTTGAGTATGATACCACCTAATTGGTATGTTATTCTGGAATTACTGCTGTCCATATGCAGCACCTTGAATTTATCAATTTTATTGATAAATGCAACTCAATTGCCACTTCTCAGCGTAACCCTTCGTAGCCATTGATTCTGGTCATTAACCACCCTGCAAACCTTTGTATCATTTGCAAACATAGACAATAAGCTTGATGCCGTCGTCAGTATCATTAATAAATACAATAGTAGTAGTAGCAGCATGTGATGCAAGTGTATGAGCTTATGCAGCATCAACCAAAAAAAAAAAAAAAATCACACCATTCCCTTCAAATGCCTGTCCAGTTCTTCCTTAAATTTATTTAACATATCAACTTCCACAATGATAGATGGAAGTTTGTTCCAGCTTTTAATCACCTGCTGGCTAAAGGAAAATTTCCATACATCTATTCTACATCGGTCTTTTCTTAATTTGAATTTATGCCTCCTTAGGTTCGTAATCTGAACAAGTGGAAGGATCCCATCAGAATTCAGCATGCTCAATCCATTCAAGGCCTTATACACCTCAATCAGATCACCGTGCAGGTGCCTAGTCTCCAGCCACTGCAATTTGCAGAACTTAAGCCTCTCTTGGTAAGAGGATCCCTTCATTCCTCTCACCAATCTTGTTGCCCTTCTCTGTACACGCTCAAGCAAATCTACATCCTTCCTAAAATGAGGCCTCCAGACCTGTACACAGTACTCAAGGCATGGCCTGACAGAGGGACAATCACCTCCTTTTCCCTGCTAGCAAAATTCCTATATATCATTGACAAAACCCCATGACCTGCCCTGGCAGACTGTCTGCATTGCTCAGAAAACTTCATATCTGACTGCACAATTACTCCCAGGTCTTTTTCATTTTCTACCACTTTAAGTGTAGTACCACACAGTTGGTACGTTTCATTGGGGTTACTTCTACCCATATGCAGTATTTTGCATCTGTCAAGGTTAAACTTCAGTTGCCACTTGTTAGCCCATCTGCCCAAATTATCCAGATCTTGTTGCAGTAGCACACTGCCATTACTGTCATTAACAACCCTGCCAAACTTTGTATCATCTGCAAACTTCGACACTAAGCCTGATATACCTTCATCAATATCATTGATAAATATACAAAACAACAGAGGACTCAACAACAGAGGACTCAACTTCGTGGACTAATAACATTAGTCCACGAAGAGCAGCACCCATTAATTACCACCCTCTGTCTTCTCCCACTCAACCATCCTTTTATCCATTGTAGCAACTTACCCTTAATACCATTCTGCTCCAATTTGTACAATAGTCTTCCATGCGCAACAGTGTCAAAAGCTTTCCTGAAATCCAAATATATGATTTCAAAATTATTTTTTGCATCCAGTTCCTTTGTAACCACATCATAATATCCTATCAAATTTGTCAGACAAGACTTTCCCTTAACAAACTCATACTGTGTCTGAATTATTGCTGCAGTCTTGTCTAGATGATCCTGCAATGCATCTTTAACCAGTGACTCCGTTATTTTAACCGGAATAGAAGTTAAACTAACTGGTCTGTAATTACTCGTGTCACCCTTCGATCTCCCTTTGTGAATTGGGGATACATTTGCACATCTCCAGTCAGTGGGGACCTCCCCTGAGTCCAAGGATGCTCTCATAATTATGGCTAAGGGTTTGCTTAGTTCCTTTGCCGCCTCCTTTAATATAACTGGATAGATCCCATCCACCCCAGGTGCCTTTCTTATGTTTAACTTCAACAATTTCTCCTCCACTTTGCTCTCAGTTATTACAAAATCATTAAGCACCCTGCTACAATTTGATAACCTTCCCATTTTCAAACCTTAATAACTCCTCATGTGTGGATGTAGATGCAAAATACTCATTCAGTTTGTTTGCTATCTGAGCAGGATCATCAACAGTCGAACTATCGATATCAAGTGGACCAATCAAATTCATCCCCTTCCTTTTAGAGTTTATATAAGTAAAGAAATCCTTGCTGTTTTTCTTAGCATCCTTTGCCAAAGATTTCTCGTAATCTGCCTTCGCCTGCCTAATCTCCTTTGTGACCTGATTACAGACTAGCTTATATCTGCCATAGGCTTCTGAGTCGCTTGATAATTTATATGCATCCCATGCATTTTTCTTCTCTGTCACGAGTCTCATTAGTTCATTTGATACCATTTAGGCCTAAACCTTGAACAATATTTCTTAATAGGTATGAAACTTTTAGTAGCATCCACGATTAATTCCTTGAATGCTTCCCACTTATAATTTACTGTTGATAACATCATCAGTTGATCCCACTGTACAGAATTTAAAAACTGTCTGAGACCACTGTATTAACCTTCACGGAAGAAAAAACCCTTTCCTTTACCCTTGATGGTAATTATATCCTTAAGTAAATCCCACATCAGTACACTGTGATCACTGCCACCCAGTGGTTCCTTTATCTGCAAATTCTTAATACATGAATGATCACTGCTGATAACCAGATCAAGAGTATTACCCTCTCTGGTTGCCTCTCGAACAAGGTGCAGAAAACAGTCATCCAATAAATCCACAAAAGTCTTACTAGTGTGTGTGTGTGGCCAACCCCTCCTAGTTCCAGTCAATATCTGGGAAGTTAAAATCCCCCATTATAAGGCTTTGAAGGATTTGAAAAAGATGAATGATATGAAAAGGTTACAGATAAGATTGTAAAGGTTGCAGAGCTACTTCAGTTGGAGTTAATAGAGGAAGAAGAGAAGGAATTATCTAATGAAGAACTTATTGACTTGCAGGCAGCAATAGTGAAAGAAGAAAATGCTGACAAAGCTCAAGATGAACCAAATGAGTTGCTGAGATGCTTCATCACCAGAGTGATGGCAATGGCAAGGTTTGAGAAGATGGATCCTAACAGCGAATGATTCTTAAAAGTTAATAGAGGGGTGAATGATATGCTTGCTTGCTACAAAGAAATGTACGATGAAAAGAAAAAAGCCACCATCCAGTCATCCATTAATATGTTCTTTTGTAAGGTTGAGTGGCCGACCCCTTCTAAATTTCCGCAGCCCTCAATCTCCGCAGCGGCGTACTTATCTGCTGAAGATTTCGATTCTCGCAACAATGCCCGAGAGGTAAAACTTACTGATGTTATGCCTGTCTCTTCTCTTTCATAATTTTGAAATTTTTTTTAAATTGAATGCTTGTAATTTTTCTTGCACGTGAGATAAAAAATTGAATAAATACAATCAATAATTCTATTCACATGTTCATTGAACATTTCTTTTTTGATTCAATCAATTCAGCGAGCACGGTTGCGAGTGCTGCACAACAAGCATGGGGGAACTTCCAACTTATGTAGTGCTCTACAGAACACAACCCTTACTTAAGTTGGAGAGTTCCTGTATATATCTAATTCAGTGCATTGCATTAGCAAAGGAACATGATGCATGAAAGCAAGCTTATATAGCATCAGCCAAAAAAAAAAACAACCCCTTATTTCACCCATCCACTCGCTCCAAATGTTTGTCAAGTTCTGTCTTGAATCTATTTAAGCTATCAACTTCTACAACAACAGATGGAGGTTTGTTCCAGCAATCAACCACCCACTGGCTAAAGGCAAACTTCTGCACATCTATCCTACAACCATCTTTCCTCAATTTGAATTTATGCCCTCTCAGGCGATTATTCTGAGAAAGAGGAAGAATCCCATCCACATTGAGCATGCTCAAACCATTCAAGGCTTTATACACCTCAGTCAGATCACCTCGCAGGTGCCTATTCTCAAGACACTATAATTTGCAAAATTTAAGCCTTTCTTCGTAAGAGCAACCCTTTGTTCTGTTCACTAAACTTGTTGTCCTTCTCTGTACTCGTTCCAACAGCTCTACATCCTTCTTAAAATGAGGCCTCCAGACCTGTATACAGTACTCAAGGTGTGGCTTGACCATTGCCTTATATAAGGGAATAATCACTTCTATCCTTGCTAGAAAAAGTCCTGTATATCATTGACAAAACACCATGAGCTACTCTAGCAGACTGTCTGCACTGTACAGAAAACTTCATATCTGCCTGCACAATTACCCCGAGGTCCTTTTCATACTCTACCACTGTCAGTGTGGTACCACAGAGTTGATACGTTACTCTGGGATTACTGCTTCCCATATGTAGTATTTTACATTTGTCAATGTTAAACTTCATTTGCCACCTCTCAGCCCATCTGCTCAACTTTTCTAGATCCTGTTGCAGCAGTGTACTGTCATTAGTGTCATTAACAACCCTGCCAATCTTCGTATCATATGCAAACTTGGACATTAAGCCTGATATACCATCATCAATTTCATTTATAAATACAGAAAACAACAATGGACCCAACACTGAACCCTGAGGGACTCCACTAATAGCATTAGTTCATGAACAGCAGTGTCCATTGATTACCACTCTCTGTCTTCTCCCACTCAACCATCCCTTTATCCATAGCAGCAATTTGCCTCAAATGCCACTGTTCCAATTTGTGAAGCAGCCTTTCATGTGCAACAGTATCAAAGGCTCTTCTAAGATCCAGATATATGATATCAAAGTTATTCTTTGCATCCAGTTCCTTTGTGACTACATCATAGTATCCAATCAAATTAATCAGACAAGACGTCCTCTTAACAAACCCATGCTGTGTCCGGGCTATAACTGAAGTCTTGTCTAGAGATCCCGCAATGCTTCTTTAACCAGTGCCTCCATTAATTTCCCTGGAACAGCAGTTAAACTAACAGGTCTGTAATTACCTGTGTCTCCCTTTGATCCTCCTTTGTGTATTGGGGTCACATTTGCACATCTTTAGTCCATGGGCACCTCCCCTGAGTGCAGGGAAGCTCTCATAATTATGGCTAAGGGTTTGCTTACTTCCTTTGCCACCTCCTTTAATATAACTGGATAGATTCCAGCCAGCCCAGTTGCCTTCTTGTGTTTATCTTCAACAATTTCTCCTCCACTTTACTCTCAGTTATTACAAGATCATCTAGCTTACTGCCAGAGTTGAATACACCTTTGGCATTCCCCTTGCTGAATAACTCCTCATGTGTGAATGTCGATGCAAAATATTCATTTAGTTTGTTAGCTACCTGAACAGGATCATCAACAGTTGACCCATCGTTATCAAGTGGACCAATCTGATTCATCCTCTTCCTTCTAAAGTTTACATAAGTAAAGAATTCTTTCTGTTTTTCTTAGCATCCTTTGCCAAAGATTTCTCGTAATTTGCCTTTGCTTGCCTAACCTATTTTGTAACTTGGTTACAGACCAGCTTATATCTATCATAGGCTTCTGTGTCACATGTTAATTTATATGTATCCCATGCATTTTTCTTCTCTGTCACATGTCTAATTAGCTCATCTGACATCCATTTTGGCCTAAATTCCCATTTTGAATTTGCTGTTGGTAACATCATCAGTTGTTTCATTCAGATTCATTCATTTAAATACTGTCTCAGACCACCGTAGTCACCGTTACGAAAGCAAAAACCCTTTACCCTTAATGGTAGTTACCTCTTTGAGTAAATCCCACTTCAGCACACTGTGATCACTGCCACCTAGTGGTTCCTTTATCTGCAGATTGTTGATGCATGAAGAATCACTACTGATAATCAGATCAAGAGTATTACTCCCTGTAGTTGCCTCCCGAACATGCTATTGTAGAAAACAATCATCCAATAAATCCACAAAAGCCTTCCTAGTGTGCGAGTGACCAACCCACAAATTCCAGTTAATATCCAGGAAATTAAAACCCCCCATTATAAGACCCTCTAATTTACTTGCCCACTCTATTTCTCTGCACAAGTGCTCATTATACTCATCAGATTCATTAGGCCTATAACACACACCTATTCTCATTTTTCCTTTCCCAGTGCTTATGTCATACCAAACACACTCAACATTGCATTGACCACCCACATCAGTTGGATGCACTTATTTAGATTTTATGTGTTTCTTAACTAACAACATAATCCCTCCTCCCTTCCTGTCCTGTCTATCCTTTCTGTACACATTGTACTCCCCAAATTCCAGTTCTGCACTGCTTATGTCTGTGTGACACCATGTCTCTGATATCCCAACAATATCTGCCTTTGATGTCTTGACTAGCACTTCAAGCTCATCGAATTTATTAACTATACTCCTAGCATTGGTATACATGCACCTGTTTCTACTCTTTGTTACCCTAACACAGCTCATGTATTTACTTGTTCCACTATGACTCCCAGCAGTCCTGGAGATTCCCATTGCCCTGATTTCCAGGCTGCTGCTAAATTGCATTTCATAGAAGTAGTGGAAGAATCACTTTTACTTCTGCCAGCGGCTACTGTTAATCTATTAATCCGTATATCCCCCGATGCTAGCAGTTTTCCGACCCACCTGCCTCGATAGCATTAGCAAATATTCTTGCACCCTTTCTATTTAAGTGTATCCCATCCCTGTAGAAGCAGTCTCTCCTGTTAACAAACATAGACCAGGCTAAGAAAAATTCTACCCCTTGAGTCTTTCACAATCTCTCCAGTGCCGAATTGATCGACAAGGCTCTCATCATATACTTCCTCCTATCTTGTCTGGGCAGAATTGCAGACACTTTCAAATTGAGCCCTAACTCATGAGTTTTTCTCAGCATTGTCTTGTACTCTTAAGTAATTCTGCCAGTCTCCCACTCTTAATATCATTAGTGCCAACATGTACAACAATATCACCCTCTGTGCCCTTAAAGGATGATATCTGCCCTACGTCATCAACCTTTGCCTCTGGCAGACATACCCTGGTTCTGTTCTATCTATCCCTTTTGCACAATATGTTCCCCATTTCCCTGACAATAGAGTCACCTACAACAACTAGTTTCTTTGGGACCAGCGCAATCTGCCTTGGGGGTTGCCGCTTTGTTGCGTGATGTTCAAGTGCAAGCTCTGGCATTGATGTGGGCAGCTGAGAGCTTGATGGGCCCCTCAATTTAAATCCTTTGAGGGCATCCACTGTGTCCTTCAAGCTCTCATATAAGTTCATAACAATGCCGAGTTGGTGCCTGATTTCTTCGCACTCATTACATTGCGTGCACACACACACAAAAACATTCCCCTTGGCAATATCATTTCCTGTTCCTGATTGCTCCGCAAACATCAAACAAGCAGTGCATTTGAATAAACTGTGATTCAGAGGACAACCTCCCCCCCCCTCAGTTCTTCCCTGAGCCACAGCACTTCCACTGGTTTGAGCCTTTTGCTTTGCTGCTCTGGTCTGAGTCATGATTTCTATTCAAGTTCAATAAAATTCCAATACAAAATATAACCCTAAACCTATATCGCAATGCAGTTATAACAATATATATATGTATTTCGATATATTAGCATTAGCATTAGCATTAGTAGAGGCATATGATGCAAGAAAGCAAGCTTATTCAGCATCAGCCAATAAAAAAAAAAAAAAAAAAAAAACAACCACTACTCCCATTTCACCCCTCAATTCGTTCGAAATACCTGTCCAGCTGAGCCTTAAATTTGTTTAGGCTATCAACTTCAACAACAAGCGATGGAAGTCTATTCCACAAACCAACTGCCCGCTGGCTAAAGGCGAATTTCCGCACATCTATCCGACATCCGTCCTTCCTCAATTTGAATTTATGCCCTCTCAGGTGATTATTCTGAGCAAGAGGAAGAATCCCATCGGCATTGAGCATGCTCAAGCCATTCAAAGCCTTGTACACCTCTATCAGATCACCTCGGCGATGCCTAGTCTCCAGGCTCTGTAATTTGCAAAACTTAAGCCTTTCTTCGTAAGAGCAACCCTTTGTTCCATTCACTAATCTTGTTGCCCTTCTCTGTACTCGTTCCAGCAGCTCTACATCCTTCTTGAAATGAGGCCTTCAGACCTGTATACAGTACTCAAGGTGTGGCCTGACCAATGCCTTATACAAGGGAATAATCACATCCCTGTCCCTGCTAGAAAAATTCCTGTATATCATTGACAAGACACCATGAGCTACTCTTGCAGCTCGTCTGCACTGCTCAGAGAACTTCATATCTGCCTGCACAATTACCCCCAGGTCCTTTTCATTCTCTACCACTGTCAGCGTAGTACCACAGAGTTGATACGTTGATCTGGGGTTACTGTTTCCCATATGTAGTACTTTACATTTGTCAATGTTAAACTTCATTTGCCACCTCTCAGCCCATCTGCTCAACCTTTCCAGATCCTGTTGCAGCAGCATAGTATCAGTAGTGTCCTTAACAACCCTGCCAACCTTTGTATCGTCTGCAAACTTGGACATTAAGCCTGATACACCATCATCAATATCATTTATAAACACCGAAAACAACAATGGACCCAACACTGAACCCTGAGGAACTCCACTAATAACATTAGTCCACGTTGAGCAGTGTCCATTGATTACCACTCTCTGTCTTCTGCCACTCAACCATCCCTTTATCCATAGCAGCAATTTGCCTCGAATGCCACACTTCTCCAATTTGTGCAGCAGTCTTCCATGCGCAACAGTATCAATAGCCTTTCTAAGATCCAAATATATAATATCAAAGTTATTTACTGCATCCAGTTCTTTTGTGACTACATCATAGTATCCAATCAAATTGGTCAGGCAAGACCTGCCCTTAACAAAACCGTGCTGCGTCTGAGCTATAACTGAATTCTTGTCTAGATGATCCTGCAGTGCTTCTTTAACCAGTGCCTCCATTAATTTTCCTGGAACCGAAGTTAAACTAACAGGTCTATAATTACTTGTGTCAGCCTTTGATCCTCCTTTGTGAATTGGGGTTACATTTGCACATCTCCAGTCCATGGGTACCTCCCCTGAGTCCAAAGAAGCTCTCATAATTATGGCTAGGGGTTTGCTTACTTCCTTTGCTGCCTCCTTTAATATAACTGGATAGATCCCATCCACCCCGGGTGCCTTTTTTATGTTTATCCTCAACAATTTCTCCTCCACTTTCCTCTCAGTTATTAGAAAATCATCTAGCTCACTGCCAATGTTTACTTCACCTACGACATTCCCCTTCCTGAATAACTCCTCATGTGTGAATGTAGATGCAAAATACTCGTTTAGATTGTTAGCCACCTGAGCTGGATCCTCAACTGTTGAACCATCAACATCCAGTGGACCAATCTGATTCATCCCTTTCCTTCTTGAGTTTAAATAGGTAAAGAACTCTTTTCTGTTTTTCTTTGCATCCTTTGCCAAGGATTTCTCATAATCTGCCTTTGCCTGCCTAATCTCCTTTGTGACTTGGTTACAGACCAACTTATATCTATCATAGGCTTCCACGTCACCCATTAATTTGTACGTATCCCATGCATTTTTCTTCTCTGCCATATGTCTCATTAGTTCATCTGACAACCATTTAGGCCTGAACCTTGAACAATATTTCTTGGTTGGTATGTAAAGCCTGGTAGCTTCCAAGATTAGTTGCTTGAATGCTTCCCATTTTGAATTTGCTGTTGGTAACATCATCAGTTGGTCCCACTGTATAGAATTTAAATACTGTCTCAGACCATCATAGTCGCCTTTACGAAAGCAAAAACCCTTCCCTTTACCTCTGATGGTAGTTACCTCCTTGAGTAAATCCCACTTCAGCACACTGTGATCACTGCCACCCAGTGGTTCATTTATCTGCAGATTCCTAATGCATGAAGAATCACTACTGATAATCAGATCAAGAGTATTACTCCCTCTAGTTGCCTCCCGAACATGCTGGTGTAGAAAACAATCATCCAATAAATCCACAAAAGCCTTGCTAGTGTGTGAGTGACCAACCCACAAATTCCAGTCAATATCTGGGAAATTAAAATCCCCCATTATAAGACTCTCTGATTTACTGGCCCATTCTATTTCCCTGTACAGTATCTTATTATACTCATCAGAGTCATTAGGCCTATAGCACACTCCTACTCTCAATTTTGATTTACCTATGCTTATGTCACACCAAACTGACTCAACACTGCACTGTCCAGCGATGTCAACTGGCTTCACTTCCTTGGATTTTATGTGTTTTTTAACTAATAGCATAACCCCTCCTCCCTTCCTATCCTGTCTATCCTTTCTGTAGACGTACTCCCCAAATTCCAGTTCTGCATTCCTTATATCTGTGTGACACCACGTCTCTGATATCCCAACAATATCTGCCTTTGATGTTTTGAGTAATACCTCAAATTCATCAAATTTATTTACTAAACTCCTAGCATTAGTGTACACGCAAGTATACATGCACCTGTTTCTATTCTTAGCTACCCTAACACAACCCATGTGTTTACTTGTACTGCAATGACTTCCAGCAGTCTCTGAAATATCCTCCATCTTGTTTTTCAGGCTTCTGCTCATTCCAATAGAAGCAGTGCAAGAATCTCTTTCACCTCTGCCAGTGGCTACTGTTAATGCATTAGTCTTTGTCTCCCCCCAAGCTAGCAGTTTTCCGACCCACCTAACACTGCCTCGATAGCATCAGCAAATATTCTTGCACCCTTTCTATTTAAGTGTATCCCATCCCTGTAGAAGCAATCTCTCCTGTTAACAAGTACAGTCCAGGCTGAAAAAAATTCTACCCCTTCAGCCTTGCACAATCTTTCCAGGGCCGAATTGATCGACAAGGCTCTCATCATATATACCCTCCTATCGTGTCTGGGCAGAATTGCAGACACTTTCAAATTGAACCCTACTTCACGGCTTTTTTTCAACAGTGACCTGTACTTGTTAAGTAATTCCGCTGGTCTCCTACTCTTAATATCATTGGTGCCAACGTGTACAACTATATCACCTTTTGTGCCCTTAAAAGATGATATCTGCTCTACAACGTCATCAACCTTTGCCCCTGGCAGACATACCCTGGTCCTGTTCCACCTATCCTTTTTACAAAGCATGTTCCCCATTTCCCTGACAATTGAGTCACCAACAACTACTAGTTCCTGTTGGACCAGCGCATTCTGCCTTGGGGGCTGCCTCTGTGTTGCAAGATGACCAAGTCCAAGCTCTGGTGTTGATGTGGGCAGCTGAGAGCTTGATGGGCCCCTCAATTTATTTCCTTCGAGGGCATCCACCCTGTCCTTCAAGGTCTCATATAGGCCCATAACAACGCCGAGTTGTCGCCTAATTTCCTTGCACTCCTTGCATCTTGCACACACAAAGACATCCCCCATGGCAGTATCATGTCCCGTACCCGATTGCTCCGCAAACATCAAGCAAACAGTGCATCTTAAAAGGCCGTGATTCAGGGGGCAACTGCCCCCCTCAGTTCTCCCCTGAGTCACAGCACTCCCATTAGCTTGAGCCTTTTGCTTTGCTGCTCTGGTCAGAATCATGATTTCGATTTAAATGTCAATAAAATTACAATTTCAGAACAAAATTAAAACCTTAAACTTGTATCTTAACACAGTTATAACGCTATATTTATTTTTCGGTATCGAGTGTTATCTACGAGTTCCCTTTATATAACTTCCGTATCAAGTATGTATTAATTATTTGTTACGTTTGTACTCTAAGTCGTTATATATATATAGTTAAAAGTACAATTTAATTGACAATGAAGTTTAACAAGATTAATAGATGTACTGATTAATTGACAATATTATATTATGCACTATACTATACAAAGCTAATGCTATCGAATTCCGGATATGCTGTATCGCGCTTCAGTAACGAGTGTTATCTACGAAATCCCTTTATATAACTTCTGTATCAAGTTATGTATTAATTATTTATTTTTACTAATTATTTATGTTCCGTAACCTAAGTGGTTATATGTATAGTTAAAATTACAATTTAGTTGCCAATGAAGTTAGACAAGATTAATAGATTTTACTGATTAATTTTCACGTAACAATGGCGGCCGTTTATGAACGGTAAACACGTGGATTTTACACCACAATACATATGTATGTATTGTGGTGTAAAATGTACATCTGTGTTTGGCATTTATTTGGTGCTATATTCTTTAAAGTGTGGCTGCATTTATTGTAAATAAATCACATAAATCATTTTGTTGTATTATTTTTTAAAAATATATTACAAAAATTAAGGAATTTTTGTATTATACAGCTGCATTTTTTTTTTTTTATCTTTAACTTCATTTCAACGCATTTTCATTTTTTTTACAGATATATTTTTTGTGTGAATAGAAGTTTTGAAAACAAATTTATTAATTTTATATATATATATATATATATATATATATATATATACACACATAGTATTTTAAAATTTTTGTTTGACAGGTCTTCTACCAGGTAGAGTTGGTAAAGGTGATAGACCATTACCAGGTCAAAAAAGACAACGATCGGTGTCAGAACATCCAAGTTATGCGATGATGATGAAAGAAAGAGAAAAATTTCGTGCCTTTCTTGTAAAAGTGCTGACGTATGTGCTATTTATTTGCTTTTCATTATTTTTTAATTTGTCATTTTTTTAATAGTGTATATTTTCATTAATAACGTAGAAATATAAATTTTGTGTAACACAGGATAACCAGTGGTTTAATGTAATAGCATGAATTGTTAATGGGAATAGTTTTTACCAATTATGCAATAATATATTTCAGAAACTGGAAATTTTGCTACTTAAGGAGAAACATATAGTAACTTAATTTTGTGATTAATTAATATATTTTTTTCTGTAGGCCTCAGGCAGCAGGTGAATCTCGACAGCAAAGGGAAAAAAATAAAATTTTTATGGAATTGACATCATCTGAGCAAGATATCTTGGTAATAGTTTAAATCTTGTAATAACCACATCATTTAGATAAAATTTGAACTTAAGAAAAAGAAGTATTATATGAATAATACTTATTATATAAATAATAAGTATTATTTATATAAGTATTAGCAAATTTATGCAAGGAAACAAACTTATGTAGCATTAGCCAAAACAAAACCGATAATAATCAATGTCTCTTTCCCCCATTTCATTTACCCATTTCTTTCAAGTATTAATCCATTCCCACTTTAAATTTAGATAAAATTCCACCCTCTGCATGAGCAGCTGAGAGTTTATTACAATTAATTACTCTTTAGCTGAAGGAAAATTTTTTTGACAGCTCTTTTACAATTTCCCCCTCTTGATTAAATTTGTTCATTTATTTTTAAGAACAAAAATAAATAATAATAAGCAGAAAAATATATAAGAAACAAAAATCAACAAGAGTTAGCAGACATACTTAGTAAAATGTTTATTAATACTAGATATGTGTCCCTTTATTCTTATTATTTTTTATCATTCAAAGCTGTATAGGCATTTTTTTTAAAATTCAAACAGCATTAACTCTGTAACCAAGCAGGATCAAATATCTGTTTATATGCTTTATTTTTTCTCTTATTTTTGACATTAGAATACATCTCAGATTTTTTTTGCATATACTTTGAAAACACACAGTATAAGGGAACAGTCACCTCTTTTTTTGTTGGCCAAATTACTATTTATCATTGAAAAAAACCCATCAGTTTCTTATCAGCCTATCTGTACTGCTTAGAGAACTTCATATCAAATTGTATAGTTATTCCTGTGACTTTTTAGATGTGTTAGCATATATTCTTATCTATTATTATTATTAGCCATATGGTGCAAGGAAGCCTGAGGCTTATGCTGCACCGGCCGAAAAAGTGAGAGAGAGAGAGAGAGAGAGAGAGAGAGAGAGAGAGAGAGAGAGAGAGAGAGAGAGAAAGAGAAGAATGATGATATCCAGCTCAGGACTCTGGGTGTGCCAAGCCCATACTCATCGGATGTGAGCCCCTGGGGGTCTGTCTGTTTTCATGTAACAACTTGACTCTCAGTTGATGAAGTTTCAGGAAATTTTGTATTTGGACATTTTGAAAAGATTAGTCAAGCCATTCTGAATTTCATTAAAATCCGACCAGTAGAAATCGGCAATTATTATTTCTATTTTTTTTTCTGCCCTCACATAATAACTTGACCCCTGGATGCCTTTTCATGAAATTTTATATTCCTTTCAAGTTTCCTTACAAATTATAAATATTTGTAAGATTTTTATTATTATTATTTTTTTAAATTTATGACCATTCTTTCTTTAGCAGCCGTCAAATTTTAGTGGAGTTAAAAGTGATAGCCTGGTTACAGAGCTAACCAGAATTATTCTTGGTAAATGCCACTGTTCTCACTTACTGGATAGTAATTTTATTTTTGTTAAATTAGCTACAACTTTGTAAAGATCATTGAAATAACAGATAGTTCTGTGTTATGCTCATCACATGTTTTATTACTACAGTAGTCATGCTATATTTAGTTCTGTGTTTTGAGATTTAATATCTTCCATTTTCAATCAGTTTCTAGTTTACTTAATTTATTAAAGTTATTTTTATATATTTAAAATAAAATTATTTTTTGTACTGATTTTTTTCTCGTATTCTTTTTTTCAGAGGTATCAATATTATATAAGAAGGGGAATTAATACAGATCATGTGGCACCTTTACAAGAGAAATGTAAAGGTCAAATTTTAGCATGGGTTCCAGCTTATCTGAAGGTAAAATAACCCTTTTATTTTTTGCACTTTGTTGAAGTATTTCTAATTGAGTTATAAACAGTTTTACTGCCATATATTTTCAGTAATAACTTAGAAATATAAATTTTGTCTGAAGCAGGATAACTAGTGGTTTGATTTGTACAAGTACCTTATTTCCTGCTGTTTCTTATAGCTTTTCTTTGAAGTAAGAAACACTATAAGAGGCATCAAAAAAGTAAGGCAATGTACTATAGAAAGTATAATTTTTGCACATTGTAGAGAGTAAAAGTATGTGTAAAAACAGCTGATGGAGCATTCAAAATTTATTCATGTGCATGTGATGGCAGTGATCAATGACTTTAGATGTATCATGAGGAGCATGGTGTGTATACATAAATGTATTAAATAAGTAATTAAAATAGTAATGTATTAAATATTAGTAATATAAATGTATTAAAAGAAGGAATAAAGCTTTTAACCTGCATGAGATGTAATATCTATTTATTTCCTGTTGGAAGTTATATAAAGATCCTGATCACCTGAGAGGGCATAAATTCAAATTGAGGAAAGACAGATGTAGAATAGATGTGCGGAAATTTGCCTTTAGTCAGTGGGTAGTTGGTTGGTGGAACAGACTTACATCCCTTGTTGTGGAAGTTGATAGCCTAAATAAATTTAAGGCTCAGCTGGACAACAGGTATTTTGAATAAACGGAGGGGTGAAATGTGAGTGTTTAATGCAGAAAAATTGCATTTTGCTGCATTAAAACATAACTGCCACTTTTCTGACTATTCTTGCAGCCTGTTTAGGTCATCCTGAAGGAGCACACTGATCATTAACTGATCTATCAATCTTTACAATGTCTGCAAATTTTGACATCAAGCCTTCTATCTCATCATTGATATCGTTTATGAAAATCAGAAACAACAGTGACCCAAGATCTCTGGGGGAACCCACTTTTGACTTTACACCAGTCTGAAGAATATCCATTAATCACAACTTCTGCCCTGCAGCCACCCCAATCCATCTTAGAATTTTTCTCGTAATCCCAACATGTTCCAGCTTACAGAATAACCTCTCATGATGGACTGAGTCAAATGCCTTATTAAAATCCAAATAAACTATGTCAGAATTATTTCCTACCTCTAGCTCATGAGTAACTGTGTCAAAATAACTTACTAAGTTAGTTAAACATGATTTTCCCTTAACAAAACCATGTGTGTAAATGTCACTAAATTCTTAATCATTAATCAAAATACACTTTAACACTCTTAATCATTGTTTCTAAGGTTTTCTCTGCCACTGTAGTCAGACTAACCGGTCTGCAGTTACCAGCTTTGCTCTTAGAGCCACCTTTATGTATTGGTGATACGTTGGTACTTCTCCATTCCAAATATGCCCTCATAATTAACTTTAGTTGTTCAATATGCTCCCAGGTGGCCTCCCTAAAAATTACTGGGTATATGCCATAAACTCCAGGAGCCTTTATGCTCAAAGGTTTTTCTAATAAACATACTCGGAATGGTACAAAATAAAGATTATTTGGAATGGTATCTAACTGAACCAAAAAAATACTGTATCAAAAAAAGCAATCAAGTTAATTGATGTTTCTTCACACACAAACTAATTGTATTCTTATTCCTCAATTCAAATTACTTTCTATGAATCTTAATTTTTAATTGGCCTGTGCAGTTCTTTTTTGGACTGTTACCAGTTGCAGTAATTAGTTAGCATCCATTTATGGTTAAACTAGCAATTCTTCTCTCTTCTTAATTTATTTTCTCTACTCTCAAACACCTTTCTTTTGTGTCTTTCCTAAAAACTGTACCCAACAGAAATTCGCATCCACTGTCAGTAAGTTTTTTTTGCCTTTCCAACACATAGCAGTAGAGTAATGTAAATTTCAACGACTTTAAATGTTTACGGTTACCTTAAAAAAAAAAAAAAAAGTGCTTAATTCCGTAATAAACCATAAATGACTTTATTGAGGTTAAAAGTAAGATACATATAAAATTTTTGCCAATTTTGATTAAACAGAAAATGAAACTAGAAAAAGTAAACTGAGACAGTATGTTTTTCTTTTTAAAGTTAGAGTTTTACAACAATAATGCTGATTTTAAGGAAATAAAATAAAGTCTGCCTATATATGAAGCACATAGAGTGGCTGGAAGAAATTTTAGAAGTGAAAAACTCCAAAATGCTAGAGAAGATAATCCACAAATCTTTTGCCATTTTGTTGAGAGTGAGGAATTATCACTTCTGAAATTTCTTCCAGTCATTCTTTGTACTTTATATATAGGCAGACTTTATTTTATTTCCTTAAAATTAGTGTTATTGTTGCCAAATTCTAAGTTAGTTGAAAAAGAGAGGCATACCATCTCGGTTGACTTTTTCAAGTTTCGCTTCCTGGTTTTTTTTTTTTTTTTATTTTTTTTTATGTAAACCCCAAACACGAGAGGTAAACCTATAGTACTTAGTACCGTGCTTGGGTTGAGAAGACGAAAGAAGATATTTGTTGATATTGGACTTGAACTTCTGTGGACTGTAATTTTCAGGAAATACGTATGAGGGAAGGTTGTTCCAGAAAACGGCAGTTGAATGAATAAACGAGGAAGATGAAAAGTTGGTTCTGTGAGTTTGAAGTTGGACAGTAAATGGATGTTGGCTGGTGGCTGCACGTGTTCAGACTATTTTGAAAGAGAGAGAGCGAGAATTGTAGAAGTAAATTCGGAAGAACAGTGTCCATGGAAATATCTGTAGAAGCATGCAGCGGAAAGAGTACAATCTATGAGACAGGAAGTGCAGAGACGCTGTTAGAGATGAATCATTAATTAACCTAACTGCCCTCTCCTGAATGGAATGAAGAAGCCTGAGAGAGGTTTTGGGGGCACCGCCCCAGATGTGGGAATAATATTTCATGGTAGGGCGGATTTGCGGTTTATACAGAGTGAGCGGCTGTTTGGAAGAAAAGTAATGCCGAGAGAGAAAGAGAAAACCAAGTTTTTTAGATGCAGAGGAAGCAATATTTGTAATATGCTTGAGCCAAGAGAGATTAGAAATCAGGGTAATCCCCAAAAGAGATATATCATTTTGCCTAGAAATCGGAGTATCACCAAAGATAAGCGCAGGAGTAGAAGAATCCTTTTTGTGAGAAATAAGACAAGACTGAGTTTTAGAAGGATTGAAAATCAACAAAGTTGTCTTTGCCCCACTGGAGAATTACCTGAAGATCTGCATTTAAGGTATTGGTAGCAGATTTTCGAGAAGCTGAAGCTGATTGAGCAGGGCAAGGTTTCTGAAAATGCAATGTGCTATCATCTGCAAAACTATGGATAGGATTTACAGTCAATGGAAGAAGATCATTAATATACAAGAGGAAAAGAGTGGGGGAAAGAACTGAACCTTGGGGGACACCAGCATTAGTGGAGAGGTTAGAAGACAGAGAGCCATTTACCATCGCCCTCAGTGAGCGATCAGAGAGAAAACTGGATAACCAATTACAAAAAACAGTTGGCAAACCATAAGATGGAAGTTTGTTTAGAAGACCTTTATGCCAAACACGATCGAAAGCCTTTAAGATGTCAAGAGCAACTACTTGTGTTTCACCGAACCTTTCCATTGAATTAGTCCATAAATGGGTAACATGAGCCAGAATATCACCAGTGGATTGACACTGACGGAATCCATACTGGCGATCGTTGATCAGACGGACGGTTTCTAGGTAGTTTAAGAGTTGGTAGTTAATTGATTTCTCCATTACTGTAGAAAGAGTAGAAGTAATTGCAATGGGACGATAATTGGATGGGAGGGATTTGGCACCCTTTTTAGGAACTGGCTGGATATGAGCAAATTTCCAAACAGAAGGGAAATCACCTTTGGTATAAGAAAGTGAAAAAAGGCAGCAAAGAATAGGAGTAAGTTCAGGAGCACAGGTTTTGAAAACAAGTGGAGAAATACCATCGGGACCTGGAGCTTTCTTAGCATCAAGATACATCAAAATCCTTCTGACATCTTTTTGACGGAAAACCACAGGAGGCATTGGATGGAGCGTGTTGGGAATGGTGGTAGGTGTTTTACCAAGATCATTAATACATGAGGTGGAAGAAAAATGGGATGCTAGCAGGTCAGCTTTATCCTTGGCTGAAGTGACAACAGAACCATCTGGTTTGGCCAGAGGTGGGAGCAGAGATGGGCAAAAGTTGCGACCAATAGCTTTGGCAAGAGTCCAGAATGCTCGGCTACCATTAGGGCAAGAAGCAAGTTTTCTACTCTTGGCCTGTTCAAACTCTAGTTTGGACTGATTAATAACTGCTTTAGAATTGTTGCGAGCTTTGGTGTAGGCAGAAAATGAAACTGAAGAATTAGAAACAAGCCAATTACGATATGCAACATTCTTCTCTTGAACAGCCTTAGCACATTTATTGGAAAACCAAGGTTTAGATAAAGGATGAGATTTTAAAGTGGTGTGTGGGATAAAGGATTCCATTCCTGCAAGAATAATTTCACTGACACGATCTGACCAAATGTTGACATCAGAAGTTTTGAAACAGTAATCGGACCAAGGAAAAGAAGAAAAGAAATCTCCCAGGTCATCCCATTTTGCATTCTTGTAATGCCAAACAACACGAGGTTGGGAATAGCCATGAGATAAAGGCTCCATTGGAAAAGAGACAGTCACCAAGTTGTGATCTGAAGTGCCTAAAGGACTTCTCACTTCGACCGTGTGCTTAGAAGGGTTGTTTGTGAGAAAAATATCAAGTGGCTGTATGATTAGGATTGTCTGGTATTCTTGTAGGTAAATGAACAATCTGTGCAAGGTCATTAGTAATTGCAAAAGCCTCGGCATCTCGACCAGCTGGGTCGGTGTGACTAGAAAACGGAAGCCAGCTGGAGTTGTGAACATTAAAATCACTCACCAAGGAAAATTACCTCACTGTTAGGAAAGTTGGACTGGAGAAAGTCAAGTTGCAAAGAGAGGAAGTCAAAGAGCTCCAAGTGATTAGTGGAGTTTGGAGAACAGTAGAGACAGCAGATGAATTTGACACAATGAGGTAGAGAGATTTTAAGCCAGAGAAGATCGAAGAGAGGATATTCCAAATTACCAAGTCTCTGACAGGGAATATCAGAATGGACATATGCACAAGTACCACCTTTGAGGCAAAAGGAATCATACAGCGAATAATTTGGGCAAGTGAGATGAGCAGTAGTTGAATCAACCGATAACTGAGATTCTGTCAGAAAAAGTACATGGGGTTTGGCAGACTGCAAGTGGAAATGGACATTATTATTGAGATTAGAATTGAGACCACGTATATTTGTGAAATGAATTAGGAAGTGTTTTGGAGGTTTAGATCTTTTCGCAGATAAGCTTGCTCGGTTAGTTTGACAAATCATGATGTATTCAATAGTAAGAAAAAGTGGGTGGGACATGCTGTATGAAGTAATGAAATTTTTGGATATGGCGTACACATGGTAAGAATATACCCAGATCCTTGACATAATGTGGCCTCGACAATATCCCCCGCACACCCACTACTCGGACTCTCTCCAGTCACTATCTGACAGAGTAGAGGTAGCAAGATTATACACTAGCTGATACGGAAGCCTCCTAGAGAGTTACCAATAGGTTTGGTCCGGTGTACTAACTAGCGGCCAACCTGCGAACACCGTGTTATAGCTGTACCCTCAAAATGTAAGGAATAATGGTTCTCGCCATGGTGTTTATCATAACCTCAAAAGTCATCAATCACACTGCACAATGGAAGAGATGGGGAAAGGTTGACCGGAACTTAGCTCTAGAGACTAAACATGTGTTCCACCACTTCAAGCCTCCAATAAGCAAAGTGGTGGAATTGCACCGGTTGATGAGAGTCATCTACCACCTAGTATTGCCTGGTAACATAGAGGGGCGGCATTTCTCCATGTGGTGTGGGCGTCACACCTCGACCCCTGCTTACGTTGGTTCACACCTGGGTGGTCACCCACCATGTACTTGTGCATGGAGGTTATACCCAGGATTACTAACAGTCCCATCATTGTGAAGTTGCAAGCTGAGGATTTGGCTGTCACAGACCGTCCGGACTTCGCCGAAATTGGGTTCACTTGACTTGAGCGTCACCCGAATATCAGTTCCATCAGCGTTTTAGACCCGCAGGTAACAAGTACAGCTTGTCTGGCATATCTGAGAGAATGTCTGTGACAACCTCAAGGATTCAGAATTTTCTGAATAATCTGAAGAATTTTGTCAGTTCATGTGTAGCAATTATGTACAGTATTTTAATTTGTCTGTTCAAATTAATATGTACTTCATCAAATATTAAGAGTGATTTGATTATCTTTAGAAGTGTGTAGCAACTTTGATTTGTCAATAGTATAAACTACTCCCATAATTTGTTGGTTTCAAGTTCTAAACAAGTTTATTTAGAGAGAAACAATTTAAGATCCTGATGCAAGGTTTTCCCGGCACCTTTCCTGTGGAGTTTTTTTTTACTATATTGTATTGTTGTATTTATTGACATAGTTGTTTCTGCCATTCTAGTTGTAGGTGGATAATAACTTTTTCTTTGTAGTAAACTTCCTTTTGTATAGAACTTCTCAAAGAGTTGCATTATTGTCTAATAATATACCATAGCTGGATACATCTCTATAATGAAATTCTTTTTTTAATTGTGCTGTAGAGATGCAAAAATGCTACTTGTGATTACTTTCTAGAAATTCTCAAGTATCCACAATAATTAAAATTCTAATTAAATCTTTCACGCTAAAACAAAAATAAAAAATTGGAGTTAATATCAGTAAGGTCGTCTTAATTTCAAATTATATCATTGCATCATAATTATATCATAATTGTTATCATTGTATTTAAATTGTAAGACAATTTGGAGCCCATTCTTTACTTTCTAAAATGTAAATGAGAGTTTTTAAATAGCTTCCAGTATTTATTTTGACAATATTTGTTTGTATCTTTAGGCAGGGATGGGCACTTGTGTAGAAGATATGATTGATGACATTAGAGAAGATTACTTATTAAATATAAAAAAGGCCACTGGTAAACATTTTCTTATCTCTTGTTTTTATATCATGTAAACTTTGATTTGTAGTATACGGTAGACTTTTAGGTTCCATTTATTTTCGTTGTACCAGATATCTAGTATCATCTTACAAATGGGTAAAAAATTGTATCAGTTATTTTTCTTCTGTCTTTCTGCAGTTTTCATAAGGCCAATCCATGTATTTGTTTGTTTATATAGAATTAAACAGTGGTTATATAGAAATATGAAGCTTGGGTTCTAGTAAAAACTGCTGCTTTTAGCCCTATCTTGTAAAAACTTTTAGAGCTGTGAGATTTTGTAAGGAAAAAATATTAATTGTTGGCAGGAGGAATAATAAGATGCAATAATTAAACCACGTAAAAGTTTTTAAGTTATGACTTTCACTGAGGTTTGTTTTATGCTTTTCAGATATCCATTTCTCTTATGTTTTCCCAACACAGACCTACAAAATACTGGTCATGATCAATATAATTATATTTACAGATAATACTTAGGGCAATAAAATGAATATATCCATGGGTTAAATTACACATATTGACATATTTTCTGATATCTTTCTCAATGGCAGAGAGCTTTGAAGTGGTAATTTGACATGAATTAAAACTGGATAAAACTGCTTTGCAGACTTAGCTTTTGGTTGGAGGAAACTGAAACTAAAACCTGCAGTCAGGTGTGTTGAGCACATGTGATTGCCTGCCTTCCCAATTGGTTTTAATTTGATTTTATTTTCTGCTCAGCAAAGCATGGTGGATTTACTGGATGCTGGACATGGTGCTAGTGGGACACCCTTTGAGTGAACCAAAAAATGGAAATTTCATATTTTCTCTGAACATCTTCAAAAATATTTTACATATACATTTTATAATTTTGTTAAAAAATAATATATTTGACTTTTGATTAAGACTTCAAAAGATTCTTGTATACACTCCTGTACAATTTTTAACTCTTAAATTGTTCATTGTATTTTATATTTCTCATCATTTTTATTTTGTTAGCTTTGTGTTAACAGAACACAAAGTTAGTTTTCAATTGTTAGATTTTCGGTTGTTAGATTTTGATTCAGGATGAATAAGTATAATATGTCATTGCATTTATTTTTGTCATTAACACAATACAAAAAATTAGCAATTAGACAAAATAACATACAGTGAAAATAATGTTTTAGAGGATTCATTCATTGTTATGTAGAATAGTCCTAATAGATTTTAGGCTGTTGTTCTCTGTCTTCTTGTTTCAGCTGTTTCCCAAAATCCTCATTTTCTATTCTCTTTCTATGTTATTGGTATAGATTTTTATTTTATTCCCATTCCAATTGAAAAATTATCCTCACACCTTCCTGTCCCAGCCAAGTGGAATGATTGAAGGAGTCATTGAAAATGCTGCATCTTTTTGTTTGTTTGATATTTTGTGGACCCAGAAGAGATTCAGATTCTGTGATTGCTATCCAACAAACTATTAACAGATGCCCCTATACCATTGATTGTAAATCTTTTCTGGCCTATGTACTAAATATAAGCCAAAATGAAAACATAACAATTTTTGCATGCCATAAAAAAAATTAAAACCAGAATTTATAATTAGTATTTATTGATATTATACAAAAAGTAATATATTTGAAAGTTACTAATGAAAATTTTATTTCTGCATAATTTTGTACACAATTACACTTATGGTTTTCACTACTAGATATGTCTGATAAACCGTAAAACAAATTTGTCTTCAAATAACAAATCCTTTCTTATTTAAGTACAAACAATTTATCAAATAATTTACAGTATAAAATATTTACTGTTCATGATATATGCCATTGAGTCACCATCTCTGCCTTATACGATCCATGTTCCACTCTTCTCTTCAAGTAACACCTATATGTTCCTTGACTTTATATTATTTCATTCATCCTTTATTGTTTTGTGTTAATTTCATTTATTGTGGGTGTGAGTGAGGATGTGTCTTCATGGATAAGTTTTTTTTAAATGTAAACCCCAAACACGAGAGGTATTAGAACCTATAGTACTTAGTACCGTGCTTGGGTTGGAGGTTGAGAAGACGAAACAAGATTTTTGTTGACACTGGACTTGAACTTCTGTAGACTGTAATTTTCAGGAAATACGTATGAAGGAAGGTTGTTCCAGAAAACAGCAGTTGAATGAATAAACGAAGAAGACGAAAAGTTGGTTCTGTGAGTTTGAAGTTGGACAGAAAATGGATGTTCGCTGGTGGCAGCACGTGTTCGGACTGTTTTGAAAGAGAGAGAGTGGGAATTATAGAAACCAATTCAGAAGAACAGTGCCCATGGAAGTATCTGTAGAAGAGGCATGCATCAGAAACAGTATGTCTATGGGACAGCGAGTGGAGAGACTCTGTTAGAGATGAATCATTAATCAACCTAACTGCCCTCTTCTGATGGAATCAAGAAGCCTGAGAGAGGTTTTGGGGGCACCACCCCAGATGTGGGAACAATATTCCATGGCAGGGCGGATTTGCGACTTATACAGAGTGAGCAGCTGTTTGGAAGAAAAGTAACGCCGAGAGCGAAAGAGAAAACCAAGTTTTTTTAGATACAGAGGAAACACTATTTGTAATGTGCTTGTGCCAAGAGAGATTAGAAGTCAGGGTAATCCCCAAAATAGATATATCATTTTGCTTAGAAATCGGAGTGTCACTAAAGATAAGCATAGGAGCAAAAGAATCCTTTTTCGAGATATAAGACAAGAATGAGTTTTAGAAGGGTTGAAATCAACTAAGTTGTCTTTGCCCCACTGGAGAATTACCTGAAGATCTGCATTTAAGGCAGATCTTCAGGTAGCAGATTTTCGAGAAGCTGATTGAGCAGGGTAAGGTTTCTCAAAATGGAAAGTGGAATGCAATGTGCTATCATCGGCAAAACTATGGATAGGATTTCCAGTCAATGGAAGAAGGTCATTAATATACAAGAGGAAAAGAGTGGGGAAAGAACTGAACCTTGGGGGACACTGGCATTAGTGGAGAAGTTAGAAGACAGAGAGCCATCTGCCATCATCCTCAGTGAGCGAACAGAGAGAAAACTGGATAACCAATTACTAAAAACAGTTGGCAAACCATAAGGTGGAAGCTTGTTTAGAAGACCTTTATGCCAAACACGATCGAAAGTCTTTGAGATGTCAAGAGCAACTACTTGTGTTTCACCAAACCTTTCCATTGAATTAGTCGATAAATGGATAACATTAGCCAGAATATCACCAGTGGATCAACTCTGATGGAATCCATACTGGCGATCGTTGATCAGACGGAAGGTTTCTAGGTAGTTTAAGAGTTGGCGGTTAATTGATTTCTCCATTACTTTAGAAAGAGTAGAAGTAATTGCAATGGGACGATAATTGGATGGGAGGGATTTGGCACCCTTTTAAGGTACTGGCTGGATATGAGCAAATTTCCAAGCAGAAGGAAAAACACCTTTGGAATAAGAAAGCGAAAAAAGGCAGCAAAGAATAGGAGTAAGTTCAGGAGCACAGGTTTTGAGAACAAGTGGAGAAATACCATCGGGACCTGGAGCTTTCTTAGCATCAAGATTCATCAAAATCCTTCTGACATCCTTTTGAAGGAAGACCACAGGAGGCATTGAATGGAGTGTGTTGGGAATGGTGGGAGGTGTTTTACCAAGATCATTAATACATGAGGTGGAAGAAAAATGGGATGCTAGCAGGTCAGCTTTATCTTTGGCTGAAGTGACAACAGAACCATCTGGTTTGGCCAGAGGTGGGAGCAGAGATGGGCAAAAGTTGCGACCAATAGCTTTGGCAAGAGTCCAGAATGCTCGGCTACCATTAGGGCAAGAAGCAAGTTTTCTACTCTTGGCCTGTTCAAACTCTAGTTTGGACTGATTAATAACTGCTTTACAATTGTTGCGAGCTTTGGTGTAGGCAGAAAATGAAACTGAAGAATTAGAAACAAGCCAATTACGATATGCAACATTCTTCTTTTGAACAGCCTTAGCACATTTATTGGAAAACCAAGGTTTAGATAAAGGATGAGATTTTAAAGTAGTGTGTGGGATAAAGGATTCCATTCCTGCAAGAATAATTTCACTGACACGATCTGACTAAATGTTGACATCAGAAGTTTTGAAACAGTAATCCGACCAAGGAAAAGAAGAAAAGAAATCTCGCAGGTCATCCCATTTTGCATTCTTGTAATGCCAAACAACACGAGGTTGGGAAAAGCCTTGAGATAAAGGCTCCATTGGAAAAGAGACAATCACCAAGTTGTGATCTGAAGTGCCTAAAGGACTTCTCATTTCGACTGTGTACTTAGAAGGGTTGTTTGTGAGAAAAAGATCAAGTGGCTGTATGATTAGGATTGTCTGGTATTCTTGTAGGTAAATGAACAATCTGTGCAAGGTCATTAGTAATTGCAAAAGCCTCGACATCTCGACCAGCTGGGTCGTTGTGACTAGAAAAAGGAAGCTAGCTGGAGTTGTGAACATTAAAATCACTCACCAAGGAAAATTACCTCACTGTTAGGAAAGTTGGACTGGAGAAAGTCAAGTTGCAAAGAGAGGAAGTCAAAGAGCTCCAAGTGATTAGTGGAGTTGGGAGAACAGTAGAGACAGCAGATGAATTTGACACAATGAGGTATAGAGAGATTTTAAGCCAGAGAAGATCAAAGAGAGGAGATTCCAAATTACCAAGTCTCTGACAGGGAATATCAGAACGGACATATGCACAAGTACCACCTTTGAGGCAAAAGGAATCATACAGCGAATAATTTGGGCATCTGAGGTGAGCAGTAGTTGAATCAACCGACAACTGAGATTCTGTCAGAAAAAGTACATGGGATTTGGCAGACTGCAAGTGGAAATGGACATCGTTGAGATTAGAATTGAGACCATGTATATTTGTGAAATGAATTAGGAAGTGCTTGGGAGGTTTAGATCTTTTCGCAGATAAGCTTGCTCTATTAGTTTGACAAATCATGATGTATTCAATAGTAAGAAAAAGTGGGTGGGACATGCTGTATGAAGTAATGAAAGTTTTGGATATGGCGTACACATGGTAAGAATATGCCCAGATCCTTCACATAATGTGGCCTTTACAATGCTCCCCGCATACACACTACTCGGACTCCCTCTAGTCACTATCTGGCAGAGGTAGCAAGATTATACACTAGCTGATACGGAAGCCTCCTAGAGAGTTACCAATAGGTTCAGTCTGGTGTACTAACTAGCGACCAGCCTGCGAACACCGTTTTATAGCTGTACCCTCGAAATGTATGGAATATTGAATCTCGCCACGATGTTCATCATAACGTCAAAAGTCATCAATCATACTGCATGATGGAAGATATTGGGAAGGATTGACCGGAACTTAGCTCTGAGACTAAACATGGGTTCCACCACTTCAGGCCTCCAATAAGCAAAGTGGTATTATTGTGCCTGTTGATGAGAGTCATCTACCACCTAGTACTGCCTGGTAACATAGAGGGTCCGATTTTCCTCCATGTCGTGTGGTGTGGGCACCTGCTTACGTTGGTTCACACCTGGGTGGTCACCTACCATGTACTTGTGCATGGAGGTCATACCCAGGATTACTAACAGTCCCACAATCGTGAAGGTGCAAGCAGAGGATTTGGCTGTCACAAACCATCCGGACTTTACCGAAATTGGGTCCACTTGACTTGAGTGTCACCCGAATATCAGTTCCATCAGCGTTTTAGACTCCCAGGTAGCAAGTACAGTTTGTCTGGCATATCTGAGTGAATGTCTGTGACAACCTCAAGGACCAGTTGTGTGTTTTTCATTGCTAGAAGTGGGTGTTAGTTTTTATTGAATTTAATTTTATGTGCAATTTATTTTAATTTAAGATAACTTGGTACCCAGGTAGCAGATTTACATACTTGTCAATTATGACATTAATCATTGTATTAGCATGTGGTATAACAGTGTTCTTTTCTACAACAGGTTTAAAGATATAATCATGTTTTTTGTCTTTCTGATTAATTTATATCACTTTTATTTAAGCTTTGACTAAAGTGCATATTTTTCGTTTTATATCACTTTTAATAATAAAAGCAAATTCTAGAAAAGTGCATTTCTAAATAAGTAAATTTTCAATTTTCTTTTATTAATTATTTACAAGCAACACTTATACATGCACCTGACAAAACTACCACCACCAGTTATGCTCATAGAGTTAATATTAGTATTAGTCATATAGTGATGGAAAACAAAGGTTTTTTTCTGCACTTGCCAAAAAAAAAAAAACCCACCACTCTTTTTTCTCTCTTCCCATAGGTACTGATCCACGAGGTATTTGAATTTCCTTAAACTTTAGCCAGCAACTTTTTCCATGATTAACAAATTTCTGGCCTGACAAACTTCCTATAGACCAGTATATAATTCTTCTTACTTAGTTTGAATTCATCTATCTCTTCTCAGAGCATTATTAATCTGAATTAGGTGCCCTCTTGAAGATGCATGTTACTAAGCTCTATAGTCTACATATTCAAGGTGTTTCTTCATATGGGTACTCTTTAGCCTCTCTCACCATGTGCATTGCCTTTCTCTAGACCTTTTCAAAATTCAGCTTTCTGTTCTCTGCAAAGGGTCTCTGCTATCTATGCATAACATTGTTATGTGTAGATAGCAGAGATTCTTTGCAGAGAACAGAAAGCTGAATCTTTGCACACATCTATATTTTTTTCTTAACAAACATCTACTTTTTATAGACTGTCCTGAATGCCAACTTATTTGCCATGGTACATCATCATCTCTCACTTGTATGGTGAGTCTGGATTTGATTCTCATAGATGAGTGAAGAAATTTTGATGTCTTCTTCAATTGAGGTCCATGCATACATCTACACTCAGACAAATACACAATACAAATATGAGCAACCAGCTCCTGTGCTACTAAAATAACAAAATTTTTAATTTTTCTGTATAGACTGTCTGCCCATGCAATAAGTGTGATATTCATAAATGGAGAAATTGTGAGCATTTGAACATTGTTTTTCTGAATGGTACAGTATGTTTTAATTAGAAATGAATGATATTAATACAGGCATACCTCGGTTAACGTTACCTCTGATAATGAAGCTTCGATATAACGAAGTCGGCAATTTCAAGCCCCATTTAACATAAAAAAAAATATTCCAGTTTAATCACCTGAAATCTAAACAAACTGAAGAAATTACGGAAACCTTTGGGGCTTCTCGTGGTTGGTTCGAGAAATTTAAAAAACGGGCCAGGATTCATAGTGTAAAATTAACAGGAGAAGCTGCAAATAAGTTTCCAGAAAAACTAAAGGAAATAATTGAACGTGAAAATTTTCCAAATTTGGTGTTCAATGTTGACGAAAGCGGTTTGTTCTGGAAACGGCTACCAACAAAAAGCTTCATTTCTATTGAAGAAAAATCAGCTGCTGGGTTCAAAGCAGCCAAAGACCGTTTAGCGTTACCTTTGGATCAAATGCCTCTGGCGATTATAAATTAAAATTGTTATTAGTTTACCATTCAATAGGTAACATAAAAATGAATTTACTTGTAATATGGAAAGCAAATAGAAAAGCGTGGGTTACCAAGGAGTTATTTACTGATTGGTTTGTTAACCACTTTTGTCCTGAAGTAAAACGGTATTGTCAAAAAAAACAACTTTGAAGAAAAAGCTCTTTTGTTGTGAGACAATGCTTCGGGACATCCTACTGATCTTAACACGTTGGACACATGCATTCCTGTCAAAGTTGTGTTTCTTCCAGCAAACACAACTTCCCTGATTCAACCATTGGATCAGGGAGTAATAGCATCATTTAAAGCTTATTATCTGCGTCGAACATTAAGCAGTTTAACTGAACTAGAGGATAAAGAGGAAATGACAGTTAAAACTTTTTGGAAAAACTACACCATTAAAAACGCAATTGAAAACATTGATAGTTCTTGGAAAGAAGTCACTAAGAAACGCTTAAATGGAGTTTGGCGCAAAATATGGCCAGAAGTTGTACTAGAAGAAGAAAATAACATCCAAGAAATTAGAAATGAAGTTATCCAGATGGCTCAATCAATAGGTTTCGAAAATGTCGATGAAGAGGATGTTAAGAATTTATTGAATGCAGAAGATGATGGTTTTTCAGTGGAAGATTTAGAAAACCTCGTTAGCAACGAAGACAAAGATAATGAAGACGAAGTTAAAGAAGTTCCTGCCGAAAAAGTGTTAACAACCAAAGATTTAAAAAGGTGCTTAAATGACATTGAAAACGTTTTAAATTTTTTTAGTGAAAATGATCCTGATTTAGGAAGAAGTGTTATTGTTAAGCGATCAGTGTTAAATGCAATAACTCCGTATAGGCAACTATTAAATGAAAGAGGAAAAAAGCATAAACAATCAACTTTAGACTCATATTTTAAAATGTGATTTCACTTTGTATGTAAGTTGACTGTTTATTTAATAAAACGTTTCTTTGTTCGAAAAAAAAAGCTTTTCGTTTTCTTTACGTAGGAACGTATCCCTATTCTGGCCATAGTATTTTTACCTCTGAAAACGAAGTTTCGCTTAACGAAGTAATTTCGTGGAACGCATCCTATTCGTTATTCGAGGTATGCCTGTATTTATAAAATTTTATATAGATACACGAAAAAGAGGAAAATTTATTTCTCTGAGAAGTATCAGTAGCTTGAGTTGCTGTATCAAGAAGGGTAACAGATGAAAGAGAATAGTGGTGACTTAGAGGTCCAGTGGGCTGAAGTTCAGACTGGCTCTTATTATTTTATTATTATTTTTTTGATTGGTTGGTCCTGCTGTTGGTGTTAGAGGATACATTAGTTATCAAATGGAGGCAGTACTAACTACCTTTCTTGTGTTCAGCCGTTCCAGATTTGTAGGTACTTCAGGATGTGTGACTTGATCATTTTAGTGCACTGTGCATAAGGCAGTATTTAAATAAACAAACTAGCAGATCATCATCTAGTTTACAATTCTTTTATGAAAAATTATGAATATCATTTCCTTTGTGTAGTAAATATCATGTGTTACTAATGAAAAATCTTCAAAAATTATTTTCCTGAATTTTCTAACAGTTTAATTGGAATCCCTTTAGCAGTATAAAATAACTTTTTTTTTTTGGTAGTTGTTGGCGCGTAGGCTTCTGGGGCCGTAATGCACCTCCCAAGGTTTTTGCGGTACTTTGATCCAAGCCCGAGGCGGGAATATATATATATATATATATATATATATATATATATATTTCTCTGACAATACAAGTATTGACAATATATATTTCTCTGACAATATATATATATATATATGTGTTATAAATTTTTTTTTATAATTTTAATATATATATATATTAAAATTATAAAAAATTTAACATTGCCAATATGCCATTAAAAGAATGACATATTGGCAATGTTAAAACTTCTTTAGCAGTTGTGTTTTTCTTCTTTCTGTATCAGAGCATGAATACCAGAATATTAGATCATATATTTAGCTTCACATCTTTGATTTTGTAAGACACTCAGAAGCTGAGATACATTTTTCCAGTTTTATTTCGTAATGTGTTTCCACAGACAGTTTCTTCATTCATTTTCTTTACAGATTTGGTCTTGGGGTGTTGTTTAGAGATAACCTGGTGTACTGCCACCATTTTCAATGGGTATTTAATAAGTAATTTATTTCCTTATGAGATGGTGAAAAAATAGTGTTGTGTGCACTGTTTAATAAAATGTTTATTGTTTCATGGTAAATTCATGTCTTTTGTAATCATGTGCAGTTTTCTCATATCCTACAGTTACAAGTGCATAGGTTCTGAAAACATTTTGCTCATTCTTTTATTGATAGCACATTTAAAAATGAAAATACCATGAAATAGTAAAAATTGAACAAACAGTGCAATGTGCAAGTATCAAGAAACATTTTCTAAATAGTAGGAAACAATTACTTCAGTTTGAAGAATATATTGTTACAGTAACTTGTACTGTCTGGGAACTGTTTCAGAAAGTGTGGATTTGAACCAATCTCAATTACCCGCATTCCATTCAAAACTTATTTTATGGCCCCAGTAGCTGAGTAGTCAGAAGCAGGAGTGCAGTAGCACATGCTCTTTAAGTAGACTGGGGTTCAAACCCTTGACTGCTAAATATGGTCGATCTGCCAACCCGCACTAGACCAGCGTGGCAGATTATGGTCCATTTCCCTCAGCATGAGTTGTTGAGGAGGCTTTCATCCTGCAGTGGGTTGATAACGGCTGCAGTTTACCTTCTTTATGATAATTTTTTTTCTGTAACCATTATTGTGATATATAGAATTATAGTGGCATATATTTTTTTATATACAAATGTTACAATTTTTAATATTTGTATATAAAAATAAAAATTCCACAGATAGTTGTCTGTCATTAAGTTAATAAAGCATTCAAATTTCTTAATAATTTTTTTTTTTTTTTTTTTGCTTTCACAGTGGATTTCATATTATTGGATCAATCATGTATACAGACCATAGAGGGAGAACTCTCACCATATTATCATGAAAGGTTGTCATTTCCAAAGATATGGAAGAGAAATTATAGAATTTCAAAGAAGTGTGTTTCCCAGAATCTCTTCTTAGTGAATCGCTGTGTTCACAAGTTGTTAGATCTTTGGCATGCATCATGTTTTACACTCTCTCTTGTTGATACTGAATCTTTGAAAATGAAAGATGAACCATATAATCTTCAGAATTTTCAGCAACTTCTTCGAAGCCATGTTGACACAGCTCGTGATATTCTTGTAAATAGGTGAGATGTATTTTTATTAGTGTATTATCATTTTATACACCGATGAACCAAAACATTATGACCACCGACCTAATATGATGTTGGTTCTCCATGTGCAGCCAAAACAGCTCGTACCCAGCAAGGCATGGGTGCTACAAGATTTCTAAATGTGTTTTGTGGTATCTAGTACTAACACGTAACACGTAACCTGCAGATCCTTTAACTCCTGTAAAGTCTGTGGTTGAGACATCGCAGATAGGAGTTGCTATTCCAACACAAACCACAGATGCTCGATGGGATTTATGTCTGGGGAATTTAGAGGCCAAGGCAATACCTGGAAGTCTTCCTCATGTTCTGCAAACTAGTCTCAAACAATCCGGATGGTGTGACATGGCGCATTATCCTGCTGAAAGATGACACCACCAGAGGGGAAGACCGTTGCCATGAAAGGGTTTACCTGGTCAACAATGATGTTTAGGTAGGTGGTAGACGTCAGAGTGCCCAGCACATGGATGACTGGACCCAGGGTATCCCAGCAGAACATCGCCCAAAGCATGACACCATCGCCACCGGTTTGTTTTCGTCCCACAGTGCATCCAGGCGCCATCGCTTCCCTAGGTAAACAACACACACTTACCCAGCTGTCAACATGGTGTAACAGGGAACATGATTCATCAGACCAGATGACCTTCTTCCAATCACTCAAGGTCAAGTTTCGATGCTCGCATGCCCATTGTAGGCACTGTCGCCAGTGAACCGTGGTTAGAATGGGCACTCGGAGCGGCCTGTGGCTATGCAACCCCATTTTCAGCAGGGTCTGTGTGTTGTGACACATTACTCCCATCATCAGCATTCCAATTACCAGTGAGTTGCACCACAGTCGTCCTTCTGTTGCCATGTATCATCCAGGAGAGCCTTCGCCCACCTCAAGCATTGATGAGCCATGGTCGTCCAACACCATGGCTCATCAATGCTTGATGAGCCATGGTCGTCCAACACCTCGCCGGCAGTTCTTGGGTTTCCCTCCTTGCACCACTTTCAGTAGGTACTAACCATGGCTGATTGCGAGCATCCCACCAGCCGTGCCGTTTTGGATATGCTCTGACCCATCGTCTGACCATTACAATTTGGCCTTTGTCAAACTTGCTTAAGTCCGCTGCCTTTCTCATCTGAGGAACAAGAGTAACGCTGATTAATGGAGTTCAGTATCAGGTGTTTTTTATACCATGTCCCGACCCACACGCACACCGTAGTTCACCTGCAGTTGCTTTGACTTGCATAACAACTTGCTGATCATAATGTTTTGGCTCATTGGTATATAAATTAACTTAGATTTTTTATGGATAAGTTTGGTTGATTACAAGACAACAAAACATGAAAGAAGTAACTTAAATTAAGCAGCCATATAAAACTAGACATTAAAATATTATTGATAAATTAAAGCAATCAGTTTATGATCTTAAACTGAATAAAAGATAATACATATATTGAGGGGGGGCAGGGAAATTTAGAATCAGAAAACAATACACTTAGAGAAAACCTAATCTAACATTAGCAAGTCCATGGCAAGAGCTTGATCATAGCCCCTCACTTGTAAACAAGAGTATTACTTTTCACGTGACTATACTGTGATCAAGCATAGAGTTATAGCATAAGGCTGTTTAATGGTTGATAGTTGAGTGTTTAAAGTTAAATGAAATAAAAAATGAATAGAATTACTGCAAATTTTAGCATCGTTAAAATACTATACCACTCTAAGTGTGTGTTCAATTTTGCTTTAAAATAAAAAAAAAACATAAGTGAAACATTTTATATGCTTAATAGCATATGAAGATTCTGAAATTATTATTTATTATTAGCTATATGGTGCAAGGAAGCTTGAGGTTTATGCTGCACCAGACAAAAAAAAAAAAAAATTCTGAATTACCCAGAGAGAGAGAGAGAGAGAGAGAGAGAGAGAGAGAGAGAAGTATAAAGGAATCACCAAAAAAGAGAAGAATGATGATATCCAGCTTAGGACCCTGGGTGTGCCACACAAGATGTGAGCCCCTGGGGTTAAATGGTCCAGAAACCAGTTTTTAACTGGTGGCACTGTTTCAAAGACAGTAGGGAGTCTGTGAAAAGGGATCCACAATCTGGATGAGAGAGAGAGAGAGAGAGAAGTATAAAGGAATCACCAAAAAAGAGAAGAATGATGATATCCAGCTTAGGACCCTGGGTGTGCCACACAAGATGTGAGCCCCTGGGGTTAAATGGTCCAGAAACCAGTTTTTAACTGGTGGCACTGTTTCAAAGACAGTAGGGAGTCTGTGAAAAGGGATCCACAATCTGGATGGTGCTCAATTTCATCAAATTATAAAATCACTTCTCAATTTTGAATTTTGGTACAAAATGACTGAATATTAACCGTTTATGAAATCTCTGAAGAAACTTGTCTCCATCAAATAATGTCATTCTATTTTAATGAAAACTTTGAACATGATGCATTTTCTAAAAATTTCTGCTGTGGTTGTTAATAGAGAAACAACATGAATACCACCAGTAAGTTGCTTCTGATTTGTTTGAATGCACATCTAATGACAAGACATCTTTAAAATGTATCATAACTGGAGATAAAACAGTGGTTTATGGATATGATCCCAAAACCAAATAGCAGTCATCTCAGTGGAAGAATCCTTCTCCTTTAACATCCCCCCCACAAAAGTATAGTAAGTGTGCAGCAAAACAAAGACAATGTTGTTAGCATATTTTGATTATGAGGGTGTTGCCACCACAAATGCTCCAGAGGGACAAGCAATTAATAAAGGGTTGTGCATTGAGGTTCTGAGATGCCTTCATGATGCAGTTTAAAGAAAAAGACTGGCAAAGTGGAACTTTGAAGACTGATTGCTTCACCACAGTAATATGCCATTGCATTCATTGCTACTTGTTCAGAGGTTTTTTGTCAAACATGAAATTGCTCAAGTTCAACAATCCCCATCTCCACCTTCATGTCACTTTTGTTTGTTTCTTAAACTGAAAAAACTAAGAAAGGATGTTGATTTGATGACACACAAATAGTAAAGGGTTCAATGGTCCAGCTTTTGCCAATTTCAAAATTGGCTTTCCAGTAGGACTTCCAACAGTAAAAAAAATTGTTGGAGTAAGTGTATCATTTCAGATATTATTTTGAAGGGGATTAATTTGCCCACCCCATAAGTATTGTTGTTCAGTATATCGTAGTTATATTAGAATTGTTAAAATAAACGTTACAATAGTGATGTCTTCCTTTTAAATAAATAATAAACCCTCTTTTTTTTTATTTTGGGAAGTGTTGTTTATTTTAAGATTAGCGCAATACCTCACTGAAGAGAGAGACTTATTTCACTGTGAGAGAAATCATTCCATGTGCAAGCTCAGATTAGAGTGCCAGACATGTAAAAACAGATGCCACAGTCTAACTATTCTTTAAGCTCAGTTTTATACTCAAGCCTGTAGCTGATTTTATGCAATAAAAACATCAGTCACTGGTTGGTATCATGCATACAAATACTTTTTTTCTCAATTGTTTTGTTAACTGATACTATCCAGCTACTTGACAATGCAGAAATTTCATTGAAATAGCTCTTGATAGTAAAATGGAATAACTTGTTAAAAAGATGATGCTGATTCTATACAAGAGAAATAAGTCCACATGAAAAATTATTCCCTTAGAAATGTTGGTTCTGTAGCTCATTACATTTTTCTTATACAACATTAGTGCAATGAGCGCCTCCGTAGCCAGGTGGGAAGGAGCAGCAGTGCGTAGCACACACTTCTTGATTAGACCAGGGTTCGAGCCTGTCACCACCAAATACGGAGGATGCGGAAAGGTCAAGGGAATGACCACCACATATTCCCAGAGCAATATGGCCTTAGTTGCTAATGCTCCTAAAAACCAAATAACAAACAAACAATTAGTGCAATACCAGAGAAACTGATTGTCTTACTTAAATGTTAGACGTTAGGATAAAGGGGTGGTTGAGTGGGAGAAGACAGAGAGTGGTAATCAATGGACACTGCTCATCGTGGATTAATGTTATTAGTGGAGTCCCTCAGGGTTCAGTATTGGGTCCATTATTGTTTTCTGTATTTATAAATGATATTGATGATGGTATATCAAGCTTAATGTCCAAGTTTGCAGACGATACGAAGGTTGGCAGGGTTGTCAAGGACACTACTGACACTATGCTACTGCAACAGGATCTGGAAAGGTTGAGCAGATGGGCTCGAGGTGGCAAATGAAGTTTAACATTGACAAATGTAAAGTACTACATATGGGAAACAGCAACCACAGAGCAACGTATCAACTCTGTGGTACTACACTGACAGTGGTAGAGAATGAAAGGGACCTGGAGGTGGTTGTGCAGGCAGATATGAAGTTTTCTGAGCAGTGCAGACGGGCTGCAAGAGTAGCTCATGGTGTATTGTCGATGATATATAGGAATTTTTCTAGCAGGGATAAGGAGGTGATTATTCCCTTGTATAAGGCAATGGTCAGACCGCACCTAGAGTACTGTATACAGGTCTGGAGGCCTCATTTCAAGAAGGATGTAGAGATGCTGGAACGAGTACAGAGAAGGGCAACAAGATTAGTGAATGGAGCAAAGGGGTGCTCTTACGAAGAAAGGCTTACGTTTTGCAAATGACAGTGTCTGGAGACTAGGCACCGGCAAGGTGATCTGATAGAGGTGCATAAAGCCTTGAATGGTTTGAGCATGCTCAATGCTGATGGGATTCTTCCTCTTGCTCAGAATAATCACCTGAGAGGGCATAAATTCAAATTGAGGAAAGACAGATGTAGGATAGACGTGAGGAAATTTGCCTTTAGCCAGCGGGTGGTTGGTTGGTGGAATAGACTTCCATCCCTTGTCGTGGAAGTTGATAGCCTAAATAAGTTTAAGGCTCAGCTGGACAGGTATTTTGAATGAACAGAGGGGTGAAGTGGAAGTGGTTATTTTTTATTTATTTATTTATTTATTTATTTATTTTTTTTGGCTGATGCTGCATAAGCTTGCTTTCTTGCATCAAATGCCTCTACTAATGCTAACGTTTTGAGTTGGCACCTAATTTCTTCACACTCTGTGCACCTAGCGTACACACACACACACACACACACACACACACACACACACACACACACACACACACACACACAAAGGAAGGCATTCTCCTTGGCTAGATCATGTCCTGTTCCAGAAAGTCCACAAACATTTCACAAGTTGCACATTTTTTTAGACTGTGATGCATTGGAGAATTGTCCCCTTCGGTTACCCCCCAAGCCACAGCACTTTGTGCCTGTTGCCTTGCTGCTCTCAGGCATGATTTCTGCTTAAATACAATTTAATTTATTAACAATTAAAATTAATGATTAATAAATTTAATTGATTAATTGACAATACTACACTAAGCTAACAGATTCCTAAATGCAGTGATACATATTATGCTATCTAGTTTTACGTTATACCTTACTCTATCCAGTTTTAACTTATACCTTATGCTATCAAGTTCAAGATATATGTTACGTTGTACCATAATGATCACAATGTTAAATTAGTTATATCTTTAGCTAAACATAAAAAAGATATTGTATTTTTGTATATGTATTAGCCTGTACCATTATGCTTGAAAGTTATAATTTAATTATAATATATAAGAAAATTATCTTACTAACTCCAGCATGTATGATTCGAACTTTAGAGCTATGTATTTACTACAATTAAAAATTTTAGAATTCCCCTACTACTCACTCTACAATATTTAAAATTGGCAGCAAGTTTCAAACGGTACAAAGGTTCTGTGTGTATTTAGTAGTAAACTACAAAATCTCTAGCTAAATTCAAAATAAACTAAGGAGCATGACTAGGACTATAAAGCTACTTATAGAATATGATTTAATATTGTATAAGTAGCTTTATAGTTTCAATTAGGTCAATAAAATGGTGAAAATGTTTCAAAAACTTATCTGTTTCCTGGAGCTGAAAATTCTTTGACTAGTACGTGGATACTTGTCCCTAACTAGGAGTCCAGAAGTTATTATGTGCAGATGGATGGACAGTGTGAAGTGAATAGGTGTTTTACCCTTATATGCTAACATGTGTAAAAACAGTACATTATGCAGAGTTCTGTCCATTATAATGGTTAAGTATACCCTTATAAATTGCATAATTTTAAATTATTTCATGCCAATTCCAAAAATGCTGAATGGTGAAATAATAAAAATTGTGCCTGCTGTTGTAAAAAAATAAAATATTACACCCTGATTGTGTAACTTTTTTTGGTGTAGCCACTCAGGGTTTAAATAGAGTTATAATAATTAAAACTAATAACCCGTTGACTATATATCAAACAGTTCTTTAGTTGAAAATTTGAAATAATAATTGACAACATATGTATTTTGGATGCTGAGTTAATAAACAATTAACCAGTAAATTTTTAATTGGCTTTAATTAACTTTTAGGTGGTTTCCTTCTGTACAGCAGTTGATTTTGAAAGGGAAACAGCGAGGTTTTGTACCTGAAGGTATTGCTCAGCAACAGGCATTTTTTAATTGTGTTGCAACAATTATGACTTCACAGTTACAGACTCTAGCTTTAAAATCTGTGTTTCAGTATGCAGATTATATAACAACGTGTGAGGTATGAGCATTTCTATTTTGAAAATATTCTCCTTTAGTGTGTGTGTGTGTGTGTGTGTGTGTGTGTGTAATTATTTTAGTTTAAAAGCTGAATGGCTAAGTTGTGTACTTTGAGTCAAAAACAAATGTATCCATCCAAAGGAGAAAATTATTATTTAATATTAATAAGGAATTTATATACAAATGTAGGCAGTAAAAACAATTCCAATTATAAATAGAATATATTGAATAGCATATTGTCTTTGGCTATCACCATTCAATACAGTTAAACCACAATTAGCAAAATTATCTGTTTCTGATTGTATCTTACTAGTTGTAGGTAGGCCAGGAGATTTTAATTTTTATTTAAATTAAATTAATTTAAATATGATTTTTTTTAAATTTTACTTTTAATTTAAATTATTTTAAATTTAACAGCCTACTGATAAAAAAAAAACACAGTTTATACACTCAACTCTCATTAAAATATGAAGGGATATTGGTAGGGATATTTATATTTCAATAATATTATATTATAATTAAAATATTATAATGTAATATTTTTAATGGTATTAACTTTTATAATACCAAGATGCTATGTTGGTCATCTTGGTGTTATAAAAGACCAACATGTCCAAAAAAGTTACATTTAACCAATAAATACACTTAGTACCATTGCGAATTGAAAAGAACCAATCATGGCTGCACAGTGTGATTTAATAGACTTTAAAAGGAGCATGACTGAATCCCAAGAGGGTATCTGCCTCTGTCAGTGACAAAGTATGGATGGTTGACTGTTCCAATATAGCTGTTGCTGATGCCTATAATGACTGATACACTGATGGTCAAATTAAACTTACTAAAAAATGGAAGCTTACTTCCTAGAGAAAAAGAAGGGTGAAGGTTTGTGGTTTGGGCCATCATTCATTTATTGTAGGATAACCTCTCCCTCCAAGCATGGTACCCAAGGAAACATCCATTGCCAGGTCATAGAAATGTTAAATGTTAGGGAGCATTGCTTCCTGGATGGGGATTGGACAAAACAGTCTCTATTTTGACAACACTAGCAAAACCCAAAATCCATAAAATGTTTTCTTTATGTATTGAAGGCAAAAGAACAATAACCAACCAGCTGGAACAAGTGTGTTCTTCCCTGACTGAACTGAAGCTTCACAGCTTCAGTTCAGTCAGGCTACTGACTCACAATACTTACTTTACCCATTGGCCTAGCCGTAGTCCAGTGGTTAGCATCTGCAGCCACAAAAAGGAATTTGCAGATTTGAACCCAAAACTGCCATGAAAAATGCAAGTGAACTACAGTACTGAAAATCCGGTTATCCTTAATAATTAATTAAATATATAAGCAATCACAATGAATTTGTAAACTCTTCTGTCCTGGACCATCTCAAGAATAAACAGAAATTTATATTTTATATTACATTTATGGAGATGGCCTTGGTAACTATGTCATATATCCTTTGTTCCAAGCGCCTCCATAGCCAGGTGGGCAGGAGCAGCAGTGCGTAGCACATGCTTCTTGATTAGACTGGGGTTCGAGCCCGTGAGCCACGAAATACAGAGGATGCGGAAAGGTCAGGGAATGACCACCGCATATCCCCGGAGCAATATGACCTTAGTTGCTAATGCTCCTAAAAACCAAATAACAACAGCAACAACAACCTTTGTTCCAAGTAGACCAAATCTGAATGTGAAGAGTATGCTTACTTGAATTTATGCTAATGCTCACTTGGTTGTATTCTAATTACAGACTTAGAAATAGATTTTATTTTAAATGGAAGAATCCAGTTCCAATGCAAGAACAATAGGTAGGCAAATTTAATCCTCCCTGATAATCCGCAAATTTTTGCAGATTACCAGGGAGCTGGTAATCCGCATGCCAGAAATTGTTTTTATCCATCTCCAGTCACCAATAACTTGATCTCTTATACTTGACTGAAAGTGGAGGGAATCCATTGTGTTTATCACTGTCACTAAAATGATGCATATTTGGCTACCAGAGAATCAGTACCTTCTGTTAGTTTAGGCCATTGGTGGGGGACAGTGAAGGAACTTGACATATGAAAAACATGGAATGTCCAATACCTATTTTCAGCAGCTCATGTATGAACTTTTAGCCATTGAGTTATAAGAGTGGGCAGCAGTAATATGAGATATGTGAGTGGCAGCAATCCCAGAATAACGTACTAGTTAAGTGGTATTATACTCAAGGTGGTAGAGAACAAAAGAGATATATATAGGGGTAATTGTATAGTCTGACATGGGGCTACTGGGACTGTTCATAGGGTTTTGTCAATGATATACAGGAATTTTGCTAGCAGAGACAAGCAGGGAGCTGTTAATCCCATTATATAATGTAATGGTTAAGCTGCATCTTGAGTACTGCGTACAGTTCTTGAAGCCTCATTTTAAGGAGGACGTGGATTGCTCCATATTTTTGCAGTAAGGTAGTTTTTATCCATCTTTCTCCTTTTTTCAAAAAAATAGTTAAAATCAGAATTTTTTTAAAATTCTGATTTTAACATATTTTTAAATGTTAAAACATATTTTGACATTTGAAAAATCTGTGAATTTGTTTTTGTTAACATTGACTGTAATAAACACCTGAGAATAGCTTTCCACAATTTTTCAGTTAGTCACAAAAAAGGAAAGTTTATTCTGTAAGTTTTTCATTTTCAACTCAATGCACACAATATGGCATCAATAAAGACTAATAAAAGAACTTCAAGTTTATTAAAAACTAATATTATTAAAGATTTATTTCCAAAGAAAATAAATGTAATGGATGGTGCCTCCTGTGATTCATGTTGCTGACAGAATCTAATACGAGACAAAATATCACCCTTCTCAATCAGTAAATTAGTAAAGGCCACCTTCCATGTCAGTAACAATTATAAAAGACCAATGAGACAAGGCCAGAGGTAATATATCATGAACATCAAAACAGGTTGATGAACGGTGAACTTATCAGTAGTATGCCACAAAATTCGTGGCAAATTTTAGAATAAGTATTTTATACACAATAAAATAAAATAATGTTAAATAAAATTACTTGCAACAACTGACTACCAGTATTGTGCCATTAAGGTGATTCTGATATGATCTAACGGAGTGTTACTTCAAATATTTAATGCACTAATGGTAGAAGCTTATATGACTTTATGAATAAATTTGATAAATTGTGGACCTAGTTGACTTCCTATCACGTGTTTTTGAGACCTATTTGGAGAACCAGTTCATCATCCAATAGCATTATATGAAGAACAATGTTTTTTAACCAAATTGAAATGAACAAAATGATAAACTGAAAAAAAAGAAAATATCTTGATTTCCTTTCCTAATACAACATTTATACCAAAGTAATGAACATAAAATTATTATTATAAATGTTTTTACAAAATACAGATGATTCTGGTTATTTGGGACACATCGGGACTAGTGCATTTTGGTCTGTTAAGCAGCTGCCTCAATTATTCGAAGTTTCACATAAATAGTTAAAAATACAGCTTTATGATAGAGTTTCTGTATGATTAAATCATGTTACGATGGACTCGCCATAGTAAAGTATCGTTCACTGTACGATATGTAGTAAGCACCAGTCATTGTGATCACTTTTGTGAATTAAAGTTTAATTCTATTAAACAGCAATTCTAAATAGCAAAAATAGGAGGAATATTATCCACAGGCTATAAAAGTAAAGATATACTGTCTTAAGTACAAATTTACACTCTATTACTTTACCAATTAAAAATATACATGAAAATCAGAAGAATATTTTCCACAGGTTAGCAAAATAAAAATAAATATACGCTTACGTGCATAGCTTAATTAATACGTACTGTAATATGTACATATTAACTAGTTGATATTTCTGTTCACTGACATTTGTGGGTGGGGGTTAAAATTTAAAATGGTAAAAAAGATAAGCAATCAATAACAAAGAACATGGCACACACAAATTGCAAGTAAATGATATGAGCAAGTGAGAACAGATAACAAGTTACGAAGCTTAAAAAATAGGAATGAAGAGCAGATTCTGAAAATTAATTTTTTAATATGATTGAAGCACTAACAGAAAAGTCCAATAAACAGGGGACTGCTAATCATTTTTATTGTTTTATGATTGTGACCTCCAGAAATCTGACGGAACCATGTGGTGTGGTCAGAGACAGTCGTAGGTAATCATGAGTGCTGTAGTCTCCTGCCCTGATTAAGCAGCATGTTGTCCCTATTAAGTGATGTAAACCCTGGCTATTTTCTCGATTGGGTTCTGTTCGTCCCAAATAAATGGCTGCCCCAATTAACCGGTGGCCCAAATAACCAGAATACACTGTAGTAGTATATCAGGGTTATCTATTCACCAGCGCTATCTGTTCTCTCCATTAAGAATGCTGAGCTGGTGCATGTGCACCACTTGTATTCTTGTCATGCAGTATGAGAAAATGGCTACCAGTAGTGTTTTGTTTCATCAATGTGCACTAATTGAATTCCTTGTGAAGAAAGGAAACTCAGCATCACACACCCATGGATGACTTTGTGGAGATGCCTGCATGGATGCCACTAGTGTCAGAAAATAGAAGAAACATTTCAAGAATGGAAATATAGATAATATTATTCAGATATTCTGTGGTTCAATAAGAATGCTGAAAGTGAACTCAACAAGCAGAAAATCAGTGTGCTTATGGACCAAAGGGTAATAATAATGAGGAAAATCTCATTATGCCTCATCATTGGACACTATCTACACAGAATATGATAGCAGCCTTGGAATATTGAAAATTTTATACACATTAGGTTTCCTGCTCTTTGCAGATGAACAAAAACAGCAGTGCAGATATGTGTCATAGTTTCTTTAGTGCCACGTTGCCAAAGGTGACGACTCCTGTTAAGAATTATCACTGGGAATGATAGCTGCTTCCATAAATTTAGTCCAGAAATAAAAAGACTGCTTGAATGTCATCATACCACATACATCAAGAAGAAGAAGATGAGAACAGTCTCTTTGGATGCTGAGAGATGCATATTGGTTGATTCTTCCATCACAATGGAAAACCATCAGTGTTGTTTACTACATTCAGACTCTTGTCAAACTTTGTTATGCATCTTACGACAAGAAGTATCTGATGAAACAACATATCATCATGCAACAATAATTCACAACTACACACATTGCATGTCAGACAATTGCAAAGTTCAGCTAGGAAGGGCTTCCTCATCTCTACCCCCCCCTCTGTTCTTCAGCCCATACTTGTCCACTTCAGTGTTTTTATCACCTCTTCAGGCCTTTGAAATAACGTGAGGGGCAAGCACTATGAGAACAATGATGCAGTCAAAGAAACTGCATATTGGTTACAAGGACCTTCTCCAGCACTGGCAGAAGTGTGTGGATTTTTTCTGCGGTTTTTGTGAGACTGATGATGTGTGCAGATTTTTGTTTCTAATATCTATGTTTCTATTCTAAAATAAATGAGTTCTTACAAGGGTTGTACAGTTGGGTCAACCTTTGTATTTTAAGTATTTTACAGATTAATATATACTCCTGTCATTGAATTGTCGTTCTGTTGTTAAATTTCTGAACAAGTATTTTATTTTTCACAGATTTGTTTATTTTGTCTACATCAGTATTTAATAGCACTTGGAATATATATATATATGCATATCTAAATATCATCTGTGCAACTGATCTTTCATCTAAATAAAAGATCAGTTGCACAGATGATTAGTAGAATCATCTGATTCATTGAACTGAAAGCATTGCACCTGTGTATTTTTTAGAATATATTGTTTTCAATAGTCCACAAATCATATGGTTTATGGATGTTTCTTCTTCACTGCAATCAGTGTGATTGTAATCTTGTTATTACACCATCACAAAAACACCAAAAGACCAAACTAACAATGCATTAATTTCATATTTTGCTGTTTTATGTGATGATATAATAGCAAGATTACATTTGTAAAGTCTGTTAACAATAAATAGATTTTAAAAACTTTACACAGGTGAAGTTATTTCAGTTCAACTATTTAGATAAAAAATAACCTGTGTAAAATGCTGTTCAAAGGTTATGTTGACTATGCATTTATATAACTTTGTTGTTTTCTATTTATTATGTATTTGTCTGTTTATTTCAGAAACATACCACATTTAGAATTCAATTAATTGTCATAAGAGACCGCTACCAGTTAGAACCAAGTCTAGTGAACCTAGAGAAAGCAATGATCACAATGCTAGATATAATGTCATCTGCAGTAGGTTCCATCCCACGTGTAGAGACTTGTCTTTCAAAAGTAGGTGGTACATATATTATGTTTGTTTTTAAAATGTTAGAATCTTCTTATTATTTGTATATTATGTTTTGCTGTTTGCAAAGGGTAGTCCATTGAGATCATAACATAATTATACAATTGCTTTAAAAATACGCTAACCTGAATTCCAGTAAAGCAGAGAAAAAGAACATTTCAGTCATTCTGCTACATTGCTTCCCAAACCAGTTGATGACTGTCACTTGCCACCTATTTAGTAGCCAGGTGGGTTAAGTGTTTCCTGTACGGACGTGCCTTTCTGCCGCTACTGGAACAGAGAAGTTTTTTCTGATTTATTTTCTGCTTTATTAGTTTAAATTGACATATTAACTTATTTCTAGAGTAGCTTTATATTCCTATTTACGGTACTTAAAGTTAAAGTAACTTAGATAGAGATTTGTAGGTATTACTTAGTATCGGAAAGGGTATCAAATACACGTGTTTACCGTTCATAGACAGCCGCCATTGTTACGTGAACATTAATCAGTAAATCTATTAATCTTGTCGAACTTCATTGGCAATTAAATTGTACTTTTAACTATACATATAACCACATAGGTTACGGAACATAAATAATTAGTAAAAATAAATAATTAATACATAACTTGATACGGAAGTTATATAAAGGGACTTCGTAGATAACACTCGTTACTGAAACGCGACACAGCATATCCGGAATTCGATAGCATTAGCTTTGTATAGTATAGTGCATAATATAATATTGTCAATTATTCAGTAAATCTATTAATCTTGATAAACTTCATTGTCAATTAAATTGTATTTTTAACTCTATAAATATATATAACGACTTAATCGTAACAAATAATTAATACATAACTAGAGTGCTACACGTGATACGGAAGTTGTATAAAGGGAACACTAGATACCGAAAAAAAAAAAAAAAAAACAATATATATATATATATAATATAACTTAAGGATTTAATTTTTGTTTTAATTTTATTGAATTAAATTGGAATCATGACTCTAACCAGAGCAGCAAAGCAAAAGGCTCAAGCTAATGGGAGTGCTGTGGTTCAGGGGAGAACTGAGGGGGCCAGTTGCCCTCTGAATCACAGTCTATTAAAATGCACTGTTTGCTTGATGTTTGCGGAGCAGTTGGGTACGGGACATGATACTGCCAAGGGGGATGTCTTTGTGTGTGCACGATGTAAGGAGTGCAAGGAAATCAGGCGACAACTCAGCGTTGTTATGGGCCTTTATGAGAGCTTGAAGGACAGGGTGGATGCCCTCGAAGGAAATAAATTGAGGGGCCCATCAAGCTCTCAGCTGCCCACATCAACGCCAGAGCTTGCACTTGGTCATCAGGCAACACAGAAGCAGCCCCCTAGGCAGAATGCGCTGGTCCCACAGGAACTAGTAGTTGTTGGTGACTCTATTGTCAGGGAAACGGGGAACATGCTTTGTAAAAAGGATAGGTGGAATAGGACCAGGGTATGTCTGCCAGGGGCAAAGGTTGATGACGTTGTAGAGCGGATATCATCTTTTAAGGGCACAAAAGGTGATATAGTTGTACACGTTGGCACGAATGATATTAAGAGTAGGAGACCGGCGGAATTACTTAGCAAGTACAGGTCACTGCTGAAAAAAAGCCGTGAATTAGGGTTGAACTTGAAAGTGTCTGCAATTCTGCCCAGACACGATAGGAGGGAGTATATGATGAGAGCCTTGTCGATCAATTCGGCCCTGGAGGGATTGTGCAAGGCTCAAGGGGTAGAATTTTTTTTCAGCCTGGACTGTACTTGTTAACAGGAGAGATTGCTTCTACAGGGATGGGATACACTTAAATAGAAAGGGTGCAAGAATTTTTGCTGATGCTGTCGAGGCAGTGTTAGGTGGGTCGGAAAACTGCTAGTTGGGGGGGATACAAGGACTAATAGATTAACAGTAGCCACTGGCAGAGGTGGAAGTGATTCTTGCACTGCTTCTATTGATATGAGCAGAAGTCTGAAAAACAAGATGCAGGATATTTCAGAGACTGCTGGTAGTCATTGCGGTACAAGTAAACACATGGGTTGCGTTAGGGTAGCAAAGAATAGAAACAGGTGCATGTATACCTGCGTGTACACCAATGCTAGGAGTTTGGTAAATAAATTTGATGAATTTGAGGTATTGCTCAAAACATCAAAGGCAGATATTGTTGGGATATCAGAGACGTGGTGTCACACAGATATAAGTAATGCGGAACTGGAATTTGGGGAATACAATGTGTATAGAAAGGATAGACAGGACAGGAGGGGAGGAGGGGTTATGCTATTAATTAAGAAACACATAAAGTCCAAGGAAGTGAAGCCAGTTGACATCGATGGACAGGGCAGTGCCGAATCAGTTTGGTGTGACATAAGCATAGGGAAATCAAAATTGAGAGTAGGAGTGTGCTATAGGCCTAATGACTCTGATGAGTATAATAAGATATTGTACAGGGAAATAGAGTGGGCCAGTAAATCAGAGAGTCTTATAATGGGGGATTTTAATTTCCCAGATATTGACTGGAATTTGTGGGTTGGTCACTCGCACACTAGCAAGGCTTTTGTGGATTTATTGGATGATTGTTTTCTACATCAGCATGTTCGTGAGGCAACAAGAGGGAGCAATACTCTTGATCTGATTATCAGTAGTGACTCTTCGTGCATTAAGAACCTGCAGATAAATGAACCACTAGGTGGCAGTGATCACAGTGTGTTGAAGTGGGATTTACTCAAGGAGGTAACTACCATCAGAGGTAAAGGGAAGGGTTTTTGTTTTCGTAAAGGCGACTATGATGGTCTGAGACAGTATTTAAATTCTGTACAGTGGGACCAACTGATGATGTTACCAACAGCAAACTCTAAATGGGAAGCATTCAAGGAACTAATCTTGGAGGCTACCAGGCTTTACATACCAACTAAGAAATATTGTTCAAGGTTTAGGCCTAAATGGTTGTCAGATGAACTAATGAGACATGTGGCAGAGAAGAAAAATGCATGGGATACATATAAATTAATGGGTGACATGGAAGCCTATGATAGATATAAGTTGGTCTGTAACCAAGTCACAAAGGAGATTAGGCAGGCAAAGGCAGACTACGAAAAATCCTTGGCAAAGGATGCAAAGAAAAACAGAAAAGAGTTCTTTACATACTTGAACTCGAGAAGGAAAGGGATGAATCAGATTGGTCCACTGGATATTGATGGTTCAACAGTTGAGGATCCTGCTCAGGTGGCTAACAATCTAAACGAGTATTTTGCATCTACATTCACGCATGAGGAGTTATTCAGGAAGGAGAATGATGTAGGTAAAGTAAACATTGGCAGTGAGCTGGATGATTTTGTAATAACTGAGAGGAAAGTGGAGGAGAGATTGTTGAGGATAAACATAAAAAAGGCACCTGGGGTGGATGGGATCTATCCAGTTATATTAAAGGAGGCAGCAAAGGAAGTATGCAAACCCCTAGCCATAATTATGAGAGCTTCTTTGGACTCAGGGGAGGTACCCATAGACTGGAGATGTGCAAATGTAACCCCAATTCACAAAGGAGGATCAAAGGCTGACACAAGTAATTATAGACCTGTTAGTTTAACTTCTGTTCCAGGTAAATTAATGGAGGCACTGGTTAAAGAAGCACTGCAGGATCATCTAGACAAGAATTCAGTTATAGCTCAGACGCAGCATGGTTTTGTTAAGGGCAGGTCTTGCCTGACCAATTTGATTGGATACTATGATGTAGTCACAAAAGAACTGGATGCAGGGAATAACTTTGATATTATATATTTGGATCTTAGAAAGGCTTTTGATACTGTTGCACATGGAAGACTGCTGCACAAATTGGAGCAGTGTGGCATTGGAGGCAAATTGCTACTATGGATAAGGGGATGGTTGAGTGGCAGAAGACAGAGAGTGGTAATCAATGGACACTGCTCAACGTGGACTAATGTTATTAGTGGAGTTCCTCAAGGTTCAGTGTTGGGTCCGTTGTTGTTTTCGGTGTTTATGAATGATATTGATGATGGGATATCAAGTTTAATGTCCAAGTTTGCAGATGATACAAAGGTTGGCAGGGTCGTTAAGGACACTACTGACGCTATGCTGCTGCAACAGGATCTGGAAAGGTTGAACAGATGGGCTGAGAGGTGGCAAATGAAGTTTAACATTGACAAATGTAAAGTACTACATATGGGAAACAGTAACCCCAGAGCAACGTATCAACTCTGCGGTACTGCACTGACAGTGGTGGAGAATGAAAAGGACCTGGGGGTAATTGTGCAGGGAGATATGAAGTTCTCTGAGCAGTGCAGACGAGCTGCAAGAGTAGCTCATGGTGTCTTGTCAATGATATACAGGAATTTTTCTAGCAGGGATAAGGAGGTGATTATTCCCTTGTATAAGGCAATGGTTAGGCCACATCTTGAGTACTGTATACAGGTCTGGAGGCCTCATTTCAAGAAGGATGTAGAGCTGCTGGAACGGGTACAGAGAAGGGCAACAAGATTAGTAAATGGAACAAAGGGTTGCTCTTACGAAGAAAGGCTTAAGTTTTGCAAATTACAGAGTCTGGAGACTAGGCACCGGCGAGGTGATCTGATAGAGGTGTATAAGGCCTTGAATGGTTTGAGCATGCTCAATGCCAATGGGATTCTTCATCTTTCTCAGAATAATCACCTCAGAGGGCATAAATTCAAATTGAGGAAGGACGGATGTCGGATAGATGTGCGGAAATTTGCCTTTGGCCAGCGGGTGGTTGGTTGGTGGAACCGACTTCCATCACTTGTTGTTGAAGTTGATAGCCTAAACAAATTTAAAGCTCAACTGGACAGGTATTTCGAACGAACGGAGGGGTGAAATGGGAGTGGGTTTTTTTTTTTTTTTTTTGGCTGATGCTGAATAAGCTTGCTTTCTTGCATCGTATGCCTCTACTAATGCTAATGCTAATGCTAATGCTAATGCTATTTGGAATGGCCTTGGTTTCATCAATGAATCATAGAAATTTTTGAAGGCTTTTCAGGTGTGACTAAGTTAGCTGATCTCAGGTGGAGTTGCAAGGTTTTCTTTTTTTGTCTTGTGAACAGACAAATTGGACTTAGAATGTACAGATATGGCACACTGCCATCTCATGTCCAAAATTGTCCAGACTTTTAAAAAATACTTAAAAATGTAAAAATTTCTTCTGTCTCTGACAAACATCTTAATTTGAACTTAAGTCTGAGTAGTGCTTATATTTTAAGACATGAAATGCTAATGTCATTACATGTGAAATAAAACTAATATAAAACATTTAATATAAGAAAAAGATAAAAAATTAAAAACAATTTAAAAAATCACTCCATTAGTATTACTATTAGTAGTGGCAAAATTATGCATGAAAACAAGATTATATAGCATTAGTGATTAAAAAAATTACTCATTTCTTTGCCTACCCCTTCTGATAATTTCTCCAATCCTTCATTAAATTTATTTCAACTACTTCCATTCCCACAATACTAGGTGAAAGTTTTCAACAATGTTACTCTTTGGGCAAATGCAAATTTTGATTTATCTGTTCTGCAACCATCCTTTTCAATTTAAATTTATATCCCCATGTATGTGTGTATGTATGGCGCCTCCGTAGCCAGGTGGGAAGGAGCAGCAGTGCGTAGCACACGCTTCTTGATTAGACCGGGGTTCGAGCCCGTCACCACCAAATACGGAGGATGCGGAAAGGTCAGGGAATAACCACCGCATATCCCGGAGCAATATGGCCTTAGTTGCTAATGCTCCTAAAAACTAAACAAACAAACAACAAACAGTATGTGTGTATCATCTGAGGAGGAGTAAAGATGCCATCAACATTTCGTTTGACCAATTTTACACTGATTTTAGACTACCATGCAGATGCCTGGTTTCCAGAGATTGCAATTTACAGAAACTCCAGTCTTTCTTGGTAAGAATATCCTCTTCTGTCCCCAGCTAATCTTCCCTAACTCTGATCTCTGTATCCTAAGTTCGTTAGTTTGGTATGTACTATTTCAGATGTGTCCTAATTATTGCTTTATATACTGGGATAATCACCTCCTTTTTTCAATGTTGGAAAAATTTTTGTATTTAATTGACAAAAAGCTGCAAGCTGTCCTAGTATCCTGTCTGCAATGTTCGTAGAACTTCATGTTGGACTGCACAATTACTCCTAGGTATTTTTCATTCTCCACTATCTTGAGTTTGGTATTACCCAAATTAGCATTAGCATTAGCATTAGCATTAGTAGAGGCATATGATGCAAGAAAGCAAGCTTATTCAGCATCAGCCAAAAAAAAAAAAAAAAAAAAAAAAACAACCACTACTCCCATTTCACCCCTCAATTCGTTCGAAATACCTGTCCAGCTGAGCCTTAAATTTGTTTAGGCTATCAACTTCAACAACAAGCGATGGAAGTCTATTCCACAAACCAACTGCCCGCTGGCTAAAGGCGAATTTCCGCACAATATATGGTATGTTATTCTGGGATTATTACTACCCAAATGAAGTAGCTTGCATTTTTAAATATTAAACCTCATTTGCCATTTTTCAGCACATTCTCTTTAATTTATCCAGGTCTCATTGGAATAGCTTGTTCTGATTACTGTCATTAGTCATCCTGGCCAATTTTGTCATCAGCAGACTTGGACGTTAACTTGATATTGAACTTTGCCTTCATGTGTGCACTTTGCTGTTGATATATATATATATATATATATATATATATATATATCTTCGGCAATAAAGATTACCTATTTGACTGAACACCAGCAGTCTACGTTTTTTTAAACATTTCAGTTTTGATTAATATGATAATCATTATTATAAAATGTTAGATGTTTTCTAAGTTTTTTTTTTTTTATCGTAGACAATTGATAGTGCTGATGTTAGACATCCTCTTATGCCTTGCGTACTGCCAGAGGATGCAGAGATGTTGTCGAAACGGATTCAAAAATTTCTAAGGTCACAGTGGCAATATCCTTCAGATTACATACAGCAATTCGAAAAATATTGTTTTCTTCTGGATGGACAGGTATAAATTTATAAGTGAATTGTAATTAAATTTATCTTCAGCTGTAGATATAGACAATGTATATACTCATAAGTTAGAGGCATCCTTAAAGTTACATGATTAATATGTTCTTGCATAACTTGGAATAATAAGTGTAATAAGTCTGGGTTACTTTCTGGATCTGACATTTGGACTGTATTTTATTTGTTTATTTATTTTTAATGTATACATGAGGGGTATTGGTTATTAGTATTAGCCATATAGTGTAAGGAAGCAACAAGCTTTTGCTGAACTGGCCAGAAAAAAAAAAAAAAATGTAGAAGTAGATAAGAAAATTTGTTATTATTATTAAATGTTAGATATTTTTAAAAATTTCTACTCCATGAGTTTTGCACATTCTCTCCAGGGCCGAATTGATTGACAAGACTTTCAACATATACTTCCTCCCTCCTATCATGTTTGGGCAGAATTTCAGACACTTTCAAATTCAATCCAAACTTGTGACTTTTTTGTCTACAATGTCATCTACTTTTGCCCCTGGCAGACATACACTAGCCCTATTCCACCACATTTCTTGCACATAATGTTTCCCATTTTCTTGACAATAGAGTTGGTGACTCTATTGTCAGGGAAGAGTTGGTGACTCTATTGTCAGGGAAGAGTCACTGATAAGGAAAAGAAAGATCACATAAATAGGTTACTGCTCACGCAATGACCTATCTTGCCATTTGTTATTCTTTGGAGTAATAACTTGTTAAAAATTGGGATTAATTTTGAGGCCTGAGTTACAGTTAGACAAATGGGAGTGGTAATTTAATTTAATGATTGTTAAATTTCTTTTAAGGGTATATGTCAGTAAAGTTAAATTAGGTGATTGTGATTGATGAGCAACAGTGATTATATGGCATTTCACTTAAAGCTGCAATATGAATATTGTAGAATGAGATGTTGAATTGATAGAGTGTAGTTCTATATCTCCTTTAGCATTCTCTCTCTCTCTCTCTCTCTCTCTCTCTCTCTCTCTCTCTCTCTCTCTCTCTCTCTCTCTCTCTCTCTCTCTCTCTCTCTCTCACACACACACACACACATAACAGATGCTCATACATGCATTACTCTACAGTAACTTTTCTTGTTAATTGTTTTTGGGATATACTACTATTTTATAGTCCATTGTTATTAATTTTATGTTGATATAACCTTAATATAAATTTTTATCATTAACTGTGGATTTAAAATTTCTTTAAATTCATTAGAATATCACTAAAAGCAGAATTTCTGTTTTTTTTTTATTTTATTTTATAACAATTCTTCTTCTTATCAGATTAATGGAAGTATCATTTTAATGCAGGCTGAAGAGACACTGGACAAATTTTTGGAAGAAGAACATCAGGATTTTCAAACTTATGAAGTACAAATAAATGAGTATGAGGATTTAAAAAAGGAGTTGATGTATGCTGAAGATAAAGTAGTGCGTAAGGGAATCTTTGATCTAGATTGTACTTTTTTTTACAGTGCACTGGAAGAACGTGTAAGATTGTTATATCAAAAACTTGTAGGTTTTATGACTGAAGACCACAGTCAACGCACAAAAAGGTAAGGCATTCATTTGCAAAATAATTTTAGTTCATATTTCATTCATCAAATATGTTCACTGATATTTTTTTTTACCTGATTTAACTCCACTAATTAGTTATATTGTGCAAATCTTTTGTTCTCATTATCTACTCTGAAAATACTGGTTATTAGTATTATAAGTCAGCATTATATCTGCTACATTAATTTTTAAATATTGATATATCTCATATTAGTAGCTTATCTTTTTTTTTTTTTTTATCATCGTCCAGTATGCATGCCAACTTCTCTTTGCTATCTCTTTCATTGTGATATGGCTGACAGCTTTGATGTAGCATCTTTGAGCCAATTTTGCCCATTAGTTAGTCAACAGGTAGGGAATTCTGAATGCATGTTTAAGTTTACATAATACCACTACAAATATATATGTAGTCCATCATAATAATGAATACTTGTTGGCAGTGTTAACTGACTTTTGTAAATGCTAATTGAACTTTCATATGAGAAAAATTAAAGACAGATTGCTTCCCACATGCAGTACATAAATCATTTGTTAATATTCTTCTTCTTCTTCTTTAATGCTGCCGAATGGCGTTTGCGACTTCGTTTTGATATTGTTCTCTGTCTAGCGCTGCGTGTAGAATTTGTGCTGTTGTCATGTGAAGCCAGGTGTTGATGTTATCTAGCCATGCCATTTTCAGTTTGCCTGGGCGTTTCTTGCTTTCGATCTTTCCCTCCAGGATGAGTGATAGTAGGTGATATTTTTGTTGGTTCCTAGCGATGTGACCTAGGTATTTACATTTCCTGCTGATGATGGTTTTGAGCAGGTCCCGTTCCGTGTGCATGTCCTGCAGGACCTGTACGTTGGTTATCTTGGCTGTCCACGGGATTTTCAGCATTCTTCGGTAGAGCCACATTTCGAAGGCCTGGAGCTTTTTTGTAGTGGCTGATGTTAGAGTCCAGGTTTCTACACCGTAGAGCAGTATTGGCCAGATGTAGCATTTCAATGTGCGTAATTTGAGCATGATGTTCAAGCTTCTGTCGGTGAGGAGGGTTTTCCACTTGGTGAATGCCTGCCTGGCTTGTTCAATTCTGCTTTTGATTTCGGCCTCATGGTTCAGCTGGTCATCAATGAGTACTCCGAGATACTTGAAGCGGTGTATTTGCTCTAATTTTTCATTGTTTAGTTTGATCGTGATTTTGCTTGCAGTCCTGCTGACCTTCATCACCTTTGTTTTCTTTTTGTTAATTCGTAGCCCCCATACTTGGCTTTCTATGTCCACTTCGTTCAAGATGGTCTGTAAATCTTGTTCTGAATCCGCTATTAGTGCTGTGTCATCGGCATATCTTAAGTTATTGATGTAGTGTCCGTTAACTTTTATGCCGATGTTCTTGTCAGCCAGTGTTTGGTCGAAGATCATTTCCGAATAGATGTTAAAAAGAATGGGAGATAATGGGCAGCCTTGCCGGACGCCTTTTTTTATTGGAATTGGGTCTGTCAGGTCGTTGTCATAGCGAAGCCGGGCTGTTTGATTCCAGTAGAGAGTTGTAATAAAGTTGATATCGTTGTTTTCAAGCCCAAGTTTTCTCAGTCGGTCAATTAGAAGGTCTTGGTCTACTGAATCGAAGGCTTTCTCGTAATCAATAAAACATATATACACGTCTTTTTGATGTTCATAGCACCTTTGTAGCAATATTTGTAAACAGAAAATTGCTTCTCTGGTGCCTAGTCCCCTGCAGAATCCGAACTGTGTTTTTCTAGTGTACTTTCGCACTTACATCTTATCCTTTGCTAAATCACCTTGAGGAAGACTTTTAGCACCTGGCTCATTAGACTGATCAGCCTGAAGTCTTCGCATTTCCGGCTGGTAGCCTTTTTTGGTAGGGCCACGAAGATGGATTGGAGCCATTCGGATGGAATGTCGTTGTTGTTGTAGATTTGATTGAACCATTTCGTTAGTTGTTGGATGTTGCTGTAGTCTAGTTGTTTCAGCAGTTCCACATGAATCTGATCAGGTCCACAGGCCTTGCCTGGCTTTGTTATTCGGATGGCATGTTCCACTTCAGATGTTAATATGTGGAGATTGTCTTCCTGTGTTTGTTGTTGCGTTTCTGCCGGTTTTCTGTTGGTGCCAAACAGATTGTATATATAGCTCTTCCAGGTGTCGAGTTTGGCTTGTTTGCTTAGTATAGGTTGATTGTTGTCCGTATATAAGCTTGGGATAGGAGCCGGTTTGTAGATGTTTCCAGCTTCTTTAAGCTTCTTGTGCAGGTTAAAGTTGTCATTTTTCTTGATTAGGTCTTCGATTTCTGCACACTGATCTTCCATCCATTTTTCCTTCGCCTTCCGGATTTCCTGTTTGATCTTTTGTTGTATTTCTTTGTATTTTTCCCGGTTGTTGTTGCTTTTGAATGTTCTCCGTTCATCCATTAGGTCTAGTATGTGCTGGGTCATCCACCGTTGTTTCTTTTTCGACACCTGATGTCCTAGCAGGGTTTCTGCTGTTTCATTGATGCACTGTTTGAGTGAACGCCCGAACGCTTGCACGTCTGTTGTTACTGCTTCGATCGATCTGATTGTAGTGTTGAGATGAAGCTGTACTTGTCGCCTGTTGGCGTTGTTCTTCAGTTTCTCCAGGTCGATTCTTTTTGTTGTGCTTGTGCGTTTGACTGCTCGTAATTTGAGACGTAGTGTTGCTATTACTGGGTTATGGTCTGATGATATGTCAGCTCCAGGGTAAGTTTTTGCCTTGAGGACACTTGACTTATATCTGATGTTGATTAAGATGTAGTCAATTTGGTTCCTGACGATATTGTTGTCAGAGTCTTGTGGTGAGGTCCAGGTGTATAATCGTCGAGGTGGTAGTTTAAACCAAGTGTTGTCAATGCTAAATTTTTCTTCTTGGCAGAACTGGACGAGTCTGTCGCCTCGTTCATTCCGTGTCCCCAAGCCATGTTCTCCGACTATGTTTTGTAGCTTTCCTTGACCGATTTTGGCATTAAAGTCACCGAGGATGACCGTAATGTCGTGCTTCTTCAGTGACTTTAAAGTGTTGCTATCTGTTAATATTCATATTATCAAATTCTTTTCCTAATTATGCAGATTCATTTTCTCTGTGTTAACCACCAGAACCACACCTAAACTTCTTGGTTGCATTATAACCTATAAAAAAGTTGATCGCTTGTATTGTTATCTGTTTATTGCAAAGAACATTAAAGAAAATTAAGCAACATAAGTAAATCCAATACAGAATGTTTCAGATGCTGCATTTACCTGATGAATAAAAAGTACAGAAGTACAAAGGATGGACAATATCAGTTCAGGATATCCAAATGATTGGCCAACTAGATTAGCCACAAAGTACTGCAGAGAAGCAGAAATAGTTTTATGTTACCTTGTGAAGGAGAAATTAAAATATGAAATACTGGTTGGGTTAAATTAATGACTGACTTTCTTTTATTGAGGGAAAGTATTTTTTCTATAATATAAGAATTACTGAATTTTTTTTTATGGCACATTTGTAAAATATGCAAGGCCTGTTAGCTTCAGCATAATCTGTCTGTTTATCCCTCCACGTTTATATACAACAACTCTACTTATAAACGAACAGATTTTCATGAAATTTTTTATATTTTTCTCTTTTAGAAACATTTGAAACCATTTTAAATTTTATTGAATTCAGACAAAAATCTTACAGGTGTTTTTTTTTTCCTTGAACATAGGACTGTTTGCTTATTTTTTTGACATATCTCGGGTTGTATTACTGATTTTCATTAAATTTCATAACACATCTGTTTAGAATGCTACATAAAAATAATTAATGTAATGGAATGTAGTATAATGCTAACAATGCCTAAATGACATTTGGCCGGCATATACACTAAAAACATCTGGATTAATTTTATAATTAATACATTAATATCATCTTCAATATGCAAGAAAGCTAATGATAGAAATTTTAGTCCCCTCACTGGCAACTTTCTTGGAATATTCCATTTGTCTAATACGAGGAATCCCATTATGACACATGAGGGGTGTGTGTGTGTGTGTGTGTGTGTGTGTGTGTGTGTGTGTGTGTGTGTGTGTGTGTGCGCGCGCGCACGCACGCACTTTATACATGTAGTTTATAAAAATATACAAGTAGATGAACTAGCATTGGCATAAAAGAGAAAAATATTTGGTGTGTACTTTTCTGTAGTTTATTTGTTTTATTTATATTTCATCTATTTGTTGTTTTATGCAATAAAATAATAAAAATACATAAAACTGCAAGATACAGAGTTACTTTATTTTTAAAATTAACTATAAAGTTAGAGCTTTAAAATTATAAAATAGCTAGCACAGGGCATCCCAAAAGTAGTAAACCCATTTTAGATTCAGATATTTCTTTAAATTGTAGCGATAAATCCTTTATTTTTGTTTCAGGTTGTTGGTGTGAAATTGAAGTTTTAGTATGAATAAGTGGAATAACAAAGAACATGCTGCCATTGTTGAACTGTACTTCACCAGTGGGCTTAGCATTGTGAAATCTCAGCATGCTTAGAGGCAAAATGTTTGCAAAGCTCCGTCAAAACGTGATAAAACAGCGTGTTGACCAGTTTCATGCTTGTGGAAATGTAGGCAAGAAACTGTGCTCTGGATGTACACGATCTTCACATAATGAAAGAGAAATCAAAGCAGCCCATAAGTCAATATGAAACAGTCCACAGAAATCAGTACGATGTTGCTCCCAAGAAATTGGCATATTCAGATCATCTTTGCATAGAATTTTAACCAAGGACATGCACTCATATTCTTAAAAGATTCAATTAATCCAGCAATTATTGCTTACTGACCATACAAAAAGGTCAGTTTGCAAATGAGTTCCTGACCCTAGCGGAAGAACCAGATTTTTCAAAAAAACTTTTGATGACTGATGAAGCACACTTCCATTTAAGTGGGTTTGTAGTTAAACAAAACTGCTGTTTTTGGATACAAGAACAACCAAAAGAAGTTAAGCCAAGGCCACTTCATGTTGTGCAGGTGACTGTATGGTGTGGTGTTATAGCTCTTAAAGTGTTTGTCTTTTTTTTTTTGAAAATGATGAAGGAAATGCTGTTACTGTCACTGGTGAATGATATTTCCAAATGTTAATAACTTTTCCACAGACATTGATGAAAACAGAGAGGAAATATGGTTCCAGCAAGAGGGAGCAATGAGTTGCATATCCATAGAAACAATGGTACTGCTTCAAGAAATGTTGATCACATGATTTGAAAATATTTGACCTCCAAGATTTCCCAATCTCATAGTCCCAGATTGTTTTCTTTGGAGCTTTCTCAAGGACAGAGTATACTTTAAACAAAATAAAAAAAAAAAAAAAACCGAGAACAATCATGGCTCTCAAGGAAAACATTGAGAGCCATAATTCAGAATATAATTTGGGAATTGTCAGTAGAACTTCTTGAGAAAGTGATGACAAGTGTATCATCCCAAGTACAATAGTGCAGAAATCAGAGAAGCAGGCATCTGCCTAATGTAATATTTCATCCACAAATCTCCAAAGCGTGTACTTTAAATAAACACAGTAATTTGTCATGTATCACATCATGTTCTTTTACAATCTTTAAAACAAATGGGTTTACTAGTTTTGGAACACCCTGTGCTATTTGGCCTAATTTAAATACACAATAATAATAATAATAATAATAAAAAGGGCACAATTAGCCCAGTTGTTATGATGCCAGACCACCAATATCATGGACCCAGGTTCGAATCTGACTGTTGGGGGAAAAAAATCACGAAAGTCACTTCATTGGACCTTCTTCCCCCAAGGGTGAAGTGATGGCTGAGGCAGAGAGTGATGCCATCTAGCATTGCTCTCATAACTACCACCAATCAATGGATGCCAAAGCTAAAACAGGTCCATCATCTCCATAGGCTGGATGAAGGGTCCTCCTCTTCCATAGCTTCTCATCTTCACAAGAAGTACAAATATTGAACATACTACTAGTGTGGTGCAGGATAAAGTCACTTGCATAAAGTCAGGCCTTAGGCAGACGGGCTGGCTTGAATGGTCAGAGTCATCCTGTGGATGACAGTGGAGTGAGTGGCACTGTCTCCTCAATGAGTACCATAACTGAATGGTAAGTCCATCTCAGATTATCTTTGCATAGAATTTTAACCAAGGGCAAGTCCATACAACCCAACCTACTGGAAGTGCTTCCTGAACAACTGTTGGTGACCACTCAGGAGGAAAGAAGAAGCAAATGCATGATTTGTTTTTATCATCGATAAAAGCAAATTATCATCGAATTATATTAAATTATCATCGAAATGAATACATTCATTATGCGAGCAAACTACGAAGTAACAAAACTAGAGACAAACATGACAATGTATAGGATGAAACTATACACAAAGTGGTTGGAACAATTCCAGACTGTTCAGGTCACTGAACAGTGAGTAGTGAACAAGAGATGGACCATCGTCAAGAAGAACCTGATTGCTCCTACAATCTTGGAAAAAATTAAGCAGGATGTGAGCAAACAACAACAAATACGGACACAATGGAACTAGGACTGGAGGAGAAACAGTGAGTACAAGAACTACAACCCGGAGCAGCTGAAGTGGAAACAGACGAGATCGCCATATCCAGAATAGAAAAGCAGTGGAAGAAAGCCCTAGCAGAATTTGAGGGAATTCACCCCACAAAGACCCACACCATACCAAAGCAGAGATTACCAACAGAATCCTTTGGCAAGTCACAGACCACCTCAGTATGAGAATAATACCAGATTATTTCAACAACAATGGAATAACACTAGATACTAGATACTATCCACACAGTCATTTACTGTGCCACTAGGATGAATGGATGGGAAACCAGAGAACAACGTAACACAAAATACAAAGACAAGGAACCACCTGCCTGGGAAAGAAGGCTACAGCAGAAGATAGACGAGATAAGAGTGAAGATAGGCATCTGACCCATTACCAATGGGGTAATAGAAGTAAGAAGCTGATCAGAAAAGTGAAGACCATCCTCAAGAAAGACAACATCCACAGCACACACAAGACCTATAATCAGAGGAGCAAAGAATACGTTGACACCCACAAGCAGAAACTTCTGACACTCAGCAAGAGACTTCACCGTTATAGGGAGAGTGCCCAGAGGAAAACAGACAACAGGATATTTGATGAAAACCAGAGAGCCTTCTACAGGAAAAGTGGACAAGGTGAGAAGGAAGTCAGTTGATCCCCCAACCAAAAGATACTCAGGGAGGGAGCTCTGGGGAAACCTGTGGAGCAGCGAATTTAGCTGTAATGACTATGCCTCCTGGATAAATCTAGAAAGGAAGAAAACCAAGAATGTACACGAGATGACAGAATGGTAGATTTAAGAGGAAGAAGTACAACAGTTGATCAGGAAGTCCCACAACTGGTGAACCCCAGGAATAGATAACTTCCACAACTACTGGTACAAGAGATTCAGCTGCACACGCAGGCACAAAGAAGAGCAGTTCACCCAGATAATAAGGCACCCACCCTGACAGGATCCCATAGTCCCTAACTGAAAGAATCGCCTACCTGAAGATTAAGAACAAAGGCACCACAAACCCGGCAAAGTACAGACCAGTCACCTGTCTCCTAACCGTGTACAAGGTACTGATCAGGTACATGACTAAGAAGATATAAAACTATTTGGCCAGCCAGAACATCATGGCTGAGCAGCAGAAGGGATCTAGGCAGATGAGCAGAGGGTGCAAGGAGCAATTGACCATTGATGCTGTAGTTATGGAGCAAGTCTACAAGAAGCACCACAACCTGTACACAACCTACATTGACTACCACAAGGCTTTAAACTCTGTGCTCCATAGCTTGCTGATAGAGGCATGGAAGAAGTGGAATCTTCCAGGGAGATGCCCTGAGCCCACTATGGTTCTGTCTGGCAATCAACCCACTGTCTACCATGCTTAATAACAGCAAGTATGGGTATATCCTAAAAGAAGGAAGGAACAACCTGTACACCCTCTCTCACCTGACGTACATGGATGGTATCAAACTCTATGCCGCAACTGAGAATCAACTCCAACAGCTACTCGAGATCACTGAAGAGTAACTATATACTGATATCAGGATGCAATTTGGCCTAGACAAATGCAAGACCCATGGATTGCATCAAGCACATTCAGTTGGATGAAACTAGTGAAACTACTGAAGGCTGGTGAAGTGATTAAAGCCATGACAAAGGGGGAGAAATACAGATATTTGGGAATGATGCAGGCCCACCAGTTATAACACAAGGAGATTAAGGTCCACTTCACTGAGAAATACCATCAGAGACTGAGAAGCCTGCTAAAATCAAAGCTGAATGGTGGGAACATGGTCATGTCATAACCACTTCTGCAGTCCCAGAACTAGCATACTCCTTCGGGTTCATAGATTGGACCAGCGCTATGCCGGAGGAGATTGAGATTGATCAGGATAATGATAACCAAGAGCCGCCAACACCACCTGAAGTTAACCATCGAGAGACTGACCATAGTCCATAAAGAAAGAGGAAGGAGAGCGACTGACTTCATTGAACAAGCGAAGAAGGCAATCAAGAACTGTGCAATTATTTCTGGGAAAACACAGTGCTAATCTAGCAAGACATAAGAAAGATAAACAAACTGCACACCACACTCAACTTCAACAAGGAGGCCACACTGACAGACAGAACACACAAAGGCAAAAAGATGGGCAAAGAAGACACTCCATGGCAGACACTACAATGACCTCATCAAGCCTACATAGATAAGATGGCTTTTAATGCTTGGCTCATGAGCAGAAGGCTCTTCCCTGAGATTCATGCTCACCATCCACATCCTCCCATCAACACTAGGAACTACAGAAAATATGTCGCTAAGAACCCAAGAATAACAGATGACATGTCAACGATGCCAACTGGCCCCAGAAACAATCTAGCACATCACTGCAGGATGCAGCATGATCACCCAGACAGATTACACTCGCAGACACGACTAGGTGGTTAGGTTAATATATCAGAATTTAGCACAAAAATACCAGCTGATCAAAGAAAGTTTACTATATTACAAGTACGAGCCTCAAGCTGTACTAGAGATCTCTACTCACGGACTATACTGGGACCGTGCCACAATGATGGACAAGATGATCCTGCACAACAGACCAGACATAACCTTCATTGAAAAGAAGGAAATGGCTACCTACCTGATCGACATAGTGGTGCCCAACACCAGTAACCTCCAGAAAACATACAAGGAAAATATCAGGAAGTACTCAGACCTAAGACAGGAAGTCAGTTCCATATGTGGCATATGGAATAAGTAATGACCATTCCAATCATTGTGTCAACTGCCAGCATGGTGCTGAAGAGCCACCATAAGAACCCAGCAATAATAGGCTTCTCAGAGGACACTTACATGGAACTCCAGAAAGCCACAATCCTGATCACCTGTAGGATAGTAAGAGAGTTTCTTCACCAACTGTAATAATAATAATAATATAACCAGACACAACCAACTGCCCCATGCACTTGGTACCATTACTTGTCATGGGGTGGGAAAAACCATTAAGCAGTAAAGGTTTTATAATAATAATAATGACGGTTGATCAAAGAAAATGTACCATATTACAAGTACAGATCCCAGGTTCATACTTGTAATATGGAGTACACTCATAGAAATGACCAGGTCACCAGGATAATACGTCAGAAGGTAGTGCAGAAATATTAGTTTATCAACGATTGTGTACCATATTACATGTATGAATCCAATGCTGTACTAGAGACCCTCAGAAACTATACTGGGACTGCGCCATAATAATGGACAAGATGATCCTGCACAACAGACCAGACATAACTTCATTCATAAGAAGGAAATGGCTACCTTCCAGATCAACATAGTGGTGCCAAACACCAGCAGCTTCCAGAACAACTACAAGGAAAAGATCAGGAAGCAGTACACAGACCTAAGACTGGAAGTCAAAGAAATGTGGCATATGGAACAAGTAATCATCCCAATCAATGTGGCAACCACTGGCATTTTGTCAAAGAGCCTCCATCAGAAGCTAGCAGCAATAGGCCTTGCAGAGTACACTTACATGAAACTTCAGAAACCAAGATCCTGAACATCTGCAGGATAGTCAGAGGGTTCCTCAACCAATAATAGTAACCACACATAGCAACCACCCCACACACTTGGTACTAGTACCTGTTATGAAATGGGAAAAACCCATTAGGAGAAGAAAGAGGGATAATAATAAAGTGAAGGAACTTAAAAATGGTTTTATTTTTATTCAACATACTACCACCTGATTGAATGCACTTATTTCACCTTTCTAAAAGTTTCTGAAAAGAGTCAGTGAAGGCATACAAAAATATGATGTTCAGTTCAGTGGTTATGTTTTTCTTTATGTCCTCAACATTCTGAAATCTCTTTCCTTTGAGGGCAGTTTATACCTTGAGAAAGAGGAAGTCACTGGTGCTAAATCGGGAGAGTAGGGTGAATGATTGATCTCTACAATTCCACGTTTCATCAGAAATGTCTTTCCAACAAGTGCATAATAGGTGGGGCATTGTCGTGCAACAAAAACCAACTGCTTTTCCTCAAAATTGCAGCTTCATCTGGGAAATGTGCTTTAATAGTCTTTGAAGCACCTGTACATAGAATGCAGCATTTAACTCTCTCCTCTTCAGGTACAAATTCCTTGTGAATCACACCCTGTTTGTTGAAAAACATGATCAGCATTGTCTTGATCCTGGCTTCTGTCAATGAAACTTTTTGGGCCTTGGTGATGATTTTGAAGTCCACCACATACTTCATCTGTGGGTTGTACTGAAACACCTAACACTCATCCATTAACAATACAGACAAGGAAATCAGGATTGTCTTGACAAGTCTGGATGACTGTTTTGCACGGTGACACTTTTCATTGCTTTTGTTCATCTGTGAGGTTGCGTGGCACAAATTTTGCACAGATCTTCCGTTTCCTAAACCTTAATGCAGAATTTGACGAATTGTCTCTTTATTCATATCCAACTCATCAGCCCTCATTCTTATGGTCAAACGATGATCTCTTGCCACAACCAAACTTTTGCAAATATTTCCTCATTTCGAGAGGTTAACACATCCCACTTCTAGGGTCATCACGAACATCCTCACTTCCATCTTTGAACTGCTTGTACCATTAAAACTTAGTAGGACTAAACATTTTATCACCATAAACAGTTTTTAACATTTCATACGTTTCTGATGCAGGTTTTCCCATTTTAAAACAAAATTTGATATTTGTTCATTGCTCCATTGCAAAATTGTGACACAGAATGTTAATTCTACTAACAAAACTGGTTGTTACTTGCAACTTGTCAGCCTACTGGACAATCTCTGTACCACCATCTGTTGGAGTAAGTTTGAACTACAATGTTCCACTTACATTTATTTTCATACTTGTCAAACATGACCACAACAGTACCAGTCTGTGAACTTTATTGCCACACCTTGTACCATATAGTTTTTCAATTTACACTCTGAAATGTTTACCATAAGCATAGAAAAGTAAACAGTCTTTTTTGAACCTAACCACATCGACAGAGAAATTGTTAACCAGGGACAACCCAAAATGTGGAAAAAAAAGCAATTTAATTTTTTAAATTTGAAAGCGTCTGCAATTCTGCCCAGGCACGATAGGAGGGAGTACATGATGAGAGTCTTGTCAATCAGTTCGGCCCTGGAGGGAATGTGCAAGGCTCAAGGGGTAGAATTTTTTTTTCAGCCTGGTCTGTGCTTGTTAACAGGAGAGACTGCTTCTACAGGGATGGGATACACTTAAATAGAAAGGGTGCAAGAATATTTGCTGATGCTATCGATGCAGTGTTAGGTGGGTCGGAAAACTGCTAGCTTGAGGGGATTCACAGACTAAAAGGTTAAAAGTAGCCGTAGGCAGAGGTGAAGGTGATTCTTGCACTACTTCTATTAGAATAAGCAGCGGCCTGGAACGAGGGTTGCTGGGGGTTTCAGGGACTCATGGCAATCATCGTGAAACAGGTGGGTACATGAGATGTGTTAGGGTAACTAAGAATAAGAATAGGTGTATACCAATGCTAGAAGTACAGGTAGGACCCGTTTTAGGACAGGGTTAGGTTCCAGCAAAACAGGGTTGTAAAATGAAAAGTTGTAAAACAAGACCAATGTATAATGTAATTGAATGAGATAGGTTCCAAAATTCCCAAAATTTTCCCAAGTATGTACTAATATTTCTGTTCTTTATAAATAATTAAATATTTTAAACATTTAATACACCTGTTTTATTTATACTTATACTGTACATAAAACAATAAAATAAAATTTTAATTTACTTTGGTTCTGTGGAGTCATTGCTTGAGTACGTATTTACTTCAATGATATTTTATGTGACAAGGTGTAATGGGGCGACATTAATGGTAGGTTACTGGTTGAGGGTCATCAGGTTCTGAGGGTTCTTTTCCCTTCTTTGTCAAGAACTGTTGTATTGATGTCTGGCATGACTTCCTACTTCTTTCTTCCAAGATGTTATAGTAGGGCTTCAACATCATGTTGACACCTCTTTGGATGCCATGGCTACGTTCCTAATCAGGATCATTATCACAAAATTCATCAAATGCACTACGAATTTTGGCAAGAGCACTCTGAATATGTTTTGTTTTTAATGCTCTGATTGGCTCCAACTCTTCCACTCCATCTGGTGTATCAGCCTCATATTGTTGAAGTTGCACAGTCAGTTCCTCTAATTTCTCCCTCGAAAGTGTCTCACCATGACTCTCCAGCAACTGGTCAACATCATCTGGATCAACATTGTCAGTGCCAATGGCCTTAGCCATGTGAGAAACATCTTTAGCCACTTTTGAAACTGGCTCAATCCTTACAAAATCAATCACTGCTTTGGGCCACAATTTATTCCAGATGCCATTCATGCAGGACTGTGACACTTCCTCCCAGGCAGAATCAATGTTTGTGATGGCATTCAGGATGTTATATGGCTTCCAGCAGTCCCTCACAGTTATATTATCAGACTGCACAGCCTCAACAATCCCTTTGAAAGTCGTATGCAAATAATACGCCTTAAAGGTCGCAATTACACACTGGTCCATCGGTTGCAAAAGTGAAGTTGTGTTGGGAGGCAAATACACAACCTCAACTTCCAAATGGTCATTGTGGATTTCTTGGTGGTTGGCTGGGTGTCCTGGGGCATTGTCCAGCACCAACATGACTTTGGGAGGCAAGCCATTTGCTGCACAAAATTGAGCAACCTCTGGACAAAAGTATGAGGTGTACCATTAGCTAATAATTGTCTGAGTCACCCACGTCTTTTTGTTAGAGTTCCAAAACACAGGAAGTCATGTCTTCACCATGCCCTTCATTACATGAGGTGTCTTTGAATGGTACACCAACATCGGTTTGAGTTTAAATGTTCCCAATGCATTGCCACCCAGAAGCAATGTCAGCCGATCTTTTGCAACCTTGAAACCAGGGGAAGACCTCTCCTCACAGGCGATGTACGTCCTACTTGCCAATTTTTTCCAATAAAGCCCCATTTCATCCACTTTAAAAACTAAATCAGGGTGGTAGTTGCCTTCGTCTATTAAGCATTTAAATTCGGAAGGATACTCTTCCACCTTCTACTGCAATGTTAGCACTAGCAGCCTCACCAGACACTTTTGGGCACCTCCGTAGCCAGGTGGGCAGGAGCAGCAGTGCGTAGCACATGCTTCTTGATTAGACCGGGGTTCGAGTCCATGATCACCAAATATGGAGGATGCGGAAAGGTCAGGGAATGACCACCGCATATCCCCGGAGCAATATGGCCTTAGTTGCTAATACTCCTAAAAACCAAAAACAAACCAACCAGACACTTTCACATTGTGAATATTAGAACGGTTTTTAAACCGATGAGACCACCCTTTGCTGTCCGTAAATGTTTCAATGCTACCAAGCTTCTCACATATTTAGTCAAATAACGACTTCACCTTGTCCAGAATTACTGCCTGTGTAACAGGAACGTTATTTTGGTTCATATCGTCAACCCATAACACTAACAATTTCTCCATTTTTTCCATTGTCTCACTGCGTAAATAAGTTGTTCTGGAGGATGACACACTTGTTATCCCTGTGTGTGTGTGCGCTTTATTTTATCAACGTTGTTCATAATCGTTGATACAGTAGAAGGAGCTAAACTCAGCGCCTTACACACATCCGACTGACACGCACCAGACTCCTTGCGATTAATCATATCCATTTTCGCCTTAATTGTTAGTGTTTTATGCTTTTTTTTTGCCCCACCCTGGCATAGACACTGCCCTACACTTAGAGCTCATGGTTACACAAAAATTATTATTAATGAGAAATAACATTGTAATAGCACTGTGTAAACCATTAACAATTGAGGGAAAATTCACAAAGAAACCAACGTGGCACACTGAACATAAACAACTCTTGGTGTCGCTATCATTCCACCTACAATGCACCATGAAAAACAAAAGAAACACAAGCATTGCTGCGATGTGTTACTGAGTTACGATTTTTTTGTTATTTTCAATTTTTTCAGGTAATATTTTGAAACAGTCGTTAATGCGAAAAGTCATAAAATGGACCATCGTAAAACGGGACCTTCCTGTATAGTAAATAAATTTGATTAATTTGAAGTGTTGGTCAAGACATTAAAGGCGGATATTGTTGGGATATCGCGTCACACAGATATTAGAAATGCAGAATTGAAATTTGGGGAGTACAATGTGTACAGAAAGGATAGGAAGGGAGGAGGTGTTATGCTGTTAATTAAGAAAAACATAAAATGAAAAGAAGTGCATCCAGTTGATATAGATGAACAGTGCACTGTTGAGTTAGTTTGGTGTGACATAAGCACTGTGAAAGCAAAAATAAGAGTAGGAGTGTGTTATAGGCTTAATGACTCAAATGAGTACAATGAACAATTTTACAGAGAAATAGAGTGGGCCAGTAAATCAGAATGTCTTATAATGGGGGATTTTAACTTCCCAGATATTGACTGAAACTTGTGGATTGGTCACTCGCACATTAGTAAGACTTTTGTGGATTTATTGAATGATTGTTTTCTGCAGCAGCATGTTCGAGAGTCAACCAGAGAGTGTAATACTCTTGATCTGGTTATCAGCAGTGATCATTCGTGTATTAAGAATTTGTAGATAAAGGAACCACTAGGTGGCAGTGATCACAATGTATTGATGTGGAAATTATTTAAAGATGTAACTACCATCAAATCAAGGCTAAAGGGAAGGGCTTTTGCTTTTGTAAAGATGACTACAGAGGTCTCAGACAGTTTTTAAATTCTGTACAGGGGAATCAACTGATGATGTTACCAACAGTGAATTCTAAATGGGGAGCATTCAAGGAATTAATTGTGGAAGCTACTAAAAGTTTCATAAGAAATATTGTTCAAGGTTTAGGCCTAAATGGTTGTCAAATGAACTAATGAGACTCGTGGCAGAGAAGAAAAATGCATGGGATGCATATAAATTATTAGGCAACGCAGAAGCCTATGTTAGATATAAACTGGTCTGTAATCAAGTCACGAAGGAGGTTAGGCAGGTGAAGGCAGATTACGAGAAATCTTTGGCAAAGGATACTAAGAAAAACAGCAAGGATTTCTTTACTTATATAAACTCTAAAAGGAAGGGGATGAATCTGATTGGTCCACTTGATATCGATGGTTTGACTGTTGATGATTCTGCTCAGATAGCAAACAAACGGAATGAGTATTTTGCATCTACATTCACACATGAGGAGTTATTAAGGATTGAAAATGCCAGAAGGTTATCAAATTGTAGCAGGGTCCTTAATGGTTTTGTAATAACTGAGAACAAAGTGGAGGAGAAATTGTTGAAGAAAAACATAAGAAAGGCACCTGGGGTGGATGGGATCTATCCAGTTATATTAAAGGAGGCGGCAAAGGAACTAAGCAAACCCTTAATCATAATTATGAGAGCATCCTTGGACTCAGGGGAGGTCTCCACGGACTGGAGATGTGCAAATGTATCCACAGTTCACAAAATGAGATCGAAGGTTTATTTATTTGTTTGTTATTTGGTTTTTAGAAGCATTAGCAACTAAAGCCATATTGCTCTGGGGATATGCGGTGGTCATTCCCTGACCTTTCCTCATCCTCCATATTTGGTGGGCACAGGCTCAAACCCCGGTATAATCAAGAAGCGTGTGCTATACACTGCTGCTCCTGCCCACCTGGCTATGGAGGCACCAGGGATCGAAGGGTGACACGAGTAATTACAGACCAGTTAGTTTAACTTCTGTTGCCGGTTGGAACAGAAGTTAAACATGATATTGTAATAATGGAGTCACTGGTTAAAGATGCATTGCAGGATCATCTAGACAAGACTGCAGCAATAATTCAGACACAGCATGGGTTTGTTAAGGGAAAGTCTTGTCTGACAAATTTGATAGGATATTATGATGTGGTTACAAAGGAACTGGATGCAAAAAATAATTTTGATATCATACACTTGGATTTCAGGAAAGCTTTTGACATTGTTGAGCATGGAAGACTACTGTACAAATTGGAGCAGAATGGTATTAAGGGTAAGTTGCTACAATGGATAAAAGGATGGTTGAGTGGGAGAAGACAGAGGGTGGTAATCAATGGGTGCTGCTCTTCGGGGACTAATGTTATTAGTGGAGTCCCACAGTGTTCGGTGTTGAGTCCACTGTTGTTTTTTATATTTATCAATGATATTGATGAAGGTATATCAGGCTTAATGTCAAAGTTTGCAGATGATACAAAGGTTGGCAGGGTTGTTAATGACAGTAATGGCAGTGTGCTACTGCAACAGGATCTAGAAAATTTGGGAAGATGTGCTGAGAAGTGGCAACTTAAGTTTAAAATTGACAAATGTAAAGTATTGCATATGGGTAGAAGTAACCCCAGAGGAATGTACCAACTGTGTGGTACTACACTTAAGGTGGTAGAAAATGAAAAAGACCTGGGAGTAATTGTGCAGTCAGATATGAAGTTTTCTGAACAGTGCGATACATGCTGCAAGAAAGCAAACTTATGCAGCATCAGCCAAAAAAAAAAAAAAAAAAAAAACACTCCCACTTCACCCCTCCGTTTGTTCAAAATACCTGTTGTCCAGCTGAGCCTTAAATTTATTTAGGCTATCAACTTCCACAACAAGGGATAGAAGTCTGTTCCACCAACCAACTACCTGCTGGCTAAAGGAAAATTTCTGCATATCTATCCTACATATATCTTTCCTCAATTTGAATTTATGCCCTCTCAGGTGATTATTCTGAGCAAGAGGAAGAATCCCATCAGCATTGAGCATGCCCAAACCATTCAAGGCTTTATACACCTCTATCAGATCACTTCGCCGGTGCCTAGTCTCCAGACACTGCAATTTGCAAAACTTAAGCCTTTCTTCGTAAGAGCAACCCTTTGTTCCATTCACTAATCTTGTTGCCCTTCTCTGTACTCTTTCCAGCAGCTCTACATCCTTCTTGAAATGAAGCCTCCAGACCTGTATACAGTACTCAAGGTGTGGCCTGACCATTGCCTTATACAAGGGAATAATCACCTGCTTATCCCTGCTAGAAAAATTCCTGTATATCATTGACAAGACACCGTGAGCTACCCTTGCTGCCCGTCTGCACTGCTCAAAGAAGTTCATATCTGCCTTCACAATTACCCCCAGGTCCTTTTCATTCTCTACAACTGTCAGAGTAGTACCACAGAGTTGATATGTTGCTCTGGGGTTGCTGTTTCCCATATGTAGTACTTTGCATTTGTCAATGTTAAACTTCATTTGCCACCTCTCAGCCTATCTGCTCAACCTTTCCAGATCCTGTTGCAGCAGCATAGCATCAGTAGTGTCCTTAACAACCCTGCCAACCTTTGTATCGTCTGCAAACTTGGACATTAAGCTTGATATACCATCATCAGTATCATTTATAAATACAGAAATCAATAATGGACCCAACACTGAACACTGAGGAACTCCACTAATAACATTAGTCCACGGCAGCACCTATTGATTACCACTCTCTGTCTTCTCCTCCTCAACCATCCCTTTATCCATAGTAGCAATTTGCCTCCAGTGCCACATTGCTCCAATTTGTGCAGCAGTCTTCCATGTGCTACAGTATCAAAAGCCTTTCAAAGATCCAAATATATAATATCAAAGTTATTCCTTGCATCCAGTCCTTTTGTGACTGCATCATAGTATCCAATCAAATTGGTCAGGCAAGACCTTCCCTTAACAAAACCATGCTGTGTCTGAGCTATAACTGAAGTCTTGTCTAGATGATCCTGCAGTGCTTCTTTAACCAGTGCCTCCATTAAGTTTCCTGGAACAGAAGTTAAACTCACAGGTCTATAATTACTTGTGTCAGCCTTTGATCCTCCTTTGTGAATTGGGGTCACATTTGCACATCTCCAGTCTATGGGTACCTCCCCTGAGTCCAAGGAAGCTCTCATAATTATGGCTAAGGGTTTGCTTACTTCCTTTGCTGCCTCCTTTAATATAACTGGATAGATCCCATCCACCCCAGGTGCTTTTCTTGTGTTTATCTTCAACAATTTCTCCTCCACTTTACTCTCAGTTATTACAAGATTATCTAGTTTACTGCCAGAGTTGAGACGGCGCCTTTGTAGCCAGGTGGGCAGGAGTGGCAGTGCGTAGCACATGCTTTTTTATTAAACTGGGGTTCGAGCCCGTGACCACCAAATAGAGGATGCGGATAGGTCAGGGAATAACCACCGCATATCCCCAGAGCAATATGGCCTTAGTTGCTAATGCTCCTAAATAACAACAACAACAGCCAGAGTTGAACACACCTCTGGCATTCCCCTCAATGAATAACTCCTCATGTGTGAATGTCGATGCAAAATATTCATTTAGTTTGTTAGCTACCTCAGCAGGATCATCAACAGTTGAACCATCAATATCAAGTGGACCAATCTGATTCATCCCCTTCCTTCTAGAGTTTACATAAATAAAGAACTCTTTGCTGTTTTTCTTTGCATCCCTTGCTAAAGATTTCTCGTAATCTGCCTTCGCCTGCCTAACCTCCGTTTGTAACTTGGTTACAGATCAACTTATATTTATCATAGGCTTCTGTGTCACGTGTTAATTTATATGTATCCCATGCATTTTTCTTCTCTGCCATATGTCTCATTAGTTCATCTGACATCCATTTAGGCCTAAATCTTGAACAATATTTCTTAGTTGGTATGTAAAGCCTAGTATTTTCCAAGATAAGTTCTTTGAATGCTTCCCATTTTGAATTTGCTGTTGGTAACATCATCAGTTGGTCCCACTGTATAGAATTTAAATAGTCTCAGACCATCATAGTTGCCTTTACGAAAGCAATAACCCTTCCCTTTACTCCTGATGGTAGTTACCTTTTTGAGTAAATCCCACTTTAGCACACTGCGATCACTGCCACCTAGTGGTTCCTTTATCTGCAGATTCTTAATGCATGAAGAATCACTACTGATAATCAAATCAAGAGTATTACTCCCTCTAGTTGCCCCCCGAACATGCTGATGTAGAAAATAATCATCCAATAAATCCACAAATGCCTTGCTAGTGTGTGACTGACCAACCCACAAATTCCAGTCAATATCTGGGAAATTAAGAGGCTTATGTTCTGCAAATTGCAGCGGCTGGAGACTAGGCACCTGCGAGGTGATCTGATTGAGGTGCATAAGGCCTTGAATGGGTTGAGCACGCTGAATTCTGATGGGATTCTTCCACTTGTTCTTATTACGTACCTAAGGGGGCATAAATTCAACTTGAGGAAAAGCAGATGTAGAATAGATATGCGGAAATTTTCCTTTAGCCAGCGGGTGGTTAATTACTGGAACAAACTTCCATCTGTTGTGGAAGTTGATAGGTTAAATAAATTTAAGGAGGAACTGAACAAACATTTAGAGGGAATTGTTGTGTAAATTTTTTTTTTTTTTTTTTTTTTTTTGGGCTGTTGCTGCATAAGCTCATACGCTTGCTTTCTTGCCTCACATGCTATTACTACTACTACTATTTTAATGTTTTTTTTTTTTGCTTGATTCCCAATATTTATATTTTTTTAAATTAAAATATAGCCATTTTACAAGACAGCTGTAGGCTTTTTCCACACCAAGAAAAAAAAAAAATAAAATAAAATAAACTTTTTCCCTATTTCATGTAATGGATACAGCTGATTTAGTCATTCACAGAGGTGTCCGGTGTTCTGTTTTACAAGGGTGAGCTATGTCCTCTGTCAGCATACAGTTCAACAAATTTTGCATCAGCTTGAAGTAATTTTGAAAAAAGCCTAGTGATACTTTTCAATTTCTCAAGTTAATTTTAGGCAGGAAATTAGACCAAAGACTTCATCTCACTTTGGGTAAGACTGAAAGTGATTTTCTTTTTTCGCTGACTATTGTATTTATTAAATTTATTGTTTGTACTTCCATGTTCTTTCTGCTTTTACCTCTGTAGTTTTATCAGTGTTCCAAGACATCGTCAACACTTTTTTTCTGTTCTAGTGATGAAAATAAATGAAACCAAGGTAATATTATAGTAGAATTAGCCATATTGTCTCTTTATGGTTAAAAAATATATAACCTTTTTTTGGGTATATTCTGGAACATCCACCTAAGGTCATATATATTATCTGATTACTTCAGTTTTTATTTATTTTCTTTTTTTATTTCAATTCATGATGTAGAATCTCTTACCCATTGTCAGAAAAATGCTTGACTGCATTTTGGTTTCTTCTTCAAAAAAAGGAAATAATTGTTCCAACATTGTTGTATAAATTTTCTTTAAGAATGGCTGTTGAAGGATTTAACATTTCTAGAGATAATTGAAATCTTCCACGGCTTGTCAAGGGTAACAAAAGGAATTGATTTAAAGTTCATAGGTGGGTTCTACATAATGCAGTTTAACCATCTCATTACCTAAAATATTTGATTACCAGAACAGTTCAAATTAGTTAGTGGACTAGATGGTTGATTGAGTAATATTCATAACTCTCATAATAATTAAAACCTCATTAAAATTAACTTTATTTATGATCAGTGAATCCATTAAAATTACTTGTCTTCTCCTGTGGCTTTGTATACTTTACTTTTATACATTTTATACCTTTTCTGCAAAGAAAGGTTAAGACAGAAAATAATACTCAAAAGAATGTCCAAGCCGGTCAAATCACCTCGTAGATGAATACTCACTGAAAATAAAATGTATTATTTGTATATAAATATATTTAATACTATTTTTTTTTAATATTAAAATAATGAAATATTAAAAATGTATCCTTGTGTTCCTGATAGTATCTGATAAGTTCTAGACCTTTTATCAGCAGTTTTCTAAATTCTTTTTCAGTTTTGTCACTCTGTCCAGACAGTCCTTTGGCTTCTATAAAAAAGCATCCTTTTTTGAGATATGATTGTTATTCCAACAGAATGCATAAATGACTGTAACTTATTTTTGTTTGTAGGCTAGCTTGCCTGTTTGTGGGATTACAAAAAAAAAAGTAAAACACTGAACCTCTATAAAAACTGTCCACCATCCCTTGAGACTAAAAGGTTATTCTACTTTGCGATCTTTCTAAACAGACATAGCCACTATACTGCCATGGAAGAATAAATTAATTTTACTCCAGTATAATTTTAGTTAAAACTAAAGAGCATTCCTTTCTAGAAATAGAAAATAAAGCAAAACAGTTCCAACACCGTGATATTACAAAATTCACATAGAATAAAGCTCTTTTCTGTGTGTTATCAGACACTCAGCCTAAAACACTGATGGATCCAATATCTCTCTATTACAGAAGATTTAGGAGAAGTCCGGTTGGCCTGCCTCCCTAAAATCCACTCATGCACACCTTCTTGATGGTAAGCCCTGTTACGTCACTTAGGTGGCAACGAACGTGTAGAGTGGTTCTCTTCAAGATGCCTGGTCAGCGTGAAGAGGAAAAGACCAAACCCTCCAGCAATGAGAGCACAACAATACAAATGGCCCTCAGTCCCCAGCAGCTTTCACTCTCCCTCTTACGGCAGCGAGAGGATCAGAGTGGAAGCAGAGGGTGCTAAGAATCTCTGGGTACGACCAGGCTGCCATGCACGGAAATTGAACTTGGCCTGTTATAACGTACGATCACTCATCGGTGAAGACAGGATATTAGAGCTGGAAAAGGAATTAGAAAATGTGAATTGGAATATCATCGGTTTGGCTGAAACAAGAAGAAGAAATGAATCACTTATAAGTTTATCAAGTGGAAATCTGCTATACACCAATGGAAACAGTGAAAGGAGTGAAGGTGGAGTTGGGTTTCTGGTCCATAAAGATTTTAAAAACAACATTTTGGAATTCAAAAGTACATCACCAAGGGTGTCAAGACTAATACTCAAGATTTCTAAGAGGTACAAGCTAAAGATTATAATGATTTATGCACCAACATCGAGCCATGATGATGAAGAGGTTGAAGAAATGTACACCGAAATTGAGAGTCTTCTAGATGAGCAGAAAACCCACTACACTATTATAATGGGGGACTTCAATGCTAAGGTTGGAAAAAGGCAAAACAGTGCAGAAAGAGGAACTGTAGGAAATTTTGGAATTGGTGAAAGAAATAAAAGAGCTGAAAGACTTGTGGAATTTGCAGAATCTCAAGGACTGTCAGTAATGAACACTTTTTTCAAGAAAAGGGTGAACAGAAAGTGGACATGGAAGAGTCCAAATGGATTAACAACTAATGAAATCGACTTCATCCTCACTAACAGAAGATATATTGTGAATGATGTTACCGTCCTGAATAAGGTAAATGTTGGAAGTGATCACAGAATGGTAAGATGTACAATTGATGTAGGAAAGGAAAAAACTGACTCGAGTAAATAATACAAAGGTCTTTGAGATAACAGTGGAGGAGAAAAAGCAGTATGTACTGGAACTTAAAAACAAGTTTGAGCTTCTGCAGACTGCTGAGGACCAAGATATCGACGAGGAATATTACAACTTTCTGAAAGTGATAAAGCCCAAGAAACCTATAGGGAAACAGAAATCCAAAGAAGAAAAAATTAGTCAAGAAACACTTGTCATGATGAACCGAAGACGACAAATGAAGAGCGAGAAAAACACTGACAGGGAGAAAATTGAGTATACTGAGTTATGCAAAGCCATTAGAAAGAGACTCAGAGAGGACATAAGAAGATTTAACACAAGAAAAGTAGAACAAGCATTAAGGGAAAACAAAGGATTTAAATCAGCAGCCATGAGCAGTAATACAGAAAGACAAATGATACTGAAACTGAAGAATAGCGATGGTGTACTTATAAACAGCAGAAAAGGCATAATTCAAATAGCAGAAGACTACTATAGAGAATTATACAAGGAGCGAGGGAATGATACCAGCAGTGGGGAAGATGGATTGCAAAGTAGCAACACATACGACATACCCAATATTCTTCCTGATGAGGTAGAACATGCATTGAAGAAAATGAAGAATCGGAAAGCCCCGGAGGAAGATGAAGTTACTGTCGAGTTGTTAAAATTGGGAGGAAGAGACATAACACAAAAACTGGCAAGGCTCTTCACAAAGTGCATTAGAAAAGGTGTGTGACACCTAAGCAGTGGAATAATGCAATCATAGTTTTGCTGCATAAGAAAGGAGATAAATCAGAAATTGGAAATTATAGACCAATTAGCTTGTTATCCAACATCTACAAGTTGTTCACAAGGGTCATTACTAACAGATTAGAAAGAATACTTGATGAGAATCAACCGAAAGAGCAAGCTGGCTTTAGGACAGGATTCTCAACTATGGATCACCTTCACGTAATATCACAGCTAATGGAGAAAGCAAATGAATATAAAACACCATTATGCCTGGCATTTGTGGATTATGAAAAGGCATTTGACTCCATACAGCATAAGGCAATGTTTCGGGCACTGGAAAGACAAGGCATAGATACTCCGTATATTATGATTTTGAAGAAAATATATGAGAGTGCTACATCCTTTATTAGACTAGACAAAGACAGTAGCAAATTTAAAATCGAGAAAGGAGTTCGACAAGGAGACAATATCTCCGAAGCTGTTTACTGCTACCCTTGAGGAAGCTTTCAGAAGATTAGACTGGTCACAGAAAGGAGTCAATGTGAACGGAGAATACCTAAACCATTTACAATTTGCAGATGACATTGTGGTTATAAGCCACGATCCCAAAGAATTAGAGGAAAATCTTAATCAGTTATGCACAGTTAGTAAGGATTTTGGACTAAAGATGAATATGGCTAAAACAAAAGTAATGATGAACAAGTATGCCACGGAAAGGGAAATAATGATTGAAGGAGCAGTAATTGAAAAGGTGGAGTCATATACTTATCTGGGACAAGTTATTAGCTGTAATAATGATAAATGGCTGGAAGTCAAGAGAAGAATAAATTTTGGATGGATAGCATTCAGGAAATATAGTCACATACTGAAGAGCAATATCCCAGTTTGTCTGAAACGTAAAATAATGAACCAATGTATACTCCCCACCATGACTTATGGAAGTGAAACTTGGGCACTCACCAAAAGAATGGAAGAGAAGCTAAGAACTACACAGCGAAGAATGGAACGAATTATATTGGGAATCAGACTGTTAGATAAGAAGAGAAACACATGGATTAGGCAGCAAACTCAAGTAAAGGACATTCTTATCAAAACTAAAGAACTAAAATGGTCTTGGGCAGGACACATAGCTCGAAGACATGATGACAGATGGACTAAGAAAATAACAGAATGGTACCCAAGAGGAGCTAGAAGAAAACCTGGAAGACAAAGGCGGAGATGGATAGATGAAATTCATGAGTTTTTGAGTAGTAAATGGATGGCCAGTGCTCAAAACAGAAGGAACTGGAAAGTTGCTGGAGAGGCCTTCATCCTGCAGTGGATTGAGAATGGCTGATGATGATGATGAAAGCTCTTTTTATTTTTAATTTTTAAATATGGCAGTGATTCTCAAACTTTAATGACATGAGTCCCTTTTAGTGAGAAAAATTTTCCATGGATCCTGAAACTTAACAAAATTGTTTCTATGCTGTAAATTCTTTAAGTTTTTTTTAAAATGTTTATAAGAAATTTCAGTCATAATGATGTATTTCTATGGACATCCAGGGGTCCTCAGACCACAGTTTAAGAAATGCTGGTATATAGTTATAATTTTTTTTTAATCTAGCTAATAGTGAAGGGATTTTATGAAAATATTAGTATATATTTTTGGAAAGTTCCAAAAATTTTATTTTAGTTAAAATGTATGAAGTATGTATGTGAGCATTTTGATTTATATCTGGTTATAATTTTAACTCAGTTTTTATCAGTTTTTCATTGTTATAAGCACAGTAAGAATAAAGTGAATGTATTATGGTGAAATTTCAGTTTATCTGAAGAATATTCTACTGTATCTGATAATGTATTGGCTGTTCCAAAAAATACAGAGGAACTCATGGAAAGAAAAGTAAGTTTAATTTTATAATGAGTTTGACTTTACAGTAAACTCTCATTATAACACTCTTCTTCTGTTTCTGTGATCAGTTCTATGAAGTACAGTGCATTTATTAATAGCTATAGCACTCTTATTTAAATACTTGCTCACTTGTATCATTTTTTTAAGGTCCCAAGAAGGAATAAACTTCCTTTCTTGTGATTTTTGGCTTTGGAAAAGGGATGACAGGGGCTAAATTATAAGAGTCATTAATTATAGTTTTCTTTACTTCATAGAAATCATTCCTGGTGCAAATGACATTTATTTTATATTTAACTAAAACTGTTGAAAGTTGATAGGCTTCTCTATAAGACTCAGTGCTTAGCTATTCATCACTGCAATTGGACACTCTCCTCTCCTTTTTTTTTTTTTTTTTTTTTTTTAAATTCAACATTATTCAGCCTTGCTTTCCTTGCTGGTACAGTAAAATGTTGGGAAGGAGCAGCAGTGCGTAGCACATGCTTCTTGATTAGACCGGGGTTCGAGCCCGTCACCACCAAATACGGAGGATGCGGAAAGGTCAGGGAATGACCACCGCATATCCCGGAGCAATATGGCCTTAGTTTCTAATGCTCCTAAAAACCAAATAACAAACAACAGTAAAACGTGAATGCGTGCTCTATATGACATCAATAAATTTCATTATTATGTTAATATATTATATCATTATTATGTTACTACTGCATTTGTTACATTTTTACAGTAGTACCCAGGATACGTTTAGTTTAATTTAATAAATTCTTTTTGAAGTTTTCATTCTTTTTAAGCAAACACAAGGTTGAAGTTGTCAAAAAACAAGCATGAAACATTTGAACACTTTCCCACTTGTATTGCTTTTTGGCAATTTTTCAACTTAAATATTAACTACTGCTTCGTAAACACTGCAAAAAAAAAAAAAAAAAAAAAAAAGCCAAATGCAGACTAAAAACCAATCATATCTACCAGTATACTGATGAAAAATGAAAAATGACCACCAAAAAAAGGGAATCCCACTTATGTTTTACTGCTTATAGTGCTCTTTGGGACCAGTCCCTTTGAAAGCACTAGAATAGGAGTTTAAGGTATTAAAATAGTGGAGTTGAAGTAAACTTTGATAAAGGTGGCAAATTTCCCTCCTAAAATTATTATCCTTTATATAAAAAATTATCTCCTAAACTTTTAATCATCCTTGAGAAAATTTTTAAGGAGAGGAGGGAAAAAAATAGTCTGTGGCTTGTTTTCAGAATTCCTATCAGAATACACTCAATTTTAAATGCTTTATAATGAAAGCTGTTGAAGAGTAGCATATATACAAGGTGGTCTGTAAGTAAGGAAACTATTTTGAATAACTGTTGATGTAAATATATATAAATTATTTGAAAAATAGTTTATAATATTTTTCAGAATAATTTGAACATATCGAAAGTACCATGAGCCTTACAATGAAGGAGAAGATTGAAATTATAAAGTAGCATACAAAATATGAAAATGCTGCAGAAGTTGCACTTCAGTTCAAGAAGTTTTTTGCCAGACTCAATTTTGAATGGATAAGAGTAAAAAAAAAAACTCTTGCTTCTTGCCTAAACGGTAGTTGTGTTCTCATTCTGACCATAAAGCTATTGGCTGTAAATTCTGTCCATCTCTTCTCCTACCTGTGTTTTATTAACTAGTGGCTCTATTGCATTCTCAGCTAAAGATAAAGACATATTAGCATTCTACATTTCTTTTAACTCTTGTGTTGAAGATTTGGGTAAATCACTTTCTGCCATACCCAGTACTTTCACACAGTGCTTTCTATGATCTTCCAGCAGAAGGGAGTTGGAATAATTCTGAACAGTCTTGATACCAAGAAACTCCAGGCCCTGATAGTATTTCTTCACCTGTTTTCCAAACTGCCCCTATTCTATATCACCTGCCAAGACAGCTTCAGGTGCTGATAGTATTTCTTCACTTGCTTTCAACACCTGTGCTCCTGTTCTGTGTCACCTTTTTACAATTTCTTATTTCACTGGTGTTTTTCCTTCAGTTTGGAAGCTCATGTCCAACCAATTTCTTAAAAGGGCTACAGATACTTTCCATAAATTGTCACTTCATTGCACATAACTTCTACTCTTTCCAAATTAATGAAGAAATCCATCAACTGCCAACTCTTAAACTGTCTCAAAACCTTTCAGCTAATTTATTATTGCCAATGTGGATTCTGTCAATATTGATCTACTGGTGTTGTATTGGCTGTGTTACTTAAATTTTGCACAAACTCAACAAAAAACTTTGGTAAACTGAGGCAGCTACTTTGACATTTCTAAGGCTTTTGATCTTGTGTGACCTATAAAGGTCTTTTAGACAAGCTCCCAACTTACGGGGTTGGAGAAGTGCTAATGTCTCCCCAATCGAAAAAGGTGGTACCAGAGAGGCAGTTAGTGACTATATGCCAGCGATTTTGACTTATTTGGTAGGGAAGATCATGGAATCTTTATTATTATTATTATTATTAGCTATATTATGGTGCAAGGAAGCCTGAGGCTTATGCAGCACCAGTCAAAAAAAAAAAAATTCCCGAGTTACCTTGAGAGAGAGAGAGAGAGAGAGAAAGAGAAAGAGAAAAGTAGAAGGGAATCACCAAGAAAGAGAAGAATGATGATATCCAGCTCAAGACCCTGGGTGTGCCAAGCCCATACTCACCAAGTGTGAGCCCCTGGGCTTTTTGTTAAGGATGTCATTCAAGACCATTTTGACAGGAATGGTATCTTGAATAAATTCCAGCATGGGTTTGTTAAGGGGAGGACATGCCCGACCAATCTGGTAAATTGCTATGATGTAGTCATTAAGCAGTTGGATGAAGATAACAGTTTTGACATTGTTTATATATATATATAGACTTTGGTAAAGCTTTTGATGTGGTTCCTCATAGAAGACTGTATATAAACTGGAAAAAATGGGGTTACTGGTAAGATCCTACATTGGCTTGCAGGCTGGCTAAAAGATAGTACACAGAGGATTGTCATAAATCATCATTTTAGAGTGTATTAAAGAAAGGATGCAGTATTCAGTATAGGTTGCTAAGCTTAGAGGAGGCTAGAAAAGTAGGAAGGATGAAAATAAAAGAGTATAAAATAAGAAAATTATTTCTAATACAAAAATTAGAAGTAAATTGCAGGTTATAATTAATTAATAAAAATCAAGTATAAATTAATGGTCAGACATGTATTAATGTATAAGATATGATAAAGAGGGGTAAAATTTATGCAAAATATAGATAAGTATAAAATGAAAAATTTGCAAGCTTTAAAGGATGGGGATGCATTAAAACAATATTGTATATTAATACAAAAAAAAAATAATAATAATAAATAGTAGATTAAAAGAGGTAGACCATCATGGCCAGCATCTCAAAGAACTTAAACCATCTAATATATGTGGGACATAGCATTTCTAACCTCTGTACTGTTGTAAACATTAAAGGAGCTGAAGTTTATTAACAAATGGTTGGTTAAAGAATTTAGCAAATCATCAACATAGATAAGTAGGGTAGTTCCAGTGCTTTTTAAATGATAATAAATTTTATTTTATTAGACAGAAAATAATAGATAATAATTAAAATCTATGTACCTTTTTCCTTAAGCCTGCTCCCCCTACCTATGCCATATACCATACACATATTTCTATTAACTGCACACTTCCTACTTATAAATTACTCTTTCAATGCCAGGGTCTTCTATTAAGAGGTAGATCATTTCTCAGAAGGCACACAAAAGCCTTTGCCCCCAGCATGTCTGAGTAATTATCTTTCTCTAGCAGTTTTCTGCCAACTTCCAGCAACCTTTAGCATAGTTTTCAATACCTTGATCTTTGTCTTCTTTTACCTTTAATGGTTTTCTTTCTCTTTTCCCACACTTTCCAACATTTAAGTTATAATGTTTGTTGTTATCATATATAGCATTTTAATTATGGAGACATTAATATGCATTTTAACTTATTTTAATCTATTATGTATTCAGGTACATTTTAATCATATCTTTCATTATCTAATGAAATAAAATGTTATTATCATTTGCATAGCATTGGGACTACCCTCCTTATCATGTTGATGATTTTCAAAAAAAATTTATTAGCTATTTGCTAATCAACTTTAGACCCTTTATTGTCTACATCAGTATGGAGTTTCAAAATACTATGTCCCAGATAGGTTATGATGGTTGTAGTCCCATTAATATATTAGACATGATGGTCTGTGTCTTTTAATTTTCTGTGGTATTAATGTATAGTATCATTTTAATACCTTCCCATCTTTTAGACCTTGCAGAGTCTTCCTTTTATACTTATCTATATTTTTGGCCTCTTTGCATAAATCTTAACCCTCCATATACATTAATATGTCTGACCTGATTCATACCTATTCCTGATTCATACATATTCATACCTGATAAGCAATTTAATTATAACCTGTGATTTACTTTTTATATTACAAATAATTTTCTTATTCTCTACTCTTTTCATTTCCTTCTTTTCTTTCCATCCTTCCTACTTGGATATATAATTTTCATACAGATATTCTCTTCCAACTGCTATATGAATTTAACAAAATATTTTCATTATGACTGTAGAGTTAAATTTCATTGCCAGTTGTCTCAGTCCATAATACATATGTAATAACACACTATACATAATAGAATAATATGTATATATATTCCACTTTTCCTTGACATATAACATGCAGGCCTTTCTTATACTTCATATTAGTTTGACAAAATGCCTGCCACATCTGAGACCATATACTTGGAGTGATTTCTTTACATAATAGTGAGAGTATAAATAATGAATTTATTTTTTTTCTGATAATATGATCAAAATGACCACATTATTTCCAAAAAAAAAACAAACAAACATTATTTAAAATTTACATTTTGAATAGTGGATGCATTTATTTATTGAACAAGGCATTAATTTCAGTATCATTCATAGTTATCTTAAATGTTTGTTTGTGCTTTCCAAATAGCAAAAAACCATATATTATTGCAATAGTTTACAGTTTAAAATTAATGCTAAATCCTCAATATTATTGAAAAGTATCAAAGTGGAGCCATTTACTCCACTTTGATACTTTTCAATGATGATAAATTATACTAAATTTACTTTTAAGGTAAATTTTACTCTTACTGATAATTTACAATAAATGCTGTTTGCTGTTATTAATATTAAAACATTTCTTTTTTTGTCATATTAAATAATTACAAAATTGTTCTTATTTAAAAAAGTTATTTAAAATGTAATCTGCAATCTGTCTATCTGTCTCTTTGTTTAAAATAGAAATACGTTGCAACTGTGGAGGAAAAATTGCTTGATATGTTAGAAGGAAAGTTAATAGGGTTATCTAAAAGGATATTGTATCTATCAGGTCTTATTTCTTTTACTGCTGATGATTATATAATGAATAGTGACCCTTATCGCTGGCATTCTCGTATGCCTGATATTCTTGCCAAGCACAAAGAAATGGCTGCAGAGAAAGAAAGTGATTTCCAGGCATTACTAAAGGTACAGTAGCATAGCATAAGCATTTAGCATATGAAATTCTTTTTAGTTTTTAAGCATCGGTAATGTTTAAAAAGGGCCTGAAACCCTCAGACTATGGGAAATTCACTTAGATGAATAACTTAGTGCAAAGCATCAATAATGTTTAAGCAAATATGTCTTTATGTGGCAAATATCTTTATATAGCAGATTCTCTAAATATCTTTATATATCAAATACCTATGAAGAAATCAAGAATTTTAATGTTTTTGTGCAAACATTTTTTCTTTATAATCTTAATTTTGCCAACTCATAATTCCTGAAATATAATATTTAATTGAAGGTATTCAATATTCTTGATTATTTGTTTGCATATTGGGAACTAATTTTAGTATCAATTACAGTAGTTTCAGAGCCAACCGGGCTAGCCAGGTGGGTGCCTGCCTGGCAAACCAAAGGTCGCGGGTTCGAATCCTGCCTCGGGCTTTGATCAGAGTAAAATGCAAAAACTTTGGGAAGTGCTTTATGGCCACAGAAGCCAATGTGCCAAAACTAACAAAAAAAAAAAAAGAAAAAAAAAAAAAGTAGTTTCAGATATTTATTTGTTTGCATCTTGCAGGATGATGTACACAGTCTGAAAAATACTACGTAACCTCGCTTTCTCAGGCATAAAAAGTTTTTTCCTTTCTTCATACTTTTTGTAGAGGAGGCAGTGTGATGTCAAACTCTTTCCTTATAGGGAAATGTAAATAATCCATCACATGTAAACTTCCCACCCATCTGGCTTTTTCTTTCCAGAAATTCAGTGAAGATGTATTTGAAATAGAACATTATCACAAGGGTGCAAAAAAAAAAAAAAAAAAAAAAATTAGAAAATTGTATGCATTTCTGCATTCACTGTCTGTCTTGGGACATTTTAATTGATTGACAGGGACCAACTTTAGGTCCTCGAGGCCTTTGGTCCTCACTTATAATCACAATAAAGAGAAATCCATAAGACAGTCTAAATTGCTATAATTTTAATATATAAAGTAACATCAAAAAGGTGAATTTGCTATTTATTTGCAGCTCAAGGTACCCCTGTGACAGCTGTTTTGAGATTTTTTGCTCATTTTATAAGACAATTGATTGCCTTTAGAGGTAATAAAGAGATGATAAGTCCACAGGAGAACCTAAATTGCTATCATTTTAATATAAGTAACATCATCAAAAGGCAAATCTGTTATTTCTTTGAAACTCAAGGGTATTTCTTTGGTGGCTGTTTTGAGACTTTTGATGGCTGTTTTGATGGCTGTTTTGAGACTTTCTGGTCATTTTATAAGACAATGACTTTTATTAGCAAATTACTAACATAGATGCTACTCTTTTGTATCATAATTAGTAAGTGTGTTTGGACTAGTTCCAAGAAGAAAAAGAATTTTAAGTACAAGAAGTTAAAATCACACATTAAAGTATGCCTGAAGGAACTAGGGTACTTCAAGAAGTACTAGCCAAAAACAGTTTAGTCTTGGCATTGGTGGTGCCACTTCAGTTAAATCTTTGGATTTTTGCAAAAAAAGAAGTGGCTTTTGTACAGGCACATGACTACCAAATCCAAGATTGTTCAACTCCTGCCACGTAGTTAGTTGGAAATGAGTCCTTTTTTTTTTTTTTTTTGCCTAAATTGAATTTTTAGATTTAGGCAATTTAGTCATTTCTGCACATTGGGCCTTATATTGTAAACCCCTGGCACCACCATGCCGTAATGGGACTAATTGTATGTATATCATGCTGCAATTAAAGATACTATTCTATTCTATATTCCAATGCACAATTCACTTTAAATTCCTGCAGTCTTGTTCTTGGATTACCAACTTTCTGCTGCATTTCTTGCTTTTAGATTCTCCTTTCATTTTCTGCTCATATACTTTTGAGATGATTGCTTTTGAAACACCGGCGATTTCCTTTGTTTTCTCAAATGTGGCTCCTGTTAAATGTGCTGTAGCAATAACACCTTTCTGAAAATCAGGATGATCACCTGTCTTATCCACAAACATATTAATTAATAATTCCCAGGAAAACATATAGTATTTATCTAATACCAAGAACTTGTGATCATATCATGTGACAACTTACATTTGCATACCATAAATTTAGTTATCTGTTAATATCAATTGCAAATTTTTTTGGCCAGTGAGTGTATGTTTAAGGAAGGGGTAATGCATGCTTCTAGTAATATTAAAATTGAACTGCTGAAGAACCATTGACCAAAATCACTACTATTATTTTTTAAAATTGTAGATAGGTATGTAAGGTACGTTTGCTTAGGTATGCAGCAGTTCACTGTAGTTATTCCCATAATAATGCTGTGCGAGTGGAGCTCTACAGAGAACAAGTAAAAATAGTCTTCTCTGTTTGGGAAGTGTTATTTATTCGAAAGTGCAAGGCTAAGCAACTCTTGTAGGGTTACAAAATATGAGATATTGTAATGATGTCATATTGCTTTCTTCTTGAATTTTGAAATCTTTATTGCAATAATAATAATACAAATCAATACATTGCAATATTGCCCTTCATGCCCACCAGCCCAGGGGTTAACAGTGATAATACGGTATGTAAGAGAAATGGATGAATAATAATAATAACAGAACATTGATAAATCCAACATTAAGAAATACATATATGAAAGCATAAAATGAAGTACAGCATAAAGTACAGTGCAACTACATATGACACAATACAAATAAATATAGGTGGAAACAAATAATTTTATATTGTAATACAGAACAGGTTTCTTTGCACTGAAGCAGAAATAGTAAGTGTTTCATTACTCATCATAAAACTGAATAAGTTGGCAAGCCACCATCATATCAGATGGGATTGTTGGTTTGTGGCATTAAGATGAGCTTCGAGAAGAACGACCAGGGACAGGGAAATACAACTCAAGGATGCAGTGTCTGTATTCCCTTTGAATTTGAGGGGGACTGATGTGGAAGAAGTTGCTTAGTTGAGATGGGAGGAGTACCTTTTCAAGGAGTTTTACCTTCTCAAGACTCGAGGCATTGGAGATTGGCTGTAATGCTTAAGAAGAGTAGGAAGGAGATTGAATTTTTTTGGTATAGGCTTCATAGATGTTTCATTGCTGGGAAGAGAAATGACTTGAAAGAATAGCATTAAAAATAGAAGGGGATCCAAAATATATGGGCTAAGACATTTGATAATAAACTGGGGATTCCATCTGCACCTGCCATAGCAGAAGCTTGTGTAGAATTAATGGCAGCAATAAACTGTCCCCTGGAGATCAATACTACACTCAGTGTGCCAGGTGGGATTCCATTTGTTGGTATATGAATATCAGTACATTTTTCCGGGTTCAAGACAAATCTAGATATAAAATCAAACCACTGGTTAGGTTCAAGATTTAGGGGGAAATCAGAAGACCACTGAGAGTAGGGGCATTTTCCTCTATGAAGGGTTATATCCATATAGTGCTTAATTTCTTGAGATTTCTGCTTGTTAAGTGTTGCATGGGCTCTAGAGTAAGCTATCCTGTCTTGAACAGTTTGTAACTGCTTCCACATTTTGTGCAGATGCTGTTTTAACATGAAGCTCATATTAAGATGGGAAGTCCACATGCTCTGAACCGAGGCATGATAGAAATCCTCTTTGATGCTGCAATGGTCGCAGTCTTCTAAAACCAACTAGTAAGCAAATTTACTGTAATTTCAAGATCACAATTTTCTAAGACTGACCATGGGATGGCAGAGGCATCCTCAACACATTAGCAATACTCAAAAATCTGGGACTAACTATCACTCTGGTATTAGTTGAGTTCACAACTTGAAGTTTGGAGCAGGTATGTGTAAAAGAACAACATTGGCTTGTAGTCTGAATTGAAATAAGTCTCTGGTATGTAGTCAGGTGTGCAAGGAAAGGAGACAAGGATGAAATCTAGTTGGTGTTGTTACCTCTGGTCAGGAAATTGTTGATCATTTGTAACCCATACAAGATAGGTTTGATAGGAGCATTTGCTGAAGCTAGCTGGGGAGGAAGATTAAAGTCTCCACAGCCGAAGTGCAACGATGAAGTTGGTTTATGATTCAGTTGATATTTCATGGATGGCTTTGTATGAAGGTATATATATAACAGTTACATCTATGAGGAGACTGTGGTAGCTGAGAGTAGTAGTAGTAGTAGTAGTAGTAATAATAGTAATGGCATGTGATGCAAGAAAGCAAGTGTATGAGCTTATGCAGCATCAGCCAAAAAAAAAAAAAAAAATCACACCATTGCCTCCAAATGCCTGTCCAGTTCCTCCTTAAATTTATTCAACCTATCAACTTCCACAACGACAGATGGAAGTTTGTTCCAGCAATTAACCACCCGCTGGCCAAAGGCAAATTTCCGCACATCTATTCTACATCTGTCTTTTCTTAATTTAAATTTATGCCCCCTTAGATTCATAATCTGAACAAGTGGAAGGATCCCATCAGCGTGCTAACCCATTCAAGGCCTTATATACCTCAATCAGATCACCGCGCAGGTGCCTAGTCTCCAGCCACTGCAATTTGCAGAACTTAAGCCTCTCTTGGTAAGAGGATCCCTTCATTCCCCTCACCAATCTTGTTGCCCTTCTCTGTACACGCTCAAGTAAATCTACATCCTTCCTAAAATGAGGCCTCCAGACCTGTACACAGTACTCAAGGCGTGGCCTGACCATTGCCTTATACAGATGGATAATCACCTCCTTTTCCCTGCTAGCAAAATTCCTATATATCATTGACAAAACCCCATGACCTGCCCTGGCAGCCTGTCTGCATTGCTCAGAAAACTTCATATCTGACTGCACAATTACTCCCAGGTCTTTTTCATTTTCTACCACCTTAAGTGTAGTACCACACAGTTGGTACATTTCTCTGGGGTTACTTCTACCCATATGCAGTACTTTGCATTTGTCAAGGTTAAACTTCAGTTGCCACTTCTTAGCCCATCTGCCCAAATTATCTAGATCCTGTTGCAGTAGCACACTGCCATTACTGTCATTAACAACCCTGCCAACCTTTGTATCATCTGCAAACTTCGACACTAAGCCTGATATACCTTCATCAATATCATTGATAAATATACAAAACAACAGTGGACCTAACACCGAACCGTGTGGGACTCCACTAATAACATTAGTCCACGAAGAGCAGCACCCATTGATTACCACCCTCTGTCTTCTCCCACTTAACCATCCTTTTATCCATTGTATCAACTTACCCTTAATACCGTTCTGCTCCAATTTGTGGGCGCCTCCGTAGCCAGGTGGGAAGGAGCAGCAGTGCGTAGCACATGCTTCTTGATTAGACCGGGGTTCGAGCCCGTCACCACCAAATACGGAGTATGCGGAAAGGTCAAGGAATGACCACCGCATATCCCGGAGCAATATGGCCTTAGTTGCTAATGCTCCTAAAAACCAAATAACAAACAAACAAACAAGCTCCAATTTGTACAATAGTCTTCCATGCGCAACAGTGTCAAAAGCTTTCCTGAAATCCAAATATATGATATCAAAATTATTTTTTGCATCCAGTTCCTTTGTAACCACATCATAATATCCTATCAAATTTGTCAGACAAGACTTTCCCTTAACAAACCCATGCTGTGTCTGAATTATTGCTGCAGTCTTGTCTAGATGATCCTGCAATGCATCTTTAACCAGTGACTCCATTATTTTACCCGGAACAGAAGTTAAACTAACTGGTCTGTAATTACTCGTGTCACCCTTTGATCCCCCTTTGTGAATTGGGGATACATTTGCACATCTCCAGTCCATGGGAACCTCCCCTGAGTCCAAGGACGCTCTCATAATTATGGCTAAGGGTTTGCTTAGTTGCTTTGCCGCCTCCTTTCTAACAGCAAGAGCTTCTGCTGGTGTTTGGCTAGAAACTTCATGACCAAGTGAGGCCTGTGGGCTCTTAAAAAAGAAAATTACAACACTGCCTCTCTTTGCCCAACTATGGAAGTAAAAGTGGATTTATAGCCTTCTGGAGCACAGGACATAAAAAATTCTTGGTCTTTATCAAGCCAGGTCTGAGTGACACAGAGGACGTCAATGTCACTAGCGAGGAGAATTTGGTCATCCAGTTTGTTGTGAAGGCTTCTAACATTTTGGTGCAAGATTCTGATTGTGTAATTTCCAGGGATCTTTTTAATTTATTTTTATACATCTAGTATTTTTATTCAAGGCAGGCTTTTGAGTTTATCAATTCTTGACCATATTGGGATGTAAGGTAAACAAAAAAGGTAAGCAGCAGCCATTATCAATCCACTGCAGGATGGAAGCCTTCTCAACAATTCATGTTGATGGAAATGGATGGTAATCTGCCACATTGGTCCTGTGCAAGTGGCAGATCAACCTGCACTGTTCAGACGCTTGAACTCCAGTCTACTCAGAGTGTGTGCTACTATACTCCCGCTCCCGACCATTTGGCTAGGGAGGTCTCTGTAGGGATGAGCATTCTCAAACTCTTTATCGCTGGTGAATGCAAGCTGATGGTATCAGTTTGATGATTATGCTGATGTGGGTCTTCACTGGTATAATTGCGAATTATGCTGTGCACATTTTTAGAAAATAACTGGAATGTGGGCATTCATGCTTGTTTCTTCGAAGCATTAATCTACAGCCTTTTGGTAGACAGCGAATAAACAAATTATAAGGAAGGAGGCATAGCCTGTTTGCTGAGTTTTAAGCTGTTTAACCTGAAATGAGAGATTATGTTCCTCAATAAATATTCACCAAATATATTCAAGAGATGTTCTTGGTCCAAATCTGTAGGCAAAAATCTTGACTCTGGTGGAAATTATGGAGATGCTATAATTCTTGGCCAGTGTCAGATGAGGTTTGGAGGCTGTTACTTACCAGGATAAGGAGATCTGGTTAGGAATAATAGTGTGATGGGGAGGAGGGCAATCAATATTGGTAGCTCGAAGGCATCCTAAGGAATTTGAGGTGGGTTTGGCTGTGGTAATGTGGTCATTTTACATCTCTAGGTGGGTCATAGGTATTGTCAGAAGGGCTGTTGGTAAGCATACCAGCATACTAGGTGGGTGGAACATGATGGGTGTTAGTTTAATTACTGTTTAGTTTTTGGGCTTCGGGGAGTCATTGTTATTTCCTGGCGGGTTCTCTGGTTGGGGTACTTCTTCAAGAGAGTGCAGCTGTGATTAGTCACCAGCCACTGAGGGTCTGAGTATATCTTTCTGCTGAGTGCATGACTAGGCCCTGCTAATGTGCTCAGTCATAGTGTCTGCAGATCTATCTACTAATTGACTTGAGAGGATTTGAGTGTCCAGTCAAGCTTTATAGAGCTAGGAGGTTTGACAGGATGAATAGTTTTTGTTGTTTTAGATATAAATGAGCATAAATGGACACTGTATGCCACAACTTGCACACATGGATTAAAATGATACCTTACACACACCACCAACTATGTATGTAGTTATACTGTACTGAATTTTATCTTGAATTCTACATTATTAGTGTAGAGGATAAGCTTGTTTTCTCTTTGTATGCAGGTGGAACATAAATTTTTGATTTAGCAGTATCTTCAATATGATTGAATAGCTTACTAACAACTTTGTCCATCATAATTTTGGTTTAAAACCAGTTGTGAATGTTCCTTTTTTTTTTTTTTCATAAAAGCAAATTGAAGTGATAACTGAATGTTTATGCCATTGTAGCTGAGTAGTCAGGTGGGAGAGTGCATAAATACCCATCTTGAGTGACTGGAGTTCAATCCCATTACTGCAAAATATGGTGCTCTTTCTTGTATTCTCTGTATCTTGTGAACTCCTCTGACCATGTGGTCATCCCAGAGTATAAACAGAAAATTAATTAATTAATTTATTTAAAAATATCTCTCAGTTATGGAAAAAGTTTATCAACTAGGTAGAAATGCTTTGAAAAGGAAAACATGTTTAATCATTTGTCTTTTACTTTTTTGTGTTAAATATATGTCAGTCTGCAGGCTGCCAAAGCAACCATGCAGCATTTTTGGGAAAATGAAACACCGTTTCTCCTTTTCTATGCTTAGTTACTTTTTCTATGGAATGGATGTCTTGTCCTCTATTTTTACCATGCTTAAATTCTCTTTTACTGCTCTGTTGGAGCCTTTTTTCTGTCTGATAGTTATTATTCCTGGGAGTCCTAGTAGATAGATATATTCCCTCCTTCAATATTTGGCCATTCTTACCTTCTGCAACAGTCACAGCTGTTTATTTCAGTTTATTGTACTTAACTCTTGATTATTTTAATTAAATTTAAAAAGTATGTATGGTTCCTGAAAATGTGTGATTGGATCCTGGAGGAAGAAAAGAAAGGTAAATTCATTCCATTGAATTGAATACGAATTTAACTCTATTAAATAAAATAAGTAAGTCTTTATTTACATATGATACACTTGAAAAATTAAAAAGTCATTTTATTTCAGGTAAGAAGAGATAAATTTGTTGACGAGCTAAATAAATACAACAAGGAAGTTGGGAACCTAAAAGCTCAAGGAGATATATTTGAGGTAGAACGTTATCAGAAGAATGCAAGGAGTATGCAAGAGTGGCTAAATGAAGCAATGAAGACTGTAGATCAGTTCAACTTAGAGGAAGAAGCTTATGAATGGGAAGTTACAAGTTACCCTATAAGGGACATCACAAAAAAATTAGCCCCATATCTTCAGCTATATGATGCAGCCGTTGATTTCAGTTTTAAACATAAGTAAGCTATATTATTATTTTATTGTTTAATATTTTATATTTTTGTAATATATATTTTAGTTTTATTAAAATATATATTTATATATAGGTACTATTTTTAAATATATATTTGTATATGCATTTAATATATACTAGGCGACTTTGCCCCCTGGCTGCGCTCGCTTCTTTTGATAAAGTAAAATAAAATACTTACAGAAGCTTTCAACACTGTGTGTCTCTCTTCCTTTGCTATGAATGCATAAATATGTTACATATGGAAATCAAGCATGGTACCGCATGGTCATGTTAGATAAACATAGTGAGTGACCATGCTTAAACAGAAGCTTGTTTTACCACAAGCTTGTTTTTAAAACAAGCTTCTGTTATGTATTTTAGTATTTGTTATGTATTACCATGTAACCCGCATCTCTCTTCTCCCATTGGCTCAAAAATATCACAAGGAGGAAAATTATTTTAATGTATAGAAAGATACAATGAATGAATATATATAAAATGAATGAAGGCAGAATTTTCACTGTTATAAAGAATTCCAGAACTAGGGGACATAAATTCAAATTACAGGGGAAGAGGTTTAGACTAGATTATAGGAAGTTTTCTTTTAGCCAGCGAGGTCGTTAATTGTTGGAACAGGTTGCCTTCTCAGGTAGTTGAGGCTGATAGTTTGAATAAATCAAAGGTCAACTTGATAGAGATATACACCGCCTCCGTAGCCGAGTGGGCAGGAGCGGGAGTGTAGTAGCATACACTCTTTGAGTAGACCGGGGTTCAAACCCCTGAATACGGTCGATCTGCCAACCCGCACTGGACCAGCGTGGCAGATTATGGTCCATTTCCCTCAACATGAATTGTTGAGGAGGCTTCCATCCTGCAGTGGGTTGATAACGGCTGCACTTTACTTTTTTTTTTTTTACAACTTGATAGTTACCTATATGAGGAGGGAAGCAAATAATATATAATTTATTATATAAGAAATTTATTATATACACATTTATTATATAAGAAAATACTCTTGTTTTTTTTTTTTGGCCAGTGCAGTAAAAGCTTGTGGCTTCCTTGACATTCCTGTTACTATTACTTAATATATATTAAATATTTATAAATATATTAGAAATATTATTTATAAATATTATTTATAAATCAAAGAAAGCTCTTTTCAGATCAGTTCAGCCTCAACCATTTCATCAACTAGCTGATATGTCCTCTGTGTGTCTCCATATAGTTTGGATATGTGTATATATTGACACCTAGTTGCTACAGTTCTTTGTAGGAGAAAATATGTATTTATGAATGCTACTTGCAGGATGTTCAGTATTTATGAATGCTACTTGTAGGATGTTCATACAAGTAAAATGAATACTGTAGTCTACAGTATTCTGTGGACATTTATTACATTTATTATTATTATTAGTTATATATGGGGTATATTCATCCTTGCTTTATTATTCTATTGTTATTATTTTTTCTGAGTCATATTGTCCTTACTAACTGCTCTCTCGCAATATGGTCTTGACATTTTCTGGGCGCATGTCTAAATTATCTTATATATATATATATATATATATATTTTTTTTTTTAATTTATATTTTAATATTTTATTTATATTTTATTAGTCTATATCTATTATTTTTTCAATTTTATACATCCTAGCTAAGTGATCTCTCACATTATGGTCTTTGTGTTTATTGGGCGCATTTCTAATTATTTCTTATTTATTTATTCATTTATTCTTCAAAACTTCCAGCCTTTCGATATGGTAGTCGCTAGTGTGCACATTGTGTATCTTATACCTACCTTATCCTATTTGATCGCTTCCTATCAGTATGATTGTCGAGTATAGGGTGAGTTTGTATTTAGTTATTTATATTTAGTCAGCCATATTCCTACATTTAGCTTTATCATCTTAGATTTTTTTTATCTTCATTTGAAATATATTAGATACTATAGTTACCATTCCTTAATTTACAACTGTTTTCTACTTGCAACCTTTATTTTTATGTCCAGGGCCATCTCTAGTATGGATGGTAATCATGCTCCCAGATAACTTGAGCAACTACTTTATATTCTTCATTCATATACTGTTAACTTTCCTATATTTATAATTTTTCCACACTTCGGGCTATTAGTGCAATACGAGGGCAGGTTGTCTATAATCTGTTTTCACCTGTGGTTTGCCATAAAGCCATAGTATTCATTATAAACAAATAATTTTTATAAAACATTTTCTATATATTTTGTCTACTCGCAACAGTAGCCTTTGTTTTTAGTATTTTGTTTTAGCTTTAGCTCTATTTTCATTCTTTTCTTTTATTTTTTTGGTTCCTCTGTCGTGTCAATCTTAAATTACATGCTGGCTGTTTTTATATCTTTCCTTATAGTAGCAGTATTTTATTATTCATTCCAGAGTTACGTAAAGCTTGACTTACATAAGAAGTCCTGGAACATATCTCTTACGTATGTCGGGGACTTACTGTAATTATAAAAATGTAAATTAATTAGGGCTACTATATTCCTGATATGCCAAAATTACAAAAACCACATAATATATCCTCAGAAGAATGAAGAAAAATTGTTATATATTTTTCAATTAATTAGTTATATATTTTTTATATATTAGTTATATATACCATATAGAAAAATAGCTATATATTTATTGTATATTAGTTCAATTAAAAACTTTATCTGGGGAACAGCGGTAAAGTAGCCAGAGTGGCATATAAGAAAAGAAAATATAAAAGGGAAAAAAAAAACAACATGCATGTTTTTGTACTATAAAAACTGATATGTGTTTTGTAGCCTTGGTTATTATAGTTGTCTTCATTGGTGCCAATCACTTCACCGCTTCTCGTATTCTGTCTTCTTTGTCCTTTATTATTAGTGTTCAATAGTGTTCGCTGTTGATAAATCTAAATTCCTTGCGATACTTGTTAATGTTTAACCATTTTCACACATCCTTGTTATTTTAATTTTCTGATCCTAATCGATCGCTTTCCTTTTCTTGGTAGATTTACTAGTCGTTGTCACTTTACAGAAAATTTCACAAAATGAAATTTTCTGTAAAGAACTTCATGGATTAACTCAGAAACACACTATTATCACCTCATGCAAGCTCACATGTTCACATTTTTACATTATTATGGTGAAATGTGTGTTCCCTTCACTGAAATCTTCAGTTATAAAAAAAACAAATAAATTTTCAGAATCTTCTTTTCATTCCTATTTTTTAAGCTTGTTACTCTGTATCTCACTTGTGCAATTTGTGCGTGCTGTGTTCATTTGTTATTGATTGATATATATATATATATGTATATTTTACTAGGTGGTAGATGACTCTCATCAACCGGTGAAATACCACCACTTTGCTTATTGGAGGCTTGAAGTGGTGGAACCCATATTTAGTCTCTAGAGCTAAGTTCCGGTCAACCCTTCCCTATATCTTCCATCATGTAGTATGATTGATGACTTTTGAGGTTATGATGAACGTCGTGGCGAGATCCAATATTCCTTACATTTCGAGGGTACAGCTCTAAAACGGCGTTCACAGGCCGGCTGCTAGTTAGTACACCGGACCGAACCTATTGGTAACTCTCAAGGAGGCTTCCAGATCAGCTAGTGTAAAATCTTGCTACCTCTACTCTGCCAGATAGTGACTGGAGGAAGTCCGAGTAGTGTGTATGCGGGGAGCATTGTCGAGGCCACGTTATGTCAAGGATCTGGGTATATTCTTACCATGTGTACGCCATATCCAAAAATTTCATATTTCATACAGCATGTCCCACCAACTTTTTCTTACTATTGAATACACCATAAATTGTCAAACTAATAGAGCAAGCTTATCTGCAAAAAGATCTAAACCTCCCAAGCACTTCCTAATTCATTTCACAAATATAAAGTAAAGTGCAGCCATTATCAACCCACTGCAGGATGGAAGCCTCCTCAACAATTCATGTTGAGGGAAATGGACCATAATCTGCCACGCTGGTCCAGTGCGGGTTGGCAGATCGACCGTATTCAGCAGTCAGGGGCTTGAACCCCGGTCTACTCAAAGAGCGTGTGCTACTGCAATCCCGCTCCTGCCCATTCGGCTATGGAGGCCTTTCACAAATATACGTGGTCTCAATTCTAATCTCAACGATGTCCATTTCCACTTGCAGGCTGCTAAACCCCATGTACTTTTTCTGACAGAATCTCAGTTATCGGTTGATTCAACTACTGCTCATCTCAGATGCCCAAATTATTCACTGTATGATTCCTTTTGCCTCAAAGGTGGTACTTGTGCATATGTCCTTTCTGATATTCCCTGTCAGAGACTTGGCAATTTGGAATCTCCTCTCTTTGATCTTCTCTGGCTTAAAATCTCTCTACCTCATTGTGTCAAATTCATCTGTTGTCTCTACCGTTCTCCCAACTCCACTAATCACTTGGAGCTCTTTGACTTCCTCTCTTTGCAACTTGACTTTCTCCAGTACAACTTTCCTAACAGTGAGGCAATTTTCCTTGGTGAGCGATTTTAATGTTCACAACTCCAGCTGGCTTCCGTTTTCTAGTCACACCGACCCAGCAGATCGAGATGCTGAGGCTTTTGCAATTACTAATGACTTAGCACAAATTGTTCATTTACCTACAAGAATACCGGACAATCCTAATCATACAGCCAATACGCTTGATCTTTTTCTCACAAACAACCCTTCTAAGTACACGGTCGAAGTGAGAGGTCCTTTAGGCACTTCAGATCACAACTTGGTGATTGTCTCTTCTCCAATGGAACCTTTATCTCATGGCTATTCCCAACCTCGTGTTGTTTGATATTTTACAAGAATGCAAAATGGGATGACCTGCGAGACTTCTTTTCTTCTTTTCCTTGGTCGGATTACTGTTTCAAAACTTCTGATGTCAACGTTTGCTCAGATCGTGTCAGTGAAATTATTCTTGCAGGAATGGAATCCTTTATCTCACACTCCACTTTAAAATCTCGTCCTATATCTAAACCTTGGTTTTCCAATAAATGTGCTAAGGCTGTTCAAGAGAAGAATGTTGCATATTGTAATTGGCTTGTTTCTAATTCTTCAATTTCATTTTCTGCCTACACCAAAGCTCGCAACAATTGTAAAGCAGTTTATTAATCAGTCCAAACTAGAGTTTGAACAGGCTAAGAGTAGAAAACTTGCTTCTTGCCTTAATGGTAGCCGAGCATTCTGGTCTCTTGCCAAAGCTATTGGCCACAACGTTTGCCCATCTCTGCTCCCACCTCTGTCCAAACCAGATGGTTCTGTTGTCACTTCAGCCAAGGATAAAGCTGACCTGCTAGCATCCCATTTTTCTTCCACCTCATGTATTAATGATCTTGGTAAAACACCTCCTGCCATTCCCAACACGCTCCATTCAATGCCTCCTGTGGTCTTCCGTCAAAAGGATATCAGAAGGATTTTGATGAATCTCGATGCTAAGAAAGCTCCAGGTCCTGATGGTATTTCTCCACTTGTTCTCAAAACCTGTGCTCCTGAACTTACTCCTATTCTTTGCCACCTTTTTTCACTTTCTTATTCCAAAGGTGTTTTTCCTTCTGCTTGGAAATTTGCTCATATCCAGCCAGTTCCTAAAAAGGGTGACAAATCCCTCCCATTCAATTATCGTCCCATTGCAATTACTTCTACTCTTTCTAAAGTAATGGAGAAATCAATTAACCGCCAACTCTTAAACTACCTAGAAACCTTCCTTCTGATCAATGATTGCCAGTATGGATTCCATCAGTGTCGATCCACTGGTGATATTCTGGCTTATGTTACCCATTTATGGACTAATTCAATGGAAAGATTCGGTGAAACTCAAGTAGTTGCTCTTGATATCTCAAAAGCTTTTGATCGTGTTTGGCATAAAGGTCTTGTAAACAAGCTTCCATCTTATGGTTTGCCAACTGTTTTTAGTAATTGGTTATCCAGTTTTCTCTCTGATCACTCACTGAGGGTGATGGTAGATGGCTCTCTGTCTTCTAACTTCTCCACTAATTCCGGTGTCCCCCCCAAGGTTCAGTTCTTTCCCCCACTCTTTTCCTCTTGTATATTAATGACCTTCTTCCATTGACTGGAAATCCTATCCATAGTTTTGCCGATGATAGCACACTGCATTCCACTTTCCATTTTGAGAAACCTTGTCCTGCTCAATCAGCGTCAACTTCTCGAAAATCTGCTACCAATTCCTTAAATTCTGATCTTCAGGTAATTCTCCAGTGGGGCAAAGACAACTTAGTTGATTTCTAAAACTCAGTCATGTCTTATATCTCGTAAAAAGGATTCTTCTGCTCCTATGCTTATCTTTAGTGACACTCCGATTTTTAGGCAAAATGATATATCTCTTTTGGGGATTACCCTGACTTCTAATCTCTCTTGGTACAAGCACATTACAAATATTGCTTCCTCTGCATCTAAAAAACTTGGTTTTCTCTTTCGCTCTCGGCATTACTTTTCTTCCAAACAGCTGCTCACTCTGTATAAATCGCAAATCCGCCCTGCCATGGAATATTGTTCCCACATCTGGGGTGGTGCCCCCAAAACCTCTCTCAGGCTTCTTGATTCCATTCAGAAGAGGGCAGTTAGGTTAATCAATGATTCATCTCCAACAGAGTCTGTCCACTCGCTTTCTCATAGATGTACTGTTTCTGCTGCATGCCTCTTCTACAGATACTTCCATGGGCACTGTTCTTCCGAATTGGCTTCTATAATTCCCGCTCTCTCTTTCAAAACAGTCTGAACACGTGCCGCCACCAGCCAACATCCATTTGCTGTCCAACTTCAAACCCACAGAACCAACTTTTCATCTTCCTCATTTATTCATTCAACTGCCGTTTTCTGGAACTTCCTTCATACGTATTTCCTGAAAATTACAATCTACAGAAGTTCAAGTCCAATGTCAACAAATATCTTCTTTCGTCTTCTCAACCTCCAACCCAAGCACGGTACTAAGCACTATAGGTTCTAATACCTCTCGTGTTTGGGGTTCACATAAAAAAAAAAAAAAAATTTACGTAAGTCTGAATTTACGTAACTCAGGCTTACATAAGTCGGGGAGTTACTGTATTATAATTTTTATTTTCCTACTTCTTACTATTTTTTGATATAATCCTATTTTGGCATGGCATGTACTTTATGTTAGAAACCGAGGACATTATATTGTTGTCCTGTCAGGTGATTCTGGTGGTTGACACTTGAAAATGGCACCAGGATCACGTCATATATGACAATATAATTTTTTACAATCTAAGACTGGATTGTAAAACTGGATTTCCTGTATTAGATTTTCCAATCTAATACAGGAAATTTTATTTTAGCCAGCAAGTTATAAATTACTGTAATAAGTTACTTACATGGGTGGTAGAGGCTGAAAGTCTGGGGAAATTCAAAGATCAGCTGGATAATTTCCTAAGGAAGGAGGGAAATGCATAGGTTATCCATTTCCTTTTCTCTTATTAATTATTATTATTATTATTGTGTTTTAAAAATTTTGTTTTTATTCTTATTATTTTATTTTATGTATTTTTTTGTTATTTTATTTTATTATTATTATTATTTATTTTTTTTAAATTTTATTTTATTTTTTTTTGGCTGGTGTAGCATAAGCTGTTGTTGTTATTTGGTTTTTAGGAGCATTAGCAACTAAGGCTAAGCAACATATTGCTCCGGGGATATGCGGTGGTTATTCCCTGACCTTTCCGCATCCTCTGTATTTGGTGGCTCACGGGCTCGAACCCTGGTCTAATCAAGAAGAATGTGCTATGCACTGCTACTCCTGCCCACCTGGCTACGGAGGTGCCGTAGCATAAGCCATAAGCTTCCTTGCACCATGTGGCCATTACTAATACTATTCTTCTTGCACAGTTTTTTTTTTTTTTTTTCCTCTACGTACTTGTGTAATTTCTCTTTCCTTCACTCTCAACTATTTTTATCTATACTACTTTCCTTACTTATGCTACTTACCTTTATTTATTCACTTATTAATATTTATAAATATATATTTATTTCAACTTTTTTTAAACAGGTGTAAGTTTGTATATTTTTAAATATGATCTTATTGATATTTATGTAACTAAAACTTGTGTATATTACAGTTGTTTTTCATGTAACAAGTTTATATTTTTTGGAAAAAATATTTTATTTTTGTCTTCTATATTTTTACACTGTATTTTTAAATTGACATTAATAAGAATATGAATAACATGCTTTTATTAATATAATTTTATGTTTTTGACACTACAATCCAAGAAAAAGTTTGTAATGTTATTTTGTTCATTTGAAATTATTAATGTTAATCTCTTTCTAAAGAAAGAGATTAGATTAAGATTAACAGATTATTAAAATCCAGGTTCTACTCTATTTAATATTTCTACTAGTCTGTTTAGCACTACACTGCTTTAATGCATAATAGCAAATCGCATTAGAAGTTGCACTCATACAACTAAAATAGCATTATGATTGCAGTTCTTTCACACCATGTTGAAAAGGCATGCGTTTGAATTTTATCAAAATGGGAAGAATTGTTATTTGCTTTTCTCACACCATGACTTAGTTAGTGTGGCTTGAATGATGGTTGCACAGTTTTTTACCCTGGAAACTTTCATTTTTCTTCTTATTATTATTCAGTGTATTATTATTAGAGGAACAAACAGCAAAATTTTTTCGGCAAACAGACAAACCAACCATAGAACACATCCCATTTACAGACTGATACATTGCCTCATTGCCTGAACAGAAATACCAAAACAGCCAACTAAAAAATCAAAAATTTCAGGCTTACATACAAAAATACAGATAATTTTATTAAGCCATTATTCATTAAAACTGATATTATGTATCTGACATGTTTAATATATTTTAGTAATTTCAGTGTATTTTAGTTATACTTTAGTTATTGAATTTGTTTATATTTATTAAAGTTATGTTTATAGGAAATCACTGTATGTGTGTGGTTGTAATATATATATATAATAGGATAAGTAAACTGTAAAAATTAAAATTGCTTAAAAATAAAGTGATAAAGAAATAAAGAGCTGACTGTGAATGTAAGTTGCTGCATATGCAATATCCAACATGTTGCATAATCTACAATATATATAATTGGCAATATAGAGGCAATATGAAAAAAAAGCAAAGAAACAAATAAATAAATGAGGACAGATGCAGAAAAGGAAGAAGAGTGGAAGGAATATGTATCTAAAGAATTTTGAAAATATTAAATATAAGCCAAATATAGCCAAAGTTATAAGCCAGTAAATAATAAATTTAGACTGGTGCCACCTGACCATTCCAAGAACAAAAATATGTGAAATAACACAAATATGATACAAAAAACCAACCAACCAAAAATGAAAAATAACTATAGGAAAAACAAAGCAAGGAACAAATAATATATGACCATTGTATCCAATCTCATCAGAGTGATCCTGGATTCAACAGCCATGAATATTACTGCATTTCGAATGTAATGCAAATTACTGCAATGCACAGTGAAAGACATTCACTCAAATTTCAGGCTGCCAAAGTAGTAATATCACATCCAGTTGAGGCCCTGATGCTAAAGTGCTCAATGATAACAAAACCAGACTGCCACCGAAGAGAGAGAAATAAAGTAGATAATAGAAAATAAACTGATTATAGAGGGTAGTATGAGCAGTACAAAGCAACTAGCAATCACTACAGCCATGAGAAATTAACTGCAAAACTCTTATGAAGAAGAGTAAAAATAAAGTAATAAAGAGATGATTGTGAACATAAGTGACTGCATACACAGTATCCACCAACACATTGCATAAAGATAAGAATATATATAGTTGAATAAATATATCTTTGTGTTTAAATTTACCTAGTATACAAAAAAAATTATCTACGTATATAGTATATTGTTGTGTGCTTCTCAATTTTAATGACTTTTTCAAGGAATCGCCAAAATTCAGAGGAAAGACAACAATATATAAGTCCTCTGTTTCTGTAGTGAAATATATTCAGGCAGTGATAATAGTAAAATGTGTATATGAAGATTTTGAATTTTGATTATGAAAATTATGCCAAATAAATTTATCATTACTAATATATACCCACTGATAATGCAACAGAGAACCACATTGAGAGTGAATAAAATCAACTTAACATAAAACTTTAAAGTAAAATTAGAATAAAAAATAAAATAAGAATAGAAGAGAAAAAAATGAAGATAAAGAACTCAACTATGTATACGTACCCTATTATGTACACTGTACTGCCACTTTATTAGGTTACCTCTACTGTGCACACAAATGTTTTACCCCACAATGTTGCAAGTCACATGACCACAGTTGTGGATATAATCGCAGCAGAACAACCCTTCTAATAACAGTTAAGCATACAAACCGTAGCAAGAATGGGGAAAAGGAGTGATCTAACGGACTTTGAACGTGGCATGGTAGTTGTTGTTGTTATTTGGTTTTTAGGAGCATTAGCAACTAAGGCCATATTGCTCCGGGGATATGTGGTGGTCATTCCCTGACCTTTCTGCATCCTCTGTATTTGGTGGTCACGGGCTCGAACCCCGGTCTAATCAAGAAGCGTGTGCTGCTCCTGCCCCCCTGGCTACAGAGGCACTGGCATGGTAGTAGGTGCAAGATGTGCTGGACAAAGCATCTCTGAAACGCATTTCTCCTGAACATTTAACCTACCACAGTTTCAAGGGTGTATCGAGAATGGTGCAACGAACAGAAAACATCCTCTCAACGGCATTCCTGTGGAAGAAAATCACTTGTTGATGAGAGAGGTCAGAGGAGGATGACTAGAATTGTGCAAGCAGACAGATGGGCCACAATGTCGCACATCACATCAGAATACAACCTTGGTGTGCAGAACAAAATATCGCAACAGACCACTAGTCCCACTTTGTCGCAAATGGGCTACAACAGCTGATGGCTACATCACACACCTTTGTTATCAATGAAGAACAATGCTTCCTGTGGGCACAGCAACACCAGCACTGGTCTATTGAGGATTGGAAAACAGTTGCTTGGTCTGACGAGTCGAAGTTCCTGGTGCATCGTGTTGATGGAAGGCTCAGAATTTGGTGAAAACATTCGCGCATTATAGCATTCACGTCTGAATGCCACATCATACCTAAACATCATTGCTGACCAAGTGCATCCATTCACGTTGATAGTTTATCCCCAGTCAGATGGTTACTTCCAGCAGGATAATGCACCGGTGCACAAAGCCCGAATCACTATAGAATGGTTCCAGGAACATGACAATGACTTTTCTTTGCTGCAGTGGCCCACTCAGTCCACGGATCTCAATCCTATTGAACATCTTTGGGATGAGCTGGAAAGGGCTGTTCGCTGCAGGCCTACACCTCCGTCGAATCTCAAGGAACTGTGTGACACACTCATGTCTGTATGGTACTCCATTCCTGCACAATTTTTTCAGCATCTTGTTCATTCCATGCCTAGACGAATTCAGGCTGTTTTGGAGGCTAAAGTAGGCTCAACACTCTACTAGGTAGGTGTATCTAATAAAGTGGCAGCACAGTGTATATTACAACTATCTATGGTCATGATGTTTAATTGCTCTAGCAGTGACCTTAGTATATACATTCATATGAGGTGTAATCCAAAAGTTCAGAGATACTTATCTCAAAATTGCAAGTGTTGTAACAAGTTTGACTTGTAAAATGTTTAGTGATTCACTAGATTTACTGTAGTAGTGGCAAATGATGCAAGAAAGCAAGCTTATACAGCATCAGCCAAAAAAATCAACACTTCCTATATCACCTGACTATCCCCTCCAATAACTTATCTAGTTCTTCCTTGAATTTATTCAAACTACCCACTTCCACAACAATAGACAGATGTTTGTTCCAACATCCTACTTACTGTCTGAATGCAAACTTCTGCATGTCTATCCTGCAACCATCCTTCTATTTGAATTTATGCCCTCTTACATATGTAGTCTGAGCAAGAGGAAGAATGCCATCAAGAGTGAGCTTGCTTAATCCATTTGAAACTTTAAACACCTCATTCAGATCATCTTGCAGGTTCCTAGCCTTCAGAGGCTGCAATTTGCAGAATTGAAGTCCTTCTTGGTAAGTACACCCTTTTAATTCCCTCACCAACCTCATTGTCCTGCTTCCTATGTGTTCCAGCAGATCTATATCCTTCCTAAAATGAGGCCTCCAGACCTGCATGAAGTACTCAAGATGTGGCTTAATCATTGCCTTGTACAATGGGATAATCACCTCCTTATCCCTGCTAGCAAACTTCCTGTATATCATTGACAAAACCCATTACAGTGTCCTGGCAGTCTGTCTGCACTGCTCAAGTACTCCTACAGTTTTTCATTTTACACTACCCTGAGTATAGTATGACATAGTGGGTACATTAATCTGTGATTTTTTTAATTCTTTCTTCTGATTTGTCTTGCAGTAGCATGTCTTGATTTTTCTAATTCGTCTTGCAGTAGCATGTCTTGATTACTGTCATTAACCATGCTGCCAACTTTTGTATCATCTGAAATCTTAGACATTAAGTTTTCAGATGATATAAAGCATATTAGGCTTAAACATTAAGCCTGATATACCTTCATTAATATCATCAATAAAACTCTCTAATTGACTGACACTTACTGACAGTAAGTGTCAGTCAATTAGAGTTGTGCCTATCTTGATATCTTATTAATCTCTCCATGTAAATAATAACAGTGAGAAAATGTGACTATAAAATTGTTTAATTATCTGCATATCTTTAGCATTAATACCTCTACCTGTTCTTTTGATACGTGAGAATTTATTCATTGCCTGTTAAGCATTTATTCATTGCCCATTGTCTTTTTCTTTCACTCATTAATTAATTATAAACATGATGTTTGTTCTCTATGCACAATATTTTTATTTTGATCATGAGCAAAAACAGAAGTTCTCTAATATAACTGATAGCATAACTACCAGTTTTCTTTTCTGCAAAAGTTATGTACAACTGAGAACACGTTTATCTTTCTTGAATAATTTGATTACCCTTGAAACATATTTAGATTTTAATAATTCATTCTTTTATCATTTGAATATAAGGCGCCTCCATAGCCAGGTGGGCAGGAGCAGCAGTGCATAGCACACACTTCTTGATTAGACTGGGGTTCGAGCCCATGACCACCAAATACGGAGGATGCAGAAAGGTCAGGAAATTACCACCACATATCCCTGGAGCAATATATGGCCTTAGTTGCTAATGCTCCTAAAAACTAAATAACAAACAAACAACAACAATTTGAATATAAATCTGGATTTAAAAATTACTTTAATCCTTTTTATATTTATAGAGCATGGCTCACAGGACCATTGGAAACTGTAAATCCAGATAATGTTGAACAAGATACTGGAAATATTTGGCGTAATTTATATAAACTGGAAAAGACATTTAATGAAGAACCAGAACCACAGAGAATTGCCATACATGTAAATAATTTTTCTATTTTTGAACAATATATCACTTTAGATAATCTTACAAATATCTTCTACCATAAATTTTTTAATATAATAGTATAATATGTAATTTAAAATAAATTATAAATTTTACCTATAATATTAGAAAGGTTAATAATAGTGTAAAATTCCTACTCTTCACAAGCCTTGTTTTTTGTTAGAACTAATACCTAGTGATGATAAATCTGTTTTAAATTTTCTGTAATTTAGTTGGGGCCATTTAAAAATTACATAATGTAAGAGAGGAGGGAGCTCCACCCACAATGCATTATGGGTGAGAGCAGTTGAATGAATTATACACAGCAAGATTTTTCATAAAGTATAAATGATGTGACTTGAATTGGAGTTTGTTTCAATGGGGGGGGGGGAGGGTGAGTGGCTGTTTCACAGTGTTACAGGAGAATGGAAGTACAGTGGGGTCTCCATTTTCGCTGGGGTTACATGTCAATACTTCCCCGCAAAAACGTGAAATTCCATGAAACTCTGTACTCTTGCCCAAATTGCTCCAGATGTTTTCTACATATGCCTAAACACTTATGCAACCATTTACAATTAACAGAAAAATATTTAAAAGGTTTTAATTGTGTTTTACAATAATGAGTAACATTTTAGACCCATGTTTCGAAATACTGAATTAAACTTTTATTACATAGTCACCACAGGTGACTATGTAATACATAATCACCACAGGATTCAGTGCTCCTCAGTAGTAGGGGTCTCAGAGGCTGGAGAAGAAGCAGAGTTTGCTGACGTCGACACTTCTGCCTTAAATCATGGGCCTTCTTCTCTTCAATGGCCATATAGGTGCACTGAGGCCAGAGGCGGGCTGTTCCGAGGGTGCAAGGGGTATACTGCACCCGGGTGCCAATGTTAAAGGGGCACCTGAAAACCTGAAACTCACATACACATATGAAGAAAATTAAATTTGAAACGGGGATGCCAAATTGCGATTGGCATCCAGGTGCCACATACCCTAGGAATGCCCCTGGCTGAGCATCTTCCAGAATAATTCCATCACATTGGCATTGAAAACCTATTCAGGTTTATATCCATTCTTCTTGATCAGCTTCTTGAGTTGTGCAGGGTAGGCCTTAGCAACCTTGTGATCAGCTGAAGCAGTCTCGCCCACAATCATTACATTACGGAGTGAATAATGCCTCTTGAATTTCTGGAACCAGCCTTTGCTGTCAGTGAAGTGGTTTCTGCAGTGCTGCTGGTACAGGAGGTTAAATCTGTTGTAAAGAAGGGAGGGCCCTAGCGAAAATCATACCAATGTTCACAGGCAAGTTGTTTTTCTTATGCTGGTCTTCAATCCAAATGAACAGTGCATGCTCCATTTTTAACGTCGACATACCCGCATATTTGCCAGTAAGAATTACCCCACTTTGCACTGCCTCTCTGATCTCAGTTTCTTGTTTCCTTATGTATCATATGGTACTTTCGTTGATTTGCGGCATTGATATGCTTTTGTTGATATATGGTTGATATTTCATCAACGGAATATCAACTGTATATCAACTTGTAATCTGGATAAATGTCAAGAAAGGCTCACATACATGGCTGTAGGCCATGTATGTGAGCCCTTCTCAACATTTATCCAGAATCCAGACTTTCTCATTCAGCACTGGATTCACTTCGTTTAGAACCCATGGGTATTCACATAATCACAGTAATATTTTAAGCACAAATAGCCTAACGAAGACACTCACAAAGGCCACAAGCCGTCCTACTCAGATGTCACTCACTGGGTGAATTCAGCGAGCATCAGCTAAATTTTTAGTATGATAAATTTCGCAACTGCCAACACAAATCCGGGAATATGGAGACCCGACTGTATTCATAAATTGCTTTACATAATTTGTAAATAATTCCTTAATGAATATTTATTGTATATAATAAAAAATTTTTCCTATTAATGCCTTCTGCATCCTTAATAACATCTAGATTTCAGATTTGAATGAATCTGTTCATTCCTCTTGACATTGGGCTCAGAGTAGGGATACTCTGAGCCCAATGTCAATATGTCATTTTAGTTAACTAATCTGTACATATTAGTTGCTGTTGGTTACTCTGACTGCTAATTTAAATTCAGTCTATTTCACTCTAGTACGGTGTTTGAATTTTCAGGTAAAAAATCAAGTTGAAAACTTCAAGGAATATTTGACACTTGTCCAGACACTGTGTAATCCAGGATTGCGGGATAGACACTGGGAACAGATTTCAGAAATAATAGGATTTCCTCTTAAACCTGATGAATCTACAACATTAGGAAAATTGATTGACTTAAATCTAGAAGAGTTTGTTGGACAGTTTGAAACAATTAGTGAAGCAGCTAGTAAAGAACATAATTTGGAGAAAGCATTAGAAAAAATGATTCAGGAGTGGGATCAGGTAGGTAGTATATGTTGTCTTTATTTTACATGATTGTATAACCTGCATTAGCTCTTTCTGCATTTTACTTTATGCTTCATCCCACACTAAATGTATAGACATTAAATGTTTAAATAATGGTTAATTGCTGTCTATTTTTAATATGTTTGCTGTGAGGAATGAATGTTCATATGTATTTGTTCTACATTTGCTGTGTCTGTACATTGCTAGATATATGTCTTTCATAACAATACAGCATCACTACTTGTCACATTTTGGAGAAGTCTTTATTTGAATATTGTTAGAAACTGGAGGAATTTGAAAAAGCCTTTTCAGTCAGAGATATCGTTAGCTAATCTCAAGAAAAGGAAGTAAGGTTTCTCTCTACCAAGTATTCTGGGCTTTTTGGTTTGCATGCCATGTATTTCAGCTCCTGAATATACATACACATTGTACAAACATAAAACACTGGTACAATCAAGTAAATAATATGCTGCAGAACTACCCCATCCCCAAACTAATAATAGCAACTTTGTAACATTTAAATTCTTTGTAATGTTTAAATGATAGCTCACCATGATTTTTGTGTGTAAATCTTGAAGTGCTGAGACCACAGGAATTGAAAATACATGGACTGTGTTAGGGTAACTAAGAGTAAGAACAGGTGTATGTATACTTGCATGTACACCAATGCTAGGAGTATAGTAAATAAATTTGATGAATTTGAAGTGCTGGTCAAGACATCAAAGGTGAATATTGTTGGGATATCAGAGATGTTGTGTCACACATAAGCAGTGAAAAATTTGAATTTGGGAAGTACAGTGTATATAGAAAGCATGGACAGGATAGGAAGGGAGGATGGGTTATGCTGTTAGTTAAGAAACACATTAAATCTAAGGAAGTGCAACCAGTTGACATAGGTGGACACTGCAATGGTGAGTCAGTTTGGTGTGACATAAGCACTGGGAAAGCAAAAATGAGAGTAGGAGTGTGTTATAGGCCTGATGACTCAGAAGAGTTCAACAAACAGTTGTACAGAGAAATAGAGTGGTCCCGTAAATCAGAATGTCTTATAATGGGGGATTTTAACTTCCCAGATATAGACTGGAACTTGTGGATTGGTCACTCACACACTAGCAAGGCTTTTGCGGATTTATTGGATGATTATTTTTTACAGCAGCACATTTGAAAGGCAACCAGAGGGAGTAATACATTTTATCTGATTATCAACAGTGGTTATTCATGCATTAAGAATTTCCATATAAAGGAACTACTAGATGGCACTGATCACAGTGTACTGAAGTGGGATTTACTTCAGTAACTAAAGATGTAACTACCATCTGGGGTAAAGGGAAGGGTTTTTGCTTTCATAAAGGTGACTAGAGTGGTCTCAGACTGTTTTTAAATTCTATACAGTGCAACCAACTGAGGCTGTTACCAACAGTAAATTCTAAATGGGAAGCATTCAAGGAATTAATCTTGGAAGCTACCAGGCTTTTAATATCAACTAAGAAATATTGTTCAAGGTTTAGGCCTAAATGGATATCAGATGAACTAATGAGACTGGTAGCATAGAAAAAAAAATGCATGGGATACATATAAATTATCAGGTGACACAGAAGCCTATGGTAGATATAAGCTAGTCTGTAATCAAGTCACAAATGAGGTTAGGCAAACAAAGGCAGATTACAAGAAATCTTTGGCAAAGGTGACAAAGAAAAACAGCCAAGACTCCTTTACTTATATTAACTCTAGAAGAAAGGGAATGAATCAGATTGGGCTACTTTATATTGATGGTTTGACTGTTGATGATCCTGCTCAGATAGCTGACAAACTAAATGAATATTTTACATTTACATTCACACATGAGGAATTCTGTTGGGAAGTGGAGGCCAGAAGCTTAAACTCTAGCAGGGAGCTAAATGATTTTGTAATAACTGAGAGCAGAGTGGAGGAGAAATTGTTGAAGTTGAACATAAGAAAGGTACCTGGGGTGGATGGGATCTATCCAGGTATATTAAAGCAAAGGAAGTAATCAAACCCTTAGCCATAATTATGAAAGCTTCTATGGACTCAGGGATGGTCTCCATGGACTGGAGATGTGCAAATGTGTCCCCAGTTTACAAAGGGGATCATGAGTAATTGCAGACCTGTTAGTTTAACTTCTGTTCTGGGGAAAATAATGGAATCACTGGCTGAAGAAGCACTGCAGAATCATCTAGACAAGACTGCAGTAATAATTCAGGCACAGCATGGGTTTATTAAGAGGTCTTGTCTGACCAATTTTATTGGATACTACGATGTGGTCACAAAGGAACTGGATGCAAAAAATAATTTTGATATCATATACTTGGATTTCAGAAAAGCTTTTGATACTGTGTTCGTGGAAGACTACTGTACTAACTTATAGGTTATTGCAGTTGCATCAGTTTAATTCATAGCCATCTACCAAAGTAGCTAAATTGGCATTGTTTTAATTATATCTCATATTGTGAATACCTTCAGAACGAGTTGTCATGGTATTGCACTACATCGAATAAGTAATGCTTTGCCAGTGGATAAGACTAATGTTAGTCTTATCCATTGGATAAGTGGATAAGTGGAGTTTTCTCAGTGGATGCCAATGAAACATTGGGCAGATTGACTGGGAAGTGTCAAATGAAGTTTAACATTGACAATTGAGAATAAATAACATTAGTCTTCTCCACTGGTGAACTGCTATTTATTAGTATTAGTAATGGTCACCAATGAGGAAGCCTATGGCTTATGCTGCACCACACAGAAAAAAAAAGAATAAAATAATGATAAGAAGAAAATAATAAAAAAATAATAATAATTAATAAATGAAAAGGAAATAGACAACCTATGCCTTTCCCTCCTCTTGTAGGTAACCACCTGACATTTGAATTTCCCCAAACTGTCAGCCTCTACCACCCATGTAGGTAACTTATTCCAGTAATTTATAAATTGCTTGCTTAAATGAAACTTTCTGAAATCCAGACTAAACATCTCCCCCCGTAACTTGAATTTATGGAACCTAGTTCTAGAATCATTTATAACCCTGAAAATTTCATGCTCATTCATTTTACTTTTGCCTCTCAGAGCCTTAAACACTTCAGTGAAGTCTCGTCTAAGGTGCCTAGTTGTCAAGCTCTACAACTCACATATTCAAAGTCTTTCCTCATATGGATGCTCTTTTGCCGATCTCACCAGGCGAATTACCTATCTTTGAACCCTTTCAACCCACTTAATGTCTTTCTTTAGGTGCAGTCTCCATACTTGAACACAGTATTCTATCTTCAAAAAGGCCTCAGGTTGGGAGAATGATTCATATCACAAATTTAAACAAGTACACCAACCGTTTAACTATAATAGTTTAATACTGAAAATTATAAAATGTACCTGACGATACAGTACTATGTAAAATAATATTTACAAAAACTGACTTACAAAATAAAATATATTATGAAATTTTAAAATGCAATAAAATATAATAAAGGTGAAAAGCGATAAAACAATGATTGTAGCTTTCAGGGGCATCTGCCTCCTTTCTCAACAACGATGTTTAGGCAACACATCCTTAAATATCAGGTTCACGACACACGTGGCTGACCAGGCGCATGCTCAGTATTTCTTCCATGTGAACCAGAACCGGAAGTGGCTCAGGAGCATGGAAACGCAAAGCGCTTGTCTTTGGCAAGGACCACAGCCTCCAGAAGGGGGGGGTGGAGCCGAACACCCCTGTCCCTATTCATACTATTGTTTACGGACGAGCCAATGCACAAACTCTCCAGCCACTTACGGTCCCAGAACCTATGCTCCCGGTCTAGGTTGACAGCATTCACTGGGGAGACCTGGTGTTGTTTTTCCCAATAATGCTCAGCAATGGTGGACTTATTAAACTCTGCGGTCTGTATGGCTCGCATGTACTTGCATGCAAAAACTGACTTTGTAAGTCAGTTTTTGTAAATATTATTTTACAGTACTGTATCGTCTAGTACATTTTATAATTTTCGCCATTAAACTATTATAGTTAAACGGTTGGTGTACTTGTTTAAATTTGTGACACAGTATTCTAAGCGTGGTCTATCAATAGCCTTATACAAAGGGTACTAGGAAAGTTTTGCAATACAGCTTTGTTTATTTAATTTTTTCAAAGTAATTTCCTCTACATTCAATACACCTCTCCATCCTCCGAAACCAATCTTTAAACCAGTTCTGCCAAGTTTCACTAGGGAGTAAAGCACACTCGTTGTCCCAAGCCCGTAGCAGGACCTCATCACTGGAAAACCGCCTCCCTTTTAGCTTCATTTTCACATGCGGGAACAGTGCAAAGTCGCAGGGAGCAAGGTCTGGACTGTAGGGAGGGTGCTCGAGAAATTTCAGTCCTGTCGTGGTCAAATATTCGGTGCAGGATTTGGCGCGGTGAGCTGGAGCATTTTCGTGATGGAGGTACCAGGTGTCCATTCTTGACTTTGGCCGCAGGTTCTTCATAGATCCAATGACTTTAGGCAGGCATTGTTCAGTATACCACTTAGCTGTGACTGTCTTCTGCGTGTCCAAAACGACACGTTCCACAATTCCACTCGATTTGAAAAATACAGCTATCATTTTCTTCTTTACAGATCGAGATTTTCTGACAATTACGGGTGTGTCGTCATCATCAAAGACCCAAACTTTGTTTTGAGCCTTGGTCGGTAGATCGTAATAGTACAGCCAAGTCTCGTCACCTGTCACGATGTTGTTCACATACCGAGATTGTCCCTTATCAAACTTTTTTAACATCTCCCGGCACCAAGTCACACGTCGTGTCATCTGCTCTTTAGTCAGTTGATGCGGCACCCAGAGAGAACAAAGTTTCTTCACGTGCAAATGATCTTGCAGAATCGAACGAATTGCTGGTGCATTTAGGCCCAAAGTATCCTCTATCTGTTGGTAGGTCACTCGCCTGTTTTCGTCAAGCATTTTCCTCACAGCAGTAACGTTTTCCTCCGTAACTGACGTTCGTGGCCTTCCCGGCCTCTCAGAATCCTCCAGAGTGAAATTTCCCCTTTAGAATTCTCTATACCACCTGAATATCGTTGTACGATGTGGACAATCATCATCTAGTGCAAGAGCCATTTCTTCTAAGCACTTGTCTATGGTTAAACCACGCACGAAATTATACCGCAAAACTGTCCTTATCTCATTTCGTGACCACGATGCCATCGCAAGCACTTTACACTCTCACTACTAATGAATAACTGAGCCCATCGACTTGGCGCGGCGGCTACTATGCACGTATGAACATGTCTCAACATGCAGCAACAAGCAGCTTCCTGTGATTCATTGTTGCGTCATATTGCAAAACTTTCCTAGTACCCTTTGTATAAGGGGATCAGGACATCCTTATCTCTACTAGAAAATGTTTGATAAATCATTGATAGGACACAACGGGCCATCTTGCAACCTGTCTACGATGCTCAGAGAATTTCATGTCTGACTGTATTGTAACACCCAAGTCCCTTTCCAACTGAGGCCAGTAGGAGCTTCCCAAGTCCCTACTGGCTTTAGTTCAACTCCACCAAGTGTATAAGTTATTTTGGAGTTACTGTTTCCCAGGTGTAATACCTTACACTTTGCTGGATTAAAGCATAGCTGCCATGTTTTTGACCATCCCTGTAGTATATCTAGGTCACTCTGGAGAAGCTCTGCTTGGCAGTGATTATTAACTACTCTACCAATCTTTACATCATCTGCAAATTTAGACATCACACCCTGTACCCCTTCATTGACGTCATTTTTGAAAATCAAAAACAACAGTGGTCCCAGTACTGATCCTTGAGAAAGCCCACTTCGTACATTAACCCAATCTGAGGGATAATCATTTATTGCAACCCTCTGCTTCCTGCACTGAAGCCATCCTGCTATCCATCTAAGAAATTTCTTTGTGATTCCAACTGTTCCAGCTTATAAAGTAACCACTCAAGTAGGACTGAGACAAAGGCTTTGCTGAAATCCAGATAAAAAATGTCAAAATCATTCCCTAAATCCAGCTGTTGAGTGACCTTGTCAAAATAGCTAAGCAGATTAGTTAAACATAATTTTCCTTTTACAAAACTGAATAGTTTTGTAATGGGAAAATTGAATAGCCTTCAGAATTCCATTTCTATCAAAATGATCCTGAATTCCAACCTTGATCATTGCCTCCATGATTTTCCCTACTACGGAAGTTGGACCAACTGGCTGGTAATTTCCCACTTCACTCTTAGAACCACCCTTATGTGTTGGAGACACATTGGCACTTTTCCAATCCAACAAATCACTCCTGAGTCCAGTGATGCTATTTGAGGTAGTGCAATACCATGGAAACCCATTGTGAAAATATATGGTATGATTAAAACAATGCCAATTTAACCACTTTGGTAGATGGCTATAAATTAAACTGATGCAATTGCACTAACCTATACATTAGTCATTCTACCACATAGCATGAGGCTCTTGCCCTTAAATACTTTATAGTCTAGACTACTGTAGAAATTGGAGCAGTATGGCATTAAGGGCAAGTTGCTACAATGAATAAAAGAATTGTTGAGTGGGAGTAGACAGAGAGTGGTAATCAATGGACACTGCTCTTTATGGAATAATGTTATTAATGGAGTCCCCAGGGTTTGGTGTTGGGTCCATTGTTGTTTTATATATTTATCAATGATATTGATGAAAGTATATCAGACTTAATGTTCAAGTTTGCAGATGATACAAAGGTTGGCTGGGTTGGTAATGACAGTATGCTGCTGCAGCAGGATCTAGAATCATTCGGCATATGCGTTGGGAAGTAGCAATTGAAGTTTAACATAGACAAATGCAGTGTACTCCATATGGATAGCAGTAACCTCAGATAAATGTACCAACTGTGTGGTACTAAACTCAGGGTGGTAAAGAATGAAACAGACCTGGTGGGTTGTGCGGTGAGATATGAAATTTTCTGAGCAATGCAGAATTTTGCTAGTAAGGATAAGGAGGTAATTATCCCTTTGTATATGGCAGTGGTCAGGCCACACCTTGAGTACTGTGTACGGGTTTGGAAGCTATGTTTTAGAAAGGATGTAGAGTTTCTAGAATGAGTACAGAGAAGGGCAACAAGATTGGTGAGGGGAATGAAAGGATCCTCTTACCAAGAAAGGCTTAAGTGGAGACTAGGTATGCACCTGTGAAGTGATCTAATTGAGGTATATAAGGCCTTGAATCATTTTAGCAGGCTCAATGCTGATGGGATTCTTCCTCTTGTCCAGATTAATCACCTGAGGGGGATATAAATTCAAATTGAGGAAAGACAGTTGTAGAATAGATGTGCAGAAATTTACCTTTAGCCAGAGGGTAGTTGATTGCTGGAACAAACTGCCATTTATCATTGTGGAAGTTGATAGCTGAAATAAATTCAGGGAAGAACTGGACAAACTTTTAGAGCAAATGGATGAGTGAAATGGGAAATGTTTTTTTTTTTTTTTATTTTTTTAGCTGATGCTGTATAAGCTTGCTTTGTTGCACATTTCTTTTTATGATGAAATTCTGTGTAAAACAGCTGAATCTTCAGCTCTTTCATATTGAATTTATAATTAGTTCCTTTATCCACCATCACCTAATTGTTTTAATTTACAAAAATCTTCAGCCAAATTTCTCATACCAGCTCATCCTAAATAGCTACTTGCCATATAGGTACAAAGGCAGATTATGAGAAATCTTTGGCAAAGGATGCAAAGAAAAACAATAAAGACTTCTTATATAAACTCTAAAAGCAAGGGGATGAATCAGAATGGTCCACTTGATTTCAATGGGTTGACTGTAGATGATCATTCTCAGATAGCTGCCAAACTAAATGAATATTTTGCATCTACATTCACACATGAGGAGTTATTCAAGGAGGGGAATGCCAGAAATTTATCAAACTCTAACAGGGAGCTAAGTGATTTTGTAATAACTGGAGCAAAGTGGAGGAAAAATTATTGAAGTTAAGCATAAGAAAGGCACTTGGGGTGTTAGGAGGCGGCAAAGGAAGTAAGCAAACTCCTAGCCATAATTATGAGCACTTCCTTGGCTCGGGGGAAGTCCTCACAGACTGGAGATGTGCAAATGTATCCCCAGTTCACAAAGGGTGACATGAGTAATTACAGAAATGTTAGTTTGACTTTTGTTCTAGGGAAAATAATGGAGTTACTGGTTAAAGAAGCATTGCAGGATCATCTAGACAGGACTGCAGTAATAATTCAGACACAGCATGGGTTTGTTAAGGGAAGTCTTGTCTGACCAATTTGATTGAATTGGATACTATGACGTGATCACAAAGGAACTGGATGCAAAAAATAATTTTGATATCATATACTTGGATTTCAAGAAAGCTTTTGATACTGTTGCACATGGAAGACTACTGTACAAATTGGAGCAGTGTGACATTAAAGGCAAGTTGCTACAATGGATAAAAGGATGGTTGAGTGGGAGAAGACAGAGAGTGGTAATCAATGGACACTGCAAACTAATGTTATTAGTGATGGCCCAGCCCCCAGGGTTTGGAATTGGGCTCATTGTTGTTTTGTGTATTTATCAATGAGATCAATGAAGGTGTGTAAAGATAAATGTCAAAGTTTGCAGATGGTACAAAGGTTGGCAGGGTTGTTAATAACATTAATGACAGTATGCCGTTGCAACAGGACCTGGAGAAGTTGGGCAGATGGGCTGAGAAGTGACAACTGAAGTTTAACATTGACAAATGTAAAGTACTGCATATGAGTAGCAGTAACTCCAGGGAAATATACCAACTTGGTGGTGTTACACTTAGGGTAGTGGAGAATGAAAGAGACGACTTGGTGGTGTTACACTCAGGGTAGTGGAGAATGAATGTGGGTAATTGTGCAGTCAGGCATGAAGTTTTCTGACAGTGCAGACAGGCTGCCAGAGTAGGTCATGGGATCTTGTCAGTGATGCGCAGGAATTTTGCGAACAGGGATTAGGAGGTGATTATCCCCTTGTGTAAGGAAATGATCAGGCACAACTTGAGTACTGTGTACAGGTCTGGAAGCCACATTTTAGGAAGGATGTAGAGTTGCTAGAGTGAGTACAGAGAAACAAAAAGAATGATGAGAGGAACAAAGGAGTGCTCTTTTGAGGCTTAAGTTTTTTTTTTTTTTTTTTTTTTTTTTTTATGAAAACCCCAAACATGGAAGTTATCAAAACCTATAGTACTTAGTACCGTGCATGGGTTGAAGGAGAAGTATGGGGGGAGGGGGGTGCCGGAATCTTTGCTCTAGAGACTAAACATGGGTTTCACCACTTAAAGCCTCCAATAAGCAAAGTGGTGGTATTTCACCGGTTGATGAAAGTCATCTACCATCTGCAAATTGTTTTTGCTGTGGAAGTTGATAGCTTAAATAAATTTAAGGCTGAACTAGACAAACATTTTGGAGTGACTGGATGGGCGGAAATGGGAAGGATTTTTTTTGGCTGATGCTATATAAGCTTACTTTCTTGCATCATATGCCTCAACTAATGCTAATTGCAGCATCTGGAGAGTAGGCAACTGCGAGATGATCTGATTGAGGTGTATAATGCTTGAACGAATTGTGCATGGTCAGTGCTGATGGGATTCTTCTTCTTGCTCAGATTACAAACCTGAGGAAGCATAAACTGAAATTGAGGAAAGACTGTTGTCGACTAGCTGTGCGGAAGCTTGCTTTTAGCCAGTGGGTAGTTGGTTGCTGGAACAAACTGGCATCTGTCGTTGTGGAAGTTGATAGCTTAAATAAATTCAAAGCAGAACTAGACAAACATTTGGAATGAATGGATGGGCGAAATGGGAAGGGGGTTTTTTTTTTTTTTTTTTTGGCTGATGCTGTATAAGCTTGATTTCTTGCATCATATGCCTGTACTAATGCTGATGTTTTTCACATTGTTAATCATTAATTAATTTTCTAAATGTAATTTTTCAAATCTTATAGGGATTTAGTTTTTGTTATTTTCATTTTACTTTTTTATTTTATGTAGGTTGAATTTATCATGTTACCTTTCCGTGATTCTGGTACATATATCCTTTCCTCAGTTGATGAAATTCAACTATTGTTGGATGATCACATAGTGAAAACCCAAACTATGAGAGGATCACCATTTGTAAAACCATTTGAAGGACATGTAAGGTAAACTTCTTTTTAAATTAGGAACTGAAAATTGCCCTTATTGCTATTTTAAAATGCTGCCTTTATGAGTTCATGTTAGCTTATTTTAATGTTTGATAGTTTGTGTGTTATTTTGATATTTTATATCATTGACAGTTGAAAAGTTATTGTTCTTGATTTTTTTTATCATAATTTTAAATCACATTATAATATTTTTTAAAAGAAGTAATATGTCATTATTTAATTCAAGCAAAATTAGAATAATTTTGGTAGAATCTATCAAAATTTGAAAATAAATTATTAGGATAACTTAAATATGTAATCTTTTATATTGAATTATGATTAGCCACCAGTTAAAATAAACATTTCCTTTATTTATTATTCTTTCACTTATTTTTTTAAATATTTAAAATTATTAATATTTGTTAGCTTATGATTTATCCTGCTTGTGTTTATTTCATTTTGAACCACAAAGTTTTTTTAAATTTACTATTCATTTATTATGAAATTACGTAATTTTTTAACAGATATTCAATTATTTAACATTATATTATCATGATTCTCATTTATTACATATATTAGTTATAAATAATGCTTAATATTGAGTTAATTTACAATCTTGATTTTGGTAAGACTCATGGGAACTGAATTAACTTTCTTATAGAAATTGGGAGGAAAAATTACTCTTACTTCAAGAAGCCATTGATGAATGGCTAAAAGTGCAAGCCACTTGGTTATATTTAGAACCTATATTTAGTTCTCCTGATATAATGGCTCAAATGCCAGAAGAAGGAAGGTGAGTGATTTTGTTATTAACCTTTTTTTATAAATAATTTTGGTAGTATGTCCAATTTTCTTGAATAAACATTGTTTTATTGATTATTACATTACATGAATAAACTATTGTTATTGTTATTTGGAGCATTAGCAACTAAGGCCATATTGCTCTGGGGATATGCGGTGGTCATTTACTGACCTTTCCGCATCCTCCGTATTTGGTGGTCACAGGCTCGAACCCCGGTCTGATCAAGAAGCGTGTGCTATGCACTGTTGCTCCTGCCCACCTGGCTTCAGAGGCGCCAATAATAAACTATTGTATCATTGCTGCAGGAATAAAGTGATAATAACAATAATACTTAGCATTATGTTTAATAATATTGCAACTACATAACAAAAAAATTCTGTTATTTTGATATCATTTCTGCCATTTCTTTCTTTTGATTTTTGTCATTTCTTGAGCAGCTGTAGGATATCTGGTTCAGTATAAGTTGCAATAAAAGTAATCAATCCATTTATTTCTAAGCAAATAAAACAAAACTCGGGTTTTTTTTTTTTTTTACAAATTGATATATATTTTTGTAATTAGTAAATCAAAGGGGTACTATTTACAAGCTACTTATAGAAAACATCATCCGATAATTTAATGAAACAATGTTATCCAAATAACATTTATTTCTAAAAATAAATAGTAAAACAAAAAGCAGACTCAGAAATTTGGTATATTAATAGATTTTGCTTACTGTTTATATCCACCATCTTGTAGAAAATATGGTAACCACTGTTTTTTAATTAGTTAGTGATTTTGACCAAATTTTGTATGAGAATAGGCAGTACTATACAGATCATGTAATTTTGTTAAAATGTTTAGAAACCCACTTGAAGAAAGGGTAATCCAGCTACTGTTTATATAAATGTAACTGGATGGCTGGAAATGAACTTTATAATCTCAGAAAATTTATATTTTGTTCATTAATTCATGCCATCAGATTTGTCAAACCAAAATAATGAAAACTTCTGATAATACATATTTTATACACATTTTTAGTAGTTGTAAGTCAATTACTTCATAACTGCTACAGTTATATAAGGGTTGGCCAAAGAGTATTTCACCACAAATAGTAATTCTCACAGAAAAACAGGTAAAAACTTTCAGTTTTATCTTTGGAATTACTTTTTTTTAGTGCTATATGCTTTAACTTTTGTGCTTCTGGCTACAGAGTTTTAAATTATTCCTATGTAGGTAAAAGAGCAATTAGTTGTCCAGATGGCATCAGATAATGATGTGCTTTGTAAACAAAAACTGTAATTGAGTTTTGATAGTGGGGGTATGAGTCATTGGTGAAATTTACAAAGGGTAAAAGACTAGATATCTATATAATAGAAGCATTTAGTCTTTGGCAAATTGCAAATGGACAAGGAAGAGCTAAGCTATATGCTGAGCCATGCACTAGTTATACTGTCATTCTAACATTCCCACCTGAAGGCAACCAACAAAGCGTTTAAAGTAAGCTCAGCCTCAGTCATTTTTAAAAAATGACAGTGTACTCCCTCACAGAAATCTAAAAACCAGAAAAGAGATCACCAACTTCATTGTTTCATGCAAAATGGGATGCTGTTGTGGTAGGTAATTCTTTGAACATTTCAATATTTAAGCACTGAGATACACAGACCAATAATTTTCTTGTATTCTGGGAGATACAAGAAAATTATTGGCCTTATAAGTTAGCCAAATATAAGTGTATCCTGGAGGATACACATCTTAATAACCCTTATAAGTGTATCCTGGAGAATATGCATCAGACCAACAATTTTCTAGCAGCTAAAACTGTAAGTAAATTCAATTCTTGTGCTACTTTGGACTTTTGGAACATAAAGTAACTTGGAAAGTGGCACAATGGACGATTTTACAGAGCTTGCTTGGATTTTTGTAACAGTTTGATTATCAGGAGATGTAACCAGCTTTAAGATGTAACCAGCATAGGTGTATGGGAAATAAGTGGAAAAAATTACTGAATATCTTACAGAGAATGCTAGAACTAACCATATATCAAATTTGAAGTTTCTGAGGAAGTTACAGTCGTGAACAACTACATAGGATACGTTAGGGTTACAAAGAAAATAAAACACATACCTTCATATACTTTATATTAATGCTAGGGCTATGGTTAATAAATTTAATCAATTTAAGGTATTGTTTAAGTCAACAAATGGCAACACAATAGTAATATCAGAAAAATTGTGCAATTTTATTATACTTAATGTAGAATTTGAATTATAATAAGCATATTGTGTACAAGGTGGAGATGATAGAAGAGGTTATAATATACATAAGTTAGTTATAATCCAGTTTAATACAAATATATACTAACAAATTCATAGGAGAAACATCAAGGCGTCTCCAGGATAGCCTCACGGAACACGACAGATCAGGCAATCCGGCTTGCCGAAACTGACCAGTCAGCGGTCGCGGAACATTTTTGGGCCACCAACCATGATCTTGACCCCAAACGCGACTTTGAAATAGTAGACCACTCACGACACTTTCACCACCGCCTATGGCTAGAGTCACTCAACATAGTAAACAATCCAAAGGCATTAAATCGCCAGAAAGGCATATGTCTACATCCCATCCTAGAGACAACCATTTTATTGCTGGATGATCAGTGGTGTAGAAAGCAGCGCATGTCCGTGCAACAACAATGATGCATGATTAACGTGCCTCACTCAGCTCGTTGTATTTAATTTGTCAGTTGACAAAGAGACACGCGTCTCGAAAGCTACTGATTTTGTTAGTATATATTTGTATTAAACTGGATTATAACTAACTTACGTATATTATAAACTATGGACCCCAGTACTCCAGACACATTCGTTACTAGAAGAGGTTATGCTTCTGATCAGAAAGCAGATTATTTCAAAAAGATTATATCCATTGGATGAGAAACATCAGAATGCATCCAATCAGTGTGTTGTTAATTATGAGGGTATCACTGGACTTAGGAGAGACTCCTTTGGATTTTTTGCCTTTAGGTAGCTTTTGTTAAGAGGTATAACCCTCCTCCCTTTTCTTGTTTATCTCTCTCTCTTTCCCCCCCATCTCACCTCTTCACACTGTATTCACTATAGGGAAATTCTTCATCCTTTATTTTCAGATGGCACCATGTCTGAGTCAGACTTACAGTAACAGTATTAGTTGACCAGACCAGAAGGTCAAATTCAATGATTTTATTTACAGTGATCCTGGCATTACCATGTAAACATTGTTTTGTACAGTCAGTCCTCGTATAACACGTGTTTACACTACACGAATTCGATCATACACGATTTATAAATAGGGGAACGATATCTTATATAACACGAACCAAATTCCCTTATGCATGATTCGCCTTTGTGTTTACAAGAAATGGCAGTCAAACACGGAATCACCCCAACTGAATGCAACACGATAGAAATGAAGAGAAGATTCTGAAAATGTATTTATGTGTTTTATATCAGTGAAGGGGAAACACATTTCACCATAATAATGTAAAAACCAACACAATTCCAGCTATCGGTATAATCGCAAATACAATTAGATCGAGTTTACTATCAGTTTATAACAGATTCCAATAGCAGAAACGCAACTGGAAATTGTTTTTATTGTTTTATGGTAGTAACACCTAGAAATGTGCTTTAGTAAAATGTGAAGTGTTAATAGTGTACCTCTGCCTTTACGGTGTTGTTTATTCAGTTGCTACACGCGCGCAGCTTTGTTTATGTGTATCAAGCGTGCCTCCTCATTTCGTAATTGTGCTTTATTCCCTAAAAATGAGTAAAATACTTAAAAGGTGTGAAAAGGAAGCATCCTGGTGAAGACACTGCAGATTCAGAGAGAAAAAGAAAAGCAATATTGATAAACAGAGGCGGACTGGGTCAAAAATTCTTACCTGGGGAAATTTATAGTGGCCTCATACTATGGTTTATGGCCAAAATCACAATGGCCTCCGGCCCACTGGGGTTTCCCCGGTAAGGCTTATGGCCAGTCTGCCTCTGTCGATAGAGAAAAAATATGAAATTGTGAAACTCTTTGAGCGAAATGAAAGACCATGTGATATTGCATGTGCTACAGACCTAAATGAGGCAATGCCGAGAATTAGAAAGAATGCAGAGAAAATAAAAACAACTTTCATAGCAGGAACAACTCAAACTGTAATTAAAATCCATTAGATTAAGACACAAGGAATTGGAAGAGATGGAACGGCTGTCATCTGTTTGGATAGAAAATCAAACAAAAAACAAGTTTGCTTACGATAGAAGCAAAAGCATTAGCAACATTTTATTACGTAATAGTCGTAATAAAATACGTAAATATTTTATTTGTAAAAAATACTTATGTATTTTTTATTATTTATTATATTATAATAAAATATAATATAATAATAATAAAATATTATAAAAAATTATATTATTTTTTATTACGTATTTTAATCGTTATAAAATATGTAAGTATTTTATTACGATTATTTATTGTGTTTGGTAATGTTTTGGTTACCAACGTGTGTTCAATCTTGGGTGGTCGGCACCTAACCCTATTTTTCCCATAGGGCCTGTTGTTTATATTGCACAATTTTGCATTGCACGAGGGTTTTTAGGAACACAACTATTGTGCTATACGAGGACTGACTGTATTCAATTACTGTTTATCACCCTTGATACATCCCTTATATCTACTTGTGAAACTTTTTCCTTTGTTGTCTGTGTCTGCTGATGATTTATGTGCTTATTTCATTACCTCTTTCAGTGAATGTGGTAATTCAGGGTTGCACACAAGTTCTCTAAGGGAATGTGCAAATATAACCTTGTTCAATGCCACTAACCTGAATCTTTCTAGTAATTTCCCCTAATGCCCCTCAACCATTAGAAATCCTCTTAACTTTGTAAGGCCTCCTCTGTGACATTAACAAAGGCTTTTGCACTTCTTCTGTTCAAGGGAATTCTGTCTTTACTAAACAGATTTCTTCTATAACTAGGCCAAGCCATGCAAAGCTAAATTTGTCTCCATAAGTTTTGCAGAGTCCCTCAAGTCAAGAATTAATTGAGAAAGCGCTCAACATATAAATCTTTCCTGTTACGTCTAGGCAGAATTACAGGTACAGTAACATGTTTACCTTTCTCACTGCATTTTTCCAGCATGACCTTATATTTTTCTAATCAGTTCTTGGTTTAATTTTGCTTCATGTCATAATTTTCACATAGAGTGGAATATGCTTCCACCTCATTATGAAAGCTTATGGATCTTTTGGCTACCAAGGACCCCTCTTCTGATGTGGAACCTTCAAACCCTCTGCTGGTAACTTCTTACAGATTCCTTGATCTTCCAAGAATAGTATTTCTCATTGCTATATAAACTTACTCCTGCAGGAGTCAGGATTGTATGGACACTAACTGCACTGCTCTTTCCAAAATTTTTCTGCACATCTTGTTTTATGAAACCTCTTCAGCTGACTCCTTTTTCCCAGATGTGAATTACCACTGACAGTGTGGGGACGATGTCTTCCAGTGTGGGATCACTCTCCATAATACACCCCCTCCCAGCAGCTCTTTATCTCCCATCTCCTTTCTCAATAATTTTCAAAGGCTAGTCTCCTGACTCACCTAGGCAAGTCAGGGGCAGCCCACAAGTGACAGCACAGAGTTGTTTCACATGAGGAGGACTAGTACCAGGAAGCTGCATTCCAAGTAAATGCAGCTCCCTGGTAGCCATGAAGCTGGTCACACAACATAAATGACATAAGATACAAAATTTCACTCAAAATACTACATTCAAGACTAGCTTTACAGAGTTATGTTCCATCACAAGAAGCTCTGCTGATTTGAGGGATACCTCTATGATTGATTGGATACTATGATGCAGTCACAAAAGAACTAGATGCAGGGGATAACTTTGATATTATATACTTGGATCTTAGAAAGGCTTTTTATACCATTGCACATGGAACACTGCTGCACAAATTAGAGCAGTGTGGCATTGGAGGCAGATTGCTGCTATGGATAAAGGGGTGGTTGAGGGGGAGAAGACAGAGTGGTAATCAATGGATACTGCTCATCGTGGACTAATGTTATAATTAGTGGAGTCCCTCAGGGTTCAGTGTTGGGTCCATTATTGTTTTCTGTATTTATAAATGATATTGATGATGGTATATCAAGCTTAATGTCCAAGTTTGCGGACGATACAAAGGTTGGCAGGGTTGTCAAGGACACTACTGACACTATGCTGCTGCAACAGGATCTGGAAAGGTTGAGCAGATGGGCTCAGAGGTGGCAAATGAAGTTTAACATTGACAAATGTAAAGTACTACATAGGGAAACAGCAACCCCAGAGCAACATATCAACTCTGTGGTACTACACTGACAGTGGTAGAGAATGAAAAGGACCTGGGTGTAATTGTGCAGGCAGATATGAAGTTCTCTGAGCAGTGCAGATGGGCTACAAGAGTAGCTCATGGTGTCTTGTCAATGATATACAGGAATTTTTCTAGCAGGGATAAGGTGATTATTCTCTTGTATAAGGCAATGGTCAGGCCACACCTAGAGTACTGTACACAGTTCTGGAGGCCTCATTTCAAGAAGGATGTAGAGCTGCTGGAACAAGTGAATGGAACAAAGGGGTGCTCTTATGAAGAAAGGTTTAAGTTTTGCAAATGACAGAGTCTGGAGACTAGGCACCAGCGAGGTGATCTGATAGAGGTGTATAAAGCCTTGAATGGTTTGAGCATGCTCAATGCTGATGGGATTCTTCCTCTTGCTCAGAATAATCCTGAGAGGGCATAAATTCAAATTGAGGAAAGACAGATGTAGGATAGACGTGGAAATTTGCCTTTAGCCAGCGGGTAGTTGGTTGATGGAACAGACTTCCATCCCTCGTCGTGGGAGTTGATAGCCTAAACAAATTTAAGGCTCAGCTGGACAGGTATTTTGAATGAACGGAGGGGTGAAGCGGAAGTGGTGTTTTTTTTTTTTTTTTTTTGGCTGATGCTGCATAAGCTTGCTTTCTTGCATCAAATGCCTCTACTAATGCTAATGCTATAGTTGCATTAATAAGAATACAGCTCCTCAGTTTTGATTATCCATAGAATGCATTATCATGTATGCTAAATTTTGCATTATATGATAATACAGAATATAGTGAATGCAAATAAACCTATTTTAACATCTTGGCAGTCAAGTTGATGAAGAATCAAATTAAAATTAAGATTTGAAAATCGATTTTTATTTTTCCATGGTAACATTAACATCATTTTGATACTTTACTCAGCTCACACAGTGATGTGGTGGTGTGTGCACATATTGTTTTAGCCCTATCACTGTTTTCCACTAGCAGTTTAAAATTTATACATATATGTATGATTTCCTTATTATCTTTTGAAATAATTTTAGAATGAAGAATATAGTTTTGTTTAATATCTCACTGATACACATGAATCTATGTTTTTATATTTCAGGCGATTTAATACAGTTGACAAAAACTGGCGGGATATTATGAAGCTTGCTGTTCAAGACAGGCATGTTCTTATGGTAATAAAGATTGATAAGCTTCTTGAGCGGCTTAAAAAGTGCAACGAATTGCTCGAACTTATCCAGAAGGTATTTTTTTTTTCTTTTAACCAAATAACTGTAGGTAGGATGAATTTGGTTTATTTAAATAAGTGGTTCACAACAAAGGCACTACTAACCTTCCTCCACTTTTTGATTCTTATTAATATCCATGGGTATTATAAGAATTTTTTGGGGAAGCTGCTGGATATATACAAATACAGAAAAGATTTATAATTGATTATAAAAAATTTATAATCAAAGCTAGTTTAAAATCCTGGCACACCTTTACACAGATGCATATGCCCACATGTGCTTGAAAGCTTTGAGATGCTCCAAAATTTCCTATAATTTTGCCCCCTCCAACAATACTTCTTATGTCCCACCTCAGTGGGGATAGGACTTTGAGTTAGGAATCACTGCTTTAAACTGCCAAAATATTATTGTGAAATAGTCATAAATGTTCTGCATGAATGACTTTTTATGAAAGGTAAATTTTCATGTTATGAAGCGCTTTGTTATTCTTCACTGAAATTTTTTTTAAAGCATTTATGATCAAATGTAGGAATGCTCTTTTTTTTTTTTTTTCATTTTAATATAATTGATGATTATTTCTTTCCACTGGCTAATTAAACTCTGTGTAATGAATCTCTTATTTTGTTAGTAGATAATGCTAATTTAAATCTGAATTCTTTGATCTTTAATGATTTTAACCTGCCTGCTCCATGTTGTGATTAGCTAAGAGAAATATTCCTCATTCAGTGTAAACAATATGACCTTAAACAAATTAGCTCTTCTACAAGAGGAAATCAGGTTTCAGGTCACATTTTATGTAAAAATTGATAACCTTCATTTCATGATTCTGAATTATCTTTAGATTATAATCATCTTACCTTAATAGGTTCAATAATAATAGTCTCCTCATCCTATGTATATGATAAGAAAATATGCTTTTTTTACAGATTTTTATGTAATTTTATATAATTAGAAAATATAATTTTATTCCCATGGGAACTACTGGTGATCTGTCAAATAGTTCTACTAGCAGTGGAACTGTTGAACAGTTGACTAGCCTGATGACATTTAGTGCTGCTGCTAAGACTGTCACTATCACACCATTCCCAGAGACATTTAAGTGCATTAAGCAAAGTATTTTAGGAAAAACTAGTCTTTCTGTAAGAAAATACTAAGCTCTCTCTCAATGCTGTGCTGAATTTGTTTCACTAAAAGAAGCAAAACCAAGAAATTCTTATAAAATAGAATTCCAAAACAGTTTTTTTTAATAAGAAGCCTCCCACCTTTTTTCCTGATCCTTGATTTAGATTGATTAAGAGTAGTATCCTGAATAAAAAAGTACCTCACTGCATTTTTAGGTTAAAAACAAATTATTACAGGACAATTTAGATGCAGTACATTAAATTTTAAATAATAGAACAGGTAATGAAGTTTAACTATTTAGGAATACAGATAAATAGTCCAGAAATAACTCAAGCAGAAGTAAAGGAATAAGCATTAAAAGTGAATAGAATATCAAGAGATCTGAATAATATAATTTGGAATAACCCAAAAATTAATCAGAATGCTAAATTTAAATATATATAAACTATAGTAAGATTTATAATAATATATGCAGCTGAAACAAGAGGCACAACAGAAAAAATAAAACAAATAAATTAAACTATATAAATGAAAATGTTAAGAAATTAGGAAACATTGTAAAATGTGATCTGTAGTGAGTTGACATATGGCAATTATTAGAATAAAGTTTTCTTGAATATTTGTGAAATAATTTTTTTTGATGTAATCTGTGATTTTTTTTGTGTACTTTTTCTAGTAAGTTAGTTTTTTATGTAATATTTGTTTTTATATTGTGGAATGCTTTGTGATAGTTTTTATGCTTTTGTGATATGGGAAATATTTCATGTTATTTTTTATTCGCAATATTAAAATTTTATCCTGAAAAAAATGTATCCATTATATTTCCCTAATTGTTAAAAAAAAGACGAATAAAAAAGTTGTGTGTGTGCCGAGCATGCGCAGTAGATGATTTATGTGAAACATCCTTTGCGTTTCTTTTAGGTATTTTGATTATTTTTTATTGTAAATATTTTATTGATTATTCACAGATTTCCATAATTTCTGGAAGACAAGATACAATGGATTTATGATAACTAAAGTAAGAGATGTATACTTGTGAGTGCAACGTATCTAAATATCTCTGTAAAACAGCACTGATTGATATACCGATCTTGTAGTTGAAGTGACATACGCAGGTGTTAGGGGCACCTAACAATGGAATGTAATGAAAATGCGAGACGAAAAAAGAAACTGTTGACAAATATTTGTATCGTTTGCAATCATACTTACTGCAGTAATAACTTCAGGAAGCATGATTGTGATATCATACTATTCAAAAATTCTAAAAAGTTAGAAATCCAGACACTCGTATCCAGTTATCATCATAAGGAATGACTACCAGGTTTTTAAGTTTTTTTTTTTTTTTTTAGATAGACCAAGGAACGTTTTACACATTCACTTATAAGCATGGTTAAGGGGGTAATAAGCCGCATCTGCCCATCCCCCCCTGACTCGAGATATCATACCAGTCATGAAAAATGCGTCACGCGATCTAATCGCACTATTACTAGTGAGAGCATGGGAAGCACCTCTAGTGGCAGCCACATATGATGTCACTTCCGTGACCAATCAAATTTACTCGGTAGAAAAACTGCGAGCCCATTGTTAAAATATTCACAGCTCAGCACTGAGTGTAACTATACACTAACATATTAGTGTAACTTTTGCCCCAGTACTTAAAAGTGCAGAGCCTAGAGAATAGCCATGCAGTCTCATCTTCACATGAAGGAGCTTTAGTCTTTTTATCTAATTAAATTTGCTACCATTGATATTTAAAAACCCATTTATGTAACAAAAGGACTTTTGCCAAGTCAAGTAGGTTACGTTCAGCTTTACATTTATTTTCATTATCTAACTTTTTTTTTAAGCATTCTTCATTTGGGAGGTGGTAATATTTGTATAAACAATACATTCCTGCCTGATTTTGCAGTCCAAATTTATAGTATTGCATTTATGCAAAAATATGTTTTTGTTAATTGCTGAATTTTGAGGAATGCAAATAACATGATAAACACAAGGAATAATTTAATGGCAATTAAATTATCATTGTGTGTGTGTGTGTGTGTGTGTGTGTGTGTGTGTGTGAGAGAGAGAGAGAGAGAGAGAGAGAGAGAGAGAGAGAGAGAGAAAAAGAAATGCATTAGCAGTTTCATTCAGATATACCAAATATAAATATTTTAGGGTCTCAATGATTACCTGGAAAAGAAACGATTGTATTTCCCAAGGTTCTTCTTCCTTTCTAATGATGAATTGCTGGAAATTCTTTCAGAAACAAAAGATCCTAAAAGGTAATTTTTTTATTTGGATTAAAATTTCTAGAAACGGATTTAAATCTTTGATAATGAGGTACTCATAGTCTTTTCACAGTAAAAAGAATAATGTACCCCTTTTAATTCTTGTTTTTATCCTTGGTTTAGTGTTTTGGTTTCATCTTCAGTTTACTGTTTGGTTTAACCTTTTTTTAATTATCACAGCTTTTATTTAATTTTTTGATTTCTGCTCCTTTTTTAGGGTTCAGCCACATTTGAAAAAATGCTTTGAAGGAATTGCAAACCTTAAATTTTTGGAAAATTTGGATATCACCCACATGAAAAGTAGTGAGGGTGAAGAAATTTTACTTACAGATATAATTTCTACTGTGAAAACACGAGGTCAAGTAGAAAAATGGCTCTTAGAACTTGAAGGAATCATGAGAAATAGTATTCATCAAGTATGTAGAAATTTTTTCATATTTCCATTTCTAATTATCTGTACATAGGAATGAAATAATGATAATGAAATTTCTCTCTAATTATACTCTCTCAAACTTGTTATCAGTTTTTGTAATTAAAATCAATAAAGGCAAATAAATTTATTAAATAATTTTACTAATAATTTTGTATAATTGTGAAGTACTTTCAGATACTTAGCTATTTCCTGTGGGATATGAAAAAATTAAGCCCCTCTGGCCATGTGCTATCTGTAGCACTCTTGCTCTGTAATGTAATTTCTTTATTTGACATTGTGATTAATAAACTGATATTTATTGTTTTCAGTCCTTAAAAGATTAAATTTTTATGAGGCATTTTAACAGTAAATTTTGATACTTTCCCTAAATGAAGAGCCAGCACCTCCATTTTTTTTTTTTTTTTTTTTTTTATTTCACACTAAAGGTACTAAAGTCTTAGAGCTTTTTCCAGCTGAAATTTTGCTAGAAAGAGGGTTGTTGTTAACATGTAATGGAAAATAAAGAATTATATTACTGCTGCATTACCGTATGATCAGATATGATATTGATATCTCCTCAGTACATACATTTCATTTATTCTTTCAGGTTACCTGAATTAAATCAGTTATCAAATGCCCAGAAGAGTTTTTCTCAGATATATAGATTCTCATAATAGTATTTAGCATAAACAAAAACAGCAATGAATATAAAGAATCTTCTTGTGAAAGAGTAAATATATTAGTTTACTGTAGGGGGAAGTGAGTAACAGAATCTTCATGTATTTATCAACTCTTTTCAGATTTGTATTGCCAAGCAATGAAATTGAGCCATACTAAAATATTGGTCCTGAGGTTTGTCATGGACATTCTTCTAGTGATTATAGCCTAAAACATTGATGGAGTGCTGATAATCAGATTTCAATGGTTGAGTCAGGTGCATTGAATTTTGGAAAAATTCAGTTATTCTGCAGCAGCCAAATTTCTACTTGCACCTTCACACTGGTGGGACTGTTAGTAACCGTAGGTATATATCCCATGTGTTATGCCCAAAATACTATTAGTGCCTTGTATAGTAGAGGTAACTACCCAGGTGCAAATCAACATAAGTATGGGACATCCACACTGCAAATGAATTGGTTGAGCCTCTGTAAAGTAAACAGTAATAAGTGGTAGATGACTCTTAATACTTAATGCAATAACACCACTTTACTTAATAGAGGCTTGAAGTAGCAAAACTACGTTTGACCTCCAGAGCAAGCACTCTCTCTCCTATTTTCTTCTATCATGCATTGTGAATTGTATCTTTAAGGTTTTGACAAGCATCATGGTGAGACCCAACATTCCTTGCATTTAAAGGGTACAACTTTAAACTCTTCTCTTAGACTGGCTACAAGATAGTCCACTAAGCTGAATCTACTTATAATGCTCTAGGAGCCATTTAGAACAGCTAGCAAATAATCTTTCTGCTTCTATGCAGTCAACTGTGTAGGGGGCAGAGATTCTGAATAGTGTGAATGCAGGAGGCACTACAACTATGCTATGTTAAGAAGATGGGTAGTTTAGTATAAAACCATAAAATTATAATAATTAATAGTTAAGTTATGATAATTAGTAGTGGAATTTTTAGATTTAGTGGGGGTCATAGTCCACAGTAGTCTAGCTGGACTGGTTCCACGGTCTAAATTTTATTTGGAGTATAGGATATTTGATAGTATCAAGTCATTTTTAAGAAGTAATTTGTATGAGTAATAATTAGTTAATTATAGCAGACCCTCAAATTCAGCATCGTAGAGAACATAGCATATTCTGGATTTTTGAAAATTCCCATTTTTGTGGGTTACGCATATAGCCTGAGTTTTCAGGAGTAATTGGCAAAGGATGCAAAGAAATCCTTGGCAAAGGATGCAAAGAAAAACAGAAAAGAGTTCTTTACCTATGTAAACTCTAGAAGGAAAGGGATGAATCAGATTAGTCCACTGGATATTGATGGTTCAAATGTTAATGATCCTGCTGAGGTTGCTAACAAATTAAACGAGTATTTTGCATCTACATTCGTACATGAGGAGTTATTCAGGGAGGGGAATGCCAGAGGTGAGGTAAACTCTGGCAGTGAGCTTGATGATTTTGTAATAACTGAGAGGAAAGTGGAGGAGAAATTGTTGAAGATAAACATAAAAAAGGCTTCCAGGGTGGATGAGATCTATCCAGTTATATTAAAGGAGGCAGCAAAGGAAGTAAGCAAACCCTTAGCCATAATTACGAGAAATTCTTTGGACTCGGGGGAGGTACCCATGGACTGGAGATGTGCAAATGTGACCCCAATTCACAAAGGAGGATTGAAGGGCGACACAAGTAATTACAGAGCTGTTAGTTTGAATTCTTTTCCAGGGAAATTAATGGAGGCACTGGTTAAAGAAGCACTGCAGTATCATCTAGACAAGACTTCAGTTATAGCTCGGACACAGCATGATTTTGTTAAGGGAAAGTCTTGCCTGACCAATTTGATTGGATACTATGATGCAGTCACTAAAGAACTGGATGCAAGGAATAACTTTGATATTATATATTTGGATCTTAGAAAGGCTTTTGATACAGTTGCACATGGAAGACTGCTGAACAAATTGGAGCAGTTTGGCATTGGAGGCAAATTGCTGCTATGGATAAAGGGGTAGTTGTGGGGGAGAAGACAGAGAGTGGTAATCAGTGGACACTGCTTGTCGTGGATTAATGTTATTAGTGGAGTCCATCAGGGTTCAGTGTTGGGTTCCATTGTTATTTTCTGTATTTATAAATGATATTGATGATGGTATATCAAGCTTAATGTCCAAGTTTGCAGATGATACAAAGGTTGGCAGGGTTTTTAAGGACACTACTGACAGTAAGCTGCTGCAACAGGTTCTGGAAACATTGAGCAGATGGGCTCAGATGAGGCAAATGAAGTTTAACATTGACAGATGTAAAGTAGCACATATGGAAACAGTAACCCCAGAGTAACGTATTAATTCTGTAGTACTAAACTGACAGTGGTAAAGAACGAAAAGGACCTGGGGGTAATTGTGTAGGCAGATGTGAAGTTTTCTGAGCAGCGCAGACAGTCTGCAAGAGTAGCTCATGGTGTCTTCTCAATGATATACAGGAATTTTTCTAGCAGGGATAAGGAGTTGATTATCCCCTTGTATATGGCAATGGTCAGGCCACACCTTGAGTTCTGTATACAGGTCTGGAGGCCTCATTTCAAGATGGATGTAGAGCTGTTGGAACGGGTACAGAAAAAGGCAACAAGATTAGTGAATAGAACAAAGGGTTGCTCTTATTAAGAAAGGGTTAAGTTGTGCAAACTACAGTGTCCGGAGACTAGGCACCTGCGAGGTGATCTGATTGAGGTGTATAAAGTTTTGAATGGTTTGAGCATGCTCAATGCTGATGGGATTCTTCCTCTTGCTCAGAATAATCACTTGAGAGAGCATAAATTGAAATTGGGGAAAGACAGATGTAGGATAGATGTGCGGCAATTTGCCTTTAGCCAGCACATAGTTAGTTGGTGGAACAGACTTCCATCCCTTGTTGTGAAAGTTGATAGCCTAAATAAATTTAAAGCTGAGCTGGACAGGTATTTGGAATGAATGGAGGGGTGAATGGGAGTGGGTTTTTTTTTTTTTTTTTTTTTTTTGGCTGATGCTGCATAAGCTTGCTTTCTTGCATCGTATGCCTCTGCTAATGCTAATTCATAATTTTTATTAGATAATACAGTCTGTTCTCGTATAGCACGATAGTTGTGTTCCTAGAAACTCTCGTGCAATGCAAAATCGTGCAATATAAACAACAGGCCCTATGGGAAAAGTGGGGTTAGGTGCCGACCACCCAAGATTGAACACACATTTGGAACCAAAACATTACCAAACACAATAAATAATCGGGTAATTTTAATCGTTATAAAATACTTACATATTTTATAACGATTAAAATACGTAATAAAAAATTCAATATATTTTTTATTTTAATATAATAAATAATAAAAAATAAATATTTTTTATTATATTATAATAAAGTATTTTTAGTATTTTTTAATACTAAAAAAGTATTTTTTACGAATAAAATACGTATTTTATTCATAAAAAAATTATTATTTTAAATAAAATAGTTGTAATAAAATACTTACGTATTTTATAATACGTAAGTATAAATTATAATACGTAAGTCTTAATAAAATGCTTACGTATTTTATTACGACTATTACGTAATAAAATATTGCTAATGCTTTTGCTTCTATCGTAAGCAAACTTGTTTTTTGTTTGATTTTCTATCCAAACAGATGACAGCCGTTCCATCTCTTCCAATTCTTTGTGTCTTAATCTAATGGATTTTAATTACACTTTGAGTTGTTCCCGCTATGAAAGTTGTTTTTATTTTCTCTGCATTCTTTGTAATTCTCGGCGTTGCCTCATGTAGGTCTGCAGCACGTGCAATATCACGTGGTCTTTCATTTCGCTCAAAGCGTTTCACAATTTCATATTTTTTTCTCTATCGACAGAGGCGGACTGGCCATAAGCCTTACCCGGGAAATCCCGGTGGGCCGGAGACCGGTGTGATTTTGGCCATAAACCGTAGTATGAGGCCACTATAAATTTTCCCGGGTAAGAATTTTTGACCCAGTCCGCCTTTGTTTATCGATATTGCTTTTTTTTTTTTTTTTTTTCTCTGAATCTGCAGTGTCTTCACCAGGACGCTTCCTTTTCACACCTTTTAAGTATTTTACTAATTTTTAGGGAATAAAGCACAATTACAAAATGAGGATGCACGCTTGATACACATAAACAAAGCTGCGCGCGGGTAGCAACTGAATAAACAACACCGTAAAGGCCGAGATACACTATTAACACCCCACATTTTACTAAAGCACATTTCTGGGGGTTACTACCATAAAACAATAAAAACAATTTCCTGTTTTGTTTCTGCTAGTGGAATCTGTTATAAACTGGTAGTAAACTCCATCTAATTGCATTTGCGATTATACCGATAGCTGGAATTGTGTTGGTTTTTACGTTATTATGGTGAAATATGTTTCCCCTTCACTGATATAAAACACATAAATACATTTTCAGAATCTTTTTCATTCCTATCGTGTTGCGTTCTGTTGGGGTGATTCCGCGTTCGACTGCCATTTCTTGTAAACACAAAGGCGAATCGTGCATAAGCGAATTTGGTTCGTGTTATATAAGATAACGTTCCCCTATTTATAAATCGTGTATGATCGAATTTGTGTAATGTAAACACGTGTTATACGAGGACCGACTGTACTGTAGCTCTGATTCCTATAATTTCCACAGAATGATAGTCATTCACAGTAAGCCAAAATGTTAACCTGTACTGCCACAGATTGTAGATGTTGGAATCTGTTGAAGCTATAAGGCAATATCCTATTGTAGAACAAGCAATGGTGAAGAATAGGAGGCAGAGGATTGTTTAAATGGTCATTCTTCCGAGTGGTCCTTGGATATAAGTGAGAACCCTCAAAATTTCTAGTGCCACTCTTGTTTTTGATCTTTGTAAATAGCAGAGATGAGAGAATAGAGGGTACAATGTTGAAATTTGCATATTAGCATTAGTAGAGGCACATGATGGAAAAAAGCAAGCTTAGCATTAGCATTAGTAGAGGCATATGATGCAAGAAAGCAAGCTTATACAACATCAGCCAAAAAAAAAAAAAACAAAAAAAAAAACCACCACTCCCATTTCACCTCTCCGTTCATTCGAAATACCTGTCCAGCTGAGCCTTAACTTTGTTTAGGCTAATAACTTCAACAAAAAGTGATGGAAGTCTGTTCCACCAACCAACTACCCACTGGCTAAAGGCAAATTTCCGCACATCTGTCCTACATCTGTCTGTCTTTCCTCAATTTGAATTTATGCCCTCTCAGGTGATTATTCTGAGCAAGAGGAGGAATCCCATCAGCATTGAGCATGCTTAACCCATTCAAGCTCTTATACACCTCTATCAGATCACCTCGCCAGTGCCCAGTCTCCAGACTCTGTAATTTGCAAAACTTAAGCCTTTCTTCATAAGAGCAACCTTTGTTCCATTCACTAATCTTGTTGCCCTTCTCTGTACTCGTTCCAGCATCTCTACATCCTTCTTGAAATGAGGCCTCCAGACCTGTATACAGTACTCAAGGTGTGGCCCGACCATTGCCTTATACAAGGGAATAATCACTTCCCTATCCCTGCTAGAAAAATTCCTGTAGGTCATTGACAAGACACCATGAGCTACTCTTGCAGCCCGTCTGCACTGCTCAGAGAACTTCATATCTGCCTGCACAACTACCCCCAGGTCCTTTTCATTCTCTACCACTGTCAGTGTAGTACCACAGAGTTGATACGTTGCTCTGGGGTTGCTGTTTCCCATATATAGTACTTTACATTGTCAATGTTAAACTTCATTTGCCACCTCTCAGCCCATCTGCTCAACTTTTCCAGATCCTGTTGCAGCAGCATAGTGTCAGTAGTGTCCTTGACAACCCTGCCAACCTTTGTATCGTCTGCAAACTTGGACAGTAAGCTTGATATACCATCATCAATATCATTTATAAATACAGAAAACAATAATGGACCCAATACTAACCCTGAGGGACTCCACTAATAACATTAGTCCACAATGAGCAGTGTCCATTGATTACCACTCTCTGTCTTCTCCCCCTCAACCACCCCTTTATCAATAGCTGCAATTTGCCTCCAATGTCACACTGCTCCAAGTTGTGCAGCAGTCTTCCATGTGCAACAGTATCAAAAGCCTTTCTAAGATCCAAGTATATAATATCAAAGTTATTCCCTGCATCCAGTTCTTTTGTGACTGCATCATAGTATCCAATCAAATTGGTCAGGCAAGACTTCCCCTTAACAAAACCATGCTGTGTTTGAGCTATAACTGAATTCTTGTCTAGATGATCCTGCAGTGCTTCTTTAACCAGTGCCTCTATTAATTTTCCTTGAACAGAAGTTAAACTAAGAGGTCTATAATTACTTGTGTCTGTCTTTGATCCTCCTTTGTGAATTGGGGTTACATTTGCACATCTCCAGTCTATGGGTACCTCCCCTGAGTCCAAAGAAGCTCTCATAATTATGGCTAGGGGTTTGCTTACTTCCTTTGCTGCCTCCTTTAATATAACTGGATAGATCCCATCCACCCTGGGTGCCTTTTTTATGTTTATCCTCAACAATTTCTCCTCCACTTTCCTCTCAGTTATTACAAAATCATCTAGCTCACTGCCAGTGTTTACTTCACCTATGACATTCCCCTTCCTGAATAACTCCTCATGTGTGAATGTAGATGCAAAATAGTCGTTTAGTTTGTTAGCCACCTGAGCAGGTTCCTCAACTTTTGAACCATCAATATCCAGTGGACCAATCTGATTCATCCCTTTCATTCATGAGTTTAAATGGGTAAAGAACTCTTTTCTGTTTTTCTTTGCATCCTTTGCCAAGGATTTCTCATAATCTCCCTTTGCCTGCCTAATCTCCTTTGTGACTTGGTTACAGACCAACTTATATCTATCATAGGCTTCCATGTCACCCATTAATTTGTATGTATGCCATGCATTTTTCTTCTCTGCCATTCTGATGCTTCTACAGCATCAGCCAAAAAAAAAAAAAAAAAAAACCCTTCTCATTTCACTGATCCATTCATTTCAAATGTTTGTCTAGTTCAGCCTTAAATTTATTTAAGCTATCAACTACCCACTGGCTAAAGGCAAACTTCTGCACATCTATTCTACAACTGTCTTTCCTCAGTTTGAATCTGTGCCCCCTTAGGTTTGTAATCTGGCAATAGGAAAAATCCCATCAGTATTGAATTCAATGCCTTATATACCTTAATCAGATTGCCTTGCAGGTGCCTAGTTTACAGAAGCTGCAATTTGCAGAACTTAAGCCTTTCTTCATAAGAGCGCTCCTTTGTTTCCTTCACTGTCTTGTTGCCCTTCTCTGTACTCATTTTAGCAACTCTACATCCTTCCTAAAATGAGGCTTCCAAACCTGACTGCAGTACTCAAGGTGCAGCCTAACCATTGCCTTATACAACGGAATAATTACCTCGTTATCTCTGCACGCAAAATTCCTGTATATGATGATTGACAAGACCCCATGACCTACTCTGGTAGCCTGTCTACACTGCTCAGATAACTTCAGTGACTGTACAATTACCCCGAGGTCTCTTTCATTCTCCACTACCGAGTTGGTACATTTCTCTGGGGTTACCGCTACCCATATGTAGTACTTTGCATTTCTCAATGTTAAACTTCAGTTGCCACTTCTCAGCCCATCTACCCAACTTTTCCAGATTCTGTTGCAGCAGTATACTGTCATTACTGTTATTAACAACCCTGCCAACCTTTGTATCATCTGAAAAGTTTGACATTAAGCTTGATATACCTTCATCAATATTATTGATAAATATACAAAACAACAATGGGTCCAACACTGAACCCTGAGGGACCCCACTAATAACATTAATCCACCTAGAACAGTATCCATTGATTACCACTCTGTCTTCTACCAGTCAACCATCCTTTTATCCATTGTAACAACTTGCCCTTAATGCCATACTGCTCCAATTTGAATTTGTACAGTGGTCTTCCCTGTGTAACAGTATCAAAATCATTCCTGAAATCGAAGTATTTGATATCAAAATTACTTTTTGCATTTAGTTCCTTTGTGACCACATTATAGTATCCAATCAAATTGGTCAGACAAGACTTCCCCTTGACAAACACATTCCTTGTCTGAATTATTACTGCTGTTTTGTTTAGATGATCCTGCAATGCTTCTTTAACCAGTGACTCCATTATTTTCCCTCGAACAGAAGTCAAACTTACAGGTCTGTAATTACTTGTGTCTCCCTTGATCCCCCTTTGTGAATTGGAGATACATTTGCATATCTCTGCTCTGTGGGGACTTTCCCCAAGTCCAAGGATGTTCTTATAATTATGGCTAAGGATTTGCTTACTTCCTTTGCCACCTCCTTTAATGTATCTGGATATATCCCATCTACCGCCAGTGCCTTTCTTATGTTTATCTTCAACAATTTCTCCTCCACTTTGTTCTCAGTTTTTACAAAATCACTTAGCTCCTTGTTAGAGTTTGGTAAACATCTGGCATTTCCCTACTTTGAATTACTTCTCATGTGTGAATGTAGATGCAAAATACTGATTCAGTTTATCAGCTATTTGAACAGGATCATCAATAGTTGAACCATCTCTGTTAAGTCTGCACTTGTCTAACCTCCTTTGTGACTTGATTACAGACTACCTTGTATTTACCCTAGGCTTCTGTGTCGCCTGACAATTTATGCGCATCTCGTGCATTTTTCTTTTTTACCATGAGTCTCATTAGTTCATCTGATATCTGTTTGGGCCTAAACCTAGAGCAGTATTTCTTAGTTGGAACAAAAAGCCTAGTAGCTTCCTTGAATGCTTCCCATTTAGAATTTGCTGTTGGTAACATCATCAGTTAGTCTCACTGTATAGAACCTAAAAAATCTTTGAGACCACTGTAGTCACCTTTATGAAAGCAAAAACCCTTCCCTTTACACCTGATGGTAGTTACATCTTTAAGTAAATCCCACTTCAGTACACCATGATCACTGCCACCTAGTGGTTCCTTTATTTGTAAATTCTTAATGCATGAATAAACACTGTTGATAATCAGATCAAGAGTGTTACTCACTCTTCTTGCCTCTCTCGCCTCCGTAGCCAGGTGGGAAGGAGCAGCAGTGCGTAGCACACGCTTCTTGATTAGACCGGGGTTCGAGCCCGTCACCACCAAATACGGAGGATGCGGAAAGGTCAGGGAATGACCACCGCATATCCCGGAGCAATATGGCCTTAGTTGCTAATGCTCCTAAAAACCAAATAACAAACAAACAAACAAACAAACTTGCCTCTCTAACATGTTGCTGTAGAATTATCCAATAAATTAAAAAAAGCCTTGCTGGTGTGCAAGTAACTAATCCACAAGTTCCAGTCTATATCTGGGAAGTTAAAATCCCCAATTATAAGACACTCTGATTTACTGGCCCACTCTATTTCTCTGTATAATTGTTCATTGTACTCATCAGACTCATTAGGCCTATAACAAACTCCTACCCTCATTTTTGCTTTCCCAGTGCTTATGTCACACCAAACTGACTCAACATTGCACTATCCATCTGTGTCAACTGGATGCACTTCCTTATATTTTATGTTTCTTAACTAACAGCATAACCCTTCCTCCATTCCTGTCTTGTATATCCTTTCTGTACACATTGTACTGCTTATATCTGAGTGGCACCACGTCTCTGATATCCCAACAATATCTACCTTGGATGTCTTAACCAGTACTTCAAATTCATCAAATTTATTTACTATACTTCTAGCATTGATGTACATGCAAGTATACAGCATCTGTTCTTACTCTTAGTTACTCTAACACAGCCCATGTGTTTACTTGTTTCATAACTCCTAGCAGTTCCTGAAATCCCTAGCAACTGGCTATCCTGGCTTCTGCTCATTCCAATAGAAGCAGTGCAAAAATCATTTCCACATCTGCCTGCGGCTACTGTTAATCTATTAGTCTTTAAATCCCCCCCTTCCCAAGCTAGCAATTTTCTGACCTGCAGAACATTGCCTCGATAGCATTAGCAAATATTCTTGCACCCCTTATATTCAAGTGTATCCCATCCCTGTAGAAGCAATCTCTCCTGTTAACAAGCACAGACCAAGCTTAGAAAAATTCTACCCCATGAATCCTGCACGATTTCTCCATGGCCGAATTAATTGACAAGACTCTCATCATATACTCCCACCTAATGTGTCTGCGCAGGATTGCAAACACTTTCAAATTTAACCCTAACTGGCAACTTTTTTTCAACGTTGATCTGTACTTGCTTAGTAAAATTGTTGATATCAGAATATTTCCTACACTTAATGACATTTAGTGTAGGAGATATGCAAAAAATTAATGACAAATATTCATATAAGTATTTAAAGGATTGGGGATGGCACTAACCTCCAGGTAGTCTCTTGTGTTATTATATTTCTTCTGTTTTTTGACAAGATGTATGTAATCATATAGTTTTATTACATTATGCATTATACTGTACAGGTTGTTTCACTGTCTCTAGAAGCTTATGTTGAAAAACCTAGGGAAGCTTGGGTTCTAGACTGGCCAGGACAAGCTGTTCTTTGTGTAACACAGAATTTCTGGACAGCTGAGATACATCGTGCTATTACAGAAGGAGATCATGTAAGTCATAATTTACCTTGATAATTCTATAATTTCAGCTATATCAATATATCCGATACTTTGAGTTAGCATTAGCATTAGTAGAGGCATATGATGCAAGAAAGCAAGCTTATTCAGCATCAGCCAAAAAAAAAAAAAAACAAAAAAAAAACACACACCACTCCCATTTCACTCCTCCGTTCGTTTGAAATACCTGTCCAGTTGAGCGTTAAATTTGTTTAGGCTATCAACTTCAACAACAGGTGATGGAAGTCGGTTCCACCAACCAACCACCCGTTGGCCAAAGGCAAATTTCCACACATCTATCCGACATCCGTCCTTCCTCAATTTGAATTTATGCCCTCTCAGGTGATTATTCTGAGCAAGATGAAGAATCCCATTGGCATTGAGCATGCTCAAACCATTCAAAGCCTTATACACCTCTATCAGATCACCTCGCTGGTGCCTAGTCTCCAGACTGTAATTTGCAAAACTTAAGCCTTTCGTCGTAAGAGCAACCCTTTGTTCCATTCACTAATCTTGTTGCCCTTCTCTGTACCTGTTCCAGCAGCTCTATATCCTTCTTGAAATGAGGCCTCCAGACCTGTATACAGTACTCAAGATGTGGCCTCACCATTGCTTTTTACAAGGGAATAATCACCTCCTTATCTCTGCTAGAAAAATTCCTGTATATCATTGACAAGACACCATGAGCTACTCTTGCAGCTCGTCTGCACTGCTCAGAGAACTTCATATCTGCCTGCACAATTACCCCCAGGTCCTTTTCTTTCTCTACCACTGTCAGTGTAGTACCACAGAGTTGATACGTTGCTCTGGGGTTGCTGTTTCCCATATGTAGTACTTTACATTTGTCAATGTTAAACTTCATTTGCCACCTCTCAGCCCATGTGCTCAACCTTTCCAGATCCTGTTGCAGCAGCATAGCGTCAGCAGTGTCCTTAACAACCCTCCCAACCTTTGTATCGTCTGCAAACGTGGACATTAAGCTTGATATACCATCATCAATATTTTTATAAATACAGAAAACAATAATGGACCCAACACTGAACCCTGAGGGACTCCACTATTAACATTAGTCCACGATGAGCAGTGTCCATTGATTACTTCCATCCCTTGTTGTGGAAGTTGATAGCATAAATAAATTTAAGGCTCAGCTGGATAGGTATTTCGTACGAAAGGAGGAGTGAAGTGGAAGGGTTTTTTTTTTGGCTGATGCTGCATAAACTTGCTTTCTTGCATCATATGCCTCTACTAATGCTAATTACCACTCTCTGTCTTCTCCCCCTCAACCACCCCTTTATCCATAGCAGCAATTTGCCTCCAATGCCACACTGCTCCAATTTGTGCAGCAGTCTTCCATGTGCAACAGTATCAAAGGCCTTTCTAAGATCCAAGTATATAATATCGAAGTTATTCCCTGCATCCAGTTCTTTTGTGACTGCATCATAGTATCCAAACAAATTGGTCAGGCAAGACCTGCCCTTAACAAAACCATGCTGTGTCCGAGCTATAACTGAAGTCTTGTTTAGATGATCCTGCAGTGCTCCTTTAACCAGTGCCTCTTTTAATTTTCCTGGAACAGAAGTTAAACTCACAGGTCTATAATTACTTGTGTCAGCCTTTAATCCTCCTTTGTGTTCAACAATTTCTCCTCCACTTTACTCTCAGTTATAATGAGATTATCTAGCTTACTGCCAGAGTTTAATACACCTCTGGCATTCCCCTCACTGAATACTCCTTATGTGTGAATGTCGATGCAAAATATTCATTTAGTTTGTTAGCTACCTGAGCAGGATCATCAACAGTTAAACCATCGACATCAAGTGGACCAATCTGATTCATCCTCTTGCTTCTAGAGTTTACATAAGTAATGAACTCTTTGCATCCCTTGCCAAAGATTTCTCGTAATCTGCCTTCGCCTGCCTAACCTCCTTTGTAAAATGGTTACAGATCAACTTATATCTATCATAGGCTTCTGTGTCACGTGTTAATTTATATGTATCCCATGCATTTTTCTTTTCTGCCATATGGTTCATCTGACATCCATTTAGGCCTAAACCTTGAACAATATTTCTTAGTTGGTATGTAAAGCCTAGTTGCTTCCAAGATAAGTTCTTTGAATGCTTCCCATTTTGAATTTGCTGTTGGTAACATCATCAGTTGGTCCCACTGTATAGAATTTAAATACTATCTCAGACCATCGTAGTTACCTTTATGGATGCAATAACCCTTCCCTTTACCCCTGATGGTAGTTACCCCTTTGAGTAAATCCCACTTCAGCACACTGTGATCACTGCCACCTAGTGGTTCCTCTATCTGCAGATTCTTAATGAATGAAGAATCACTACTGATAATCAGATCAAGAGTATTACTCCCTCTAGTTGCCTCCCGAACATGCTGATGTAGAAAACAATCATCCAATAAATCCCCAGAAGCCTTGCTAGTGTGCGAGTGACCAACCCACAAATTCCAGTCAATATCTGGGAAATTAAAATCCCCCATTATAAGACTCTCTGATTTACTGGCCCACTCTATTTCCCTGTACAGTTTCTTATTATACTCATCAGAGTTATTAGGCCTATAGCACACTCCTACTCTCAATTTTGATCTCCCAGTGCTTATGTCACACAAAACTGACTCGACACTGCACTGTCCAGCCATGTCGACTGGCTTCGCTTCCTTGAATTTTATGTTTCTTAACTAATAGCATAACCCCTCCTCCCTTCCTATCCTGTCTATCCTTTCTGTAGACATTGTACTCCCCAAATTCTAGTTCTGCATTCCTTATATCTGTGTGACACCACGTCTCTGATATCCCAACAATATCTGCGTTTGATCTTTTGAGCAATACCTCAAATTCATCAAATTTATTTACCAAACTCCTAGCATTGGTGTACATGCAAGTATACAGGCACCTGTTCTTATTTTTAGCTGCCCTAACACAACCCATGTGTTGACTTGTTCCGCGTTGACTCCCAGCAATCTCTCAAATATCCTGCATCTTGTTTTCCAGGCTGCTGCTCATTTCAAATAGAAGCAGTACAAGAATCACTTTCACCTCTGCCAATGGCTACTGTTAATCCATTAGTCCTTGTATCCCACCAAGCTAGCAGTTTTCCAACCCACCTAACACTGCCTCGATAGCATCACCAAATATTCTTGCACCCTTTCTATTTAAGTGTGTCCCATCCCTGTAAAAGCAGTCCCTTCTGTTAACGAGCACAGACCAGGCTGAGAAAAATTCTACCCCTTGAGCCTTGCACAATCTTTCCAGGGCCAAATTGATCGACAAGGCTCTCATCAAATACTCCCTCCTATCGTGTCTGGGCAGAATTGCAGACACTTTCAAATTCAACCCTAATTCATGGCTTTTTTTCAACAGTGACCTGTACTTGTTAAGTAATTCTGCCGGTCTCCTACTCTTAATATCATTTTGAGGAAAGACAGATGTAGGATAGACGTGCGGAAATTTGCCTTTAGCCAGCGGGTGGTTGGTTGGTAGAACAGACTTCCATCCCTTGTGGTGGAGGTTGATAGCCTAAATAAGTTTAAGGCTCAGCTGGACCGGTATTTTGAACGAACAGAGGGGTGAAGTGGAAGTGGTTTTTTTTTTTTTTTTTTTTTTTTTTGGCTGATGCTACATAAGCTTGCTTTCTTGCATCAAATGCCTCTACTAATGCTAATGCTAGTGCCAACGTGTACAACTATATCACCTTTTGCCCTTAAAAGATGATATCCGCTCTACAACGTCATCAACCTTTGTCCCTGGCAGACATATCATGGTCCTGTTCCACCTATTCTTTTTACATACCATGTTCCCCGTTTCCCTGACAAGAGAGTCACCAACAACTACTAGGTCCTGTGGGACCAGCACATTCTGCCTTGGGGTTTGGTTGCCGCTGTGTTGCGTGATGACCCAGTGAAGCTCTGGCGTTGATGTGGGCAGCGGAGAGCTTGATGGGCCCCTCACTTTAGATCCTTCAAGGGCATCCACCCTCTCCTTCAAGCTCTCATATAGGCCCATAACAATGCTGAGTTGTCTTCTTTTTCGTTTCTCAGAAAAATAGTAAAATCGTTGAAATCTGAATTTTTTAAAAATTCTGATAAAAATATCTTTTGATTTTGATAACAAATATGGCTGTAAAAATCACCTACCAATAATTTACTGTAATTGTTCAGTTAGCTATATATATATAAAAAATTCTTTATTCTGCAGGTTTTCATTTCCAACCCAATATATACAATATGACTTAGAGATAGAGATGATACCCACTTAGTTTAAAAAGCAATAACATTTATAAAAGCTAAAATCACTAGAGATTTATTTTCAAAGCAAATAAATAAAAGGGGTGGTAACATTTCTAACTTGTTCCTAGTAGTCACAAGCCAAAAACACTGCCCTCTCCTCTTAGTAAATTAGTGAAGGCCGTGTTCCTTTTCAATCAAAATTATAAGACCAATGAGAGATGAGTATAGAGATAATATGTCCCAAGCATTAAAACAGGTTGATGGGTGATTAACTGATTACTAATATGTAACAACATTCATAGTGATGTCTAAGTGTTTTATACATAAGCTAAAAAGAAAAAAGCATTAGTTCAAGCTATCCCATCAAGGTGGTTTGTGTGGTGTTACAATTCCATGAAGTGTTACAACCTCAAATATTTAATATACTCATATGTATAACTTTATGAATAAGTTTGATAAATTGTGGACTTAGTTTGCAAGCCGAGTAACTTTCTGTCATGAAGCCTTAACACCTAAAGCATATTTCCTCCCAGCATTTGAAAGTCTGCTGGCTCCAAACAGAATTCATAGTTAGCAAGTTGCCAATTCACTTTTCAGAACTGTTAAGATGAACATTATTTAACTTGAGCTACATTAACTTAAATATAATTGTATTTGGACTACTAATCTGCCATACATCAGTACTATTTGGTTAACAAGTTTTTTGAATAAAATTGAAATAAATCAATTTAAAAAAAAAACAAAACAAAACAAAAATAAACATGAAGTTTAGATATTCTGCAGTATCCTTTTTTCAGTTTCAGTGTGAGAACCTACCAGATATTGTGAAAGAAGAAAGAATTGTTGTAGAGCAGTCTTTGGTTAGGGAACTGACAAGTACACATGGGAGCTTGAATATGACAAATTATTTCAAGTCATGCTTGACAATTCCTCTTAGTGATGCTGAATATGGCAAATTATTCCAAGTCATGCTTGACAATTCCTCTTTGTGATGCTGAATGTGACAGAATATTCAGCCACATAAAAAAAAAAAGTTAAAATTTGCTCTTTCTGAAGTTTTGTAAATGCTCTATACAGCAGTGCCACTGTTATTAACAAAACTTTGATTCATCATCATTTCTGAAGAAGGCAAACCTGCTACAGTATTTTTCTTTAAGCAGTTGTAATCAGTTGATGTCTAACAGATACAGGAACTCCCCGACTTACATAATGGTTGTGTTCCACGGAATTCTATGCAAGTCGGATTTTACATAAGTCAGAATTTCTTCCATGCTTGTGCAGCACTCGCAACTGTGCTCACTAAATTGACTGAATCAAAAAAAAATGTTTGACAAACATGCAAATAGAATTATTTATTCTATCTGCGCATGAGATAGAAAATTGAATAAATTGTATTTATTCAATTTTCTAACTCATGCGCAGGAAAAATTATAAAAGCGTGCAATTTAAAAAAAATTTCAAAATTATAAAATTACAAAAAAAGGGAGACAGGCATAACATCAGTAAGTTTTACCTCTTGAGTATAGTTGCCAGAATTGACGTCTTCAGCTGATAACTATGCCACTGTGGAGGTTGAGGGCTGTGGAGATTTAGAAGGGGTCGGCCGCACAACCTTATGAAAGAACATATTAATGGATGACTGGATGGTGGCTTTTTTTCTTTTCATCGTACATTTATTTGTAGCAAGCAAGCATATCATTCACCCCTCTGTTAACTTTTAAGAATCGTTCATTGTCAGGATCCATCTTCTCAAACCTCGCCGTTGCTGATGCAATTTCACAAAATGCTATTGCCATCTCTCTGGTGATGAAGCATCTCTGCTTTTCATTTGGTTCATCTTGAGCTTCGTCAGCATTTTTTTTCTTTCACTATCACTGCCTGCAAGTTAATAAGTTCTTTAGATAATTCCTTCTCTTCTTCCTCTATTAACTCCTCCACATCTTTGGCATCAACCTCCAACTGAAGTAGCTCTGCAAACTTTACAATATTATCTGTAACCTCTTCATATGATTCATCTTTTTCAAATCCTTTGAAGCCTTTTATGTGCTGTGGACATATTTTCTTCCATGCGCCATTTAAACAACTTTTAGTAATTGCCACTCAGGCGTTATTAAGGTTTAAGATGGTGTGGTAAAAATTGTAAGATTTCCAAAAGTCTCTTAATGCAAAATTTTTCTCATTATCTACTGCACACAGTGCCTGAGCAAATATTGTGCCTAAATAGTATTCTTTTAAATTTGAAATAACACCCTGATCCATAGGTTGGAAGAGTCAGGTCGTCTTTGGCAGTAGAAATATGACTCTCATGTTCGAATTGAAATCATTTAGATGCGTAGCATGTCCAGGAGCATTACCTAATAGAAGCAAAATCTTGAAAGGAATGTTGTTATCTTTACAATATTTTTCAACTTTGGTAATGAAGCAGCATTTAAACCAATCCTCAAATAGAGATATTGTTATCCGTGCTCTCTGGTTCGATTGGAAATGCATGGGTAGGGTGAATTTATTGATGCCTTTAAATGCATGAGGATTTCCAGAATTGTAAACAAGCAGTGGTTTTAATCTGTAATCTCCTGCTGCATTAGCCCCAAGCAAGAGTGTGGCCCTATCTTTTGACTCCTTGAAACCTGGCATTGTATTTTCCTCTTTGGCAATGTACGTTCGATCCGGAATTTTTTTCCAATTCAGAGCAGTCTTGTCAACGTTAAAAATTTGCTGCGTTGAATATCCACCTTCATCAATAATTTTTTCTAACACATCACAAAATTTCTCTGCAGCTGCAGAATCGGCACTGGTGACACTGTATACTTTAATGTTGTGGAAACCAGCACGATGCTTGAACCTATTAAACCATCCATTGCTTGCCATGAACTTGGGCTGGGGTTCGCTGTACTTATCCTTAATATCTTCATAAATACTTGTTGCTTTTGCTTGAATGGTCATTAGACTCATGGGCACTCACTTCTGCATCTGATTTTCCATCCATATTATTAACAGCTGTTCTATCTTCGATATAGCACCTGAATGCTGTTTTGTGATCACTGTTGATCTTAAGTGCATTGATCCTTCGAAATGCTCTTTTATACGCACACTGTCCTTTAAAATAGTATTCACTGTTGAAGCAGTGAGACCTAATTCCCTTGCAATAGATGACAAACTTTGTCCTGCTTTGTACTTCTTAATCATTTTCATCTTCATTTCTAAATCAATTTTGTTTTGTTTCCTGGCACTGCCAGCACTTGCACTTTCCATTGGTTGCTTTCCCTTCATCATTGTAATACGTAAATAGGAATGAAGAGAAGTTTCTGAAAAACGGTTGTCAGTATATGAAATTTGCAGTTATCGGTATTATTGCAAATGCAATAAGATTGAGTTTATTACTTTATAATTAGATGCGCACTAACAGAAAAGCCCAATAAACCAGAAAGTACAAATTGTTTTTATTTTTTTATGGTCATGACCTCTAATTTATTCTTTTATTCTTATAACGGGAACATATGATAACAATGAAAGGGTAATGCAATTTCCATTATAAATATGACCCTTTAGATAGATAAATAGCTTAGTAATATAATGAAATTTTCAACTTCCAAGGACTTGGAACGAATTACAAAAAAAACAGTGTGTAATTGGGTTCACATTACGATATTTTCATGATACCTCTGTTCATTCCTGTGGGATGCAAAATACGTTTGCACAAACTGGAAAAACTTATGTAAAGTTGAATTTCCGTAATTAGAGTATTACGTAAGTCAGGGAGCTCTTGTATTCCAAACAGAAATCACCACAGAATACTCTGCAGGTAAACAAACCTATGGCTGTATTTTTATATAGGAAGTGTATGTTGTCAGCGAAATTTAATTTTTAGTGGACTTTACAAAGCTACCTGTTTTCTTTCTGAAAAATCTCCAGTTTTCCTTCTGCTTTTTGCAAAGAGCTCCTAATGTTTTAAAAAAAAAAAATGTTTTCATTTTTATCTATTTTGGCCAAAAAAATCTGTTTTCTCTCTTCTGCTTACTGTATGAAATGTTTATCAATGAATATTTTTTTTTAAATTTTTGTCTCTCTCTCTCTCTCACACACACACACACACACACACACACACACACACACACACACACACACACACACACACACACACACACACACACACAGTTACGTACTAATTTTTATTATTTATTTATTTTATTTTTCTTGATTTTTTTTTTTCTCCCATTCACTGCATTTTGTTGTAACTGATAAATAAGCTGATATTTGGTCAATATCATTAATAATATTTTTAAATTTTATTTATCAATTTAACAATTTTAAATTAAACTTTTGCAAAAACTTTTAATTTTGAAGTTATGTAATAGGATGTTAATTTTCATTAACATCATATTACATAACTTCAAAATTATTTTAATAAAAAAGCATATGTGTTAACATAAATCTTAATTATAATTTGTAATTATGTAAATATTTATGTTACCGAGATGCCAGCATATTAAGAGCTAACAAAACATGACACAATCGTGATAATTTATTTATTGCTGACCATTTATATTGTTGTTTCTGAAGGTCTCAGCTCTGTGCATTTCAAAAACTAGTGTACCCATTCTGCAATGAATCTGTGTTCGCTAACATGTAAAAGCGAGTACCTTTTTATATTAGTGATTTCTGTCCCTTCTGTAATGCCTTTCGGACAGCAAATAAGATATGGTTACATAAATTTGAAATGTCATTAAAATAAGTTTGTTTTTGTGTGATACGAATATTTATTTGCTTTCTTTTGTAATATCATTTGTAATTATAAGTTTTCTTTTATACTTTGAATTATCCATTAAATGGAATTTTAAATTATTCTACTTTGCAGGCACTGAAAGCATACTTGCAGCAGAATAACGAACAAATAGACACTGTTGTAGCCCTTGTTCGAGGTAAACTTCCTAAGCAGAATCGAATCAGTTTGGGAGCATTAGTTGTACTGGATGTTCATGCTAGAGATGTTCTTAGCTTGCTTGTAGACCAAAAAATTGCAAATGATAATGACTTTTTGTGGTTAAGTCAGTTGAGATACTACTGGGTGGTAAGTTATAAAACTTCATTTCTATATGTTTCTGATCTCCTTTTTTATTTTATATGTTGTGGAACTTAAATAATAATCTGAAAGCAAGTTTTGACTTTTATATGTTATAATCCTATTACAGTGAGCATAAATTCTCAGGGAGCACAAATCATTTTTTGTACAAAATTTCATTCTAATGAATATTGCTTAGCATTATTTTAAATATTTATAAACATTTTAAATATTTCAGATTCAACTTCAGTTCATTGTCATTGCCTTGGAATAACAAATGAGATTATTAAAAAGTAACTTAAATGCAGCTGATACAATGACTTCAGTCCTAGAGATTGTGCATGTCTATACACATATCCAACTCATGATATGTATTTCACAGTCGTGCATTTTTGCTTTGGCTTGATTACAGGTTATGTTTCTGAATCCCAAAGTAGATTCACAAATGTCATTTGTAAATAAGCAATTAGTTTAATATACCATATGTTCTGGATCTAGGGTTTCTGAACATTCTGGAGTTAATAAACAGATTGTTTCATTTAAAATGTTGATTTAAGGTGTTTTAATTTAGTTAAAGTGCATTAATTTAGTCTAATTTTTAGACTCTTTAAAATATAACTTCTTTGTCTTTATTCAGTGAAATGTTGATTATCATATCCATAATCTTCACAAAATTGACTCTTAAAAGATATACACTAAGTGCCCAGCTTATTATACTGATCTAATAGCGAGTAGAACCCCGTTTAATACTGATCCTTATATACTGATCTAATAGTGAGTAGCGCCTCCATTAACCATCAGAAAAGGCTTAAGTCATTAGGACATCAACTCATAAGGTGTTGAAATTGTTCCATAAGGTTGCTAGCCCATGCACACTTGGATGCATCCTGCAGTTACCACAGATTGGGCAGCAGTATTAGCATTAGTTGAGGCATATAATGCAAGAAAGCAAGCATCAGCCAAAAAAACCAAAAAAACTTCCCATTTTGCCTATCCAGTCACTCCAAATGTTTGTCTAGTTCAGCCTTAAATTTATTTAAGCTATCAACTGGTTGGTGGAAAAGACTTCCATCCCTTGTGGTGGAGGTTGATAGCCTAAATAAGTTTAAGGCTCAGCTGGACAGGTATTTTGAACGAACAGAGGGGTGAAGTGGAAGTGGGTTTTTTTTTTTTTTTTTTTTTGGTGATGCTGCATAAGCTTGCTTTCTTGCATCAAATGCCTCTACTAATGCTAATGCTAACTTCCACAACAACAGATGGAAGTCTGTTCCAGCAATCAACTACCCACTGGCTAAAGGCAAACTTCCGCACAAACTTCCGCACATCTACTGTCTTTCCTCAATTTCAATCTATGCCCCCTCAGGTTCTTACTCTGAGCAAGTGGAAGAATCCCATCAGCATTCGGCCTGCTCAAATCATTCAAGGCCTTATACACCTCAATCAGATCACCTCGCATGTGCCTAGTCTTCAGATGCTGCAACTTGCAGAACTTAAGCCTTTCTTCATAAGTGCACCCCTTTGTTTCTCTCACCAATCTTGTTTCCCTTCTCTGTATTCATTCTAGAAACTCTATATCCTTCCTAAAATTAGGCCTCCAGACCTGTACACAGTACTCAAGGTGTGGCCTGACCATTGCCTTATACAAAGGGATAATCACCTCCTTGTTTCTGCTAGCAAAATTCCTATCTATTTATTGACCAGACTCCCATGACCTGCTCTGGAAGTGCATCTGCACTCAGAGAACTTCATATCTGACTGCACAATTACCCCCAGATCTTTTTCATTCTCCACTTCCCTGAGTGTAGTACCAAACAGTTGGTATATTTCTCTTGGGTTACTGCTACCCATATGCAGTACTTTGCGTTTGTCAATATAAAACTTCAGTTGTCACTTCTCAGCCCATCTGCCTAACTTTTCTACATCCTGTTACAGTAGCATACTGTCTTTAGTGTCATTAACAACTCTGCCAACCTTTATATCATCTGCAAACTTGGACATTAAGCCTGATATACCTTCATCGATATCACTAATAAATGCACAAAACAACAATGGGCTTAGTACCGAACCCTGGGGGACTCCACTAATGACATTAGTCCATACAGAGCAGTGTTCATTTATTACCACCCTCTGCTGTCTCCCACTCAACCATCTCTTTATCCATTGCAGAAACTTGCTCTTAATGCCATACCACTCCAATTTGTACAGCAGTCTTCCATGTGCAACAGTATCAAAAGCTTTCCTGAAATCCAAGTAGATGATATCAAAATTATGTTTTGCTTCCAGTTCCTTTGTGACCACATCGTAGTATCCAATCAAATTGGTCAGACAAGACTTCCTCTTAACAACCCTATGCTGTGTCAATTATTATTGCAGTCTTTTCTAGGTGATCCTGTATAATGCGTCTTTAACCAGTGACTCCATTATTTTCCCTGGAAAGAAGTTAAAGTAACAGGTCTATAATTATTTGTATCACCCTTTGAACCCCCTTTGTTTGCTATTGCTATTGGGTTTTTTTAGGAGCATTAGCAACTAAGGCCATATTGCTCCGGGAAATGCGGTGGTCATTCCCTGACCTTTCCGCATCCTCCATATTTGGTGGTGACAGGCTCGAACCCCGGTCTAATCAAGAAGCCTGTGCTACGCACTGCTGCTCCTTCCCACCTGGCTACGGAGGCGCCTACCCCCTTTGTGAATTGGGAATACATTTGCACATCTCCAGTCCATGGGGACCTCCCCTAAATCTAAGGATGCTCTCCTAATTATGGCTAAGGGTTTGCTAACTTGCCTCACTGCCTCCTTCAATATAACTAGATAGATTCCATCCATCCCAGGTGCCTTTTTTATGTTTAACTTGAACAATTTCTCCTCCACTTTGCTCTCAGTTATTACAAAATCACTTAGCTTCCTGTTAGTTTGATCAACTTCTGGCATTTCTCTCCTTGAATAACACCTCATGTGTGAATGTAGATGCAAAATACTCATTCAATTTATCAGTTACTTGAGCAGGATTATCAATACTCGAACCATCTACGTTAAATGGACCAATCTGTTTCATCCCCTTCTTTCTAGAGTTTACATAATGAAGAACTCTTTGCTGGTTTTTTTTGCATTCTTTGCTAAAGATTTCTCACAATCTGCCTTTTCCTGCCTAACCTGCTTAGTGACTTGATTTCAGACTAGCTTATATCTGCTATAGGCTTCTCTATTGCTTGATAATTTATATGCATCCCATTAATTTTCTTCTCTGTCATGAGCCTCATTAACTCACCTGAAATCCATTTAAACCTGAACCTTGAACAGCATTTCTTGGTTGGTATGAAAAGCCTAGTAGCCTCCAAGATTAAGTCTTCGAAGGCTTACCATTTAGAATTCATTGTTAGTAACATCATCAGTTGATCGCACTTTATAGAATTTAAAAACTGTCTGAGACCACTGTAGTTACCTTTAGGAAAGCAAAAACCCTTCTCTTTACCCTTGATCATAGTTACATCTTTAAGTAAATCCCACATCTGTACACTGTGACCACTATCACCTAGTGGTTCCTTTATCTGCAAATTCTTAATGCATGAATAATCACTGCTGATAATCAGATCAAGTATTATTCCCTCTGGTTGCCTCTCAAACATATTGCTGTAGAAAACAGTCCTCCAGTAAGTCCACAAAACTCTTGCTAGTGTGCAAGTGACCATTCCGCAAGTTCCAGTCAATATCTGTAAAGTTAAAATCCCCCATTACAAGACATTCTGATTTACTGGCCCACTCTGTTTCTCTGCACAACTGTTCATCGTACTCATCAGAGTCATTAAGTGTATGGCACACTCCTAGTCTCATTTTCCCTTTCCCAGTGTTTGTGTCACACCAGACTAAACATTGCACTGTCCACCCATGTCAACTGGATGCACTTCCTTAGATTTTGTGTTAATTAACACTATAACCTCTCCTCCCTTCCTACCCTGTCTATCCTTTCTGTACACACTGTATTCCCCAAATTCTAATTCTGCACTGCTTATATCTGTATGACACCATGTCTGTGATATCCCAACAATATATGCCTTTGATGCTTTTATCAGCACTTCAAATTCATCAAATTTATTTACTATACTTCTAGCATTTGTGTACATGCAAGTGTACATGCACCTGTTCTTACTCCTAGGTACTCTAACATAACCCATGTATTTATTTGTTCCTTATGAAATCCCCAGCAACTTGCTCTCTAGGCTGCTGCTCATTATAATAGAAGCAGTGCAAGAATCACTTTCGTGTCTTCCTGCAGCTGCTGTTACTCTTTTATTCTATGAATCCCCCCCCCAAGCTAGAAGTATTCCGACCCACCTAACACAGTCTCGATAGCATCAGCAAATATTCTTGCACCCTTTCTATTTAAGTGTGTGCCATCCCTGGAGAAGCAATCTCTCTGTTAACAAGCACAAACCACACTAAGAAAAGTTCTACCCTATGGGTCTTGTACAATCTCTCCAGGGCCGAATTGATTTACTAGGCTTGATCATATATTCCCTCCTATCGTGTCTGGGCAGAATTGTAGACACTATCAAATTTAACCCTAACTCACGACTTTATTTCAGCATTGATCTGTACTTGTTAGCAGTAATGGCTCTCTGTCACAAACAGCTCATTCCACACATCCCATAGATGCTGAGCAGGCTTGAGATCCAATGAGAAGACCTGTCAATTGGGTAAAAACTTAACTTTAGATGAGTGCATGTCAAAAAGAAGTTGTGGATTTATGAATACAGGAAATCCTCGACTTATGTAAGGCTTGCATTCCACGGAATGCTACTTAAGTCGGATTTTACCTAAGTTGGGAATTCCCCCATGCTTGTGCAGCATTCGCAACTGTGCTCACTGAATTGATGGAATCAAAAAAGAAATGTTCAACGAACATGTAAATAGAATTATTTATTGTATTTATTCAATTTTTTATCTCATGTGCAGGAAAAATTACAAATGCATGGAATTTAAAAATTATAAAATTCCAAAAAAAGACAGGAGAAAGGCATGATATCAGTAAGCTTTACCTTTCGAGCATCGTTGCGAGAATTGATGTCTTCAGCTGATAAGTGCACCGCTGTGGAGATTTAGATGCCACTCAACCTTACAAAAGAACATATTAATGGATGATTGGACGGTGGCTTTTTTCTTTTCATCGTAGATTTCTTTGTAGCAAGCAAGCATATTGTTAACCCCTCTGTTAACTTTTAAGAATCATTGGCTGTCAGGATCCATCTTCTCCATTGCCGATGCAATTGCATGAAATTCCATTGCCATCTCGGCTCCTCACTTGGTTCATCTCGATCTTCGTCAGCATTTTCTTCTTAGACTATCGCTGCCTGCGAGTCAATAAGTTCTTCGTTAGATAATTCCTTCTCTTCTTCCTCTGTTAACTCCTCCATGTCTTTGGCATCAACCTCCAACTGAAGTAGCTCTGCAACCTTTACAATCTTATCTGTAACCTCTTCATATGATTTGTCTTTTTCAAATGCTTCGAAGCCTTTTACATGCCATTGGCATATTTTCTTCCATGTGCCTTTTTAAACAACTTTTAGTAATTTCCACCCAGGCCTTATTAATGTTTAAGATGACGTGGTAAGTATTGTAAGATTTCCAAAAGTGTCTTAACGTAAAATTTTTCTCGTTGTCTACAGCAGACAGTGCCTGAGCAAACGTTGTGCATAAATAGTATTTTTTTTTTTTTTTTTTTTTTTTTATGCGAACCCCAAACACGAGAGGTATTAGAACCTATAGTACTTAGTACCGTGCTTGGGTTGGAGGTTGAGAAGACGAAAGAAGATATTTGTTGACATTGGACTTGAACTTCTGTAGATTGTAATTTTCAGGAAATACGTATGAAGGAAGGTTGTTCCAGAAAACGGCAGTTGAATGAATAAATGAGGAAGATGAAAAGTTGGTTCTGTGGATTTGAAGTTGGACAGTAAATGGATGTTGGATGGTGGCGGCACATTTTCGGACTGTTTTGAAAGAGAGAGCGGGAATTACAGAAGCCAATTCAGAAGAACAGTGCCCATGGAAGTATCTGTAGAAGAGGCATGCAGCAGAAACAGTACGTCTATGAGAAAGCGAGTGGAGAGACTCTGTTAGAGATAAATCATTAATTAACCTAACTGCCCTCTTCTGAATGGAATCAAGAAGCCTGAGAGAGGTTTTGGGGGCACCACCCCAGATGTGGGAACAATATTCCATGGCAGGGCGGATTTGTGATTTATACAGAGTGAGAAGCTGTTTGGAAGAAAAGTAACGCCGAGAGCGAAAGAGAAAACCAAGTTTTTTAGATGCAGAGGAAGCAATATTTGTAATGTGCTTGTGCCAAGAGAGATTAGAAGTCAGGGTAATCCCCAAAAGAGATATATCATTTTGCCTAGAAATCGGAGTGTCACCAAAGATAAGCATAGGAGCAGAAGAATCCTTTTTGCCAGATATAAGACAAGACTGAGTTTTAGAAGGGTTGAAATCAACTAAGTTGTCTTTGCCCCACTGGAGAATTACCTGAAGATCGGCATTTAGGGAATTGGCAGCAGATTTTCGAGAACTTGAAGCTGATTGAGCAGGACAAGGTTTCTCAAAATGGAAAGTTGAATGCAATGTGCTATCATTGACAAAACTATGGATCGGATTTCCAGTCAATGGAAGAAGGTCATTGATATACAAGAGGAAAAGAGTGGGGGAAAGAACTGAACCTTGGGGGACACCGGCATTAGTGGAGAAGTTAGAAGACAGAGAGCCATCTACCATCACCCTCAGTGAGCGATCAGAGAGAAAACTGGATAACCAATTACTAAAAATAGTTGGCAAACCATAAGATGGAAGCTTGTTTAGAAGACCTTTATTCCAAACACGATCAAAAGCCTTTGAGATGTCAAGAGCAACTACTTGTGTTTCACCAAACCTTTCCATTGAATTAGTCCATAAATGGGTAACATAAGCCAGAATATCACCAGTGGATCGACACTGACTGAATCCATACTGGCGATCGATGATCAGACGGAAGGTTTCTAGGTAGTTTAAGAGTTGGCGGTTAATTGATTTCTCCATTACTTTAGAAAGAGTAGAAGTAATTGCAATGGGACGATAATTGGATGGGAGGGATTTGTCACCCTTTTTAGGAATGCTTTTAAATTCGAAATAACACCCTGATCCATAGGTTGGATGAGTGAAGTAATGTTTGGCAGTAGATATATGACTCTCACTTTTGAATTGAAATCATCTAGATGCATAGGATGTCCAGGGGCATTATTTAATAGAAGCAAAATATTGAAAGGAATGTTGTTGTCTTTACGATATTTTTCAACCTCTGGAATGAAGCAGCATTTAAACCAATTGTTATCCATGCTCTCTGTTTTGATCGGAAAAACACAGGTAGGGTGGCTTTATTGATGCCCTTAAATGCACAAGGATTTCCTGAATGGTATACAAGCAGTGGTTTCAATCTGTAATCTTCCGCTGAATTGGCCCCAAGTAAGAGCGTGGTCCTATCTTTTGAAACCTGGCATTGAATTTTTATCTTTGGCAATGTATGTTCGATATACAGAATTTTTTTCCCAATACCCAGCAGTCTCATCAACATTAAAAATTTGCTGCATTCAATAGCCACCTTCATCAATAATTTTTTTGAATACATCACAAAATTTCTCTACAGCTGCAGAATTGGCACTGTCAACTTCACCGCATACTTTAACATTGTGGAAACCAGCACGATACATGAACGTATTAAACCACCCATTGCTTGCTACGAACTTGGTTTGGGGTTCGCCATACTTATCCTTAATATCTTTATAAAGACATGTTGCTTTTGCCTGAATGATCATTAGACTCAGGGGCACCTGCTTCTGAATCTGATTTTCCATCCATATTATTAACAGCTGTTCCATCTTCGATATAGCACCTGAATACTTTTTGTGATCACTGTTGATCTTAAGTGCGTTGATCCTTTGACATGTTGCTTTATATGCGCACTGTCCTTTAAAATAGTATTCACTTTTGAAGCAGCAAGACCTAATTCCCTTGCAATAGCATTAGCATTAGTAGAGGCATATGATGCAAGAAAGCAAGCTTATGCAGCATCAGCCAAAAAAAAAAAAAAAAAATCACTCCCATTTCACCCCTCTGTTCATTCAAAATACCTGTCCAGCTGAGCCGTAAATTTATTTAGGCTAACATCTTCCACAACAAGGGATGGAAGTCTGTTCCACCAACCATCTACCTGCTGGCTAAAGGCAAATTTCCGCACATCTATCCTACATCTGTCTTTCCTCAATTCGAATTTATGCCCTCTCAGGTGATTATTCTGAGCAAAAGGAAGAATCCCATCGGCTTCGAGCATTCTCAAACCATTCAAGGCTTTATACACCTCTGTCAGACCACCTCGCTGGTGCCTAATCTCCAGACACTGTAATTTGTAAAATTAAGCCTTTCTTCATGGCCACTTCTGTAGCTAGGTAGGCAGGGCATTGCATGCCACATGCTTCTTGATTATACCGGGGTTCAAGCCCGTGACCACCAAATACGTAGGATGAGGAAAGGTCAGGGAATGACCACCGCATATCCTCGGAGCAATATGGCCTTAGCTGCTAATGCTCCTAAAACCAAATAACAAACAAACAATAACAAACCTCTCTTCATAAGAGCAAACCTTTGTTCCATTCACTAATCTTGTTGCCCTTCTCTGTACACGTTCCAGCAGCTCTACATCCTTCTTGAAATGAGGCCTCCAGACCTGTATACAGTACTCCAGGTGTGACCTGACCATTGCCTTATACAAGGGAATAATCACCTCCTTATCCCTGCTAGAAAAATTCCTATATATCATCAACAATACAGCATGAGCTACTCTTGCAGCCCGTCTGCACTGCTCAGAAAACTTCATATCTGCCTGCACAATTACCTCCAGGTCCTTTTCATTCTCCACCACTGTCAGTGTAGTATCACAGAGTTGATACGTTGCTCTTGCGTTGCTGTTTCCCATATGTAGTACTTAACATTTGTCAATGTTAAACTTCATTAGCATTAGCATTAGTAGAGGCATTTGATGCAAGAAAGCAAGCTTATGCAGCATCAGCCCAAAAGAAAAAAAAAAAAAAAAAACCCACTTTCACTTCACCCCTCTGTTCGTTCAAAATACCTGTCCAGCTGAGCCTTAAACTTATTTAGGCTATCAACCTCCACCACAAGGGATGGAAGTCTGTTCCACCAACCAACCACCCGCTGGCTAAAGGCAAATTTCCGCACTTCTATCCTACATCTGTCTTTCCTCAATTTGAATTTATGCCCTCTCAGGTGATTTTTCCGAGCTAGAGGAAGAATCCCATCAGCATTGAGCATGCTTAAACCATTCAAGGCCTTATACACCTCTATCAGATCACCTCGCTGGTGTCTAGTCTCCAGACACTGTAATTTGCAAAACTTAAGCCTTTCTTCATAAGAGTTCCCCTTTGTTCCATTCACTAATCTTGTTGCCCTTCTCTGTACTCGTTCCAGCAGCTCTACATCCTTCTTGAAATGAGGCCTCCAGACCTGTATACAGTACTCTAGGTGTGGCCTGACCATTGCCTTATACAATGGAATAATCACCTCCTTATCCCTGCTGAAAAAATTCCTGTATATCATTGACAATACTCTATGAGCTACTCTTGCAGCCCATCTGCACTGCTCAGAGAACTTCATATCTGCCCTGCACAATTATCCCCAAGTCCTTTTCATTTCTACCACTGTCAGTGTAGTACCACAGAGTTGATACGTTGCTCTGGGGTTGCTGTTTCCCATGTGGAGTACTTTACATTTGTCAATGTTAAACTTCATTTGCCACCTCTCAGCCCATCTGCTGAACCTTTCCAGATCCTGTTGCAGCAGCATAGTGTCAGTAGTGTCCTTGACAACCCTGCCAACCTTTGTATCGTCTGCAAACTTGGACATTAAGCCGGATATACCATCATCAATATCATTTATAAATACAGAAAACAATAATGGACCCAACACTGAGCCCCGAGGGACTCCACTAATAACATTAGTCCACGATGAGCAGTGTCCATTGATTACTACTCTCTGTCTTCTCCCCCTGAACCATCCCTTCATGCACCTCCGTAGCCAGGTGGGAAGGAGCGGCAGTGTGCAGCACACGCTTCTTGATTAGACTGGGGTTTGATCCTGTCACCACCAAATACGGAGGATGCGGAAAGGTCAGGGAATGACCACTGCATATTCACGGAGCAATATGGCCTTAGTGGCTAATGCCCCTAAAAACCAAATAACAAACAAACCATCCCTTTATCCATAGCAGCAATTTGCCTCTAATGCCACACTGCTCCAATTTGTGCAGCAGTCTTCCATATGCAACAGTATCAAAAGCCTTTCTAAGATCCAAATATATAATATCAGAGTTATTCCCTGCATCCAGTTCTTTTGTGACTGCATCATAATATCCAATCAAATTGGTCAGGCAAGACTTTCCCTTAACAAAACCATGCTGTGTCCGAGCTATAACTGAAATCTTGTCTAGATGATCCTGCAGTGCTTCTTTAATCAGTGCCTCCATTAATTTTCCTGGAACAGAAGTTAAACTCACAGGTCTATAATTACTTGTGTCAGCCTTTGATCCACCTTTGTGAATTGGGGTCACATTTGCACATCTCCAGTCTATGAGTACCTTCCCCGAGTCCAAGGAAGCTGACAAACTTTGCCCCACTTTGTACTTCTTAATTATTTTCATCTTCATTTCTAAATCAATTTTGTTTCATTTTCTGGCACTACCACCACTTGCATTTTTTTCGTTGGTCGCTTTAACTTCATCATTGCAATGCAGAAATAGGAATGAAGAGAAGTTTCTAAAAATTTGTATTTTATATGATTGAAGATTTCAGTGAAGGGAACACATTCCACCATAATAACGTAAAAACCCACACATTGCAGTTATCGGTATTATCGCAAATGCAATAAGATTGAGTTTACTACCTGTTTATAATTAGTTGCAAGAATAGAAAAGCCCAGTATGCCGGAAAGTGCAAATTGTTTTTTGGTCGTAACCAGAAACGTGCTTTAGAAAAATATCACAAAGTCATTCAAAATTTATTTTTATAACTGGAACATATGATAATGATGAAAGGCTAGTGCAATTTCCATTTTAAATATGACCTTTAAGAGAGAGAAACCACTTAGTAATATAGTGAAATTTTCAACTTCGAGGACTTTGAACGAATTACAACAAACAACAACAAAAAAAACAACAGTGTGTTATTGGATTCAAATTATGATATTGTCATGATACCTCTGTTTATTCCTGCGGGATGCCAGATATGTTTCCACAATTTTTTTAAAGTTTGCACGGGCTGGAAAAAACATATGTAAAGTCGAATTTCCGTATGTCGAGTATTATGTAAGTCTGGGAGTTCCTGTATTAGCATACATGGAAACATTTTTGAAATCTTGTCCTTGTTCATGGAAAGATGTCAGCTGAAAAATGCCAAGAAATTCTTAAAGCTAAGTTGGTCAAATTCTGCCTTCTTTATGAAAATTTTGCTGGCAGTACCATAGATGGTACAGGAGTAATGCAGAAATTTTGCCACCTTTAGGGCATTATTCATCATTTGTGCTTAGTGCATGGAATGCAATTGGCTATTGTAAAAATTATTTATAGAAAATACATTATCAATGATGATTGTTCAGATGAAGAGTGAGAATGATAAAGGTATGGAGAAAATAATTGATGTGCCATTTCAAAATGATATGTTGCATTCTAGTATCAATACATTAATTGCCAAGATTCGAAAATTGTAAAAATGTTTAGAAAATCTGCTACAAAAAATGATAAAGTGCTACAGATAAATGTTGTTGAATGACTTGGGAAAGAAAAATCATTAATTATTGACTCAAAAACGATGTGGAATAGTTTATTGACTATGCTGGAGCATTTTTTATGAAGTTAGAGACTGTATAAGAAAGCCTTATCGAAATGGGAAATTGTTTTAACTTCACTCAAGATGAATTGGTATATAATGTGATATCTGCTCTAAAGCCAGTAAAAGTTGCTGTAGAAACACTTTGTTGCGAGGATGCAAATTTTAGTGCAAATGTCAGATTAAAATTTTTGTTAGATGAATTACAAGACAGAATAGCACTCTATGTAAAGAACTTAAGGAAGAATTAACTGATAATATTTTAAGGAAGAATTAATTAAATACATAAAAGAAAGACAAACCAACTATTCTGACATGTTGAAGTTTCTTCACAATATAGATGAAATCTATAAAGATGATGACTACAATATATTCAATAAAACATCTAAAATGACTATGAAAAAACTAATAATAGAAGAAACAGCAGAATGCCTGAATGTATATGATGAGAATAAAAATTGTAATGACCATGAATCTGATGAAGATGGCAATGATGTTTTAATGCCAAAAGTGCCCACCAGTTCACTAACAGTGAAAAAAATACATCATCTAATGATTAAGCAAAGCGTTAGTTCTGAGGTAGAAAACACAACAAATATTCAAGATACTACAAAAGATATCAGAAAAATTGCATGAAAAGAAATAAAGATATTTTGTGAGGAAAAAGTAAGAGGAAAATATTTATAACTGGTTTATAAATACTTAATGACAATCTGTCCAACAAGTGTTGAATCAGAAAGAGCATTTTTGGCAGCAGGATTGACCTGCACCAAAATCAGGTAAAAATTAAATTATGAAGGCCTTGATGCTTTATGCTTATTACAAGCATATTTTAATGGCTAAAGTGAATTAAAAAATCATTAAAAAAGTTCTTTAAATAAAATATTAATTTATTGTGATAGAATCCAAAAGCCGTGTAATGAATGAAATAAAACTTTCCAAAATCATATTGAATTTGCTAATAATTAGCCAGTATTTATACTGGTAATGGAAAAATCAGTAATTTTGTAATCCATAACTCCAGTTAAATATTATTATGATGTATCATCTCTCCAATCAAATTATTTACTCTGCTGTAACTTTTAGTAACCTTCTGTAACAGAATTAACATGTAACTTCTGTCTTTAATTAACATGTAACTTCTGTCTTTAATTAACATGTAACTTCTGTCTTTCATTAACATTTTTATAATTAACTGACAATTTAGCCAGTGTTAGAATGAAGTACAGGGATTTTCCTGTACAGGTAAGACTCGGTTTACACTGCTTCAATCTATGCCCACTTCACTTTTGCGCCTCTCATAGGTCACGATTGGAGGGGGTGATGAGTCATGACTCTGTCCAACTTCCTAGACACAGATGGTCCCGACATTGTAATAAAACTTATGTTGTAATAAAACTATAATATTAAATGATAAACTATGGCCTAAAATTTAAATAAGTAAACAAAAAAAAAAAAAAATGGAATATAAAATGCAACGAGAAAAAGCAAATTACAGTCTGTCCTCGTATAGCACGATAGTTGTGTTCCTAGAAACCCTCGTGCAATGCAAAATCGTGCAATATAAACAACAGGCCCTATGGGAAAAGTGGGGTTAGGTGCTGACCACCCAAGATTGAACACACATTTGGAACCAAAACATTACCAAACACAATAAATAATCGGGTAGTTTTAATCGTTATAAAATACGTAAGTATTTTATAACGATTAAAATACGTAATAAAAAATATTTTTATTATAATATAATAAATAATAAAAAATATTTATTTTTTATTATTTATTTAAATAATAAAAAGTTATTAATAAAATAGTAAAAAAATTATTATATTAAATAAAATAGTCGTAATAAAATATTGCTAATGCTTTTACTTCTATCGTAAGCAAACTTGTTTTTTGTTTGATTTTCTATCCAAACAGATGACAGCTGTTTCATCTCTTCCAATTCTTTGTGTCTTAATCTAATGGATTTAATTACACTTCCTATGAAAGTTGTTTTTATTTTCTCTGCATTCTTTCTAATTCTTGCCGTTGCCTCATTTCGGTCTGTAGCATGTGCAATATCACATGGTCTTTCATTTTGCTCAAAGCATTTCACAATTTCATTTTTTTTCCTCTATCGACAGAGGCGGACTGGCCATAAGCCTTACCCGGGAAATCCCGGTGGGCTGGAGGCCGGTGTGATTTTGGCCATAAACCGTAGTATGAGGCCACTATAAATTTTCCCAGGTAAGAATTTTTGACCCAGTCTGCCTCTGTTTATCGATATTGCTTTTTTTTTTTTTTTCTCTGAATCTGCAGTGTCTTCACCAGGACGCTTCCTTTTCACACCTTTTAAGTATTTTACTCATTTTTAGGGAATAAAGCACAATTACAAAACGAGGAGGCATGCTTGATACACATAAACAAAGCTGCGCCCGTGTAGCAACTGAATAAACAACACCGTAAAGGCCGAGATACACTATTAACACCTCACATTTTACTAAAGCACATTTCTGGGGGTTACTACCATAAAACAATTTCCAGTTGCGTTTCTGCTAGTGGAATCTGTTATAAACTGGTAGTAAACTCCATCTAATTGCATTTGCGATTATATCGATAGCTGGAATTGTGTTGGTTTTTACGTTATTATGGTGAAGTGTGTTTCCCCTTCACTGATATAAAAAACATAAATACATTTTCAGAATCTTCTCTTCATCCCTATCCTGTTGCGTTCGGTTGGGGTGATTCTGCATTCGACTGCCATTTTTTGTAAACACAAAGGCGAATCGTGCATAAGTGAATTCAGTTCGTGTTATATAAGATATCGTTCCCCTATTTATAAATCGTGTATGATCGAATTCGTGTAATGTAAACGCGTGTTATACGAGGACCGACTGTACTTTACTTTAACCACAGACTAAGAACTGCAAGTGAACTTACAAACATACACTGGTGTCTAGAGTACAGGACGCTGAAAGGTTAAGTCTGGTTGGTCCCACTCCTACTCTCCAGTCCCTTTAACAAGTGCATTCTTTTTCCCTCCTAGTTGCCCTCAGTTTTTCTAGCTGTTTGTGTTTGTAGTCCATCTTGCAGTCTTCTTTCCATTAATACATATTTTCAAATATTACAGATACTGTACATATCTACCACCATGCCCCCAAAACGTGTGTTATCAAGTGCTTCTGGACAAGAGACTATAAAACAACATAAATCATTGACAATTGAAGAAAAAATAGGAGTTATTCGGTGAATGGAGAAAGGTGAAACTCTGTCAGATATGTGTCGTGCCTTCAATTTAGCACTATCAACTGTAACAACTATGATGAAAAATGCTGAGACCACAAAGCAATTCTTCCCAATCAGCAGTCAATATTTGTGTGGGATCCTCTTACTACACCTATTCCTGGAATAAAACAGTCAAAAAATGGAAAAGCTGCTTGACCTGTGGATTGATGACATGACACAGCATCATCTTCCTCTAACAGAATCACTTATCAGGTATAAAGCAAAATCTTTGTTTGATGAGTTAAGCGGTGAAGAGGATGGTTTTTTAGATTCAAGAACAGAACAAAAATCCATAATGTTAAAATGTCAGGAGAAGCAGCTAGTGCTGATATTACAGCTGCAAATGAATTTCCAATTTATTTTCAAAAAGTCGTCGATGAAGAAAAGCTTACATTAGCATTAGCATTAGTAGAGGCATATGATGCAAGAAAGCAAGCTTATGCAGCATCAGCCAAAAAAAAACCCACTCCCATTTCACCCCTCCGTTCGTTCAAAATACCTATCCAGCTGAGCCTTAAATTTATTTAGGCTATCAACTTCCACAACAAGGGATGGAAGGCTGTTCCACCAACCAACTACTCGCTGGCTAAAGACAAATTTCCGCACATCTATCCTACATCTATCTTACCCCAGACTTCATTTTTAATGTAGACGAAATGGGCCTCTACTGGAAAAAGCTGCCCAACCGCACCTTCACTGCTCGTGAAGAATATTCTGCCCCTGGGTTCAAGGCAGCCCAGGATTGTTTGACTTTGTTGTTGGGTGGCAATGCTTCCATAATTTTCAGATTAAAACCTATGTTAGTTTACCATTCAGAAACACCATGTGCTATGGAGGGAATCACGAAAACACAGCTTTCTGTCTTCTGGCATTCCAACATAAAGGTCTGGGTTACGCAGACAATATTTAGTGACTGGTACATGTCGTATTTTTGACCGGAGGTAAAGGAGTTCTGTACAAAAAATACATTCCTCACAAGGTTTTGCTGCTTCTGGACAATGCTTCAAGATCAAGATTGTCTTCCTTCCACCAAACACAACCTCACTTTTACAACCTATGGATCAAGGAGCAATCTCCACCTTCAAGGCTTATTACTTATGGACAACACACGAGGGAATTTCTGAGGCTATTCAAGTGTCCAATAATGTCATGTTGAGAGACTACTGGAAGTCATACGACATTATGAAAGGAATCTCCAACATTTCAGCAGCATGGAGTAAAGTGTCAAAATCATGTATGAATAGTGTCTGGCATAAGCTTTGGCTTGACTGCATTCCGGGTTTGCAAGAGCACGACACTACCCTTGCATCAATAATAGAGAATGTGACAGAGATAGAAGGAAATAGGACTAGATGATGTAGAAATTGGTGACATAAATGAGCTCCTTGAGAGTCATGGTGAAGAGCTTTCAATGGAAGGTTCAGAACAGTTAGTTGAACAACTGTCCAAAGAAGACACAGAGGAAAGTGAAGCTGACTCTGCAATGCCAGTTAGGACACTAACAGTGAAATCAGTGCAAGAGAATATTGCTCTTATTAATAAAGGATGCGAGATCTTCTGTAGCAACGACCCCAACTGGGAGCAGAACTCAACTGTTAAGAGAGAAATTTGAGACAGTTCTATAGCCATATTATAACTTATTATCAGAAAATAAGAAAACCAAACAGACATCTATTCTATCATTTTTATAGCAGTAAATTTTCTTTCTTTTTCTTAAACATTATACAGTTTTCAATACATAAATTTCATAAAATAAAACATTTTTCAAGTATTTTGTGTTGATTACTGAAAATCTTGGAATGGATCCTAATGTATTTACATATGTTCCCATTATATTTTTGCTTCAGATTACATTTTACGCCGGAAATCTCAGGAAACTAACCCCGGCATAAACTTGAGTCCCACCTGTATTCAGCTGTAATCATTTGATTTGAGTTGCCTTGGCTTTAAACTGAAACACTCAACCCCTTGAATTTGATTTCTTTTACTCAAGTTATTTTTATAAACCTCACTCAAATGCTCTCTTTCTTTGTAAATATTACATATAGAGACATCATGAACAGAAATTTTTCAATATATGACTTTAATTTAGGAAAATGATATGCTGACACGAATGATAAATTCAACGCTGCCTTATGGGTATGAGTACTTGGGCAATACTGGTCGACTTGTCATTACACCTCTAACAGATCGCTGCTACCGTACATTATATGGTGCCTTACATCTCCATTTGGGAGGAGCTCCTGAAGGTCCTGCTGGCACAGGAAAAACTGAAACTACCAAAGATTTAGCAAAAGCAGTGGCTAAGCAGTGTGTTGTATTTAATTGTTCAGATGGATTGGATTACATTGCCTTGGGAAAATTTTTCAAGGTGAGTTATTTTAATTATTTTTTAAAAATTTTATTATAAAAATGATTAATCTGAAGGATTTTTACACCACTTTCTCAAAATAGTCACTAATATGTAAAGATGAAATATATTCCAAATATTGTATTCAGAATACACTGATGAGCCAAAACATTATGACCACCTACACAATACGATGTTGGTCTTCCACGTGCAGCCAAAACAGCTCGTACTCAGAGAGGCACGGATGCTACAAGATTTCTAAATTTGTCTTGTGGTATCTGGTACCAACACGTAACCAGCAGATTCTTTAACTCCTGTAATGACTATGGTTGAGATGCCACAGATCGGCAGTGCGTAGCACACGCTTCTTGATTAGATCGGGGTTCGAGCCCGTCACCACCAAATACGGAGGATGCGGAAAGGTCAGGGATTGACCACCGCATATCCCGGAGCAATATGGCCTTAGTTGCTAATGCTCCTAAAAACTAAATAACAACAACAGCCACAGATCGGAGTTACTGTTCCAACACAAACCACAGATGCTCGATGGGATTGATGTCTGGGGAATTTGGAGGCCAGGGAGGTACCTGGAAGTCTTCCTTATGTTCTGCGAACCAGTCTCGAACAATCTGGGCGGTGTGGCATGGTGCATTATCCTGCTGAAAGACGGCACTGCCAGAGGGAAAGACCGTTGCCATGAAAGGATGTACCTGGTGAGCAACGATGTTTAGGTTTGTGTTAGATGTCAGAATGCCCGGCACATGGATCACTGGACTCAGGGTATCCCAGCAGAACATCGCCCAAAGTATGACACCGCCACCACTGGCTTGTTTTCGTTCCACGGTGCATCCAGGCGCCATCACTTCCCCTGGTAAACGATGCACACATACCTGGCCGTCCTCATGGTGCAACAGGAAAAGTAATTCATCGGACCAGACAACCTTCTTCCAGTTTCGATGCTCACATGCCCATTTTAGGTGCCGTTGCCAGTGAACCGTGGTTAGCATGGGCACTCGGAGTGACCTGGGGCTATGCAGTCCCATTTTCAGCAGGGTTCGATGTACTGTGTGTTGTGACACATTACTCCTGTCACCAGCATTCCAATTATTGGCAAGTTTCCCTTCTCTTGCCATGTACCATCCAGGAGGGCCTTCACTCACCTTGAGCAATGATGAACTGTGGTCGTCCAACATCTCACCATTGATTCTTAGGTTTTCTCTCCTCGGACCACTTTCAGTAGGTACTAACCACAGCTGACTGGGTGCATCCCACCAGCTGTGCCGTTTCGGATATGCTCTGATCCAGTTGTCTGGACATTACAATTTGCCCTTTGTTAAACTCGCTTAAGTCCGCTGCTTTTCCCATCTGAAGAACAAGAGTAACACTGATTAACGGAGCTCAGTATTGGGTGTTTTTTTTACCATGTCCAGACCCGTGCACATGGCATAGTTCACCTGCAGTTGCTTCGATTTGCATAACGACTCACTGGTCATAATGTTTTGGCTCATTGGTGTAGTTAAAAGATATGCATTTTTTTATAATTTTTTGAACTCTTTTTGAAGAGTCACGATTGACTTTCCAGGAAAGTTTTTAAATTAGGCAGGCTATGCAACTAGTTTTTAAAAAAATTAGTCACATAATCATTGTAAACAAGGAATGACTCATGCTCTTAAAAGACAATGATCCTCATTATGTTTACAAACAGATTTTACATAAATTAATTTGTACTAAATTCTGGTTAAGTTTCCAGATGAATCTGTCTGATTCACACTTACCATCCTGAGAACATTCAGTCTTGCTAATGCTCATTTAGCTGGTGAAAAGACTAGTACTGGTTTATGTAAGTTTTATTTAAATAATTTTTTAAAAAAATAATTATTCTTAAAATAATTTTTATAATAAAATATATAAAAAAAAATTAATGTTCTCATGTGTTGAGGACCTTAGTACAGCTGAAACCCATAACAACGCGAGTCTACTTATAACACAATTCAAGCATGCTTTCCATTTTTCGTAAGTTGAAACATGTTTTTAATCACTGACGATCAACATTTTGGATTCATTGTGAACATGTGCCAATATTTTCAGTTTAATGCAAATCCGCAATATGCATTATTTATCCTTTAATTTCCATAAGAACAATAATAAACAACTTGTAACTTTATTTGTTGACTTGTATCGTGGAGGCACTCATTAGTTTGCAAACTGGACTTAAATTCCGGAATCAGAAAAGGTAGACTCCCTTCTGATTTTACAGTTAAAATGCCATATTGAAATTGTTAAAAATTAAACAGTCAGTCGTTGATACAGTTTTTTAAATTTGAAAGACTTGAAAGTAACAACTAAAATGTGCAAAAGTTTATTCACTAATGTCTACTTAGTAGTTGAAAGAACACGGATTGCATTATGTTTTCCTTTTTCTCCTGAATTTTTAATCATTTGTTAAATTCAAAACATGAATGTAACAGTCAATACAACCATGTGGAAAAGAAGTTTTTGTGAGTATTCATTTGTTTTTGTGACAAAAGGCATGGTTATGTATATTTAACAACATGAATATTGGTTTTTAAATACTTTATTGTACAGTCAAGGTGTGTTTGTTGTTGTTGTTGTTTTGGTTTTTAGGAGCATTAGCAACTAAGGCCATATTGCTCCGGGATATGCGGTGGTTATTCCCTGACCTTTCCGCATCTTCCGTATGTGGTGGTGACGGGCTCGAACCCCGGTCTAATCAAGAAGCATGTGATACGCACTACTGCTCCTTCCCACCTGGCTACGGAGGCGCCCGGTGTGTTTGTTTTAATTGCGGTCTCCAGGGTTTCCCCTATATATATATATATATATATATATATATATATATATATTTATTATTATTTTTTTTATATGAACCCCAAACACGAGAGGTATTAGAACCTATAGTACTTAGTACTTTGTTTGGGTTGGCGGTTGAGAAGACAAAAGAAGATATTTGTTGACATTGGACTTGAACTTCTGTAGATTGTAATTTTCAGGAAATACGTATGAAGGAAGGTTGTTCCAGAAAACGGCAGTTGAATGAATAAATGAGGAAGATGAAAAGTTGGTTCTGTGGATTTGAAGTTGGACAGTAAATGGATGTTGGATGGTGGCGGCACATTTTCGGACTGTTTTGAAAGAGAGAGCAGGAATTATAGAAGCCAATTCAGAAGAACAGTGCCCATGGAAGTATCTGTAGAAGAGGCATGCAGCAGAAACAGTGCATCTATGAGAAAGCGAGTGGAGAGACTCTGTTAGAGATAAATCATTAATTAACCTAACTGCCCTCTTCTGAATGGAATCAAGAAGCCTGAGAGAGGTTTTGGGGGCACCACCCCAGATGTGGGAACAATATTCCATGTTAGGGCGGATTTGCGATTTATACAGAGTGAGCAGTTGTTTGGAAGAAAAGTAACGCCGAGAGCGAAAGAGAAAACCAAGTTTTTTAGATACAGAGGAAGCAATATTTGTAATGTGCTTGTGCCAAGAGAGATTAGAAGTCAGAGTAATCCCCAAAAGAGATATATCAATTTGCCTAGAAATCGGAGTGTCACCAAAGATAAGCATAGGAGCAGAAGAATCTTTTTTGCGAGATATAAGACAAGACTGAGTTTTAGAAGGGTTGAAATCAACTAAGTTGTCTGTGCCCCACTGGAGAATTACCTGAAGATTGGCATTTAAGGAATTGGTAGCAGGTTTTCGAGAAGTTGAAGCTGATTGAGCAGGACAAGGTTTCTCAAAATGGAAAGGGGAATGCAATGTGCTATCATCGGCAAAACTATGGATAGGATTTCCAGTCAATGGAAGAAGGTCACTAATATACAAGAGGAAAAGAGTGGGGGAAAGAACTGAACCTTGGGGGACACCGGCATTAGTGGAGAAGTTAGAAGACAGAGAGCCATCTACCATCACCCTCAGTGAGCGATCAGAGAGAAAACTGAATAACCAATTACTAAAAACAGTTGGCAAACCATAAGATGGAAGCTTGTTTAGAAGACCTTTATGCCAAACACGATCAAAAGCCTTTGACATGTCGAGAGCAACTACTTGTGTTTCACTGAACCTTTCCATTGAATTAGTCCATAAATGGGTAACATAAGCCAGAATATCACCAGTGGATCGACACTGACAGAATCCATACTGGCGATCGTTGATCAGACGGAAGGTTTCTAGGTTGTTTAAGAGTTGGCGGTTAATTGATTTCTCCATTACTTTAGAAAGAGTAGAAGTAATTGCAATGGGACGATAACTGGATGGGAGGGATTTGTCACCCTTTTTAGGAACTGGCTGGATTTGATCAAATTTCCAAGCAGAAGGATAAACACCTTTGGAATAAGAAAGTGAAAAAAGACGGCAAAGAATAGAAGTAAGTTCAGGAGCACAGGTTTTGAGAACAAGTGGAGAAATACCATCAGGACCTGGAGCTTTCTTAGCATCTAGATTCGTCAAAATCCTTCTGATATACGTTTGACGGAAGACCACAGGAGGCATTGAATGGAGCGTTTTGGGAATGGTGGGAGGTGTTTTACCAAGATCATTAATACATGAGTTGGAAGAAAAATGGGATGCTAGCAGGTCAGCTTTATCCTTGGCTGAAGTGACAACAGAACCATCTGGTTTGGACAGAGGTGGGAGCAGCGATGGGAAAAAGTTGTGGCCAATAGCTTTGGCAAGAGACCAGAATGCTCGGCTACCATTAGGGCAAGAAGCAAGTTTTCTACTCTTAGCCTGTTCAAACTCTAGTTTGTACTGATTAATAACTGCTTTACATTTGTTGCGAGCTTTGGTGTAGGGAGAAAATGAAACTGAAGAATTAAAAACAAGCCAATTATGATATGCAACATTCTTCTCTTGAACAGCCTTAGCACATTTATTGGAAAATGAAGGTTTAGATAAAGGACGAGATTTTAAAGTGGTGTGTGGGATAAAGGATTCCATTCCTGCAAGAATAATTTCACTGACACGATCTCAGCAAACGTTGACATCAGAAGTTTTGAAACAGTAATCCGACCAAGGAAAAGAAGTCTCGCAGGTCATCCCATTTTGCATTCTTGTAATGCCAAACAACATGAGGTTGGGAATAGCCATGAGATAAAGGTTCCATTGGAGAAGAGACAATCACCAAGTTGTGATCTGATGTGCGTAAAGGACTTCTCATTTCGACCGTGTACTTAGAAGGGTTGTTTGTGAGAAAAAGATCAAGCGTATTGGCTGTATGATTAGGATTGTCCGGTATTCTTGTAGGTAAATGAACAATCTGTGCTAGGTCATTAGTAATTGCAAAAGCCTCAGCATCCCGACCTGCTGGGTCGGTGTGACTAGAAAACGGAAGCCAGCTGGAGTTGTGTACATTAAAATCACCAAGGAAAATTACCTCACTGTTAGGAAAGTTGGACTGGAGAAAGTCAAGTTGCAAAGAGAGGAAGTCAAAGAGCTCCAAGTGATTAGTGGAGTTGGGAGTATGGTAGAGACAACAAATGAATTTGACACAATGAGGTAGAGAGATTTTGAGCCAGAGAAGATCAAAGAGAGGAGATTCCAAATTGCCAAGTCTCTGACAGGGAATATCAGAACGGACATATGCACAAGTACCACCTTTGAGGCAAAAGGAATCATACAGCGAATAATTTGGGCATCTGAGATGAGCAGTAGTTGAATCAACCGATAACTGAGATTCTGTCAGAAAAAGTACATGGGGTTTGGCAGGCTGCAAGTGGAAATGGACATCGTTGAGATTAGAATTGAGACCACGTATATTTGTGAAATGAATTAGGAAGTCCTTGGGAGGTTTAGATCTTTTCGCAGATAAGCTTGCTCTATTAGTTTGACAATTCAGCAGTAGCATCTGAAAAGGCAAAAGGCCAAGGCCAGCAAGTGTATAAAAAAAAACCCCTTCCCACTTCACCCATCCATTTGCTCCAAATGTAGGTGTGTAAGTACGTGTGTTGTTATGTTTAGTTCTGTCACCTGGCGACTTTGCAGCCAGGTGACAGGGGACATCTAGTTCCCTACCCTCTGACTCCCAACCTTGACCATGAGGAGGTGCGTCAGGGACTGCTTTTGAACTGAAACTTTTAATGGGACTATCAGGCAAGCCTGGGAGCCCCAAGGTGTTTAGGGAAAGGAAGTCAATATAAGAATGAGAAGTATGGGAATTGGAAGGGAAGGAAAAGTTGGATAGAAGATAAGGGGAAGAAGAGGTAGACATCCCCTGAAATAGAAGAGAGAAGAGAAAGTAAAAAATACAAAGTATTCAGGTATTTTATGAAAAGTAATATGGGTAATAGAATGAGAAGTATGGGATCAGAGGGGAAATAGAGATAGAAAGTAGGGGAAGAAGAAAAAGACATCCCCTAGAAGAATGAGTAACGTAGAATAAAAAATACAGCAGTTTTAAGAAAGACTAGTGAACAGATACTTAATCTAAACTTAACACCAAATATCAGTCAACCATATAAAATAACAACAATATGTACATTGGCTCTAGCTTAAGACCATCCCACAATATGTGGGGGAGACATTCACAAACCAATTCTATTTCCTGAATTCTAACATTAGGTGAACAGGAAACAAAGAAAATCATGTCTAGACAAATGCTAAGTTAAATTTTAAGCCCATTACAATTCAATACTAGCAAAGAGTTAGTAATACCCACCCACAACTACAGTGAAAGTAAAATAAAATTAGAATACATTTCTGCAACCAAAATCATTCCAGCCCCTCCCAACACAGGATCAGAAACAAGGACAATTTATAGTCTCTTTACAAAAGCAAGAATAATTTCCAAAAAGACGTCTCCCATTTACATAACACATTGGCCCAAACAATTGGTAAGGGAAAAAAATCAGTTATTTATAATTTAACTATTTATAATAAACATCCAGAAAACAATATATACCTAATTAATTGTACAGTGCATCAATAAAAGATTGAAACAACACAATTGCACATTACCATTAGTAGAGGCATAGATGCAAGAAAGCAAGCTTGTACAGCATCAGCCAAAAAAAAAAAAAAAAAAAACCCTTCCCATTTCACCCATCCATTTGCTCCAAATGTTTGTCTGCCTTGAATTTATTTAAGCTGTCCACTTCTACAATGACAGATGGAAGTTTGTTCCATAAATCAAACAGCCGCTGACTAAAGGCAAATTTCCACACATCTATTCTACAACTGTCTTTCCTCAGTGTGAATTTATGTCTCCTCAGGCAATTAATCTGAGCAAGAGGAAGAATCCCATCAGCATTGAGCTTGCTTAAACCATTCAAGGCCTTATACACCTCAATCAGATCACCTCGCAGGTGCTTAGTCTCCAGACACTGTAATTTGCAAAACTTAAGCCTTTCTTTGTAAGAGCAACCCTTTGTTCTATTCACTAATCTTGTTGCCCTTCTCTGTACTCATTTTAGCAGCTCTACATCCTTCCTAAAATGAGGCCTCCAGACCTCTATACAGTACTCAAGGTGTGTTCTGACCAGGGATAAGGAGGTGATTATCCCCTTATACAAGGGGATAATCACCTCCTTATCCCTGCTAGAAAAATTCTTGTATATCATTGACAAGACATCATGAGCTACTCTTGCAGACCGTCTGCACTTTTCAGTTATTTATTTTTTTCATAATGTTATTATTCATATTATTTCTGTTATTATTCTTTGCTTAGTTTTTCTTAGATGTGGTATTGCAATTATTGCACAAAAAAAGAGATGAGTGAAATTGATATGTATGTATGAAGTTTGAATGCTGAAAAATGGCTAGAATTTTTAACATTATCCCGCTTATATCGTGATGTGATTCTTTGGACCTTGAGTAACGTGTTATAACAGGTTTCACATGCGTTAGTATCAGTAGTGGCAGATTATTCAAGGAAGAAAGCTTATACAGCATCAGTTATAAAATAAAACCTACCAACTTCCATAACACCAGGTGAAAGTTTGTTCCAACAATCAACAATGTCTGCATGAAAGCTTCAGACATATATCTTTCAGCCATCCATTTTTAATTTAAATTTATGTCCTGTTATGTGAATCACCCAAAAACGAGCAAAGATGCCATCAGAATTTAGTTTACTGAATCCATTTAAAGCTTTAAACATTTCGATCTGGTCTCCCCAAAGGTGTTCAGTTTTGAAAAGCTGCAATTTACAGAGCTCAAGCCTTTTTTGTTAAGTGAATCCTTCTGTGTCTCTGATTAATTTTGTTGCTCTTCTTTCTACTCATTCCGAGAGATCTGTGTCCTTCCTAGAATGAGGAGGCATCCAGACTTGTATGTAGTACTCATGATGTCGCATAACCATTTCCATATGCAACAGAAAAATCACTTTCTTGTCTTTGCTGGCAAAATTCCTGTATGTCATTGACAGTATCCTATAAGCTGTCCTATTAGCTAGTCTATGCTGCTCAGAGAACTTCATATCCAACTGTACAGTTAACCCTAGGTTGTTTTAGTTCTTTGCCCCCCCCCCTGAATGTCATACCATCACATGTTAATGAATACTGCAAACAGCAGGATGCTCAGCACTGAACGAAGGACTTTGCTAAACATTAGTCCACGAAGAGCAGTGCACATTATTAGCGTTAGCATTAGTAAAGGCATATGATGCAAGAAAGCAAGCTTATACAACATCAGCCAAAAAAAAAAAAAAACCCTTCTCATTTCACCCATCCACTTGCTCCAAATGTTTGTCTAGTTCTGCTTTGAACCTATTTAAGCTATCAACTTCTATAATGACAAATGGAAGTTTGTTCCAGCAATCAACCACCAGCTGGCTAAAGGCAAACTCCTGCACATCTATCCTACAACTATCTTTCCTCAATTTGAATTTATGCCCTCTCAGGCGATTATTCTGAGCAAGATGAAAAATTCCATCAGCGTTGAGTATGTTCAAACCATTCAAGGCTGTATACACTTCAATCAGACCACCTCGCAAGTGCCTAGTCTAGAAACACTGTAATTTGGAAAACTTAAGCCTTTCTTTGTAAGAGCAACCCTTTGTTCCATTGACTGATCTTGTTGTGCTTCTCTGTACTTGTTCCAGCAGCTCTACATCCTTCTTAAAATGAGGCCTCCAGACCTGTATACAGTACTCAAGGTGTGGCCTGATCATTGCTTTATACAAGGGAATAATCACCTTATTATTGCTAAAAAAATTCCTGTATATCATTGACAAGACACCATGAGCTACTCTTGCAGACAGTCTGCACTGCTCAAAAAACTTCATATCTGACAGCACAGTTATCTCCAGGTCCTTTTCATTCTCTACCACCATCAGTGTAGTACCACACAGTTGGTATGTTACACTGGGGTTACTGCTTCCCATATGCAGTACTTTACATTTGTTTAAAGTTAAACTTCAGTTGCCACCTCTCAGCTTATCTGCTCAACTTTTCTAGGTAATGTTGCAGTAGCATACTGTCATTAACAATCCTGTAAAATTCGTATCATCTGCAAACTTAGACATTAAGCCTGATATCCCATCATCAATATCATTAATAAATACAGAAAACAACAGTGGACCCAACTCTGAACCCTGAGGGACTTCACTAATAACATTAGTCCATGAAGAGCAATGTCCATTGATTACCACTCTGTGTTCTCCCAATCAACCATCCCTTTATCCATAGCAGCGATTTGCTTCCAGTGCCACACTGCTCCAATTTGTACAGCAGTCTTCCATGTGCAACAGTATCAAAAGCCTTTCTAAGATCCAAATATATGATATCAAAATTATTCCCTGCATCCAGTTCCTTTGTGACCACATCATAGTATGCAATCAAATTGGTCAGAGAAGACTTCTCCTTAACAAACCCATGCTGTGTCCGAGCTATAACTGAAGTCTTGTCTAGATGATTGGCAGTGCTTCTTTAACCGGTGCCTCCATTAATTTCCCCGGAACAGAAGTCAAACTAACGGCTCTCTAATTACTTGTGTCATCCTTTGATCCTCCTTTGCAAATTGGGATCACATTTGCAAATCAATGGTACCACCCATCAGTCCAAGGAAGCTCTAATAATGGCTAAGGGTTTGCTTACTTCATTTGCTGCCTCCATTAATATACTAGGATAGATCCCATCCACCCTAGGTGCCTTTCTTATATTTCTTCAACAATTTCTCCTCTACTTTGCTCTCAGTTATTACAAAGTCATCTAGCTCACAGCCAAAGTTTAGTACACCTCTGGCATTCCTCATGTGTGAATGTAGAAGCAAAATACTCATTTAGTTTGTTAGCTATCTGAGTGGGACGATCAACAGTTGAACGATCGATATCAAGTGGACCAATCTGATTCTTCCCCTTCCTTCTAGAGTTTACACAAGTAAAGAACTCTGCTGTTTTTTTTGCATCCTTTTCCAGCGATGTCTCGTCTCGTAATGTGCTTTTGCCTGCCTAACCTCTTTTCTGATGTGGTTACAGACCAGCTTATATCTATTATAGGCTTCTGTGTCACCTGTGAATTTATATGTATCCCATGATGAACATATCTTATTAGTTCATCTAACATCCATTTTGGCCTAAACCTTGAACAATATTTCTTAGTTGGTGTGAAAAGCCTAATAGGTTCCAAGATTAATTCTTTGAATGCTTCCCATTTTGAATTTGCTGTTGGTAACATCATCAGTTGGCCTACCATATAGAATTTAAAAACTATCTCCACCTTTATGAAAACAAAAACTCTTCCCTTTAATCCTGATGGTAGCTATCCCTTCGAGTAAATCCCACTTCAGCACACTGTGATCACTTCCATCTAGTGGTTCCTTTTTCTGCAGATTCTTAATGCATGATGAATCACTACTGATAATCAGATCAAGAGTATTACTTCCTCTAGTTGCCTCACGAACATGCTGCTATAGAAAATAATCACAATCATCCAATAAATCCACAATAGCCTTGCTAGTGTGTGAGTGACCAATCCACAAATTCCAGTGAATATCTGGGAAGTTAAAATCCCCCATTATAAGACAATTTGATTTACTGGCCAACTCTATTTCTATGTACAGTTGTTTATTTTACTCATCAGAGTCATTAGGCCTATAACACAGTCCTACTCTCAATTTTGCTTTCCCTGTGCTTCACACCAAACTGACTCGATTGTGCTCTGTCCACCGATATTGACTGGCTGTACTTCCTTGGATTTTATGTGTTTCTTAACTAATAGCATAACCGCTCCTCCCTTACTATCCTGTACAGATTGTACTCCCCAAATTCCATTTCTGCATTCCTTATATTTGTGTGACACCACGTCTCTGATCTCCCAACAATATCTGGCTTTAATGTTTTGACCAACAATTCATATTCATAAAGTTTATTTACCAAACTCCTAGCATTGATGTACACATAAGTATACATGCACCTGTTCCTATTCTTAGCTACCCTAATACAGCCCATGTATTTACTTGTTCTACAATGACTCCCAGCAGTCCTTGAAATCCCCCACACCTTGTTTTACAGGCTGCTGCTCATTCCAATAGAAGCAGTGCAAGAATCACTTTCACCTCTGCCAGTGGCTACTGTTAATCTATTAGTCTGTATATTCACACAAGCTGCCAGTTTTCTGGCCCACCTAACATGACCTCGATAGCATCAGCAAATATTCTTGCACCCTTTCTATTTAAGTGTATCCCATCCCTATAGAAGAAGTCTCTCCTGTTAACAAGTGCAGACCAGGCTGAGAAAAATTCTACCCCTTGAGCCTTGCACAATCTCTCCAGGCCGAATTGTTCAACAAAGCTTTCATCATATACTCCCTCCTATCGTGTCTAGGCAGAATTGCAGACACTTTCAAATTCAACCGTAACTCCCAGCTTTTTTTCAACATTGACCTGTACTTGTTAAGTTATTCCACCTGTCTTAATATTATTAGTGCCAGAGTGTACAACAATATCACCCTTTTGTGTCCTTAAAAGATGATATCTGCTCTAGAATGTCATCAACCTTTGCCCCTGGATGACATACCCTGGTCCTGATCCACCTATCCTTTTTGCACAATATATTCCCTGTTTCCCTGACAATAGAGCCACTGATAACAACTAGTTCCTGTGGGACTAGTTGTCTCCTTATACCATTTCCCTTATACAACAGAACCAATTCCTTATACAACAGAGAAATCACTTCCTTGTCTTTTCTGGCAAAATTCCTGTATATCATTGACAGAATTCTATGAGCTTTCCTATTAGCCATTCTATGCTGTTCAGAGAACTTCATATCCAACTGTACAGTTAACCCTGGGTTGTTTTTGCTCTCCATCACCTTGAGTTTGGTACCATCACATGTTAATGAATACTGTAAACAGTAAGATGCTCAGCACTGAGCATCTGTCCCTAGTGCTCTACTGCTTCGATTTGTACAATAGTCTTTCATGTGGGACACTATCAAAAGAATCTAATTATATGATTTCATAATTATTTTTTGCATCCAGTTCTTTTTTGATTACATCATTTTGTTTCCAGTCAGAATTGCATATGCTTCTAGTGTCTGCATCCCTAAAAAAAATTGATGTACAAATATGGATGCAGAATATTGATTCAGTTTGTAAGCATCCTAAATAGGATCATTAATGGTTATGTCATTCATATCTGGGCCAATGTAATTCATCCCTCTCCTTCTAGTGTTAACATAAGTAAGAATTCTTTGCTACTCTCCTTACATTGTTGGCTCAAGACTTCTTGTAATCTGCCTTTGCTTACCTAATCCCTTTAGTAACTCAATTATAGACCAGCTTATACTTATTTCTAGCTTCCCTGATAATTTATAATCTCATCCCACATGTTTTTTATTCTTTGCCATTAGTCCGATCAGTTCATCTAACATCCATTTAGGTCTAACCTTGAGTTTTCTCCCCAAACTTACTTAAAGATGAATTAAATTCATCTTTAAGTAAGTTTGGGGAGAAAACTGTTAACTGAGGAAGAGTTCATATTAAACTATTTCTGATTTTTTTACTTATTTATTTTATCCCTGTCCTGTCATCATCCATTTGAAAGTGTAACTTATAAGCCTTTCTCATGAATACAATGATCATTGGTTATTGAAGGCTGGAGTGAATGATCATTGGTTATTGAAGGCTGGAGTGAATTCTTAGTGAAATAATAATTTTTCAGAATTACTGAAAGGCAAAAAAAAAAGATAAATAAAAATAACACGACACAGCTGCTGTCTTTTGTAGCATTTGTAATTTTGCAAGAAAAGTTTATATTTAATGTGCAGTTTCATGAAACAGTGATCTGTGGTTTATCCACTAAGAAAGTTAATAGCTATGCTGTACAATGGCATAGTATAGAGCAGTGTTTCCCCACCTGCGTTCCACGAGATGTGAACAAGTGTTCTGTGAAAAATCGTAATTAATAATTAAAAAAATAAAACAAATAAATTTTGCGTATTTGTGGTGTACACCACTTTTGTATCATTATAATTTTTAACATTATCTTTTTTTTTTGGTTATTAATATACTGGCATAGACTAATAATCAAATAGACCACGGAACACTTTATTTTGGTGAGCTTTTGCATAGAAATGTTTGTGTAAAGGTAATGACATATATGAAAAAGTAGCAATGTAGTGATCTAATATGCCATTCGTATTCAATTTAGCCTGGAGTACACAGGTTGAAGGAGAGGGAGAAGCTAATGTAACTAAGAAGCGAACATAACTAAACTCACTTCCTTCGATAAATTTTTTTTTGTTAATTATCAGTGTTTCGAAATATTAATATTAAAATAATGACCATGGATTTGTGATTGAAAAAAGGAACTTTAAAACGAGACGCAAGTACTTCTAGAATTGCAACTGTGGTCGATGAAAACGAACACAACATTGTCACACTTCAAAGTGAGGATGAACAATTGCAGCCTTTTGTTCCCCAAAAATCCGAAGTGAAAAAACAGGAACCACCTAATAAAAGACCAAAACAAAAGTACGATAAAAGTTATTTGAATTTCGCCTTTACATGTTTTGGAAATAAAGATGCTCCTGATGCTCAGTGTGTCATGTGTAATAAAATATTAGCAAATAGTTCTTTGGCTCCAGCTAAACATGTGTTTCGTAAGTGTTCCATAAATATATTGTGAGATGAAACGTGTTCTGTGACTAAAAAAGTTTGGGAAATGCTGGTATAGAGGTTCCCAAAGTTTGTAGTATGCACCATTTAGAGGCACATATGGTTTTTGATGGGGGTGCTTGTTGTTTTGTTGACACACTTTTTTTTAACAAAACATGGACAGACCATCCCAGTAAACCAGATACAAAGCACATTTTATATCAGTCATTGAGATTAAATATATTGAAGTATATATTAATTTATAAAACTGTATACTAATAGCTAAATTATGTCCAATCTGTTTATTTGCACTTCTTAAGAACATAGGGGGCCCCCTTGAAATTTGTGAAATATTTTAAAGGGATGCAACATGTAACTTTGGGAACCTCTGGTATAGTAATTGAAATATAATTTATATGGCATTTTAAAATTTAGGCTTATAGAGTGCTCACTAAAGGTACTCTTTTATAACAGAACTGGCGTCTCCATAGCCAGGTAGGCAGGAGCAGCAGTGCGTAGCACACGCTTCTTGATTATACCAGGGTTCGAGCCTGTGACCACCAAATACGGAGGATGCAGAAAGGTCAGGGATGACCACGGCATATCCCCGGAGCAATATGGCCTAAGTTGCTAATGCGCCTAAAAACCAAATAATAACATAACAATAATTATAATTATAACAGAACTGGTCTATAGATGTGGCTTCTTATGTAGTATTCCAAATTCAGTTTTGCAGCCATGAATATTAATAATTCTACTCTCTCTTAAAAAAAAAAAGAAGAGAAGAGAATAATGAAATCAAAAAATCACAATCCTCATTCATCATAGAGCTCACCTCAAAAAAATGGTAATTAAATAAATAAGATTCTCATTCCAAATTTAGCAGCATACAGGCACTCCCCAGCTTATGTAATACTTGACTTATGGAAATTTGACTTTATGTAAGTTTTTGCCAGCCTGTGCAAACTTAAAAAAATCCTGGAAACGTATTTTGCATCCCGTAGGAATAAATGGAGGTATCGTGAAAATATCGTAATGCGAACACATTGTTATTTTGGTGATTTGTTCAAAGACCTAGGAAGTTGAAATTTTCGCTATATAACTAAGCTATTAATTATTTATTTTTCTAAAATGTCATTTTTATAATGAAAATTGCACTACACTTTCATCGTTATCATATGTTCCGTTATAAGAAACAATTTTGAATGCCTTTGTGATGTTTTTCTAAAACACATTTCTGGAGGTCACTACCATAAAACAATAAAAAAAAATTTGCACGTTCCAGTTTATTGGGCTTTTTTGTTAGTGCAATTATAAACAGGTTGTAAACTTGATCTTATTACATTTGTGATAACCCCGATAACTGGAATTCTGTGGGTTTTTACGTTACTGTATTGTGGTGAAATGAGTTCCCCTTCACTGAAATCTTCAATCATATAAAAAACATAAATAAATTTTCAGAATCTTCTCTTCATTCCTATTTACTTATTACAATGACAAAGCAAAAGCGACTAAAGGAAAGTGCAAGTGGTGGCAGTGCTAGGAAATGAAACAAAATTGATTTAAAAATGAAGGTGAAAATGATGAAGTACGAAGGCAGGACAAAGTTTGTCATCTATTCATGGAAATTACGTTTCTCTCCCTCAACAGTGAATGCTATTTTATGGGACAGTGCAGGTATAAAAGAACATGTTAAAGGATCAACGCATTTAAGATAAAAAGTGATCACTAAACAGCATTCAGGTGCTATATTGAAGCTGGAAAAGCTATTAAAAATATGAATGGAAAATCAGATTCAGAAGCAAGTGCCCCTGAGTCCAATGGCCATTCAAGCAAAAGCAAGAAGTATTTATGAAGATAATAAGGATAAGTACGGAGAACCCCAAGCCAAGTCTGTGGCAAGCAAGGGGGGGGGGGTTCAATATGTTCACACATCGTGTTGGTTTCCAAAACATTAAAGTATGTGGTGAAGTTGCAAGTGCCGATTCTGCAGCTGCAGAGAAATTTTGTGATGTGTTATGAAAAACTCCTTCTAAATCTCCACAGCCCTCAACTTCCACAGTGGCATGCTTATCAGCTGGAGAGTTAATTCTGGCAACGATGCCCGAAAGGTAAAACTTGCTGATGTTATTCCTGTCTCCTCTCTCTTTTTGTAATTTTATAATTTTGTAATTTTGTACACTTTTGTAATTTTTCCTACACATGAGATAAAAAAATAGAATAAATAATTCTATTTACATGTTCGTCGAACATTTCTTTTTTGCTTCAATCAAATTCAGTCAAATTTGCTTCAATCAAATTTGCGAGTGCTGCATAAGCATTTAGGGAAATTCTGACTTACGTAGAGTTCCATGGAATGCAACCATTAACATAAGTCAGGGAGTGGCTGTATAAGGTGCAATCAAAAAGTTTGCAGACTGACTTTATATCTTGGAATTGCAGCATTATGGAATGTTGCAATGGGCTGCAACATTCTGTGAAAATTTGCTGCTAGAAAGCAATAGATGAATCGCAAATTTATCTGCCATCAGTTCTGAATTAATTTATATGTTGCATAGAAGGTATTTTATGTGTTTTGTCATATTTTAAAATGAACGATTTTGCTGAGTTTGCATCAAATTTTGTTTCAAATTAGCAAAAGGTGAAAACAAAGCCTCTGAAATGTGAAAAACAACTTTCAGAGAAGATGCTATTTGTTGTTCAAAAACCAATGATTTGCAAAGTTTAAAGAGGGCTGCTTGTCCATTTGTTAAAGCTGAGCTGCACCCTGATTGCCCTTCATATTCACAAAACAATGATTTAATCACTCATGTTTGTGATCTGATTACAAGCGATTGACATTTAACTATCCATGAAGTCGCTAGTGAAATTGGTATTTCTTATGGAATGTGCCAATCAGTTTTAACACAAGATTTGGGAATGCAGTGCATTTCAGCCAAGTTTGTGCCTTTCATCCTCTCACATGTCATGATCTACATCAATATGCTGCTTCTGGTCTACACTTTTTGTTTCTTCTATCATTGCAAATGGTGATAAGTTGTAGGATTATGCCTATGACCTGGAAACAAAGGGACCCAGTTCTCTCAGTGGAAGATTCTGTCCTCTCCAGCCAAAAAAAACAGACAATTCTTGATTTAACGTGTGGATCATGCTTATCATATTTTTTTTTGACTCATAGAGCATTGTTCAATATGAATTTTGCCTGCCTGTTCAAAGAGTGAGCCAGGAATAATACAAAATAGGTCTATGTTGATTGCACGAGACTGTTCAGAGAAAATAGCTGGTAAAGTGGTCTTTAGGGAATTAATACATTGCATTCTAACAATACACTTAGCCTTACAGGAAGGATGGACAGGACAGGAAGAGGGGAGGGGTTATGCTGTTAATTAAGAAACATAAAATCTAAGGAAGTGCATCCAATTGATGTTGGTGGACAATGTAGTGTTGAGTTTGTTTGGTGTGAAATAAGCACTGGGAAAGGAAAAATTAGAGTAGGTGTGTGTTATCGGCCTAATGAATCTGATGAGTATAATGAGCAATTGTGCAGAGAAATAGAGTGGGCCAGTAAATCAGAATGTCTTATAATGGGAGATTTTAACTTTCCAGATATTGACTGGAACTTGTGGATTGGTCACTCGCACACTAGCAAGACTTTTGTGGATTTATTGGGCGACTGTTTTCTACAGCACCATGTATATGAGAGGCAACCAGAGGGAGTAATACTCTTGATCTGATTATCAGCAGTGATTATTCATGCATTAAGAATTTGCAGATAAAGTAACCACTGGGTGACAGTGATCACAATGTACTGATGTGGGAATTACTTAAAGTTGTAACTACCATCAAGGCTAAAGGGAAGGGCTATTGCTTTCGAAAAGGTGACTACAGAGGTATCAGACAGTTTTTAAATTCTGTACAGTGGGATCAACTGACGATGTTACCAACGTTGAATTCTAAATGGGAAGCCTTCACGAACTTAATGGACGCTACTAGGCCTTTCATTCCAACTAAGAAATATTATTCAAGGTTTAGGCCTAAATGGATGTCAGATGAATTAATTTCTTGTGGTAGAGAAGAAGAATGTATGGGATGCATATAAAGTATCAGGTGACACAGAAGCCTATGGCAGGTATAAACTAGTCTGTAATCAAGTCACAAAGGAGGTTAGGCAGGCAGGCAAAGGCAGATTACGAGAATTCTTTGGCAAAGGATACAAAGAAAAATAGCAAAGAGTTCTTTACTTACGTAAACTCTAGAAGGAAAGGGATGAATCAGATTGGTCCACTTGATAACGATGGTTTGACTGTTGATGATCCTGCTCAGATGGCAAACAAACTGAATGAGTATCTTGCATCTACATTCACACATGAGGAGTTACTAAGGAAGGAAAATGCCAGAAGTTTATCAAATTGTAACAGGGTTCTTAATGATTTTGTAATAATGCAGAGCAAAGTGGAAGAGAAATTGTTGAAGTTAAACATAAGGAAGGCACCTGGGGTGGATGGGATCTATCCAGTTATATTAAAGGAGGCAGCAAACCCTTAGCCATAATTATGAGAGCTTCCTTGGACTCAGGGGAGGTCCAAGGAGGTGTGAAATTGTATCCCCAATTCACAAAGGGGGTTCAAAAGGTGACACAAATAACTACAGACCTGTTAGTTTTACTTGTGTTCCGGGGAAAATAATGGAATCACTGGTTAAAGAAGCATTGCAGGATCATCTAGACAAGACTGCAGTAATAGTTAAGACACAGCATGGGTTTGTTAAAGGGAGGTCTTGTCTGACCAATATGATTGGACACTATGATGTGGTCACAAAGGAACTGAATTTGATAGCATATACTAGGATTTCAGGAAAGCTTTTGATACTATTGCACATGGAAGACTGCTGTACAAATTGGAGAGGTATGGCATTAAGGGTTAGTTGCTACAATGGATAAAGGGATGGTTGAGTGGGAGATGACAGAGAGTGGTAATCAACAGACACTGCTCTTCGTGGACAAATGTTCCTAGTGGAATTCTCTAGGGTTCGTTGTTGTGCCCATTGTTGTTTTGTATATTTATCAATGATATTGATGACGGTATATCAGATTTAATGTCCAAGTTTTCAGATGATACAAAGGTTGGCAGGATTGTTAATGACAATAAAAACAGTATGCTACCCCAACTGGATCTAGATAAGTTGGGAAAATGGGCTGAGAAGTGGCAACTGAAGTTCAACATTGACAAATGCAAAATACTGCATATGGGTAGCAGTAACTGAAGAGCAATGCACCAACTGTGTGGTACTACACTTAGGGAAGTGGAAAGCGAAAAAGACCTGGGGGTAATTGTGCAGTCAAATATGAAGTTTGCTGAGCAGTGCAGACGGGCTGCCAGGGTAGGTCATGAAGTATTGTCAATGATATATAGGAATTTTGCTAGCAGGGACAGGGAGGTGATTATCCCGTTATAAAAGGCAATGGTCTGGAGTCCTCATTTTAGGAAGGATATAGAGTTGCTAGAACAAGTACAAAGAAGGGAAACAAGATTGGTGAGGGGAACAAAGGGGTGCTCTTACCAAGAAAGGCTTGAAGTTCTGCAAATTGCAGCTCCTGGAGAGTAGGCACCTGTGAGGTGATCTGATTGAGGTGTATAAGGCCTTGAATTGGTTGAGGAAGCTGAATGCTGATGGGATTCTTCCTCTTGCTCAGACTAAGAACCCGAGGGGGCACAGTTTCAAAGTGAGGAAAGATAGTTGTAGAATAGATTTATGGAAATTTGCCTTTAGTCAGTGAGTAGTTTATTGGTGGAACAGGCTTCCATCTTTTGTTGTGGAAGCTAATAGCCTAAATAAATTTCAGGCCAAGCTGGACAGGCATTTAGAACAAATGGAGGGGTGAAATGGGAGGTGTTTTGTTTTTTTTTGGCTGAGGCTGCATAAGCTTTATTTCTTGCATCGTATGCCTCTACTAATACTAATGCTTTTCTATTGAAGAATATCATGCAAGGCACTTGATTACTGTGTTCCTCAATCTGCTATACTTACTATATTTAGCATCCTGTCTCTTCCACCCTCCCAAGCTTAAAGCCCTTTGAAAGGTCACATATTTGCAATGCCGGAGGAGATGGTTCAGAATGAAACACAAGAACTATTAAGAATACCAAAAGAAACCTCTCTATCAGGAATCTTTTCAGAAGTTGTAGAGGCATTGGAATCAGTGTATACATTGTCAAGGAGATCCATATGAATAGCTAGTGAGCTTCATCATTTCCCAAATATTAGTTCAGTCCCTGAACTTTTTGACCTCACACCTCCCATATGTTTTCTTAAAAATTACTTTTACTATTTAATTTAGCCAGTTAGAGTTCAATAAGTACTTAATAAATTGAAATGAAATATTTAATCTTTGAATGACTTAATTTGCATTTTATTACAATTTTAGGGTTTAGCATCCTGTGGTGCTTGGTCTTGCTTTGATGAATTTAACCGTATTGACTTGGAGGTGCTTTCTGTAGTTGCACAACAAATCCTAACTATTCAACGCGGTATCAATGCTGGGGCAAAAACGTTGCTCTTTGAAGGTACTGAAATTAAATTGGATCCTACTTGCTCTGTGTTTATTACAATGAATCCAGGTTATGCCGGTCGCTCAGAATTGCCAGATAATCTTAAGGTAAAATGATCTGTTACTGCATATAGTAAAAATAAAGTTACGTTATTTTCATATGAATATTTTGTTTATACAAAGAAACATTTCCACAATAAATGTAGGTTATGGATAATACCACAATAAATGTAGGTATTATCCTACCAGAAGTATGGGACTCTTGTAATTATAGAAAAATATGTTCATTCAAGGAGAAATCATTCACATACATTCAAAGAAATTGACAGCATATTGGCTGACCTTTTACTGTATTAGAATTATGGCAATGGTCATTGACAATAGCTCAAAGGATTAACAGTAGTGCAACAGTCATAGGGATCTCATGGGACAAGGAAATATATAGGCGGTGTTAGTGTTACTAAGATCAAAAACAGGTGCACATATATTGTTGCTTGTACATGAATGCTAGGACTATTTTAAGAACTGGTTAAGTTATGAAATGTAAATATTGTAGCTTATATTGGAAACTTGGTGCCATTCGGACATAAGGAATATGATGAGTACAGTAAAGAGATGAGTGTGTTCATAAAGGACAGCAGTGAGAGAGGGTATTAAGTTATGTCTTAGTAAAGAAGCAGTTAGAATCAAAGGCAGTATACCCAGTTGATGTGAGTGGCCAGTGCAGTGTTGAGTTATTTGGTTTTACCTAAGCAACCGGAAATTAAAAATGAGAGTAGGCGTATATTATAGGCCAATTGACTGTGATGTGTAAGTCGAACAGCTATACATACAAATGAAGTGGACCAACAAATCAGAATGTCTCATAATAGGATTTCAATTTCCCAGATATTGACTGAAACTTGTGGGTTGTTCAATCATGCAATAGTGCAACTTCTCTCGATTTATTGTATGACTGTTTTATGCTGCAGCATGTTAAAGAGGCAACAAGAGAAAGCAGTACTCTTGATCTGATTATCAGCAGTGATTATTCATGCATTAAGAATCTGCGAATAAAAGAACCATTAGTGGCAGTGATCATAGTGTATCGAAGTGGGATTTACTTAAAAGACCTAACCAAGGTCAAGAGTAAAGGAAAGAGCTTTTGCTTTTGTAAAGGTGATTACAGTGGTCTCAGACAGTTTGTAAATTCTGTGTAGTGGGACCAACTGGTGATGCTACTAATGGCAAATTCTAAATGGGAAGCATTCAGAGAAGTAATCATAGAAACTATTAGTCTTTTTATATCACCTAAGAGGTACTGTTCAAGGATTAGACCTAAATGGATGTCAGATAAACTGATGTAGCTTGTGAATTCAGCATTTGATTGTTGCTGATTTCTCTGTTGAATATGGCCATGGCCTGTAAGTAAATTAATTACCTGCAATGGTAAATTTAATTCTAATTTACCATTGCCATTTATAATGATGTAGTGCTTAATATATATTAAAATTTCCGTAGTTCTTTGGAATTTCCTCAATATGGACTGCATGAGCCCTATGATTTATTGATTTTCTAGGCTTGCACAAGAGTGTTGAATTTTTCAGGAAACCAGTGGTTGTGTTCCACATATACTATGTCTCATTCATGAATGTGAATGTAATTAGTAATAGTAATAGCATTTGCCATGTAGGGCGAGGAAGCCACAGGCTTTTGCTGCACTGGCCAAAAAAAATATAAGTAAATAAGAAAATACAAATTATGTGCTTCCCTCCTCACATAGATAACTATCCAGTTGACCTTTGAATTTATTCAAGCTGTCAGCCTCAACTACCTGAGAACGCATCCTGTTCCAGCAATCAACAAATAAAAGAAAACTTCTTCAATTTAGTCTAAATCTCTTCCCCTTTTTGGAATTCTTTATAACAGTGAAAATTCTTTCTTCATTCATTCTACTAACCCCTCTCAGAGGCTTATAACCCTTATAAATTGTTATTATGATATGTAGATATTACATTAGAATATACAATAAATATACAGTGTTATAGGACATGTGTCACACACAAAATATTAATTCAAACAGCGCATTTTAAAATGAGCACTAGGTGAATATTTGAAATATTCTCATTCACTTAGTGAGTTAATAAATTCTAACGCTTAAAGAAACTTATCACATTAAAATTAATAACTAGCTTCAAACACTATGATCACATTAAAACTAATAACTAGTGAGGGGAACAAAGGGGTGCTGTTATGAAGAAAGGCTTAAGTTCTGCACATTGTAGCGTCTGGAGAATAGGCACCTGCGAGGCGATCTGATTGAAGTGTATAAGGCCTTGAATGGATTGAGCAGGCTCAATGCTGATGGGATTCTTCCTCTTGCTCAGATTATAAACCCTACGGGACATAAACTGAAATTGAGGAAAGACAGTTGTTGAATAGATGTGCAGAAATTTGCCTTTAGCCAGTGGGTAGTTGATTGTTGGAAAAAACTTCCATCCGTTGTTGTGGAAGTTGATAGCTTACATAAATTCAAGGCAGAACTAGACAAACATTTGGAATGAATGGATGGGTGAAATGGGAAGGGTTTTTTTTTTTTTTGGCTGATGCTGTATAAGCTTTCTTTCTTGCATCACATGCCTCTACTAATATTAATGCTAAACTAGCTTTAACTTAGCTACCAAAAAGAAAGTATTCTTAAACACCAAAAAAGGAATAAAGAAAAAACGTAGTCTTTTCTTTAAAAATTTCTGTAATTTTTTTTAAGCTAAACATGGGATGCTTGAATCATAGTGTAAAGTTATCTCCTTTATTGCCATGTCAAGCTGGTTTTATAAAATCAGCTGATAAATTAGCTTGCTTTATGAAAAAAAACAAAAAAAAAAAAACCTTAATTACTGATCATCATTTCTGATGATTAAAATATAAAATTTCATTTTGAATTTAATTTTGTTTACTATAGGCTCTGTTTCGGCCGGTTGCCATGATGGTTCCTGACTATGCTCTTATTGCAGAAATAGTTCTTTATTCTTGTGGGTTTGTGAATGCGAGGCCACTAGCTGTGAAAATTGTTGCTACATATAGGCTGTGTTCTGAGCAGCTATCTTCTCAAAGCCATTATGATTATGGTATGCGAGCCGTGAAATCTGTGCTTACAGCTGCTGGAAATCTTAAGGTAAATAATTTGTGTAAAGCAAATATACAAGGTAGTATAGGAATATATTGCCAAGTAACTTAACTATATCTGTCAAATGGGATCTTGTTCATTTGTGCAATTCATGTAATTATATATTTATAATATGATAAAGAATTTAATTGCTTTATTGTAGGGCAGCTGCACAACTTTCAGTAGCTGACTAATTTTAAAAGAAATTTATTGTAGTAAATTTTAAGCATAGTGTAATAGGTAGCCTTCTTTAATAGCCATTTTCATAGTTATTAAAATAAAAACATATGCTCTTTAAAATTTATTAAAATTTTCGTTATAATCTAGCAGCTTAAATGCATATATATGCAGAGCATGTTTAATTGAGGATGACTTAGATCGAGAAATTTGTTTTCATATGAACTTAAAAAATTTGCATTGATAGGTATATCTGAATTTTTCATCTAGATCAAGAATTTATTTTATCTAGATCAGGAAAATTAACTTCCAGTTGAAAGAAAAGGCATAAAGGCAATTGAGAAAACATAAAACTGAGGATCACATTTCATTTTAAGCTCTCAGGTAAAATCATGAAACCAAAAAGAGCTTCTTACCATAAGATTGTATTTAATAAATTGCAGAATAATAGAATATTACTCAAGCACATGCACGACTCCATAGTCTTACATGATATTTTTCTGGAATTGGCAAAACATACCTTCAGTCAGTGTATTCTGTCTGAGACTTGTTGTCTCTGTGTAAGAAAGGTTTGTTTTGAGACCAGTTTTTTGACTGTATATTCTTCCTTCTTCTAGAACACGAGTGACTGAATAACGAATTTGACCACTAATGTTGCAAATGTTCTAGTTACGAGATACCCTAATAATAAATTAGCATTAGCATTAGTAGAGGCATATGATACAAGAAAGCAAGCTTATTCAGCATCAGCCAAAAAAAAAAAACACCACTCCCATTTCACCCCTCCGTTCGTTCGAAATACCTGTCCAGCTGAGCCTTAAATTTGTTTAGGCTATCAACTTCAACAACAAGTGATGGAAGTCTGTTCCACCAACCAACCACCCGCTGGCTAAAGGCAAATTTCCGCACATCTATGCTACATCTGTCTTTCCTCAATTTGAATTTATTCCCTCTCAGGTGATTATTCTGAGCAAGAGGTAGAATCCCATCGGCATTGAGCATACTCCAACCATTCAAGGCCTTATACACCTCTATCAGATCACCTCGCCGATGCCTAGTCTCCAGACTCTGTAATTTACAAAACTTAAGCCTTTCTTCATAAGAGCAATCCTTTGTTCCATTCACCAATCTTGTTGCCCTTCTCTGTCCCTGTTCCAGAAGCTCTACATCCTTCTTGAAATGAGACCTCCAGACCTGTATACAGTACTCAAGGTGTGGCCTGAGCATTGCCTTATACAAGGGAATAATCACATCCCTATCCCTGCTAGAAAAATTCCTGTATATCATTGATAAGACACCATGAGCTACTCTTGCAGCTCGTCTGCACTGCTCAGAGAACTTCATATCTGCCTGCACAATTACCCCCAGGTCCTTTTCAGTCTCTACCACTGTCAGTGTAGTACCGCAGAGTTCATACGTTGCTCTGGGGTTACTGTTTCCCATATGTAGTACTTTACATTCGTGAATGTTAAACTTCGTTTGCAGGCGCCTCCGTAGCCAGGTGGGAAGGAGCAGCAGTGCGTAGCACATGCTTCTTGATTAGACCGGGGTTCGAGCCCGTCACCACCAAATATGGAGGATGCGGAAAGGTCAGGAAATGACCACCGCATATCCCGGAGCAATATGGCCTTAGTTGCTAATGCTCCTAAAAACCAAAATAACAACAACTTCATTTGCCACCTCTCAGCCCATCTGCTCAACCTTTCTAGATCCTGTTGCAGCAGCATAGCATCAGTAGTGTCCTTAACAACCCTGCCAACCTTTGTATTGTCTGCAAACTTGGACATTAATCTTGATATACCATCACCAATATCATTTATAAATACAGAAAACAACAATGGACCCAACACTAAACCCTGAGGAACTCCACTAATTACATTAGTCCACGTTGAGCAGTGTCCATTGATTACCACTCTCTGTCTTCTGCTACTAAACCATCCCTTTATCCATAGCAGCAATTTGCCTCCAATGCCATACTGCTCCAATTTGTGCAGCAATCTTCCATGTGCAACAGTATCAAAAGCCTTTCTAAGATACAAATATATAATATCAAAGTTATTCCCTACATCCAGTTCTTTTGGGACTACATCATAGTATCCAATCAAATTGGTCAGGCAAGACCTTCCCTTAACAAAACCATGCTGTGTCTGAGCTATAACTGAATTCTTGTCTAGATGATCCTGCAGTGCTCCTTTCACCAGTGCCTCCATTAATTTTCCTGGAACAGAAGTTAAACTAACAGGTCTATAATTACTTCTGTCAGCCTTTGATCCATCTTTGTGAATTGGGGTTACATTTGCACATCTCCAGTCTATGGGTACCTCTCCTGAGTCCAAAGAAGCTCTCATAATTATGGCTAGGGGTTTGGTTACTTCCTTTGCTGCCTTCTTTAATATAACTGGATAGATCCCATCCACCCTGGGTGCCTTTTTTATGTTTATCCTCAACAATTTCTCCTCCACTTTCCTCTCAGTTATTACAAAATCATCTAGCTCACTGCCAGTGTTTACTTCACCTACGACTTTCCCCTTCCTGAATAACTCCTCATGTGTGAATGTAGATGCAAAATAGTCGTTTAGTTTGTTAGCCACCTGAGCAGGATCCTCAACTTTTGAACCATCAATATCCAGTGGACCAATCTGATTCATCCCTTTCCTTCTTGAGTTTAAATAGGTAAAGAACTCTTTTCTGTTTTTCTTTGCATCCTTTGCCAAGGATTTTTCGTAGTCTGCCTTTGCCTGCCTAATCTCCTTTGTGACTTGTTTACAGACCAACTTATATCTATGATAGGCTTCCATGTCACCCATTATGTTTGTTTCTATCCCATGAATTTTTCTTCTCTGCCATATGGCTCATTGTCTCATTAGTTCATCTGACATCCATTTAGGCCTGAACCTTGAACAATATTTCTTAGTTGGTATGTAAAGCCTGGTAGTGTCCAAGATTAGTTCTTTGAATGTTTCCCATTTTAAATTTGCTGTTTTGTAACATCATCAGTTTGTTCCACTGTATAGAATTGAAATACTGTGTCAGACCATCATAGTTGCCTTTACGAAAGCAAAAACCCTTCCCTTTACCTCTGATGGTAGTTACCTCCTTGAGTAAATCCCACTTCAGCACACTGTGATCACTACCACCTAGTGGTTCCTTTATCTGCAGATCCTTAATGCATGAAGAATCACTACTGATAATCAGATCAAGAGTATTGCTCCCTCTAGTTGCCTCCCGAACATGCTGATGTAGAAAACAACCATCCAATAAATCCACAAAAGCCTTGCTAGTGTGCGAGTGACCAACCCACAAATTCCAGTCAATATCTGGGAAATTAAAATCCCCCATTTATAAGACTCTCTGATTTACTGGCCCACTCTATTACCCTTACAGTTTCTTACTATACCCATCAGAGTCATTAGGCCTATAGCACACTCCTACTCTCAATTTTGATTTCCCTATGCTTATGTCACACCAAACTGACTTGACACTGCCCTGTCCATCGATGTCGACTGGCTTCACTTCCTTGGATTTTATGTGTTTCTTAACTAATAGCATAACCCTCTTCCACTCCTGTCCTGTCTATCCTTTCTATACACATTGTATTCCCCAAATTCCAGTTCTGAATTCCTTATATCTGTGTGACACCCCGTCTCTGATATCCCAACAATATCTGCCTTTGATGTTTTGAGCAATACTTCAAATTCATCAAATTTATTTACCTAACTCCTAGCATTGGTGTACATGCAAGTATACATGTATCTGTTTTTATTCTTAGCTGCCCTAACACAACTCATGTGTTTTCTTGTTCCGCGATGACTCCCAGCAATCTCTGAAATATCCTCCATCTTGTTTTGCAGGCTGCTGCTCATTTCAAATAGAAGCAGTGCACGAATCACTTTCACCTCTGCCAGAGGCTACTGTTAATCTATTAGTCCTTGTATCTCCCCAAACTAGTTTTCTGACCCACCTAACACTGCCTCGACAGCATCAGCAAATATTCTTGCACCCTTTCTATTGAAGTGTATCCCATCTCTGTTGAAGCAGTCTCTCCTGTTAACAAGTACAGACCAGGCTGAAAAAAATTCTACCCCTTGAGCCTTGCACAAACTTTCCAGGGCCGAATTGATCAACAAGGCTCTCATCATATACTCCCTCCTATCGTGTCTGGGCAGAATTGCAGACACTTTCAAATTCAACCCTACTTCACAGCTTTTTTTCAACAGTGACGTGTACTTGTTAAGTAATTCCGCCGGTCTCCTACTCTTAATATCATTAGTGCCAACATGTACAACTATATTACCTTTTGTGCCCTTAAAAGATGATATGTGCTCTACAACATCATCAACCTTTGCCCCTGGCAGACATTCCCTGGTCCTGTTCCACCAGTCTTTTTTACAAAGCATGTTCCCCGTTTCCCTGACAATAGAGTCACCAACAACTACTAGTTCCTGTGGGACCAGCGCATTCTGCCTTCTGGGGGGGGGGGGTTGCTGCTGTGTTGCATGATGACCAAGTGCAAGCTCTGGCATTGATGTGGGCAGCTGAGAGCTTGATGGGCCTCTCAATTTATATCCTTCGAGTGTATCCACCCTGTCCTTCAAGCTCTCATATAGGCCCATAACAACGCTGAGTTGTCGCCTGATTTCCTTACACTCCTTACATTGCGCGCACACACACACACACACACAAAGACATCCCCCATGGCAATATCATGTCCCATACCCGATTCCTCCACAAACATCAAGCAAGCAGTGCATTTTAAAAGGCTGTGATTCAGAGGGTAACTGCCCCCCCTCAGTTCTCCCCTGAGCCACAGCACTCCCATTAGCTTGAGCCTTTTGCTTTGCTGCTCTGGTCTGAGTCATGATTTCGATTTAATTTCAATAAAATTTCAATTTCAGTATAAAATTAAAACCCTAAACTTGGATCCCAACAGTTATAACGCTATATTTATTTTTCAGTATCGAGTGTTATCTACGAGTTCCCTTTATATAACTTCCGTATCAAGTTATGTATTAATTATTTATGTTACGTTTGTAATCTAAGTTGTTATATATATATAGTTAAAAGTACAATTTAATTGACAGTGAAGTTTATCAAGATTAATAGAATTACTGATTGATTGACAATATTATATTATGCACTATACTATACTAAGCTTATGCTATCGAGTTTGGGATATGTTGTATTGTGTACAATGGCGGTAATTTACGAACGGTACTTCTATGGACACTTAAGTATTGATTAACTTCCAAATCTTGCTGTCTCAATTGAGAATAAACTAAGGATGCTGATTAGGTCTATAAGCTACTTATAGAAAAAATTTGATATAACGATTGGTTAATAAATCGGCTAAATGTGGTTAAAAAACCTCTCGTTCAACGGAGCTGCAACTTGTAACACGTGGATTTGATACCCTTACCGATACTAAGTAATACCTACAAAATCTCTATCTAAGTTAAACGTTAAACTAAGTATCATAACTAGGAATATAAAGCTACTCTAGAAAATAAGTTAATATGCCAATTTAAGCTAATAAAACAGAAAATAAATCAGAAAAAACTTCTCTGTTCCAGGAGTGGCAATAAGCTGCGTCTGCACAGGCTACCCTCATTCTCAAACCAATTAGGGTAGAAGTTGTGTGGAAGAAAATTATGACAGTGTGTACACACACATAAAGAACAAACAATTTTTGCAAGATACATTTTTGTACTATTCCAAAACCTTTTCCCTTTTAAAACACTTTTACTTCATATCTACCTTAGTCTATCTTCACAATTCTTAGTTTGACTTATCAATTGAAAATGGTGTTGAAGTATTGATTGACAAGTATAAATGTGAAGGATATTTTTTGTTATTTTATATATTTTAGATTTCAAAATATAAACACATGACACTTCAGATTAGAATTTAATCTTTTTTTTGTTTCAGCTCAGTTTTCTTAAAATCAAATATCATACAATAATATGTAAATTAAGACAAGGCCAAATCAGTATTGCAGGCCAAAAAATTTTACTGCGGTGCATTGTATATCTTAATCCATTTGGCCTTACATACCTTGGAGTTATGGTCATTGGCACCACCTACCTACCCTTATACATGAAATGAATTTTAGGAATTGAATACTGGTGGATAATTAGATAACTCTATTATTACTTCCCAGATCAGTATTCCACAGTGACATTTCTCAAGTAGTGTTTCACAGATGGTGGTCTGCAAAACTTTTAAATTCTAAATGTGGCATTAGCATCTATATTTACATCTAGTTACCTTCAACTACCTCACTGATTTTGTTAATTATTAATTTTATATTTTGTTAATTGTATATAAATGAAAACATAAAAGTAGTTTTTAATCCACAAATAAATCTGTTTTTCTGTTTAAGTGCTGCATTCTGTTTTAGTTATTTACTCCATTCCATTCTGCCTAATTCCATTTTGCCAATCTCCTTGATGTTTGGAAAAGCTAATTGAGCTTAGGATTTGCCTGATTTCAATTTATCTTCATATTTTTTAATATAATATGCTTAGTAATTCAAAGGGTTTTTTTAATTTTGTTTTTACAGTTTTTATGGGTTATTCTTCTTGGCTCATTAACTCACTTATTTTTTTTTTAGTTCTTCCTTGTCATTTAATCTATATGAATTTCATGATGTTAGCTTTCCCAGGATTGTGCAATTTTCTTTGGAGAGTCGCAGAACGTTTAAATATTGAATGATATACTACTCAGAGAACTGAATATTGTGGGAAACACAATTTTCTCAGGGAAAAAAGGATTACCATCACATATCGAAATTTCTCACAGAAAACATTCTTAAGAAACATGGAGGTAGTATATGCATTTATTCTGAATGAGTATCAAACAGTTATATCAATAGTTTATTACTTTCATTAATAAATACCCTTTATAATATCATTATTTTGTTGAATAATCATCTTTAAAGGACTTGTGTCCTATGCCATACTCATACTCATTATTAAATAATTTTTAAATTACTAATTTTTTTTTTTACAAGAATACTTTTGTTTATAACTTGTAACAACAAAAGTGTCCTTGTTACCAGCCAAAAAATATAGACTTTTTTAATGTAGTGAAAATAGTGTCTTTCTTTTTCACATTACAGTAGGAATTTTGTATTTACATTTAAAATATTCTGTTGAATGAAAGTAAACATTTATATTTTAACAGTTGAAGTATCCAGATGAGAGTGAAGATATTCTTGTATTGCGCTCCATTAAAGATGTTAATCTTCCCAAGTTTTTAACGCACGATCTTCCCCTGTTTGCAGTAAGTAAGCCCTTTAGAAAATGTATTTTAAATATGATATAAAATCTGACTAAATGTAACTTTTTGTATCTTATGATAATTGAAGTTAGTTTGGATATTGAATTTCAATTTAGTGTTAAGAAGATTCTTGTATTTTATTTCAATTGTTTAGAGAATTTTCTTATTTAAGGCTATCCCAAAATATTTAATATTTCAAATGCAATTTCAGTAAAATCCTATTACAAAAAATACCATTTTAGTGAAAATTTCACAATAACAATTAAAAACCAAGTGTTTAATTAAAGTATTTCTTTTATATCAAAAAAAGGTAAATATTTTATTGTCTCATTCAGGGTATCACTTCAGACTTGTTTCCTGGAATAACACTTCCAACGCCTGATTACCAACATTTGAATGCTGCTGTCGAAGAAAACTGTAAGAAGAAAAATCTACAATGTATAGATTTCTTTCTGGAAAAAATACAACAGGTCACTTTCTTTTTCTTTAAATTTTCTGTTAAATTTTGATTTACAAGAAAGAATATAAACTTGTAATAGTCATAACTTTATTTTAAACATTTACTTTAAGCTTTAATTTCTGCATAAGCACTACTGTAATACTCCATCAGAGATGGAAGGACACCTTTTTTAATATCGCTTACTGTCTGAACAGAACCATTAGCTGTGCAATTAGAATCAGTAATACTATCAACTTTTAATGAATAATGGTTTTGCCTCTTTTTGTTATTCAGTTAAAAACTATATTAGTTAATATTAGATCAGCCAGTTGCTAGTAATGGTGGAAAAAAAGTGTTTCCAAGATGGCAAGATAGAAAAATGTAATTCAGAAAAGTATTTTAGTTAACTGGATGGTTGTAATTGAATCTGAGTTTAGAGGCACTGCTACTATGGCCATGTGTCAAAACTGTTGTAAATCTTCTTATATATTAGTATTAGTGGCAAAAAATGCAAGCTTATAAAGCATCAGCCAAAAAAAAAAAAAAAAAAATCTGTCCATCCCCTCCGATAATTTTGTTCCAACAGTTGACCACCTGCTGGCTGAAGGCAAGCTTCTGAATGATTTTCCTGCAACCATACGTCCTCAATTTGAATTTATGCCCCTCACATGTGCAGTCTAAGCAAGAAGAATAGTGCTATCAGCCTTGAACTTGCTCAATCCATTAAAAGCTTTAAACACCTCAATCAGATTGCCTCAGAGGTGCCTAGTCTTCAGGGGCAGCAATTTGCAACATTGAGACTTTCTTGGTTAGACTCCCTTTTGTGCTCTTCATTAATCTCATTATCCTTTTCTGCCCCCATTCCAGCAGATATACATCTTTTATAAACTGAGGCCTCCAGACCTGTATACAGTACTCAAAATGAGGCCTAACCATTGCCTTGTACAGTGGAATAATCACCTTATTATCCCTGCTAGCAAAGTTCCTGTATATTATTGACAAAACCCCATGAGTTGTCTTGGCAGAATATTTGCACTACTCAAAGAACTTGACATCTGACTGCACAATTACTCCCCCCCCAGGTCTTTTTCATTTACCACTGCCCTGAGTGTAGCTCCACAGAGGTGATATGTTAATCTGGGATTACCTCTACCCATATGCAGTACCTTGCATTTGTCAATATTAATCTTCAGCTGCTATTTCTTCATGATGACAATGAACATTTAGATTGCTGTGGCCACTTCTTCCACTAATTTTCATTTGTATTTTGTTAACCGTGTTTGCTCTAAAGTGCAGTTGAAATGAGAGATTTGATTTTGATAGCATGATGTTTCTTGTGCGTTTCTGTTTGAATTAGTTGCTGAGATACTCATACATACAAAGTTACTGCTGTAGGATAACTACCTTTTTTCTTTTCATTTAAGTAATTTGCTCTTTATTCATATATTATCTTAGGTGTATGAGATGATGATTGTGCGCCATGGCTTTATGATTGTTGGATTTCCATTTGGTGGAAAGACATGTGCATATCGAATTTTGGCTCGGGCATTAGGTGACCTACATGAACAGGTAAATTGTTCTTTTTAAATAACAAAAAAAAGAGGCATTAATTCATTCATTTATTAATTATTTTATTAAATAGTAGATGAAAATACTTAACTTTTGTTGTTATGAGTAATAATGATTTTTATTGGTGGCATATATATATATATATACATATGCCACTTTATTAGGTACACCTACCTAGTAGTGCGTTGAGCTTCCTTTAGCCTTCAAAACAGCCTGAATTTGTCTAGGCATGGATTGAACAAGATGCTGAAAACGTTGTGCAGGAATGGAGTACCATGCAGACGAGTGTGTCACGCAGTTCCTTGAGATTCAATGGAGGTGTAGGCCTGCAGCGAACAGCCCTTTCCAGCTCATCCCAAAGATATTCAGTAGGATTGAGATCCACGGACTGAGTGGGCCACTGCAACAAAGAAAAGTCATTGTCGTGTTCCTGGAACCATTCCATAGTGATTCGGGCTTTGTGCACTGGCACATTATCCTGCTGGAAGTAACCATCTGACTGAGGATAAACTGTCAACATGAACGGATGCGCTTGGTCAGGAACAATGTTTAGGTATGATGTGGCATTCAGAAGTGAATCTATGGGTATCAATGGACCCAGTGTGTGCCAAGAAAACATTCCTCACACCATAATACTACCCCCACCATCTTGCACAATAGTCGGTAGACATGACGGGTCCATCAATTCATGTTGTTTTCGCCAAATTCTGAGCCTTCCATCAACATGATGCACCAGGAACTTCGACTCGTCAGACCAAGCAACTGTTTTCCAATCCTTGATAGTCCAGTACTGGTGTTGCTGTGCCCACAGGAGATGTGCTCTCTTGTTCTTCATTGATAAAAAAGGTACGCAATGTGGCCGTTGACTGTTGTAGCCCATTTGCGACAAAGGGCGACTAGTGGTCTGTTGTGATATTTTGTTCTGTGCACCAAGAGTTTGTTCTGTGCATCAGAATACAATATTTGTATTCTGATGTGACGTGCAACATTGTGGCCCATCTGTTTGCTTGCACAAATCTAGCCATCCTCCTCTGACCTCTCTCATCAACAAGCAATTTTCTTCCACCGGAATGCCATTGCGAGAATATTTTCTGTTCATTGTACTGTTCTCAATACACCCTTGAAACTGTGGTGCGTGTAAAATTTAACTGATACTAGACAGTTGTTCTGCTGCTTTTATATCCACAACTGTGGTCATGTGACTTGCAACATTGTGGGAGGAACCATTTGTGTGCACAGCAGGGGTGTACCTAATAAAGTGGCAGTGCAGTGTATATATGGGAGGGGTCCCTGGTATCTGAGTCCCTGCAGTTATGAGGATTTGAAAATTAAAGAATTAAAGCTTTTTCCCTTGAAAAAATTGATAAAATTTTTTTGTGTAGATCTTCATGATCATGCAACAGATGTTAAGCGCAAAGTTAAAGACAATTAAATGCTATGGCACAATTTTATCTGAAAAAATAAGACAAAAAAAAACCCACTTAACTATTCCGAATTCATTCTTTATACATACAACTGAAAAATAGTGTAACTTCAATAAACTTTACTTAATCTTACATTGTGTAACATATAATAAAAAAATGCCCAATAAAATAATTTTCTCATTTTTCAGTTCCTTCATCAATTTTTTACTATGTACAAGTGCATAATAAACATTACCATATAATATCGGTGTAGATACATCATATCTATTCATCCTTCACAACGAGTTGCCCATGTATTGCACTACCTCAAATAAGTAATGCTTCACTTGCAATACCACAGTAACTGCCCACCCTCTAATGAAAAACCTACTAGCTTTGAAACAGTGTTGTCTGGGTGGTGGCGGCCACCGAGAATAAGTAACAGCAGTCTTTTCTATTAGTGAAGCATTACTTATTTGAGGTAGTGCAATACATGGGCAACTTGCTGTGAAGGGTGAGCACAGTATTAGATACAGATGAAATGATGTTTTTCAGACTACTATCATAGTGTTTCTTTAAGAGTTGTCAATAGTGTATCTACACAAATGTTATATAGATACAGAATCTTAAACTCTTTAAATATTATGCCTAGTTGCATTTATTTTTATTTAAATAATAAACATTACGAAAATTGGTCCCTGTTTTAAGAGGAATTTTCTGGAACCAATTATCCTCAAGTAACAAGGATCGTGTGTGTGTGTGTGTGTGTGTGTGTGTGTGTGTGTGTGTGTGTGTGTGTGTGTGTGTGTGTGTGTGTGTGTACACCAATTAAATACCGATATATAAATACCATTAAATATTCTAATATTGAATGTTTTCCTTTCTCAGTTTTCTTTTTGCTTAAATGTTTTCTGCATTTTACTATAAGTTTGTTTTTAATTGATTTATTACATATTCAATGATTGATGCCTTGATGAAATACCAGGACCCCACCTAATGGGTCAGGTAGTTACACTGCTGTTATGTCCATGTACCTTTGCTATATGCTTTGATCTTCTCTTTATGTCTGTATGCTATCATATTCTAAATTTTTATGCCCCATGAATTATTAGAGTATTCGAGGAGGAGTGGGGTACTATTTCTATCCAATTTCTTCCCTCACTTTGCATTTTTTAGCCTCAGTTTTTTTTCTTATGCTCTGTCAGCTTCCCCCCCCCCCATCTTTTGTACATAATTTGTATTTATAGTTTTTGGTCTGCTGCCTGTTGGGCTAGCTGTTATTCTGCCAGTATACTCCTAAACGTTGGATAAATTATTACTTTTTTATTACATCTTTCTAACTCAGAAAGCTCAGTAAAAGCTATCAGAAACTGATAGCTTTTGCTGATTATTATTTCGATGTGTTGAATGGTGCTAGCCCTTGATAATGTACCATTCAGTGTATCCTTATATGATAATTATCTTTTTTTTTTTTTTTCAGTATTAACTAGCCTGTTTCCATTTTTATTTCTAATTTGCATAAGTTTATATATATACTATATTATTTTATTAAATGTATGTATTAATTTATGGAGAAGATTATCATAAGAGACATACCTAGATAAATCTATGGAGAATGCATAAATGAAGTATGTTACATATACACAAAGGATAATATGCGAAAAACTTATTGCTGTATACCCAGTGGCAGATTTAGCACTTGAGAGGCCCCAGGTGCAATTCAATTTTGAGGTCCCCTCTAAATATTTTTGGTACCACTACAGTGTGCATTCTACGCACACGTTTTTACTATAGCATGCGCTCTAGATTTAGTGTTGCGGTTTTAATCATTTTGGTTGTGCAATTCTTTCATACATATTTTAACTAATGTTTAAATGAAAAAATGGCACAACTAAGCATTAATGATAATACGTATTCTACTTCAGATTCACTTAGTTCGCATAGATATTTCATATAATATGTAGGGATATTCGCATAAGAGTTTACTAACTTCTCATATTAAATTATAGTTTTATTCAGTAACGGTAATAATGATGAGTGTAAAAATGAAACAATTTTTTTTTTTTTTTTGAGACCTGAGATTTGAGGCCCCCCTCTATTTAAGAGGCCCCAGACACGCGCCTCGTGTGCCTGTGCCGAAATCTGCCACTGTGTGTACCTACAATCTGGGTGACTACTTCTGGAATTAACCACCCAAATTGAAAGGAAAAAACAACAATAAGGAGTTCTCTGATTGTAGGTATACAGTAATAAGTTTTTTGTATATTATCCTTTGTGTATATGTAACATACTTCACTTATGTGTTCTCCATACATTTATCTAGGTATGATAATCTTTCCCATAAACTAATACATACATACATTTAACAAAATAATATGATATATATATTACATTATGGGCATAGTGTATTTATTGCCACTGCAAAGGCACTAGCTCATAAATTCAGTATATTAATGATTATCAACCTACCATATAACTCATTTAATATATATATTTGTAAAAGAATAAGAAAAGTTTACCTCAATATGATATGTAGAACACTTTAATGTATAATAAGAAGTGTTCTACGTACATATTGAGGTAAACTTCTCTTATTCTTTTACTAATATTGATATCAACATAGAACATATTGAGCATTATAGCTCTGGTTCATACTATTAATATATATATATATACACACATATAATAATCTTCCATATTCTATATTAACTAATATCACAGTTTGATGTAATGTTTAACCATTTATTCAATGACATTAATCAGTTATAGATACAAGTTGATCTGTAATCAAGTTACAAAGGAGGTTAGGCAGGCAAAGGCAGATTACGAGAAATCCTTGGCAAAGGATGCGAAGAAAAAGAAAAACAGCAAAGAGTTCTTTACTTATGTGAACTCTAGAAGGAAGGGGATGAACCAGATTGGTCCACTTGATATCGATGGGTCAACTGTTGATGATCCTGCTCAGGTAGCTAACAAACTAAATGAATATTTTGCATCGACATTCACACATGAGGAGTTATTCAGCGAGGGGAATGCCAGAGGTGTATTCAACTCTGGCAGTAAGCTAGAGAATCTTGTAATAACTGAGAGTAAAGTGGAGGAAAATTGTTGAAGATAAACACAAGAAAGGCACCTGGGGTGGATGGAATCTATCCAGTTATATTAAAGGAGGCAGCAAAGGAAGTAAGCAAACCCTTAGCCATAATTATGAGAGCTTCCTTGGACTCAGGGGAGGTACCCATGAACTGGAGATGTGCAAATGTAACTCCAATTCACAAAGGAGGATCAAAGGCTGACACAAGTAATTATAGACCTGTGAGTGTAACTTCTGTTCCCGGAAAATTAATGGAGGCATTGGTTAAAGAAGCACTGCAGGATCATCTAGACAAGACTTCACTTATAGCTCAGACACAGCATGGTTTTGTTAAGGGGAAGTCTTGCCTGACCAATTTGATTGGATACTATGATGCAGTCACAAAAGAACTGGATGCAGGGAATAACTTTGATGTTATATACTTGGATCTTAGAAAGTCTTTTGATACTGTTGCACATGGAAGACTGCTGCACAAATTGGAGCAGTGTGGCATTGGAGGCAAATTGCTGCTATGGATAAAGGGGTGGTTGAGGGGGAGAAGACAGAGAGTGGTAATCAATGGACACTGCTCATCGTGGACTAATGTTATTAGTGGAGTCCCTCAGGGTTCAGTATTGGGTCTTTTATTGTTTTCTGTATTTATAAATGATATTGATGATGGTATATCAAGCTTAATGTCCAAGTTTGCAGATGATACAAAGGTTGGCAGGGTTGTCAAGGACACTACTGACACAACAGGATCTGGAAAGATTGAGCAGATGGGTTGAGAGGTGGAAAATGAAGTTTAACATTGACAAATGTAAAGTACTGCATATGGGAAATAGCAACCACAGAGCAACGTCTCAACTCTGTGGTACTACACTGACAGTGGTAGAGAATGAAAGGGACCTGTGGGTGGTTGTGCAGGCATATATGAAGTTCTCTGACAGTGCAGACAGGCTGCAAGAGTAGCTCATGGTGTATTGTCAATGATATATAGGAATTTTTCTAGCAGGGATAAGGAGGTGATTATTCCCTTGTATAAGGCAATGGTCAGGCCACACCTAGAGTACTGTATACAGGCCTGGAGGCCTCATTTCAAGAAGGATGTAGAGCTGCTGGAACGAGTACAGAGAAGGGCAACAAGATTAGTGAATCGAACAAAGGGGTGCTCTTACGAAGAAAGGCTGAAGTTTTGCGAATTACAGTGTCTGGAGCTAGGCACCAGCAAGGTGATCTGATAGAGGTGTATAAAGCCTTGAATGGTTTAAGCATGCTCAATGCTGATGGGATTCTTCCTCTTGCTCAGAATTATCACCTGAGAGGGCATAAATTCAAATTGAGGAAAGACAGATGTAGGATAGATGTGCGGAAATTTGCCTTTAGCCAGCGGATGGTTGGTAGGTGGAACAGACTTCCATCCCTTGTCGTGGAAGTTGATAGCCTAAATAAGTTTAAGGCTCGGCTGGACAGGTATTTCGAACGAACAGAGGGGTGAAGTGGAAGTGGTTATTTTTTATTTATTTATTTTACTTTATTTTTTTTTTTTTTGGCTGATGCTGCATAAGCTTGCTTTCTTGCATCAAATGCCTCTACTAATGCTAATGCCAATGCTATTCTGGACACGTTGGGACTAGTGCACTTTGGCCCAATTAAGCAGCTGCCCCAATTATGCGAAGGTTCATGTAATTAGTTAAAAATACAATGGACCCCTGCTTTACAATTTGTTCACTGTATAATCAAATCACGTTATGATGGACTCTCCATAATAAAATACCGTTCACTATATGATACGTAGTGAGCCCCGTTCATTGTGATCATGTTTGTGAATTGAATTTTAATTCTATTAAATGGTGATTCTAATAAGTGAAAATAGGAGGAATATTATCCGCAGGCTATAACAGGAAAGATATATTAAGCCCAAATTTACACTTTATTACCTTACCAAATTTTTATGCCCCATGAAAAATTAAATGATGCATGAAAATCAGAAGAATATTTTCCTCAGGTTAGCAAAATAAAAATAAATTTACACTTATATACATAGCTTAATTAATACTGTAATCTATACATGCTAACAAATTGATATTTCTGTTCACTAACATTTCGTTTTGGGTTGTAAAATTAAAAACAGTAAAAAAGATAAGGCAATCAATAACAAAGAACATTGCAACTAACATGATACGTGCAAGTGAGATATGGAGTAACAAGTTTAGGAAGCTTAAAAAATAGGAACGAAGAGAAGATTTTGAAAATGTATTTATCTTTTTTATATGATGAAGATTTCATGGAAGGGGAAACACATTTCATCCTAATAACATAAAATTCCACAGAATTCCAGCCATCAGTATTTATCACAAATGCAATAAGATCAAGTTTACTACCTGTTTAGGCGCCTCCGTAGCCAGGTGGGAAGGAGCAGCAGTGCATAGCACACGCTTCTTGATTAGACCGGGGTTCGAGCCCGTCACCACCAAATACGGAGAATGCGGAAAAGGTCAGGGAATGACCACCGCATATCCCGGAGCAATATGGCCTTAGTTGCTAATGCTCCTAAAAACCCAATAACAAACAAACAAACTACCTGTTTGTAATAGACTCCACTAACAGAAAAGTCCAATAAACCGGAAAGTGCAAAGTGTTTTTATTGTTTTATGATTGTGACCTCCAGAAATGTGCTTTAGAAAAATATAACAAAGGCATTCAGAATTCATTCTTATAACTGAACCATATGATAACGATGGAAGTGTACTCCAAATGGACCATGTGGTCCGTTCGGAGACAATTGTGAGTAATCTCGAATGCAGTGGTCTCCTGCCTGATTATACAGCATGTTGTCCCAATTAAGCAAAGAAAACCCTGGCTATTTTCTCAATTAAGTTCTGTTAGCATTAGCATTAGTAGAGGCATATGATGCAATAAAGCAAGCTTATGCAGCATCAGCCAAAATACAAAAAAAAAAAAAAAACCAAAAAAACTTCCACTTCACCCCTCCATTCATTCGAAATACCAGTCCAGATGAGCCTTAAATTTATTTAGGCTATCAACTTCCACAACAACGGATGGAAGTCTGTTCCACCAACCAACTACCTGCTGGCTAAAGGCAAATTTCCGCACATCTATCCTACATATGTCTTTCCTCAATTTGAATTTATGCCCTGTCAGGTGATTATTCTGAGCAAGAGGCAGAATCCCAACAGCATTGAGCATGCTCAAACCATTCAAGGCTTTATACACCTCTATCAGATCACCTCACTGGTGCCTATTCTCCAGACACTAATTTGCAAAACTTAAGCCTTAAGGATGGAAGTCTGTTCCACCAACCAACTACCTGCTGGCTAAAGGCAAATTTCCGCACATCTATCCTACATCTGTCTTTCCTCAATTTGAATTTATGCCCTCTCAGGTGATTATTCTGAGCAAGAGGCAGAATCCCAACAGCATTGAGCATGCTCAAACCATTCAAGGCTTTATACACCTCTATCAGATCACCTCACTGGTGCCTATTCTCCAGACACTAATTTGCAAAACTTAAGCCTTTCTTCGTAAGAGCAACCCTTTGTTCCATTCACTGTACTCGTTCTCTGTACTCGTTCCAGCAGCTCTACATCCTTCTTGAAATGAGGCCTCCAGACCTGTATATAGTACTCAAGGCGTGGCCTGACCATTGCCTTATATAAGGGAATAATCATCTCCTTATCCCTGCTAGAAAAATTCCTGTATATCATTGATAAGACACCATGAGCTACTCTTCCAGCCCGTCTACACTGCTCAGAGAACTTCATATCTGCCCTGCACAATTATTCCCAAGTCCTTTTCATTCTCTACCACTGTCAGTGTAGTACCACAGAGTTGATACGTTGCTTTGGGGTTGCTGTTTCCCATACGTAGTACTTTACATTTATCAATGTTAAACTTCATTTGCCACCTATCAGCCCATCTGCTCAACCTTTCCAGATCCTGATGCAGCAGCATAGCATCAGTAGTGTCTTTAACAACAATGCCAACCTTCGTATCGTCTGCAAACTTGGACATTAAGCTTGATATACCATCATCAATATCATTTATAAATACAGAAAACAATAATTGACCCAACACTGAACCCTGAGGGACTCCACTAATAACATTAGTCCATGATGAGCAGTGTGCATTGATTACCACTCTGTCTTCTACCCCTCAACCACCCCTTTATCCATAGCAGCAATTTGCCTCCAATGCCACACTGCTCCAATTTGTGCAGCAGTCTTCCATATACAACAGTATCAAAAGCGTTTCTAAGATCCAAGTATATAATATCAAAATTATTCCCTGCATCCAGTTCTTTTGTGACTGCATCATAGTATCCAATCAAATTGGTCAGGCAAGACTTCCCCTTAACAAAACCATGCTGTGTCCGAGCTATAACTGAAGTCTTGTCTAGATGATCCTGCAGTGCTTCTTTAACCAGTGCCTCCATTAATTTTCCGGGAACAGAAGTTAAACTTACATGTCTATAATTACTCGTGTCAGCCTTTGATTCTCCTTTGTGAATTGGGATCACATTTGCACATCTCCAGTCTATGTGTACCTCCCCTGATTCCAAGGAAGTTCTCATAATTATGGCTAAGGGTTTGCTTACTTCCTTTGCTGCCTCCTTTAATATAACTGGATAGATCCCATCCACCCCAGGTGCCTTTCTTGTGTTTATCTTCAATAATTTCTCCTCCACTTTACTCTCAGTTATTACAAGATTATCTAGCTTACTGCCAGAGTTGAATACACCTCTGGCATTCCCCTCGCTGAATAACTCTTCATGTGTGAATGTCGATGCAAAATATTCATTTAGTTTGTTAGCTACCTGAGCAGGATCATCAACAGTTGACCCATCGATATCAAGTGGACCAATCTGATTCATCTCCTTCCTTCTAGAGTTTATATAGGTAAAGAACTCTTTGCTGTTTTTCTTTGCATCCCTTGCCAAAGATTTCTCGTAATCTGCCTTCGCCTGCCTAACCTCCTTTGTAACTTGGTTACAGACCAGCTTATATCCATCAGAGGCTTCTGTGTCACGTGTTGATTTATATGTATCCCATGCATTTTCTTCTCTGCCATATGTCTCATTAGTTCATCTGACATCCATTTAGGCCTAAACCTTGAACAATATTTCTTAATTGGTATGTAAAGTCTAGTAGCTTCCAAGATAAGTTCTTTGAATACTTCCCATTTTGAATTTGCTGTTGGTAACATCATCAGTTGATCCCACTGTATAGAATTTAAATACTGTCTCAGACCATCGTAGTCGCCTTTACAAAAGCAATAACCCTTCTCTTTACCCCTGATGGTAGTTACCTCTTTGAGTAAATCCCACTTCAGCACACTGTGATCACTTCCACCTAGTGGTTCATTTATCTTCAGATTCTTAATGCATGAAGAATCACTACTGATAATCAAATCAAGAGTATTCCTCCCTCTAGTTTCCTCCCGAACATGCTGATGTAGAAAACAATCATCCAATAAATCCACAAAAGCCTTGCTAGTGTGTGAGTGACCAACCCACAAATTCCAGTCAGTATCTGGGAAATTAAAATCCCCGATTATAAGACTCTCTGATTTACTGGCCCACTCTATTTCCCTGTACAGTTTCTTATTATACTCATCAGAGTCATTAGGCCTGTAGCACACTCCTACTCTCAATTTTGATCTCCCAATGCTTATGTCACACTAAACTGACTCGACACTGCACTGTCCAGTGATGTTGACTCGCTTCACTTCCTTAAATTTTGTGTTTCTTAACTAATAGCATAACCCCTCCTCCCTTCCTATCCTGTCTATACTTTCTGTAGACATTGTACTCCCCAAATTCCAGTTTTGCATTCCTTATATCTGTGTGACACCATGTCTCTGTTATCCCAACGATATCCACCTTTGATGCTTTGAGCAATACCTCAGATTCATCAAATTTATTTACCAAACTCCTAGCATTGGTGTACATGCAAGTATACATGCACCTGTTATTTTTCTTAGCTATCATAACATAACCCATGTGTTTACTTGTACCGCAATGACTCCCAGCACTCTCTGAAATATCCTGCATCTTGTTTTCCAGGCTTCTGCTCATTCCAATAAAAGCAGTGCAAGAATCATTTTCACCTCTGCCAGTGGCTATGGTTAATCTATTAGTCCTTGTATCCCCCGAAGCTAGCAGTTTTCCGACCCACCTAACACTGCCTTGATAGCATCAGTAAATATTCTTGCACCCTTTCTATTTAAGTGTATCCCATCCCTGTAAAAGCTGTCCCTTCTGTTAACAAGCACAGACCAGGCTGAGAAAAATTCTACCCCTTGAGCCTTGCCCAATCTTTCCAGGGCCGAATTGATCAACAAGGCTCTCATCATATACTCTCTCCTATCATATCTGGGTAGAATTGCAGACACTTTCAAATTCAACACTAATTCACGGCTTTTTTTCAACAGTGACCTGTACTTGTTAAGTAATTCTGCCGGTCTCCTACTCTTAATGTCATTAGTGCCAATGTGTACAACATTATCATCATTTGTGCCCTTAAAAGATGATATCTGCTCTACAACATCATCAACCTTTGCCCCTGGCAGACATACCCTTTTTACAAAGCATGTTCCCCGTTTTCCTGACAATAGAGTCACCAACATCTACTAGTTCCTGTTCTTTAAGATTTGTCCTAAATAAATGGCTGCCCCGATTAATCGGTGAAATCCACTGTATATTCAATTCAATTCAATTTTTTATATATATATATATATATAGACAAATGTATATTTTCAGTGTATTTGGGTAGGGGTGTTGACCTGTCAAGTGTAATTACTATTGAAAAAATTGAGAATGCCTGAAGGTAAAAGAAGATTACCTGAAATTAAGATTAACATAAAAATGGTAACAACGATGTTATTAGGACCCACTAAAGCACAGTGGGTCCTAGGACTTTAACTACTTTAAACACTGAAATATATATATATATATATATATTGCATTGGTCTTTCTTTCTTTTTCTTTTCTTTTTGTTAGTTGTTGGCGCATCGGCTTCTGTGGCCATAATACACCTCCCAAAGGTTTTTGCATTTTACTCTGATCCAAGGCCGAGGCGCGATTCGGACCTGCGACCTTTGTGTTGCCAGGCAGGCACTTTACCCACCTGGCTAGCCCAGTCGGCATTGCATTGGTACTCAAGAAGGTAAGGTAGTTCTGAGGAGTGAGGAGAATGTAACAGCTATTATAGCTAAAAGTAAGAAAAAAAGATAAAACAGTACTTGGAATTCTCTTCCAATAATATAATAAGTTGGAAAATGGAAAAAATAGAAATTAGTAAAAATTTATGGTGTAAAAAAGAAGTGCAAATGTAATCAATTTTTTTTTTTTTTTTTTGCTTTGGTAAACAGGATTTGTAACATCCACCCCTTTAATAGGACCCTAGAAGAGTTAAGAAGGTAAAGTTAGAGATAATGGTATGGAAGTAAGATGATGAAATCAGAGATAATTAATAATTGTAAATGGAAGAAATGGGAGAGAAGAAACCCTGTGGCTTTCTCTTGTTCACATTGCATATTTTGAAAAGAATAATTTCCATTTTATTCCACATAGTGATTATCTCGCTTCTCAGTCGTTTTGTAGTCCTGCTGTTGGACTTTGCCATTAATGCTTCCAGTTGCATTCTTAATATTAGCATCTGTGTGAGCACAGGGCCATCTGGCAGGATGGGGTCTAGCAAGGGGTAAGAGTCCTGCTGTTTGGGAACTGCAATGTCAGCTTGAGTGTTTGTTACTTCTTCCTGTTCCTACTGCTCTGAGAAGTTATTCTTGATTTTCCTATCACTCTTTGGGACCACCAGTTTATTATTCTTTTTTCTTTGTCATGGGAGTTAGTTTAAGGTCGTCCCTATCTTCAGTCTGGTCAGCAATCCGTGTGGCTCCAGTCTCAGTTAGTAAGATTTTTGTCTCTTCTTGTCATTCTTCTGTTGAGTCCATGATTTACGGATTAACGGGAAGAGTTTGGATTATCGGGTTTAATTTCTGCTGTTCTTGTAGAGGTTGGAAATGTCGCTGCTTGATATACACCACAAGTCCATGGGTCCAGTAGTTCCAAAGCAATCCCTTTGCAAGGTTTTTGGCTATTCCCACCAGTCATGTGGGAGGGGGGGGGGGAATACCCAGGTGAAAGAGTTGTCCCAGAGACTTGGAACTGATTTCTCCAGGGATTTTGGGGGCGCTAAGAATGATGGCAGCAGTAAGGACAATGTAGACTCTCCAGGAAAAATTGGTCCTTAGCCATGCTAGGCCTGTGGTCGGGAGGGGGAAGAAATTCAAATTCTGTGGTATTTCTCTATAAATGCAATTTTATAGCGGGAATCTCTCTCACTTTCAGAATCACCTAGGGAATCTCTCTCACTTTCAGAATCACCTACATTGCATGTTGGCTCATGCCCCATGGCCCACACTCCATTATCAGCATGGCATGCTAGTAAGTACCACTTTGACCCAGTAATTTATTTTAATTCCATCTCATTCTTTCTTCTCATTTCTTTTCTTTCTATCTTCAAATATTATTTCCTTAGTTTTTTTCACTTTTACTAGGTGTTATTATTATTTCTTCTGCCTCTGTAGGGTCAGCCACAAGGTATATGTCAGCTATCATACTCTTTTCCCACTTTTATTCACTTCTTTATTTCAATAATTTACATTGCACTAAGTATATTTTGTGTTCGAAACAGAGACCTTTTGCTTAACTGTTGCATTTCCCTTAGTTTTGGTGGTTGACTCCTTAAAAAAACACCAAAATCATCATAATTGCAACAATAAGTAATTTCACATTGCTAATTTCATATTTTTCTTACAGATACTTTCTTGTAATTTTACTGTGGATCCAACAGATAGTTCTTTAGACTAAACTTTAACCCCACACTAATTGGCTCTATATATTTTATCTATATATACACAAGGTGTTTCAAAATTATGTGAACAAATGTAAGATCATATTCTACATCTAAAAATAAGAAAAAAGTTCCCTATAAACATTTATTACAAAAGTCTATTTCGAAGATATTAATCATTAATCATAAATTAGAATACCATGTAAAATAGTATCTGCAAAAGTGCGGACACGAACAGCATTTGTATCATTTCACTATATGAATATACAAGAATTGTTCCACAAGATATAAATAAGTGTAGAAATGGTTACAGTTTAGTATTCTTTCCTTGTGCTTAATATATTATACATTTTATTTATACTATAAAAATTATTTTATTATTTATTTTTAAGGAACTTATGGAAGAAAATCGTGTTCAAATAATTGTTATAAATCCAAAATCTATTACAATGGGACAGCTCTATGGTCAGTTTGATCCTGTGTCTCATGAGTGGTCTGATGGTATTCTGGCAGTAAGTTACAGAGCTTTTGCCCAGTCACAGGTAAATCTGTAAAGTTGCCTAAATTATTAAAATATTTATATAATTTTAGATTTTTAGGTGGACATATTTAGCATTGGCATTAGTAGAGGCATATGATGCAAGAAAGCAAGCTTATTCAGCATCAGCCAAAAAAAAAAAAAAAAAAAAAAACACACACCACTCCCATTTCACCCCTCCGTTCTTTCGAAATACCTGTCCAGTTGAGCTTTAAATTTGTTTAGGCTATCAACTTCAACAACAAGTGATGGAAGTCGGTTCCACCAACCAACCACCCGCTGGCCAAAGGCAAATTTCCGCACATCTATCCGACATCCGTCCTTCCTCAATTTGAATTTATGCCCTCTGAGGTGATTATTCTGAGCAAGATGAAGAATCCCATTGGCATTGAGCATGCTCAAACCATTCAAAGCCTTGTACACCTCTATCAGATCACCTCGCCGGTGCCTAGTCTCCAGACTCTGTAATTTGCAAAACTTAAGCCTTTCTTCGTAAGAGCAACCCTTTGTTCCATTCACTAATCTTGTTGCCCTTCTCTTTACCCGTTCCAGCAGCTCTACATCCTTCTTGAAATAGGCCTCCAGACCTGTATACAGTACTCAAGATGTGGCCTAACCATTGCCTTATACAAGGGAATAATCACCTCCTTATCCCTGCTAGAAACATTCCTGTATATCATTGACAAGACACCATGAGCTACTCTTGCAGCTCGTCTGCACAGCTCAGAGAACTTCATACCTGCCTGCACAATTACCCCCCAGGTCCTTTTCATTCTCCACCACTGTCAGTGTAGTACCACAGAATTGATACGTTGCTCTGGGGTTACTGGTTCCCATATGTAGTACTTTACATTTGTCAATGTTAAACTTCATTTGCCACCTCTCAGCCCATCTATTCAACCTTTCCAGATCCTGTTGCAGCAGCATAGCATCAGTAGTGTCCTTAACAACCCTGCCAACCTTTGTATCATCTGCAAACTTGGACATTAAACTTGATATCCCATCATCAATATCATTCATAAACACTGAAATAACAACAGACCCAACACTGAACCCTGAGGAACTCCACTAATAACATTAGTCCACGTTGAGCAGTGTCCATTGATTACCACTCTCTGTCTTCTACCACTCAACCATCCCCTTATCCATAGCAGCAATTTGCCTCCAATGCCACACTGCTCCAATTTGTGCAGCAGTCTTCCATGTGCAACAGTATCAAAAGCCTTTCTAAGATCCAAATATATAATATCAAAGTTATTCCCTGCATCCAGTTCTTTTGTGACTACATCATAGTATCCAATCAAATTGGTCAGGCAAGACCTGCCCTTAACAAAACCATGCTGCGTCTGAGCTATAACTGAATTCTTGTCTAGATGATCCTGCAGTGCTTCTTTAACCAGTGCCTCCATTAATTTACCTGGAACAGAAGTTAAACTAACAGGTCTATAATTACTTGTGTCAGCCTTTGATCCTCCGTTGTGAATTGGGGTTACATTTGCACATCTCCAGTCTATGGGTACCTCCCCTGAGTCCAAAGAAGCTCTCATAATTATGGCTAGGGGTTTGCTTACTTCCTTTGCTGCCTCCTTTAATATAACTGGATAGATCCCATCCACCCCGGGTGCCTTTTTTATGTTTATCCTCAACAATTTCTCCTCCACTTTCCTCTCAGTTATTACAAAATCATCTAGCTCACTGCCAATGTTTACTTTATCTATGTCATTCTCTTTCCTGAATAACTCCTCATGCGTGAATGTAGATGCAAAATACCCGTTTAGATTGTTAGCCACCTGAGCAGGATCCTCAACTGTTGAACCATCAATATCCAGTGGACCAATCTGATTCATTCCTTTCCTTCTTGAGTTTAAATATGTAAAGAACTCTTTTCTGTTTTTCTTTGCATCCTTTGCCAAGGATTTTTCGTAGTCTGCCTTTGCCTGCCTAATCTCCTTTGTGACTTGGTTACAGACCAACTTATATCTATCATAGGCTTCAATGTCACCCATTAATATGTTAAGGTATTGATGAAACAGTGCAGTAGTTGGTAATATAACAGATAAAACAAGTCAAATTAAATTTGAATGGAAGTCCATTATGTGATTAGCATTAGTAGAGGCATATAATGCAAGAAAGCAAGCTTATGCAGCATCAGCCAAAAAAAAAAAAAAAATAAATAAATAAATAAACCTTCCCATTTCACCCCTCCATTCATTCCAAATGCATGTCCAGCTCAGCCTTAAATTTATTTAGGCTATCAATTTCCACAACAAAAGATGGAAGTCTGTTCCACCAACCAACCTCCCGCTGACTAAAGGCAAACTTAAGCACATCTATTCTATAACTGTCTTTCCTCAATTTGATGCATCAGTATTAAGTGTAAAATTATGGGTAAAGCATGCCATTTATGAAATATGCAGATTTAGCTTATGCTGACTTGTATATTTCAAAAATGGGGTCTTATGTTGCTAATGAGTATTTTAAAGAGTTCTGGTACTATTGCATAAGTCACATATTGCACCTGGAGAGCAGTGTGTGACTTCTGAAAGGTTTGTAGGGGAGTAACTGCTGATGCTATGCAAATCTCAAATTTTCCCTGCCATGGACTATTGTTTCCACTCTGGGGCAATAATCCCAAAATCCCTCTCTAAACTTTCAAACCCACACAAACTCACTCACCTCTCTGTTACAAGACAATTTATGCTGCATGCCCTTTCTACAGGCAATGTTCTTATGAATTGGCATCTGCAATTTTACCTGTTTCTTATAATCCATTCAGCAAAAAATGCCATGCCAATTATTTAGCATCCATTCACAGTTTAATTCTAGAATTATCAAATTAACTTTTTATCTTCCTGATTTATTGCTTCTGCTTTGTCCTTTGGAACATCTTTCCTTCTTTCCTTATGTATTTCCTGAAAATTATAATTTACAGAAATTCAATCACAACACAAGCAAGTATTTTCTATTCTTCTAACTCTACACATAGTAGCAGAGTAATTACAGGTTCCAGTACCCTTTTTTTTTTTTTTTTTTTTTTTTTTTTTTTTGAGATCACCTTGTGGGGAAAAGGAGCTGTACTGGTCTTATTTTGTCATATAATCCAGTTAATTTCATTAAATCAGCACTGGTTGTTGTTATTTGGTTTTTAGGAGCATTAGCAACTAAGGCCATATTGCTCCGGGGATATGCGGTGGTCATTCCCTGACCTTTCCACATCCTCTGTATTTGGTGGTCACGGGCTCGAACCCCGGTCTAATTAAGAAGCATGTGCTATGCACTGCTGCTTCTGCCCACCTGGCTACGGAGGCGCCAAATCAGCACTGGTGGGATTTTCACTAACAATAAATTTCACATGATAAGAAACAAAATTATCAGCAAGAAATTGCAGATCCCTCAATTCATTGATTGCGATCAAAATTCACTACAACAAATTCTTTTTGAGGGAATTTGTTGTAGTGAGTTATTGTGGATTTCTGTTGGAGGGGTGTTTGTGTCATGCTGTCAGCGGCACCAATGTTGGAGGGGACATTTGTCTGTCATGTCATGAGTCCAGTGTTACAGGGTTCTCTGGGCCTCTGTGTAGCTTAATGTATTGGTCTATTGGTAACATAGGACAATAATCTCGTATATCCTGAATATTTTAAAAGGGGGATCACCCCACCAATAAAATATCGCGATTTGGATTAGTGTTGTGTTTACATTAGAGACTTCAGTTATGCACATTGGCTTAAGATCCCTGATGCTCCAAAAACCTATCTTGATTCTACAACTGGTTTTTCTCTGGTGTAAATGAAGAGTTAGCAGAAAGAGACAATTATTTCAAACAAAACGTTTATTATAGCAGACTAATAAAACAAATATACATCACACTTTCCATCCGAGAAGATTTAACAGATTAAATATATGAGCATTTTAATATAACGTATGCAACATTTATGAGAATAAAACAACATAGTAATTAGTTATAGTGGTCACTTGCTTGAGCCCATATTATAGTAATTTCACCTAGGTAGCCAATGTTCAAAATTGAGAGTAGGAGTGTCCTATAGGCCTAATGACTCTGATGAGTATAATAAGATACTGTACAGGGAAATAGAATGGGCCAGTTTCACATAGGTAGCCAATGTTCAAAATTGAGAGTAGGAGTGTGAAATGGGAGTTTTTTTTTTTTTTTCTCCCCTGGTGATGCTGCATAAGCTTGCTTTCTTGCATCATATGCCTCTACTAATGCTAATGCTAACCAATAAGGGTTACTTCCAGAGCAATAAATCATTTCCATTGTAACAGTTCATATGTTGGTACATGTCAATTCCTGAAGTAAAATTCAAGAATTGATATTAGCTGTTCTTCAGTTGGACATCAGGTTAATATATGTACAGTATGAACCAAAGTCATGATAAGTTGATGAATGTTTTTGTTATAATCAAGTTGAACAATTTCTCTAATTATTATTGCTTGAATACACAGCTCTTATAATGTTTATTTCTTTGTGAATAGGCCTGGTAGAGCCAATGAGAGAGAGCAAGCTTTCCATGAAAGCCTACTCTTCAGTTTAAGGCACATCATTTATTTATTTCCCAAGAAAAATTTGTTATCTCCCCCCCACTTCCTGTATTGCATAATTTTTGAATATTTGAAATTTGTGAAAATCTGAAAATCCCTTTTGTGTTAATAAAATTCTGTTTTTTTTTGTTTTTTGAATCACTATATTAATATATTGAAGTTTGAATGCTTCAGTTATGCTTTCTCATAATCTTATTTCATGTTTCTTTTTTGCAAGTAACCAAACAAGTTTGTGATTACTAATTATCACTAATGCATAATTCATCAATGCACATTGCCACTTTTTTTCAATGGGGAAACTATAAGTGATATAGGATTTTGTTTTTCTTTTTGTTTGGCAAATTCAGAAAAAGTCTGTTTCCTTGCATCATTTAGCCATTATAATACTAATAATTATTTCATTATCTGCTTGAAAAATTTCCGTTATTTTTTGATGAAAGCCAGAATCATGAAATCTACCTGTTGCTCTTCAGCCAATAAGTAAATTTAGGCATACAGTAAAAAGAATGAGAAGTGAGCATTTTAATTAAAGCTGAAGAACTTTATAGCCCTTTCTCTTTCTTACAACTTTATAATGAACAGAATGAGGTACTACTTAAAAGTATGAGAATGGACACACAATAATGTTACTAGTAATGGTACAAATTTTCCAACCAGGTGATGACAGGGTATACTTTTCAGTAGTTTTTCCACTGTATGCCAGTCTGTGTTGCAGTAGTTACCTATGTACTGTGGAGCCGTTGAGTTTTAGTTATATGTACAAAGTGCTTTATAATTTTTTGAAATCAGTGAAAATCACAGAGTTTGCATGATTTTGTTTTAAGTTTGGAACATATGACATGTTATGAACAGTATTTGGAAAAGATACTTTATCAAAAGTGAAAACATTCAGATTATTTTTCAAGATTCAAAAACCACTTGTACTAACCTGTAAGTCTGGAAATTTCTGGCCAGTAACCAAATGTCTTTGAACTCCCCCCCCCCTTTACTTTTTGGATCTTGCTCCCTGTAACTTTGTTTCCAAAGATGAAATTAAAGTTCAAAGGAAAGAGATTTGTAAAATGATGTAATTATTACTTCCATGCCAGGAAAAATAATGGAGTCAATAGTTAAAGAAGTAATGCAAGATCATCTTGATAAAAGTGGTGCTATGAGGCATTTGCAGCTTGGATTTGTTAAAAGGAGATCGTGACTGGTCAATCATGATTAGTTACTGGCTGCTCTGAGTAATGGACCTGAATGCAAAGAATAATTTTGAGATCATTTATTGCTTATGGATTTTTTTTTTTTTTAATACCATACTTAAAATGATAATACTAACTGTTAACATAATCAGCACACATTCTGAAATATCTTTCAATAAAGTCAGATTTTCAAAAATATTTTATTGCCAAATGAAAGATGAGTAATTATTGTTAATAAATAAAAGAAAATAAAAGGTTAATTTAAAAATGAGAATTAGTAATACCTTTATGTACAGTGCTTGATTTTTAGTTTAGTTTGGTTATTAGTAACATCTTTTCCAATGTGTTACTTTATAAACTTCTTAAAAGACAGTATTTTCAATGTAGATTTTTATTGATGGAGGTCTGAGTCTGCCTTGTCTATGATATTTGTAAATGAAGTCGATCACAGCTGTAGTGGTCAGTTTTAAAGTGTGTTTAACATCCCCCCCCCCCTTTACAGGTAGTATTCAACTACTTATAGTTTATTTGACAGTTGGAATGTTCTTAGTTCTAACAGTCAGCTGATTGTTTGCCTATGTTACAGCATAGTGTAAATACTTAACATTTTATCTGGCTGTAATTTAAAATTTATTCATTGGAACTAAGCCTGTACAAACCACCATGAAAATATGTTTAAGAAAATTCAAAAATCATTAATATGTTGGTCATTATTAGCTAGAGATTGAGAGAGGAAAAGGGATAATGTGCCACCTCACTGAAGATTAAAAAATAATAATAATGGGTGGTACTAAGTGGGGCTCTGCTGTAGTCACTTTTCCTCTTCAAGAGCATCTTGTGGGATGCATGATGACTCTTCCTATGACTAACACCAGCCCCTTTCAAAATCAGCCATGTAGTAGGCAATGGCATACCACCACATTATTTGATGCCACAGAGATCATAACAAAACGAAGTCATCCCATCCTTCCACCTACAACTAGGTGGAAGGATGGGATTAGTGAACTTTTGGGCATGACGTTTTGCAATGCCACTCATATAGCATATGATCAATGCAGTTGGAGGATTTTGTTGGTGGCCACAACAGCTCCTCAGGGAACTATGTGACTGGAAGAAGAAGAAGAAGAAGAAGAAGAAGTTTAACATCCAGTGCTTAGCTAATTTATTCAGTAAATTCTCTTCCCACTGACAATTTTTTTTATTTATTTATATCATTAATAGTTAAGAGGAAAAAAGATCTATATCTAGATTTGATTACATTGATTTGCGACTCAATGAAAATTCCTTCTTTCAGTTATGCATCTGTTAAATTGAAAAACACTTCCCTTAGGTAGCAGAATCCTATAGACTGGTGATTAATCCAATTACCTTAAGATCCCCACAGACATTCCAAGCAAAGCCATGGTACTTTATTACACTAATGATCTGGGAAAAATTTCATGTGTTTCTTTCAATTCAACAGTGTGAAGTAGAGAAACTGATGGGAATGCATTTCTCTTGTGCTTTTGAACTTAATTTCAAGGAATCAATAAATATATGCTATTCATTAGGATTGTATTCAATTCCCAGTTTGTTCAGAAGACCACTAATATCTTTACAGAAACATATATTTTCTCTTATAATGAAATATTTGGAAAACACTGACATTTTCAGTATACTGTAATTTTAGTTCCTGCTTCAGTAACTTCCACTGTTACATATCATAGAATGGAAGTGGGGGTTATTCTGTCTGCTATTTAGATAAGTTCAAATAATGAACTAAGCCATTCAGCTCGTCTTGCTTAATTAAATGCCATGTGTTATAATTTTCTGGTTGGTAGTCCAAATCTGTTGAAGTGGATGGTCCAGCAAAGTCAGCAAATACAAGAATCCTCACTATTCATCACTAATTTCTTTACCCCCATGATTTTGGGGATTGGTATTGGCAGGTCTTCATTGTATGGAAGAGGCTTTATTGCACATGATATGTTGCTATATTTGATGTTGCGCTTGCTTTTTTCTGGACATCACTGATACTTTTGCAATTCAGAAATAGCAGTTGTCAATGTGGTTGCACAGTTCTTACCACAACATATGAACAGCAAAAGGCATACTTTTAATTTTCCCAGTTAGTCACGTCCTCAGATTTGTGACAGCCGACCGGGCTAGCCGGGTGGGTAAAGTGCCTGCCTGGCAACCCAAAGGTCGCGGGTTCGATTCCTGCCTCGGGCTTGGATCAAAGTACTGCAAAAACCTTGGGAGGTGCATTATGGCCACAGAAGCCTATAAGCCAACAACTACCAAAAAAAAAAAAAAAAAAATTTGTGATGCAGATAATACAGCATATATGTGGAGCCCAAGTTTTGTTCTGCTCACTATTCTTTCAACCTTTTCTTCCTCTGAGTTTTTGTTGTAAACCATACACACACATAGCAGAAATTGTCAGGGTGATCCAGATGCTCCCTTTGCTTCTGCTTAAACATTTTAACAATACAATGAAAAACACAGAAGAAAGAAACAATATGCATTAGATATATAGATAAACTGTATATGTACTCACGCTATAACTTCTCTTTCCATTACTGAAAGAGAAGTGGGAGAAGACAAACAGTGTTGAACATGTTATCCTCCTCAACGTTACTGCTATCTGTGAGCACATTCATATTATGGGTGAATACAAAAACCTGTATATACAGGGTGTCTCAAAAATATTGGTATAAACATTTAGGGGAGGTAGGTAACATCTAAAGGAATGTGAATCGCATAGGAACCCATAACCGGAAACGTCACAGGAAAGTAGTAGCAGAGGCACAAGAAGCACAAATGACACAAGACAGTAATTATTGGCAAACATTTATTTGACATAATATTGACAATGGAGTATGAGATGGATGCATTTCATGATGTTACAACAGATGCTCAAAGGTTCCACCATGGGACACGATGCATGTGCGACACCGATGCAGCATGGATTGGCGGACACGGTCGAACACACCTGGAGTTTCTTTGACAGTAGCAGCAGCGCAGACAAGTCTCGCCATGAGATCCATTTCCGTCTCCACAGGCGATTCATACACGATAGATTTGAGGGCCCCCCTCAAGAAATCAAGGCTCGATAAATCAGGTAAGCATGGGGGCCAGGCAACAGGTCCACCACGGCCAATCCATCAACGCCCAAAATGCCTGTTCAAATGGTCACGAACACACCTTCCATAATGGGCAGGTGTCCCATCATGTTGAAACCAAATGTTGTGTCTCACATTTGCTGGAACATTGTCAAGTAACCCTGGTAGAACTTGTTCAAGAAAGAGCCGATATTTAGCGGAGTTCATGCAGGATGGTAACAGGTATGGGCCAACTAAGCAGTCACCGACCATACCTGCCCACACATTTATTGCGAAGCGATGTTGTGCTGCATGGGGGTGCACACCGTGTGGGTTGTCGTGAGCCCACACACATGAGCATTATGCTGATTGAATAAGCCTCATCCATGACCAAAACATAGGCTGGAAAATTCAAGTCTTGAACACTTTCTTAGAGAAACCACTGTGCAAAAGTCATACGTGCAGGATGAACTTGGGGGAGCAGTAACTGAACCCTTTGGAGATGAAAGGGGTGTAAGGAATTGTCGTTCCAGACACGTTATATACTGCAACAAGACACTCATAAGGCAGAGGCAACGGCACGTGTGCTGGTAGTAGGATTATTCTGGACGGCATTCAACACACTTTCTTCCATGGCAGGAGTTTGTGTCGAATGTCGTCTGCCCGCACTACTCCTGTTACCTCTAAATGACCCATAATCGCACAAATTTTGATGCACACGCACAAACAAACGGTGGTCCGGTACATGTCTGTCTGGGAAGCGGTCTCTATAAATTCGTTGAGCGGCTCGTCCATTATCCTCTGCTAATCCATACACTAGGTGCATGTCTGCCAGCTCACAGTTCGTATATCGATGCATGCTCTTCGTGTGGCGACTACTGCTTGAATGAGTAAAGCAGAAATTTTTCCTCTTGCGAACTGATGAACAGCGCCATGTATCAACTTACGGTGATGTTTCTGGTTATGGGTTCCTATGCGATTCACATTCCTTTAGATGTTACCTATCTCCCCTAAATGTTTGTACCAATATTTTTGAGACACCCTGTATAGAAATTGTGATGTGATGCAAAATTTTAAGAATAATTTTTGAAATTTGTGCATAAAAATTGACTGCTGATATGTTAGTGAAGGTAAAAATCATGTTCATTAGTGTTAGAAATAGATAAATGAAACAGATTTTAAGTTTTCTTTCTTTCTTTTTTTTTGCCTAGTGAGCAAGCTTGCTTTCTTGCATAATTTTGCCATGAAGATGGACTTAAACTATAATGTTATGAACTTTTGTCAAATACCAAACTTGAATAAGCAAATGCTGAACTATTGAGTGTTTCTGCAAGCAGCATTTCAGTCGCCTTTCCATTAGGCATATTGCTTTCCTTATTGATGTAATTCTATAATATTTTTGTTATATAAAAGTTATAGATGAATTTGGCAGTGCCATTATTTTCTTAGTATTAGGCATGTTGTGATCACAGAATGCATTTTAAAATTTTCTGTATCTGATGTCTGTATAATCAAGTTTGCTTGTTGTGCTGTTAAATAATTGCTCTGAAAGTTTATTAGTATTTAGGTTAAGTACAAAATGCTATACTACTAATTGATTTTTACTAATGTTATATTTTGGTATGTTTTTTAAATTCTCTCTCTCTCTCTCTCTCTGTCTACTTTTAGACACCTGATCGAAAGTGGCTGATATTTGATGGTCCTGTTGATGCTATTTGGATTGAAAATATGAACACTGTTTTGGATGACAACAAGAAGCTCTGCCTGATGAGTGGAGAAATTATTCAATTAGCTCCAACAACAAATCTTATGTTTGAACCAATGGATCTTGAAGCTGCATCACCAGCAACAGTTAGCACACTTTTCCCCCTTTAATAACTTTTAATTAATACTTCTTTGATTTGTTTATGAATAGTGCTATATTTCTTTTTTTTTTTATTTCTCTGAGGAAGAGAAGTTGATGTCATTTTATTGTAAGGAAATGCCTGCATACAAAGAAGTATTTAGGGACATTTAGACTTATTTGCCTTGGATGGCATGGCACACAATTCACAGGGCTCACACCACAATCAGTTTACTAATACCTAATTAATAATTTATTTTTTTATTTTTTTTTTATGAAAACCCCAAACACAAGAGGTATTAGAACCTATAGTACTTAGTACTTTGGCACCTCTGTAGCCAGGTGGGAAGGAGCAGCAGTGCGTGGCACACGCTTCCTGATTACACCGGGGTTCGAGCCCATCACCACCAAATATGGAGGATGCAGAAAAGTCAGGGAATGACCACCGCATATTCACGGAGCAATATGGCCTTAGTTGCTAATGCTCCTAAAAAAAAACCAAAACAACAAGCAACAACAACTTAGTACTGTGCTTGGGTTGGAGGTTGAGGAGACGAGAGAAGGTATTTGTTGACATTAAATTTGAACTTCTGTAGACTGTCATTTTCAGGAAATACATATACAATTAATAAAATATACAATACAAAATTAATAAAATGCTGAAAAGAATTAAAATTACAGTGAATGTAAAAAAAGGACATGTGAACAACAATAAGACACATACACTAGAACAGGATATTCTGAACCAAGCTGGCGTGGGGGCTTTACTTAAATTTTATAATTCTCCTCTCAACCCTAATTTTGTTGGCAAAAGCAAATACAGTGGATTCTGGTTATTTGGGCCACCGGTTAATCGGGGCAGCCGTTTATTTGGGGCAAATCTTAAAAAACAGAACCCAATCGAGAAAATAACCAGGGTTTACTTCGCTTAATTGGGAGACAAAATGCCGTTTAATCAGGGCAGGAGACCGCAGCACTGGAGATTGCCCTTCGATTGTCTCCAACCGTACCACGTAGTTTGGTCGGATTTCTAGAGGTCACAACCATAAAACAATAAAAACAATTAGCGGTCACCTGTTTATTGGGCTTTTCTGTTAGTGCAATCTATCATAAACGGATAGTAAACTCGATCTTATTGAATTTGTGATAATACTGACAGCTGGAATTCTGTGGGTTATTATGGTAAAATGTGTTTACACTTTCATGGAATCTTCAATCATATAAAAAAAATAATTTTCAGAATCTTTTCTTCATTCCTATTTTTAAAGCTTTGTAACTCATTACTCCGTTCCTACTTGTGCGTATTGTGTTACTTGCAATTTGTGTGTGTGCCGTGTTTTTTGTTATTGATTGCTTATTTTTTTACTGTTTTAAATTTTAACCTCCACCCACAAATGTCAGTGAACAGAAATGTCAACTAGTTTAGTTAGTACATACATATTACAGTACGTATTAATTATTCCGATTATCACGTATATTCTTCCGAATTTCATGTATCATTTAATTTTTTAATTGGTAAGGTAATAAAGGGTAAATTTTTGCTTAATATATCTTTACTTTTATAGCCTGTGGATAATATTCCTCCTATTTTCGCTAATTAGAATCGCTGTTTAAAAGAATTAAAATTCAATTCACAAACATGATCACAATGACCGGCGCTTACTGCACATCGTATAGTGAACGGTACTTTACTATGGTGACTTCGTCATAATGTGATTTGATTGTACAATGAACCAATTGTAAAGGGGAGGTACATTGTATTTTTAACTACTGTATTTACGTGAAACTTCGGATAATTGGAGCAGCTGCTTAATTGGGTCAAAATGCACTAGTTCCGATGTGTCCCAAATAACCAGAATCGACTGTATATAATTACACTTCCTGTTTACATTTTAAAGAGAATTTTGCTTGCTCAAGACTGCTTGAATAATTGTAATCTTATATTTCATATCATCTTTGAAAAGAAGAGGATCTGTGCTCAACTTGTTAATTTTAGTGATAGGCCAGGAAACATCCTGTCTGTGAACTTCAGTCTACTATTTAACAGAGTTAGAGATGTGCCTAGCCTATCTTTAGGAGGGATTTTCGATCTGATAATCTCCCCAAATAATGGCACAGGTCAGCTATTATACTATTTCACAAGTTAGGGACTTGGCCAGAAGAAGACCTGAAATTGTTGTAAACTCAAAATTATTAAGCATCAGTATGCATAATAGTGAATAGGAAAAACCACTTTGTACATTCTTCCATTTTAACATATTGTATTCAGTAAGCAATATCCTTTTAATGTTTTAACAGGCAGTCATAGACAAATTTCTGAGGAATATAGAATCAAGGAGAAAAGAGATGATAATGTGTACTTTATGTTAACTCTACATTGGGCACATAGATTAAATTTTGTTTAATAATCTGTAATTTCTGAATAGAGAGAACTTTTAAGTGAGTGAATTAGAATCAAAAAGCCATTTTTGATTGACAATAAGTCAAGGTTTTTGTGAGCAGAGACTTTCGGAATAACCACAAGGTCAAGAACAAGAGAAAATGGATGGAAATGTGTTATGTATTTTTTAATGGTAATATGTGCCAACTTTGCAGAATTTAGTTGGACCATATTTGGAGAAATAGTTTTTTACTAGAGGTAAAATGCTGAGTTAACTGATTTAACTGAATTAACTTGTTAATGGCTTTCACACTGTTTCATGGAATGGATCAGATCTTGAGGTCATTCGCATATGCAATAAGGTACCTTTTGAACCAAGAGACATTGAACCAAGATACCTTTTGAACCAAGAGAGAGAGAGAGACATGTGTCAAAGCAGAAAAAAAAAAAGCCAAAGGACCTTAGTGGGGAGCAGTTCACATAGGTACTCACTGAGTCAAAGGCAGAAGCAAGGTATAAAAAGACCTGGGCTTAAATTGAATTGTGCATTTTGATTAACTGCTTCTATAACAAGAAAGGAAGTTTCCAAGCAGTTGGTGACTTTTGAAGATAGTTAAATATATGTCGAAATGATAGGAAAGAATCTGTTTAAGAACAGATTCTTCCCTATTATTCAAATGTCCCTTCTTCCCTAAAGAAATATCACTTGTATTTATTTTACTGTACTTTTCTTAAGAGAAGTTCTGTTCCTTGTTCTCATAGGATTCTTCCATGTGGACAGTAAGACTGATGAGAATAGATGGATGTTTGTTTCCATTGTGGTGTAATATAGCTTTTAGGCTTAATTTTGAAGAGCTGATGAAAAGTGTACATTCTTCTAGTTTATGCTCTCTTCTAAGGGCATCAAGTGGTCCATCAGCATCATTACAGTAGCAAAGTACATTCCATAGCAAAATATGAAGAAAGCTCTCTTTTGTCATTTATGAAATATAGGATTAAAGAGGCCTATGCGCTCTGGATTCATTATTAATATTGAATTACTGTGGACACAGAGTGAAACAGAGACAGAATAAATTTTGACCAGTTTAATAATAGGAAAAACACATGCATATATTAGATTAGATACATACAGAAAAAGCTTTTGGTTAATTTGTTAACTTTCCTCAGTCAAACTGACAGTTAAGAGTGGAACATGAGGGCGTGTACTGCCAATCATGTACGCAAACTGTGTGATTAATTGTTGTTGTTGGATGTTGAAGCCCGTGACTGTGATGCATGTGGACATTGCCAATGTTTGTTATTAATCAAAATGGTTGTTTCAATGATAGGGTGGACATGACGTCCACTGCTCCTGTTGACCGAGGTATTAGAGCAGGTGATGTTCAATGACTCCAACCAGGCATATCGTCGGTAGTGGTGGGACCTATCTACATCACGACATCGCGGTGTGGGTCAATGTCATGGTGGGTTGCCTAAACATGTTTGGCAATGGCTGAGTGTTCTACATCCGTTACGCGGATCGCTCTTTCGTGTTCCGAAAGACGTTTTCCCACTCTTTTCCTCTTGTATATTAATGACCTTCTTCCATTGACTGGAAATCCTATCCATAGTTTTGCCGATGATAGTACATTGCATTCCACTTTCCATTTTGAGAAATCTGCCCTGCTCAATCAGCTTAAACTTTTCGTAAATCTGCTACCAATTCCTTAAATGCCAATCTCCAGGTAATTCTCCAGTGGGGCAAAGACAACTTAGTTGATTTCAATCCTTCTAAAACTCAGTCTTGTCTTATATCTCGCAAAAAGGATTCTTCTGCTCCTATGCTTATCTTTGGTGACACTCCGATTTCTAGGCAAAATGATATATCTCTTTTGGGAATTACCCTGACTTCTAATCTCTCTTGGCACAAGCACATTACAAATATTGCTTCCTCTGCATCTAGAAAACTTGGTTTTCTCTTTCACTCTCGGTGTTACTTTTCTTCCAAACAGCTGTTCACTCTGTACAAATTGCAAATCCGCCCTACCATGGAGTGGCGGATTTAGCACTTGAGAGGCCCCAGGCGCAATTCAATTTTGAGGCCCTCCGCTAAATATTTTCAGTACCACTACATTGTGCACACGTTTTTACTATAGCACGCGCTCTAAATTTGGTGTTGCAGTTTTAATCATTTTGGTTGCGTAATTCTTTCATACATATTTTAACTAATGTTTAAATGAAAAAAATGACACAACTACCATCCCTCCCAAATCTAACATTAATACACAAAAACAACAAATCTCCAAACCAATGTTCATGTGCATAATTAAAAGAAATTTATTGCTTTTATAATTATTACTACTGGGGAACTGGCAGATCGACTACATAAATGTAGTCATCTGGTGTACCCACACAAATTAATTTCCTTAAATTTCCCAGTCCATTGTTAGCGTTCTACATACACATTATTTGGCATGGCACATTATCAACTTTCTATTCCTTATACTGTAGATATAAATATATTAGGTGGCCGTCAACAAGGTTGATGGCCACCAGTTTGGGAAGCACTGTCGTAGACAACAGTAAAAACATTATTAAAAATAAAAATATTATGGAATCTCTAAACAAAGAACAGGATCTAGTGGAAATTTGACTCATTTCTGAAACGCAGCTGATAAAATGATTTTCAAATAACGCGAGAAAAAAATTAATTCCCAATTATCACTTGCTATAAATGCCACACCTTGTCAAACAATTCAGTTTTGATAAATACATAAGAAATACATAAGATATTACAGATACTTACTTGATAACAAAACAAAACTACTCCTACACAAAAAGCCGTGAATTAGGGTTGAATTTGAAAGTGTCTGCAATTCTGCCCAGACACGATAGGAGGGAGTATATGATGAGAGCCCTGTCGATCAATTCGGCCCTGGAAAGATTGTGCAGGGCTCAAGGGGTAGAATTTTTTTCAGCCTGGTCTGTACTTGTTAACAGGCTGCTTCTACAGGGATGGGATACACTTAAATAGAAAGGGTGCAAGAATGTTTGCTGATGCTATCGAGGCAGTGTTAGGTGGTTCGGAAAACTGCTAGATTGGGGGGATACAAGGACTAATAGATTAACAGTAGCCACTGGCAGAGGAGAAAGTGATTCTTGCACTGCTTCTATTGGAATGAGCAGCAGCCTGGAAAATAAGATGCAGGATATTTCAGAGACTGCTGGGAATCATGGGGGCACAGGTGAACACATGGGTTGTGTTAGGGTGGCTAAGAGGAAGAGCAGGTGCATGTATACTTGCGTGTACACCAATGCTAGGAGTTTAGTAAATAAATTTGATGAATTTGAGGTATTGCTCAAAACATCAAAGGCAGATATTGTTGGGATTTCAGAGATGTGGTGTCACACAGATATAAGGAATGCAGAACTGGAATTTGGGGAGTACAATGTCTACAGAAAGGATAGACAGGATAGGAAGGGAGGAGGGGTTATGCTATTAGTTAAGAAACACATAAAATCCAAGGAAGTGAAGCCAGTCGACATCGCTGGACAGTGCAGTGTCGAGTCAGTTTGGTGTGACATAAGCATTGGGAGATCAAAATTGAGAGTAGGAGTGTGCTATAGGCCTAATGACTCTGATGAGTATAATAAGGAACTGTACAGAGAAATAGAGTGGGCCAGTAAATCAGAGAGTCTTATAATGGGGGATTTTAATTTCCCAGATATTGACTGGAATTTGGGGGCTGGTCACTCACACACTAGCAAGGCTTTTGTGGATTTATTGGATGATTGTTTTCTACATCAGCATGTTCGGGAGGCAACTAGAGGGAGTAATACTCTTGATTTGATTATCAGTAGTGATTCTTTATGCATTAAGATTCTGCAAATAAATGAACCACTAGGTGGCAGTGATCACAGTGTTCTGAAGTGGGAGTTACTCAAAGAGGTAACTACCATTAGGGGTAAAGGGAAGGGGTATTGCTTTCGTAAAGGCGACTACGATGGACTGAGACAGTATTTAAATTCTATACAGTGGGATCAACTGATGATGTTACCAACAGCAAATTCAAAATGGGAAGCATTCAAAGAACTTATCTTGGAAGCTACTAGGCTTTACATACCAACTAAGAAATATTGTTCAAGGTTTAGGCCTAAATGGATGTCAGATGAACTAATGAGGCATATGGCAGAGAAGAAAAATGTATGGGATACATACAAATTAACACGTGACATAGAAGCATATGATAGATACAAGTTGATCTGTAACCAAGTTACAAAGGAGGTTAGGCAGGCGAAGGCAGATTACAAGAGATCCTTGGCAAGGGATGCAAAGAAAAACAGCAAAGAGTTCTTTACCTATGTAAACACTAGAAGGAAGGAGATGAATCAGATTGGTCCACTTGATATCGATGGGTCAACTGTTGATGACCCTGCTCAGGTAGCTAACAAACTAAATGAATATTTTGCATCGACATTCACACATGAGGAGTTATTCAGCGAGGGGAATGCCAGAGGTGTATTCAACTCTAGCAGTAAGCTAGAGAATCTTGTAATAACTGAGAGTAAAGTGGAGGAGAAATTGTTGAAGATAAACACAAGAAAGGCACCTGGGGTGGATGGGATCTATCCAGTTATATTAAAGGAGGCAGCAAAGGAAGTAAGCAAACCCTTAGCCATAATTATGAGAGCTTCCTTGGACTCAGGGGAGGTACCCATGGACTGGAGATGTGCAAATGTGACCCCAATTCACAAAGGAGGATCAAAGGCTGACACAAGTAATTATAGTCCAGTGAGTTTAACTTTTGTTCCCGGAAAATTAATGGAGGCACTGGTTAAAGAAGCACTGCAGGATCATCTAGACAAGACTTCAGTTATAGCTCGAACACAGCATGGTTTTGTTAAGGGGAAGTCTTGCCTGACCAATTTGATTGGATACTACGATGCAGTCACAAAAGAACTGGATGCAGGGAATAACTTTGATATTATATACTTGGATCTTAGAAAGGCTTTCGATACTGTTGCACATGGAAGACTGCTGCACAAATTGGAGCAGTGTGGCATTGGAGGCAAATTGCTGCTATGGATAAAGGGGTAGTTGATGGGGAGAAGACAGAGAGTGGTAATCAATGGACACTGCTCATCGTGGACTAATGTTATTAGTGGAGTCCCTCAGGGTTCAGTGTTGGCTCCTTTATTGTTTTCTGTATTTATAAATGATATTGATGATGGTATATTAAGCTTAATGTCCAAGTTTGCAGACGATACGAAGGTTGGCAGGGTTGTCAAGGACACTACTGACACTGTGCTGCTGCAACAGGATCTGGAAAGGTTGAGCAGATGGGCTGAGAGGTGGGAAATGAAGTTTAACATTGACAAATGTAAAGTACTACATATGGGAAACAGCAACCCCAGAGCAACGTATCAACTCTGTGGTACTACACTGACAGTGGTAGAGAAAGAAAAGGACCTGGGGGTAATTGTGCAGGCAGATATGAAGTTCTCTGAGTAGTGCAGATGGGCTGCACTGCTCAGACGGGAGTGGTCAGGCCTCATTTCAAGAAGGATGTAGAGCTGCTAGAACGAGTACAGAGAAGGGCTGGCAACAAGATTAGTGAATGGAACAAAGGGGTGCTCTAAGAAGAAAGGCTTAAGTTTTGCGAATTACAGTGTCTCTAGACTAGGCACCAGCGAGGTGATCTGATAGAGGTGTACAAAGCCTTGAATGGTTTGAGCATGCTCAATGCTGATGGGATTCTTCCTCTTGCTCAGAATAATCACCTGAGAGGGCATAAATTCAAATTGAGGAAAGACAGATGTTAGGATAGATGTGCGGAAATTTGCCTTTAGCCAGCGGGTGGTTGGTAGGATGGAACAGACTTCCATCCCTTGTCGTGGATGTTGATAGCCTAAATAAGTTTAAGGCTCAGCTGGACAGGTATTTTGAATGAACAGAGGGGTGAAGTGGAAGTGGTTATTTTTTATTTATTTATTTTACTTTATTTTTTTTTTTTTTTGGCTGACGCTGCATAAGCTTGCTTTCTTGCATCAAATGCCTCTACTAATGCTAATACACTAAAACACCAAACTCTAGTAATTTGTAACAGATTCGTGAGTGAAATGTTAGTTCTGAAAGCTGTTAAAAAAGACTATGCTCTGTTACATATGAGCCAGCGCAGTAGTGATTTCAGAGGCTTTAAAAGACTACTGCTCTTGCTTATTGGTTCCCAATTAGCATTAGCATTAGCATTAGCATTAGCATTAGTAGAGGCATTTGATGCAAGAAAGCAAGCTTATGCAGCATCAGCCAAAAAAAAAAAAAAAAAAAAAAAAAAAGTAACATAAATAAATAAAAATAACCACTTCCACTTCACCCCTCTGTTCGTTCGAAATACCTGTCCAGCTGAGCCTTAAACTTATTTAGGCTATCAACTTCCACGACAAGGGATGGAAGTCTGTTCCACCCACCAACCACCCGCTGGCTAAAGGCAAATTTCCGCACATCTATCCTACATCTGTCTTTCCTCAATTTGAATTTATGCCCTCTCAGGTGATTTTTCTGAGCTAGAGGAAGAATCCCATCAGCATTGAGCATGCTCAAGCCATTCAAGGCTTTGTACACCTCTATCAGATCACCCCGCTGGTGCCTAGTTTCCAGACACTGTAATTTGCAAAACTTAAGCCTTTCTTCGTAAGAGAACCCCTTTGTCCCATTCACCAATCTAGTTGCCCTTCTCTGTACTCGTTCCAGCAGCTCTACATCCTTCCTGAAATGAGGCCTCCAGGCCTGTATACAGTACTCTAGGTGTGGCCTGACCATTGCCTTATACAAGGGAATAATCACCTCCTTATCCCTGCTAGAAAAATTTCTATATATCATTGACAATACACCATGAGCTACTCTTGCAGCTCGTCTGCACTGCTCAGAGAACTTCATATCTGCCTGCACCACCACCCCCAGGTCCCTTTCATTCTCTACCACTGTCAGTGTAGTACCACAGAGTTGATACGTTGCTCTGGGGTTGCTGTTTCCCATATGTAGTACTTTACATTTGTCAATGTTAAACTTCATTTGCCACCTCGAAGCCCATCTGCTCAACCTTTCCAAATCCTGTTGCAGCAGCATAGTGTCAGTAGTGTCCTTGACAACCCTGCCAACCTTTGTATCGTCTGCAAACTTGGACATTAAGCCTGATATACCATCATCAATATCATTTATAAATACAGAAAACAATAAAGGCCCCAATACTGAACCCTGAGGGACTCCACTAATAACATTAGTCCACGATGAGCAGTGTCCATTGATTACCACTCTCTGTCTTCTCCCCCTCAACCACCCCTTTATCCATAGCAGCAACTTGCCTCCAATGCCACACTGCTCCAATTTGTGCAGCAGTCTTCCATGTGCAACAGTATCAAAAGCCTTTCTAAGATCCAAATATATAATATCAAAGTTATTCCCTGCATCCAGTTCTTTTGTGACTGCATCATAGTATCCAATCAAATTGGTCAGGCAAGACTTCCCCTTAACAAAACCATGCTGTGTCCTAGCTATAACTGAAGTCTTGTCTAGATGATCCTGCAGTGCTTCTTTCACCAGTGCCTCCATTAATTTTCCGGGAACAGAAGTTAAACTCACAGGTCTATAATTACTTGTGTCAGCCTTTGATCCCCCTTTGTGAATTGGGGTCACATTTGCACATCTCCAGTCAATGGGTACCTCCCCTGAGTCCAAGGAAGCTCTCATAATTATGGCTAAGGGTTTGCTTACCTCCTTTGCTGCCTCCTTTAATATAACTGGATAGATCCCATCCACCCCAGGTGCCTTTCTTGTGTTTATCTTCAACAATTTCTCCTCCACTTTGCTCTCAGTTATTACAAGATTCTCTAGCTTACTGCTAGAGTTGAATACACCTCTGGCATTCCCCTCGCTGAATAACTCCTCATGTGTGAATGTCGATGCAAAATATTCATTTAGTTTGTTAGCTACCCGAGCAGGGTCATCAACAGTTGACCCATCGATCTCAAGTGGACCAATCTGATTCATCCCCTTCCTTCTAGAGTTTACATAAGTAAAGAACTCTTTGCTGTTTTTCTTCGCATCCCTTGCCAAGGATCTCTCGTAATCTGCCTTCGCCTGCCTAACCTCCTTTGTAACTTGGTTACAGATCAACTTGTATCTATCATAGGCATCCGTGTCACGTGTTAATTTGTATGTATCCCATGCATTTTTCTTCTCTGCCATATGCCTCATTAGTTCATCTGACAACCATTTAGGCCTAAACCTTGAACAATATTTCTTAGTTGGTATGTAAAGCCTAGTAGCTTCCACGATAAGTTCTTTGAATGCTTCCCATTTTGAATTTGCTGTTGGCAATATCATCAGTTGATCCCACTGTATAGAATTTAAATACTGTCTCAGTCCATTGTAGTCGCCTTTACGAAAGCAATACCCCTTCCCTTTACCCCTAATGGTAGTTACCTCTTTGAGTAACTCCCACTTCAGCACACTGTGATCACTGCCACCAAGTGGTTCATTTATCTGCAGATTCTGAATGCATGAAGAATCACTACTGATAATCAAATCAAGAGTATTACTCCCTCTAGTTGCCTCCCGAACATGCTGATGTAGAAAACAATCATCCAATAAATCCACAAAAGCCTTGCTACTGTGTGAGTGACCAGCCCCCAAATTCCAGTCAATATCTGGGAAATTAAAATCCCCCATTATAAGACTCTCTGATTTACTGGCCCACTCTATTTCTCCGAACAGTTTCTTATTATACTCATCAGAGTCATTAGGCCTATAGCACACTCCTACTCTCAATTTTGATCTCCCAATGCTTATGTCACACCAAACTGACTCGACACTGCACTGTCCAGCGATGTCGACTGGCTTCACTTCCTTGGATTTTATGTGTTTCTTAATTAATAGCATAACCCCTCCTCCCTTCCTATCCTGTCTATCCTTTCTGTACACATTGTACTCCCCAAATTCCAGTTCTGCATTTCTTATATCTGTGTGACACCACGTCTCTGAAATCCCCACAATATCTGCCTTTGATGTTTTGAGCAATACCTCAAATTCATCAAATTTATTGCAAATCAAATTATATCAAATTAGTTGCAAATAGTTTTGAACTGCCTCTGCGAACAAATCTAATATCGTTTCTTGAGCAATATCGTCACAGGGTTCTTCACTTGTGAAATTACCTCCACTAAGAAAAAAACTGAAAGTGTTTAATTTAAGCATTAATGATAATATGTATTCTACTTCAGATTCACTTAGTTCGCATAGATATTTCATATAATATGTAGGGATATTCGCATAAGAGTTTACTAACTTCTCATATTAAATTATAGTTTTATTCAGTAACGGTAATAAAGATGAGTGTAAATATTTAAAATGAAACAATTTTATTTTTTTTTTGAGACCTGAGATTTAAGGCCTCCTCGATTTAAATTTCCACATAGGCACACGAAGCGCCTGTGTGGAAATCTGCCACTGCTACCATGGAATATTGTTCCCACATCTGGGGTGGTGCCCCCAAAACCTCTCCGGCTTCTTGATTCCATTCAGAAGAGGGCAGTTAGGTTAATTAATGATTCATCTCTAACAGAGTCTCTCCACTCGCTGTCCTGTAGAAGCCAACATCCATTTACTGTCCAACTTCAAACTCACAGAACCAACTTTTCTTCTTCCTCATTTATTCATTCAACTGCCATTTTCTGGAACAACCTTCCTTCGTACATATTTCCTGAAAATTACAGTCTACAGAAGTTCAAGTCGAGTGTCAACAAATATCTTCTTTCATCTTCTCAACCTTCAACCCAAGCACGGTACTAAGTACTATAGGTTCTAATACCTCTTGTGTTTGGGGTTTACATAAAAAAAAAAAAAAAAAAAAGAAAAGCCCCCCTGCTACAATTTGACAACCTTCTAGCATTTTCAATCCTTAATAACTCCTCATGTGTGAATGTAGATGCAAAATACAGACATGCATAAGTTTGCCTTCAGCCAGTGGGTGGTTGATTGTTGGAATGTACTTGTATTTGTTCTTGTAGAAGTGGGTAATTTGAATAAATTCAAAGAATAACTAGAGAAACTATTACATGGACAGGTGATGTGGGAAGGGTTTTTTTTTTTGCCAATATTGTATAAGCTTGCTTTCTTGCATTATTTTCCACTACTAATACTGATATTCTTTTGAATTAAGTTCACCTCCCTTAATCATCAGTAGTAGTTAAGAAATGTCATATGGTTATCAGACTTTGGTGATGAAGTTTTTTTTATGCACAAAATCATTAAATCGACACTGGATTTGTTGTAGCTTTGCCCATTTCCTGTCTGCCATTTTGGTGAACATGTAATTCGCACAACATTGAATGGCACCCTTTGACCTAGTAATTGAATTAAAATGTATCCTGAAAAGGAATAATGTTTATAATAAGAATTAGATTATTCCATTGTTACCACTATTATTTATCGTCAGCATCATCATGGGTTGGCATAGTGGTTAATGACAGTATTTATGGTCTGCTTTTCCAATAATAATATAATCTTTATTGTGTACAAAGGATGTATACAATTTACCCTTCACGGCAGGAATGCCAGGGGCTTCACATTGGCTAACACCTGTATAAATTAGTTGGAAGGGCTGAAAAGCAGCAGTTCAGGTTTAACATTGATAAATGCATACATTTGGCTAGGATTAATCATAAAATAACATACCAATTGGTACTACTACACCCAAGATGGTGGAGAATGAAAGAGACCTAGGGGTAATTGTACAGTCTCAAATGAATTTCTCTGAACAGTGCAGACAGACTGCTAGAACATCATGAGTTTCTGTCAATGATATCAGGAATTTTACCAGCAGGGACAAACAAGTTATTATCCCGTTGTATAAGGCAATGAGACATTGTATAACAATTGAATAATCCACACCTTGAACACTGTATGCATGTTTGGAAGCCTTGTTTGGGAGAAGATGTAGATTTGTTGGAATGAATGTAGAGAAGAAAAAGAATATTAGGCAGGAGCACAAAATGGTGTGCAAGCCAAAAAATACTCTGTGATTGCAGCAATTGGAAACTAGGTACCTGCAAGAAAACTTGATTAAAATGTTTAAGGGTTTAATCAGAGTGAGTAAATGCTGATGCCATCCTTATTCTTTCTTGGATGCCATACACAAGTGGACATAAATTTAAATTGTGAAAGGATGGTTGCAAGTTAGATGTGGAGAAATTTTCTTTCATCCAAAAATAATTGATTGTCAGAATGAGCTTCCACCTGGTGTTATGGAAGTGGGTAGTTTGAAAAAATTTAAAGGATTATACAAATTATTAGAAGGGATCAACAAATGCTGTATAAGCTTGCTTTCTTCACATCATTTTGCCAATACTAATATATTAGTAAAACCCAGTTGTATCTCAGTATGAGGTGTAAGGGGTAGACTCTTTGCCATGTCATATAATTTTGGGTTAGATTTGGTTCATTTATTTAGTGTTGGGATATCTAAGGCTACAAGAGTATTATAATTATATCAGACCTTATATATTTAAACTATTATCAATTTTGTAACAAATGTTATTTCAGAATAATATATATGGAATCATCAGTATATACTCTTGAAGAATATATTTTTTAAAATTTTATTTTTATTGTAATACACTAATGTGTGGTGACCAGATAAATTTATCAAGTGAATATGTCTTATTGGCAGGTTTCTCGCTGTGGAATGATATACATGGAGCCATCTGCCCTTGGTTGGAGACCTTTCTTGACATCTTGGCTAAATACATTGCCTGCTGTACTTGATAACCACAGAGAACTTTTAACTGATTTATTTGAGTATTTCTGTCCTCATCTTATAATGTATGTCGTTAAATGTTCTGTTAAGGTATATCGGTGTTTTAAATTTCTTTTAAACTTTTGTTCAGCTTTAACATATTTTTACTATATTTTTATATAGAGTGGCCTGAAAGCTATATTAATTTTGCTTCAATTTTGAAAAATATTAGCTTCTTTCATTTAAAGTGTTGCAGAGTGATATCACAAATCAGTGATTGATTTGTTGTGATTTTCTGAACAGTGAACATCATTTCCAATTGATGCCAGCATAATGCAACTTTTAGGCCATCTCTATATCAGTTTGTCAAAACAATGATTTGTTTGTTTGTCTATTTAAATTTGGATTATAACTTGGAAGTAACTAGGCATCTTTTCTACGTTGAGTAGTTTGATAAGTGATTTTAATTTATTTTATATAATAAGTTAGATTTTATATAATAGTATTTTTAAAATTTGACTATAAAATTATAGGGAAATTATCTTTTTATTTGAATTCTGAAAAGAATTGGAAATCAGAGAATGAATTATTAACTTGCAAAAAAAAATAACAAGAATTCTGAGATTTATTGAGAACAGTGATATAAAGTATTATTGATTGTAAACTTTATTAATATATTTCAAATGGAAGCAGCTGAGCTTATTACAAATGCTTGTGTAGAGGGTATCTCTTTCAGTGCTGATTTTGAATGTGCAGCCTGTTTTTTCAAAGCACTCTCAGTTCAAAAGATATTTCATATTTTAATTTTTATGTACTTAGACCAAAACCTATCTGTTCATATTAGTTGCTACTGATTGAAACATTCTGGAGTCAGAAATTTATACTGCAGTAGTCAGTTTCTAGACTATTGTACTTCCACCTGCACCCTGCATATCAGATAGATATATAAAGAAAACCTCCTAGACAAGTCAAACAGTCAGAGTTATGTGTGTGAGTTAAGATTATATATTAGTAAACTACAATAGGCACTGCTCTTCTTGGACCAATGATATTAGCATAATCCACCAGGGTTCAGTGCTCAGCTCATTGTTGTTTTCTATATTTATTAATGATATCGATGAAGGCACATCAGGGTTAATGTCTAGGTTTGTAGATGTAGATAATATGAATGTTGGCCGGGTAGTTAATCAGAGTAATCAGTGTATGCTACTGCAGCAAAATCTAGACAAATTAGGCAGATGAGCTGAGAAGTGACAATTGAAGTTTAATATTGACAAATGCAAGATAATTCATATGGGTAGCAGTAATCCCAGATTAATATACCAACTGTATGGTACCACACTCAGGGTAGTGCAGAATGATAAAGACCTGGCAGAAATTGTGCAGTCAGATATCAAGCAGTGGAGACAGGCTGCCAAAACAGCTCTTTATTTTTTTTTTGGTTAGTTGTTGGCGCATCGGCTTCTGTGGCCATAATGCACCTTCCAAAGTTTTTGCATTTTACACTGATCCAAGCTCAAGGCGGGATTCAAACCCCCGACCTTTTGGTTGCCAGGCAGGCACTTTACCCACCTGACTAGCCCGGTCGGCCCAAGACAGCTCATAGGGCTCTGTCAATGATATACAGGAATTTTGCCAGAAATTTTGAGGAGCTGATTATTCCATTGTATAAAGCAATGTTTAGGCTACCACTTGAGTTAAGAAGGTCACTAAATAAGAGTCTTGGCCTCCTTAACTGCATATAATCACATAATTTTAGGTTTTCTCCAGTTAATTTTGTGATCTTTAAGATTTATAGTAAATTACATATCAGTTCTTTGAAGCAGTTTATTCTTAATTATTGTTATTGTGTTGTATATTAGCTTTTAGCACAATCATAATTAATTCAGAACTGATTTTCTTCAGTAAATAAAGACTTATCTGTGAATTATCCTTCGTACTTAGAAACGTTTCAGGTTTCCATCTTTATATGCAACAAAATTATAGGGGGTTAGAGGGGGGGGGAACTATGGCAGTAAAATTATATATATATATAAAAAAATCCAGTAAACTTCCCCAGTGCTTAATTAAAATGAGTTATCTTTTCAGGTTATTTCCATTATTTCTCCACAATTGTGGAGTAACAGTGGTTTAACTTGTATTTATCTCTTAACAATAAACTTCATTTTCCATTTCATTTTATTTCATATAACATAAAAACAATGCTAAGGTTGACCATAAAATAAGAAAAAAACAAGAAGAAGGTGATGGAACTGTGAAGGAAGTTTATAGCAATGTGCCTTCTGTATACAATAAAGGGTTCTTCTTCTATATGCATACAGGAGCAATCCCAAGTAGAGGCCCTAGCTCTCTCCCCATATGATCAAAGTAATGTAGATTTTTTTATTGCCACATGATTATTAATAATAAAGAAAGAATACAGCTTTAGCACCCTTTAACTGCATTAGCCCCTCCTTTAGAAAATCTTGGTATTCCCACTGTGTACACACAAACAACAAGATTTTGACTATTCTCTTAGGTCTCACCTTAATTTGGTGTGGTTACATATGGCAATCTTCAAAGTGTTATGAATACAAATCCAAAATATGTCTGTGGAAAACATAAATTAGTCAAAAATACAAAAATCTGCAGAGTACTGACATTCCTGCTTACAACACTGTATAAGTGGTATTTACTAATGAGTCTACCACTCAGTTTGGGAATTACTGTCAACTAATAGCACACATACATAGGCCTAAATAACAATTTACAAGTGCCTGATTAATGTTTTTTCATTTAACTGGTTACTTAAGCCAATATTTATTGAGGCATAACCATTAGCATGCATTTTAGTCATCAAAATTATTTGTTATTAAAGGAAATAATGATTTAAATTTAATGTAAAAATGATTTTAATACATCTTGTGTAATTTGTGAAAGTCATAGTATAGAATTGTTTAGTTGTGGTTTTTCCTGTTTTATGAATATATGTGTTCACCCCTCTAACCAAAGAGGAAGAAGCTTCTCAGAAACACTTGGGAATGCTTAACTGCAATAATTTCAGATGAATTTTAATGACTGAATTTTCCCTAGCATTATGCAATCCAAGTATTCATTCTGTCACTGTGTTGCTCCACTCAAGAGGTGCCTCCGTAGCCAGGTGGGCAGGAGCAGCAGTGCGTAACACGCTTCTTGATTAGACTGAGGTTCGAGCCCGTGACCACCAAATACGGAGGATGCGGAAAGGTCAGGGAATGACCACCACATATCCCCGGAGCAATATAGCCTTAGTTATTAATGCTCCTAAAAACCAAATAACAAATAAACAAACAGCTCCACTCAAGTGACTAAATCAGTTGGTTCATTCACAGTATTGTATATCCCTGTCTTGCTCTCAATGTCAAAATGCTGCTGATTAAACTAGATTTTAATTAAGCATAAGGTTCACTACTACAATAGATTTTATGTAGTAGTACTATTCTGTCCCCTTATTTATATTTATATTTTTTTAACCCTCAGGAATTATCACCAACATCAGATATAAACAGGGTACATTCACTTATGAGTTTGATGGATACCTTATTTGATGACTTTATGGATGAAAAACTAGCACCAGAAATTCCTGAAGATTTTATTATTGTATATTTAGAGGTGAGCATTAGCATTATAATCCTTCTAAACTTATTTTTCAGTCAAACAAATTTATTTGAGTGTTTCTTTCATACAAATTAAGTTTATGTTACCTCAAAATCAATGAGAATAAACAGACTTATACTTAGTAAGATGTTCATACTGTTTGTACTAGATAAGTAATTGAGACCAGGCTGTGATGCATCAGAATTACTTAGATTGGTTACCTGTACATTCTGAAAGATGGCAAGTGAAGTTTAATCCTACTAAATGTAAGGTTTTGCATTTGGGAAAAGTCTCTTAATCTGGGAGTGACATATAGATTAAGGAACATGGAATTAAGGGCGGTTTAGGATGAGAAAGATGATATGCAAACTTATATAGCATCAACTGAAATGCACGCACTTCAGCCATCCTTGCTCTCCAAGGATTTGTCTAATTCTTCCTTGAATTTATTCAAACTATCCACTTCCACAACAACAGAGGGAAACTTATTCCAACAATCAACCACTCGCTGGCTGAAGACAGATGTCTGAACGTCTATCCTGCAAACAGCCTTCTTCAAATTAAATTTATGTACCCTTGTGTGTAGCCTCAGCAAGAGGAAGAATGCCATTCACATTCACCTTAAACCCTCAATCAGATCATCCTGCAAGTGACTAGTCTCCAGATGCTGCGATTTGCAGAACTAAAGCCTTTCAAGGTAAGGGCATCCTTTTGTTTTCTTCACAAATCTGGTTTCCCTTCTCTGCACCCATTCCAGCAGATCTACATCTTTCCTAATGTGAGGCCTCTAGACCTGTATACAATACCCTAGATGTGGCCTAACCATGGCCTTGTACAAAGGGATAATCACCTCCTTATCCCTGCTAGCAAAGTTCCTGAATATCATTGACAAAATCTCATGAGCTGTCCTGGCAGCACATCTGCATTGCTCAGAGATTTTCTTATGTGACTGCACAATTACCAAGATCTTTTTCATTTTTATACTACCCTGAGTGTAGTTCCACACAGTTGATAAGTTACTCTGAGTTTACTGCTACCCATGTGCAGTACCTTGCATTTGTCACTGTTAAATTTCAACCATCATTTTTTAGCCCATCGACCTAATTTTTCCAAATCTTATTACATTACCTATCGTCATTACTGTTGTTGACCATCCTGCCAACCTTTGTGTCATCTGCAGACTTTGACATTAAGCCTGATATACCTTCATCAATATTATTAATAAATATTGAAAACAACAATGGGCCCAGCACTGAACCCTTGGGAACTCCACTGATAACATTAGTCCACAAAGAGCAGTGCACATTGATAGCCACTCTCTGTCTTCTTCCACTTAACCATCCCTTTATCCATAGCAATAACTTTTTGGGTCAGAAAACTGCTAGCTTGGGGGATTCACAGAATAAAATGTTAATAGTAGCCGCAGACAGAGGTAAAACTTGCACTGCTTTTATTAGGAATATTAGAAACTCTTGCACTGCTTCTATTAGAATGAGCAGCGGCCTGGAAAACAAGATGTGGAGGATTTCAAGGACTGCTGGGAGTCATTGCAGAACAAGTAAATACATGGGCTGTATTAGGGTCGCTAAGAATAGGAACAGGTGCATGTATACTTATGTGTACATCAATGCTAGGAGTTTTGTAAATAAACTTTATGAATATGAAGTGTTGGTTAAAACATTAAAGGCAGATATTGTTGGGAGATCAGAGACATGTTGTCACACAAATATAAGGAATGCAGAAATGGAATTTCGGGAGTACAATGGGTACAGGAAGGATAGACAGGATAGGAAGGGAGGAGCGGTTATGCTATTAGTTAAGAAACACATAAAATCCAAGGAAGTACAGCCAGTCGATATGGGTGGACAGAGAAGAGTCAAGTCAGTTTGGTGTGACACAAGCACGGAAAGAAAAATTGAGAGTAGGATTGTGTTATAGGCCTAATGACTCTGATGAGTATAATAGTAAGTATAATTTCTAATAGAAACTTCTATTAAAAACTCTTGCACTGCTTCTATTAGAATGAGCAGTGGCCTGGAGGGCAGGGTGCTGGGGGTTTCAGGGACTGGTGGGAGTCACCATGAAACAAATAAATACATGGGCTGCATTAACGTAACTAAGAATAACAATAGATGCATGTATACTTGCATGTGCACCAATGTTAGAAGTATAGTAAATAAATTTGATGAATTTGAAGTGCTGGTCAAGACATCAAAGGCAGATATTGTTGGGATTTAAGAGACAGAGTCACACACATATAACCAGTGCAGAATTGGAATTTGTGGAGTATGATGTATATGGAAAGGATAGACAGGACAGGAAGGAAGGAGGGATTATGTTGTTAATTACAAAAAATATAAAATCTAAGGAAGAAGTGCATCCAGTTGACATAGATGGACAGTGCAATGTTGAGTCAGTTTGGTGTGACATAAGCACTGGGAAAGCTAGCAAAAATGAAAGTAGGAGTGTGTTATAGGCCTAATGACTCTAATGAGTTGCACAGAAAAAGAATGAGCCAGTAAATCAGATTGTGTTGTATTGGGGGATTTTAACTTCCCAGATTTGACTGGAACTTGTGGGTTGGTCACTCGTACACTATCAAAACTTTTGTGAATTTATTGGATGATTGTTTTCTGCAGCAGCATGTCGATTGGCAACCAGAGGGTAATATCCTTGATCTGGTTAACAGCAGTGATTATTTGTGTATAAAGAATTTGCAGATAAAGGAACCACTGGGTGGCAGTGATCACAGTGTACTGATGTGGGATTTACTTAAAGATGTAACTACCATCAGGGGTAAAGGGAAGGGGTTTTGCTTCCATAAAGGTGACTACAGTGGTCACAGAGAGATTTTAAATTCTGTACATTGGGACCAACTGATGATATCACCATCCACAAATTCTAAATGGAAAGCATTCAAGGAACTAATCGTGGAAGCTACTAGGCTTTTCATATTGATTAAAAATATTGTTCAAGGTTTATGCCTAAATAGATTTCAGATGAACTAATGAGACTCATGGCATAGAAGAAAAATGCTTGGGATGGATATAAATTATCAGGTGACAGAGAAGCTTAGGCAGATATAAGCCAGTCTGTAATCAAGTCACAAAGGAAGTTAGGCAAGCGAAGGCAGATTATGAGAAATCTTTGGCAAAGGATGCTATGAAAAACAGCAAGGACTTCTTTACTTATATAAACTCTAAAAGGAAGAGGATGAATCAGATTGGTTTACTTGATTTCAATGGGTTGACTATAGATGATCATTCTCAGATAGCTGCCAAACTAAATAAGTATTTTGCATCTTCATACACACATGAGGAGTTATTCAAGGAGGGGAATGCCAGAAGTTTATCAAACTCTAACAGGGAGCTAAGTGATTTTGTAATAATTGAGAGCAAAGTGGAGGAGAAATTGTTGAAGTTAAGCATAAGAAAGGTACTTAGAGTGGATGGGATCTATCCAGTTATATTAAAGGAGGCAGCAAAGGAAGTAAGCAAACCATTATCCATAATTATGAGTGCATCCTTGGACTCAGGGGAAGTACCCACAGACTGGAGTGGTGCAAATGTATCCACAATTCACAAAAGGGATCTATAGGTGACATGACTAATTACAGAACAGTTAGTTTAACTTCTATTCCTTGAAAAATAATGGAGTCAGTGGTTAAAGAAGCATTGCAGGTTCATTTAGACAAGACCGCAGTAATAATTCAGACACAGCATGGATTTGTTAAGGGAAAGTCTTTTCTGCCAAATTTGATTGGATACTATGATGTGGTTACAAAGAAACTGGATGCAAAAAAATAACTTTGACATCATATACTTGGATTTCAGGAAAGCTTTGACACTGTTGCGCATGGAAGACTACTGTACAGATTGGAGCAGTATGATGTTAAGGGTAAGTTGCTACAATGGCTAAAAGGATGGTTGAGTGGGAGAAGAGAGAGAGAATGGTAATCAGTGGCTTCTGCTCTGCGTGGACTAATGTTATTAGTGGAGTTCCCCGGGGTTCGGTGTTGGGCCCACTTGTGTTTTGTATATTTACCAATGATATTGATAAATATCAAGCTTAATGTCAAAGTTTGCAGATGATACAAAGGTTGGCAGGGTTGTTAGCGACAGTAATGGCAGTGTGCTACTGCAACAGGATCTAGAAAATTTGTGCAGTTGGTCTGAGAAGTGGCAACTGAACTTTAAAATTGACAAATGCAAAGTACTGCATATGGGTAGAAGTAACCCCAGAGAAACGTACCAAGTGTGTGGTACTACACTTAGGGTTGTAGAAAATGAAAAAGATCTGTGAGTAATTGTTTAGTCAGATATGACGTTTTCTGAGCAACGCAGACTGGTTGCCATAGTAGGTCGTGGGGTATTTTCAATAATATACAGGAATTTTGCTAGTAGGGAAAAGGAGCTGATTATCCCTTGAAGGCAATGGTCAGGCCACACCTTGTGTACTGTGTACAGGTCTGGAGGCCCCATTTTTGGAAGAATGTAAAGTTACTTGAGCATGTACAGAGAAAGGCAGCAATTGGTGAGGGGGAAAAAGTGGCCCTCTTAGCAAGAAAGGCTTAAGTTCTGCAAATTCCAGCTGCTGGATAATAGGCACCTGTGAGGTAATCTGATTGAGGTGTAGAAGGCCTTGAATGTGTTGAGCACACTGAATTCTGATGGGCATAAATTCAAATTGAGGAAAGACAGTTGTAGAATAGATGTGCGGAAATTTGTCTTTAGCCAGCGGGTGGTTAATTGCTGGAACAAACTTCCATTTGTCGTTGTGGAAATTGATAGCTTAAATAATTTCAAGGAGGAACTTAGAGGGAATGGATGTGTGAAATTATTATTATTTTTTTTTTGATTGATGCTACATTTTGCACTTAACAAGTCCATGCTTCCTTTCTTGAATCAGATGCCTCCATTACAACTACTTGGCCTTAATACCACATTGCTCCAGTTTATACAGCAGTCTTTTATGTGCAACAATATCAAAAGCCTTCCTGAAATCCAAGCATATCATATCAGAATTATTTTTTTCACTTAAAAAAAATCCATGCTGTGATTGCAATTTAATTGCATTGCTTTACAGATGGTCCTGCATCACCTCTTTAACCAGTGGCCCCATTAATTTCCATGGAACAGATTCTAATCTTACAGATCTGTAATTACTCATGTCACCTTTTGATCCCCCTTTATGAATTGGAGATACATTCGCACATCTCTAGTCAATTGGGACTTCCCCTGAATCCAAGGTTGCTCTATAATTTTGATTCAGGATTTGCTCTCTTCTTTGCTGCCTCCATTAATATGATTGGATAGATCCTACTAACCTAGATGGCTTTTTTATGTTCAACTTCAACAATTTATCTTCCACTTTCCTTTCAGTTACCACAGTCACCACTACAGTCACATTTATGAAAGCAAAGCCTTTCCCTTTATTCTTGACAGTATTAGTAGTAGTAGTAGAGGCATATGATGCAAGAAAGCAAGCTTATGTAGCATCAGCCAAAAAAAAACAAAAAAAAAAAACATTTTACACATCCAGTTCTTTCATGGATTTATTTAAGCTGTCAACTTCCACAGCAACAGATGGAAATTTGTTCCAGCAATCAACTACACGCTGGCTAAAAAGCAAATTTCCACACATCTACTCTACATTTGTCTTTCCCCAATTTTAATTTATGCCCCCTCAGGTTTGTAATGTGAGCAAAAGGAAGAATCCCATCAAAATTGAGCCTGCTCAACCCAGTCAAGACCTTATACACCTCAATCAGATCATCTTGCAGGTGCCTAGTCTCCAGATGCTGCAATTTGCAGAACTTCAGCCTTTCTTGGTAAGAGACCCCTTTGTTCCACTCACCAACTTGTTGCCCTTCTCTGTACCTGCTCAAGCAACTCTACATCCTTCCTAAAATGAGGCCTCCAGAAATGTACGCAGTACTCAAGGCGTGGCCTGACCATTGCCTTATATAAAGGGATAATCAACTCCTTTTCCCTATTGGCAAAATTCCTGTATATCATTGACAATACCCCATGACCTGCTCTGGCAACTTGCCTGCACTGCTCAGAAAACTTCATATCTGACTGTACAATTACTTCACGTCTTTTTCATTTCCTACAACCCTAAGTGTACTACCACACAGTTGTTACGTTTCTGTTGAGCTACTTCTACCCGTATGCAGTACTTTATATTTGTCAATGTTAAACTTCACCCTTCTGAGCCCATCTGCCCAACTTTTCTAGATCCTGTTGCAGTAGCATACTGCCATTACTGTCATTAACATCCCTGCTAACCTTGGTATCATCTGTATACTTGGACATTAAGCCTGATATACCTTCATCAATATCATTGATAAATATACCAAACAACGGTGAGCCCTACACCGAACCTCGGGGACTCCACTAATAACATTTAGTCCATGAAGAGCAGCTTTCATTGATTACCACTCTATTGTCTCCCACTCAACATCCCTTTATCCATTGTAGCAACTTGCCACTAATGCCATACCACTCCCATCTGTGCAGCAGTTTTCCATGTGCAACAGTATCAAAAGCTTTCCTCAGTTTCAATTATATGATATCAAACTTATTTTTTATCCAGGTCCTTTGTGACCACATCATGGTATCCAAAAAAATTGGTCAGACAGACCTCCCCTTAACAAACCCATGCTGTGTTTGAACTGTTACTGCAGTCTTATCTAGATGATCCTGCTATGCTTCTTTAACCAGTGACTCTGTTATTTTTCCCAGGACAGAAGTTTAACTAACAGGTTTGTAATTACTCATGTCACCTTTTGATCCCCTTTGTGAAATGGAGATACATTTGCACATTTACAGTTCAAGGAAAGAATGCTCTCATAATTATGGCTTAGGGTTTGCTTACTTCTTTGCCACCTCCTTTAATATAACTGAATAGATCCCATCCACCCCAGGTGCCGTTCTTATGTTTAACTTTGTACAGGTGAGTCCACTTGCCTACAGAATTCCGCATGTGTGAATGTAGATGCAAAATACTCATTCAATTTTTCAGCAATCTGAGCAGAATCATCAACAGTCGAACCATCAATATCAAGTGGACTCACCTGTACAAACCTTTTCTTCTAGAGTTTATATAAGTAAAGACATCCTTGCTGTTTTTCATATCATCCTTTGCCAAAGATTTCTCATAATCTGCCTTCGCTTGCCTAACCTGCTTTGTGACTTGAATGAATATCTGCAAGGTTATTAAATTATTATTAATTAAATTCTACATTAGTACATCTGTGTGGTTGGGTCTTTTATCTGCTGATTATTAATGTTTGTAGAATCACTGCTGATATGTTATCAGTGATCAATAGGACTTTTGCTAACATCAAAAAAGGATGTTATTTTTCTTTATAAAATGATGGTGAGACATCATTTGAAAGATCTTATTCAGGTCTGTAGGCTTCACCTGCAAAGGACAGAACTTCTAGTGAGGGTTCACTGAAAAGCAATTAGATTGGTTGAGGGTGCTATGAAGTTTCCCATGTGAGGAACTTATTAGTTGCAGAACACTAGAGCCCGGAGACTGGACGCTTTGTAGGTGACTTGATAGAGGCACTTAAGGTGCTTAAAGGAATAAGTAGCATGAAAGATCAAGGTATTTTTATGTTGGTAGATGAAACAAGAATGCGGGGATACAAATCACTTCAAGGAGGAATTAGATAAAAAATATTGGAGGGGTTGGACAGGTGATGTGGAATGTTTTTCTTTTTTTTTCTTTTTTTTCTCTCTGATGCTCCGTTAGCTTGCTTTCCTGCATAATTTTCTACTACTAATACTTTTGCTAATATTAATAAATATAAAATTTTGCGAAGGAATAGAAAATTAGTTGTCATGAAGGTCACTTTCCAGCAGTATGTTGTTGATATTGGAATAAGTTGCCCCCCACCGTAATTGAGGTAGAGAATTTCACAAGATTCATAGGAAGAATTGGATTATTATTTTTAAGAGATGGGCAAATTGTGAGTGAACTCAGAGATTTTTTTTTGACTGATGGAGAATAAGTTTACTTCCTTCAATCACTTGGGCTGATTAATACTAATATGTATATTTTATAATATAATATATTATATATATTGAAATATACAGGGTGTCTCAAAAATACACGGCATAACTTCAGGAATGAATTTGAGGTATTGCTCAAAACATCAAAGGCAGATATTGTTGGGATATCAGAGATGTGGTGTCACACAGATATAAGGAATGCAGAACTGGAATTTGGGGAGTACAATGTGTATAGAAAGGATAGACAAGACAGGAGGGGAGGAGGGGTTATGCTATTAGTTAAAAAACACATAAAATCCAAGGAAGTGAAGCCAGTCGACATTGATGGACAGGGCAGTGTCGAGTCAGTTTGGTGTGGCATAAGCATAGGTAAATCAAAATTGAGAGTAGGAGTGTGCTATAGGCCTAATGACTCTGATGAGTATAATAAGATACTGTACAGGGAAATAGAATGGGCCAGTAAATCAGAGAGTCTTATAATGGGGGATTTTAATTTCCCAGATATTGACTGGAATTTGTGGGTTGGTCACTCACACACTAGCAAGGCTTTTGTGGATTTATTGGATGATTGTTTTCTACACCAGCATGTTCAGGAGGCAACAAGAGGGAGTAATACTCTTGATCTGATTATCAGTAGTGATTCTTCATGCATTAGGAATCTGCAGATAAAGGAACCACTGGGTGGCAGTGATCACAGTGTGCTGAAGTGGGATTTACTCAAGGAGGTAACTATCATCAGAGGTAAAGGGAAGGGTTTTTGCTTTCGTAAAGGCGACTATGATGGTCTGAGACAGTATTTAAATTCTATACAGTGGGACCAACTGATCATGTTACCAACAGCAAATTCAAAATGGGAAGCATTCAAGGAACTAATCTTGGAAGCTACCAGGCTTTACATACCAACCAAGAAATATTGTTCAAGGTTCAGGCCTAAATGGTTCTCAGATGAACTAATGAGACATATGGCAGAGAAGAAAAATGCATGGGATACATACAAATTAATGGGTGACATGGAAGCCTATGATAGATATAAGTCGGTCTGTAACCAAGTCACAAAGGAGATTAGGCAGGCAAAGGCAGATTATGAGAAATCTTTGGCAAAGGATGCAAAGAAAAACAGAAAAGAGTTCTTTACCTATTTTAACTCAAGAAGGAAAGGGATGAATCAGATTGGTCCACTGGATGTTGATGGTTCAACAGTTGAGGATCCAGCTCAGGTGGCTAACAATCTAAACGAGTATTTTGCATCTACATTCACACATGAGGAGTTATTCAGGAAGGGGAATGTCGTAGGTGAAGTAAACATTGGCAGTGAGCTAGATGATTTTCTAATAACTGAGAGGAAAGTGGAGGAGAAATTGTTGAGGATAAACATAAAAAAGGCACCCGGGGTGGATGGGATCTATCCAGTTATATTAAAGGAGGCAGCAAAGGAAGTAAGCAAACCCCTAGCCATAATTATGAGAGCTTCTTTGGACTCAGGGGGAGGTACCCATGGACTGGAGATGTGCAAATGTAACCCCAATTCACAAAGGAGGATCAAAGGCTGACACAAGTAATTATAGACCTGTTAGTTTAACTTCTATTCCAGGAAAATTAATGGAGGCACTGGTTAAAGAAGCACTGCAGGATCATCTGGACAAGAATTCAGTTATAGCTCAGACACAGCATGGTTTTGTTAAGGGCAGGTCTTGTCTCACCAATTTGATTGGATACTATGATGTAGTCACAAAAGAACTGGATGCAGGGAATAACTTTGATATTATATAATTGGATCTTAGAAAGGCTTTTGATACTGTTGCGCATGGAAGACTGCTGCACAAATTGGAGAAGTGTGGCATTGGAGGCAAATTACTGCTATGGATAAAGGGATGGTTGAGTGGCAGAAGACAGAGAGTGGTAATCAATGGACACTGCTCAACGTTTACTAATGTTATTAGTGGAGTTCCTCAGGGTTCAGTGTTGGGTCCATTGTTGTTTTCTGTATTTATAAATGATATTGATGATGGTGTATCAGGCTTAATGTCCAAGTTTGCAGACGATACCAAGGTTGGCAGGGTTGTTAAGGACACTACTGATACTATGCTGCTGCAACAGGATCTGGAAAGGTTGAGCAGATGGGCTGAAGGTGGCAAATGAAGTTTAACATTGACAAATGTAAAGTACTACATATGGGAAACAGTAACCCCAGATCAACGTATCAACTCTGTGGTACTACACTGACAGAGGTAGAGAATGAAAAGGACCTGGGGGTAATTGTGCAGGCAGATATGAAGTTCTCTGAGCAGTGCAGACGAGCTGCAAGAGTAGCTCATGGTGTCTTGTCAATGATATACAGGAATGTTTCTAGCAGGGACAGGGATGTGATTATTCCCTTGTATAAGGCATTGGTCAGGCCACACCTTGAGTACTGTATACAGGTCTGGAGGCCTCATTTCAAGAAGGATGTAGAGCTGCTGGAACGAGTACAGAGAAGGGCAACAAGATTAGTGAATGGAACAAAGGATTGCTCTTATGAAGAAAGGCTTAAGTTTTGCAAATTACAGAGCCTGGAGACTAGTCATCGGCGAGGTGATCTGATAGAGGTGTATAAGGCTTTGAATGGCTTGAGCATGCTCAATGCCGATGGGATTCTTCCTCTTGCTCAGAATAATCACCTGAGAGGGCATAAATTCAAATTGAGGAAGGACGGATGTCGGATAGATGTGCGGAAATTTGCCTTTAGCCAACGGGCAGTTGGTTTGTGGAATAGACTCCCATCGCTTGTTGTTGAAGGTTGATAGCCTAAACAAATTTAAGGCTCAGCTGGACAGGTATTTCGAATGAACGGAGGGGTGAAATGGGAGTAGTGGTTGTATTTTTTTTTTTTTTTTTTTTTTTTTTGGCTGATGCTGAATAAGCTTGCTTTCTTGCATCATATGCCTCTACTAATGCTAATGCTAATGAGTCCCTCATATGTAGGCAATAAAAATATTTTATATCAACATAGTTCCGGAAATGCTTGGTTTCCGAATTATTAACCGGAATGTCTTATCTCCCACAAGTGATTTCCTTCATCACAAGGTACTGACAGAATCTGGTAGTTTTCCATTCCGACCATGTACTCAAATCAGGAGCAAGCGGATATGCACTTTATGTACGGTTTGGCGGACGGCAATGCTCTGGAGGCTCATTGTTTGTACCACGAAAGGGTCCCAGAAAAAAGATGTCCAGACAAGAAAATGTTGGAAAGTAGCCATCGCTGCCTTTGTGAACATAGGACCTTTACACCTCGTGCTGCCGACAGAGGACGACCAAGATCTACGACTACTGAGGTAGAGGAGGAGATTTTGGATGTTGTGCATACCACTCCTTGAATCAGCACATGCAAAATAGCAATGCAACTGGCTGTTCAACGTTTGACTATTTGGAGAGTGTTGCGAGAACACCAACTGTATCATTACCATCTGCAACGGGTACGACGATCCCAACGGAAATTTGGCATGATCTTCGCGAGTCCATGAGATGTCAATGTGAGGCCTGTATTCAGGCAGAAGGTGGACATTTTGAACAATTACTATAAGGTGATGTTAACAGTTAATAGACAGACCTTTAAAACTCGGAAACCAAGCATTTCTGGAACTATGTTGATATAAAATATTTTTATTGTCTACATATGAGGAACTCATTCCTGAAGTTATGCCGTGTATTTTTGAGACACCCTGTATATATATATATATATTTTTTTTTTTTTTTTCTCCCCTCCTTTGTATTAACATTTCTAAGTGTGCATAGTTTCTGCCTGCATTCCATGTCTGGCTATAAAGCTAATGGGAGGTGAAGTTAGGTAAGTAATTAGGACAGCAATAGACACTCCTGCCCTCGTATTGCACTGATAGCTCAGAGTGTTGAAAAGATTTAAGAGGAAGGATAGCAAATATAATATGATTGTAGAAAATACAGTTGGTGCTCAGGAAATCCGGGTTTGTAAGTTCTCGTTCGTATTAGTAACGGCCCTGGATTAGGTAGGTATTCACAATTTGGAAAGAGTTATCTTTGTCTCTTTGTGTATCTGAAAATTTATGCCTACTCTAAATTTTAAAATGACCATCAGCTATTAACCATAATAGCCTCACTAGCCTTAAGAGCTCAATTTTTTAAAATATAAACTTTAAAATATTCACTATAAAACTAACGTTCTGATTAGTTTTATAATAATAGAGGCACCTCCGTAGCCATAAATAATGGGCAGGAGCAGCAGTGCGTAGCACACACTTCTTGATTAGACTGGGGTTCGATCCTATGACCACCAAATACAGAGGATGCAGAAAGGTCAGGTAATGACCGCTGCATATCCCCGGAGAATATGGCCATAGTTTCTAATGCTCCTAAAAACCAAATAACAACAACATAATAATAGACTTACTAGCTTTAAGAACTCAATTTTTAATAAAATTTACTATCAAACTAACGTTCTGAATAGTTTTATATTCATAGACTTACTAGCTTTAAGAATTCACTTTTTTAAAAATTTTAATTTAAAATATTAACCATCAAATTTGTGTTCTGAATAGTTTTTACAAAAATAGACTCACTAGCCTTAAGGACTCAATTTTTATATATGTTAAATTTAAAGTTTAAAATATTAACCATCAAACATACTTGCTGAGTAGTATTACAATTAAATAGACTCAGTAGCCTTAAGAACTGTATTTTTAAAAATTTAAAAAACTAACCAACCAACTTACATTTTAAAAAGTTTTACATAAAAATTAGAAATTAGGTAACTGGCAGATATATGCGAAATGGTATCTGTTCAGGATGCCACACCATTTCACTATTACAGTACATGTACTGAAATAGCATATGTATGCTACCATTAACATTTCAATAGTTTCCTGTACATTTATTTTTTTATTTTTTTAAAATTTAATTATTATATATTAGTGTTAGGGCCAAAAGTTTACAAACATGGATTAATTTTATGTACAGGAAACTGTGGCATCTACATTAGGTTACCTATTCTTTAAAGTTATTGACTGTAGCTGCCGTTAAATTTAAGACAAAGGCTAATTATCAAGTTATCCTCCTTCAAGGACTTGCCCATCTGCCCCGACGCAGCCCGAACCAAAAAGTGAGAATGATTGTTAGATATTGCTGCCCTAGTCAAGGGCAAAGGTGGCGACCTCTCATGGTCCAAGATCTATCAATGTGGTAATGGCCCTCTACAATAATGTTCACAAAATAGCAGAACCAAAAAAAAAAAAAAAAAATTAAGATGAAACTAATTACAACAAAGTTATAAGCCACACAGAGCTGCCCTTCTGGAGGGTGTTTTCTTTTACATGCTAGAGGGAATGTGCAGTCCGTGTAAGCAGAGATTAACTTTATTTACATAAATATATACACCATATACAAAAGGTTCTGTCAAAGTTTGCTATTCTACCCATATTGTGTCATTTTAATTACTTTATTTAAGTTTTTATCTATGAATCTGTACGGAATATTGTTCTTAATAAGCTTATTTTTTAAAATTCTGAGTGCTTCCATTTTAAGTCTACTGTTATTGCAAATTCTGATTATTCTTATGGCCTGTGAGGTAATTATGTTTCTTTGAATTTTAATTGGTATGTTTGAACTCCAATGGCTAAGGTGTATTGTTTCAAAATTATACTCTTGTCTTTTATCATAAATTCCTATTTCTATCTGGTTAATCGTATTAATATTTAGGTCGAGAAATGTTACCTTAGTGTTGTCTCTGTTTTTGTTAAGGTTAGATCATTAGGATAGATATCCTTTTTGAGCTCTTCTAAGTTGCTGTCAAAGGAAATCATGTTGTCAATGTATCTCTATGTCTTAATTTTGTTATAATTCTTTTTGTTGTATTCCTTTTCATAGTGGTGTAGAAAAAAGGTTCGCTGCCAGAACTGAGAATTTTGATCCCATTAGGATGCCTATCACTTGTTTATACCTGTATTTGCCATCGTATATGTAATTATTGAATAAGCAGAACTCTGTATAAACTGCCCATTGGTTGTCTTTTATTTTTAATTTTTCCTCATGCTCTCTATAGTATGTGTCAAGTAAAATAAATAAATAAATAAAAAAAAAAATGTACAAGAAATTATTGAAATGTTAATGGCAGCATATATGTGCTATTTCAGTACATGTACTGTAATAGTGAAACGGTGTGGCATCCTGAAGAGATACTGTTTCACTTATATCTGCCAGTTAACTAATTTCTAATTTTTAATTTTTAGGTAAAACTTTTTAAAACGTAAGTTGGATGGTTAGTTTTTTAAATTTTTAAAAATTCAGTTCTTAAGGCTAGTGAGTCTATTTAATTGTAATACTACTCAGAAAGAAAGTTTGATGGTTAATGTTTTAAACTTTAAATTTAACGTATATAAAAACTGAGTCCTTAAGGCTAGTGAGTCTATTTTTGTTAAAACTATTCAGAACGCAAATTTGATGGTTAATATTTTAAATTAAAATTTTTAAAAAAGTGAATTCTTAAAGATAGTCAGTCTATGAATATAAAACTATTCAGAATGTTAGCTTGATAGTAAATTTTATTAAAAATTGAGTTCTTAAAGCTAGTAAGTCTATTATTATAAAACTAATCAGAACGTTAGTTTTATAGTGAATATTTTAAAGTTTAGATTTTTAAAAATTGAGTTCTTAATGTTAGTGAGGCCATTATGGTAAATACTATTCAGATCATAAAATTGATGGTTAATATTTTAAATTTTAAAAATTGAGTTCTTAATGCTAATAAGGCTATTATTGTAAATACTATTCAGAACGTAAAATTGATGATTAATATTTTAAAAATGGTAAAAAATTGAGCACTTAAGGCTAGTGAGGCTATTATTGTTAATAGCTGATGGTCATTTTAAAATTTAGAGTAGGCATAAATTTTCAGATACACAAAGAGACAAAGATAACTCTTTCCAAATTGCGAATACCTTCCTAATCTAGGGCCATTACTAATACGGATGGGTAATCAATTTCTACAATCATATTCTATTTGCTATCCTTCCCCTTAAATCTTTTCAACACAGAGCTATTAGTGCAATACGAGGGCAGGAGTGTCTAGTGCTGTCCTAAGTACTTACCTAACTTCACCTCCCACTAGCTTTATAGCCAGACATGGAATGCAGGCAGAAACTATGCACACTTAGAAATGTCAATACAAAAAATATTTACTTGCTGCTTTATCTTTGCAGCCTGCGCAAGATAGGCAAGTATGTGCGTACAGTAAGAACAATTATAAAATAATAACTTACAAACCACTTGAATATATACAGGGTATCTCAAAAATACACGGCATAACTTCAGGAATGAGTTCGTCATATGTAAACAATAAAAATATTTTATATCGACATAGTTCTGGAAATGCTTGGTTTCCGAGTTTTGACGGTCTGTCTAAGACACTTAACTGTTCACATCACCTTACAATAATTGTTCAAAATGTCCACCTTCTGCCTGAATACAGGCCTCACATTGATGTCTCATGGACTCGCGAAGACGATACCAAATTCCTGCCATGTTTTGTATTGTCTCACAACCTGCCACAATTCGATTGTGGAGAGTTTCCCCATCAGCTACTGGAGTTGAATACACCAATGACTTTAAATGGCCCCACAAGAAAAAATCTGGTGGATTTAAATCAGGTGAGCATAGAGGCCAGGCAGTTGGTCCACTCTACTTCAGTAGTCATAGATCTTGGTCATCCTCTGTCAGCAGCATGAGGTGTAAAGGTCCCATGTTCACAAAGGCAGCGATGGATACTGCTATCTGGGCATCTTCGTTCTGGGAACCTTTCGTGGTTACAAACGACGAGCCTCCAGAGCATTGCTGTTCGCCAAACCGTACATAAAGTTCATATCCGCTTGCTCCTGATTTGAGTACACGGTCAGAATGGAAAACCACCAGATTCTGTCAGTACCGTGTGATGAAGGAAATCACCTGCAGGAGATAAGACATTCCAGTTAATAACTCGGGAACCAAGCATTTCCGGAACTATGTCGATAAAAAATATTTTTATTGTCTACATGTGAGGAACTCATTCCTGAAGTTATGCCGTGTATTTTTGAGAAACCCTGTATATATTTGGAAAAGACTAATTCTTGTAAACATATTGTTAATTACTTGGACCAGAATTTTAACATTGATAGTGTACAAATCATTATAATAAACATGACTCCTTCAATTTTGAAGCAGTTAATTTTTCTCATTGGTTATCAGATATCTCTAGGAGCATTCAAATATCATCTTTTCTCAATGTGTCAGGATTACCACCATTTGCAGTAATTACAAGATTGCTATTTCTAACATTAAAACATTCTCTTTAAACTCATTGGTAACTCTTTTCCTTTGCCTTATTTGAAGTATCGTTTTTGTAAATCTTTCAAATGTTGTTAATTTTAAAAGAAATTCCAAAATATATTGACCTACAGTAGATTTTTTACCTTTTCCCTCTGTGTGGTTGGCTTATTGTATCCTGATGTGATATTCACATGTTTTTGGCCTCAGAATTAGTACTGGATGACAGTCTAAATTTTTTATATATCGGCTCATAAATGTTGGCTATATTTAATATATTCAAAATATATAAAAAAAAAATTGATATCTGAACCTTCCAAAATTTAACCCCCCCCTTTTTTTTAACTATACTTCATCTTCTGATTTATTTTTAAATCTCCTTTATATTTTTGCCCAAATAAATTTTAGCTTTGGTATAAATTTATATTCTGAAAATAGCATGCATTGGATAGAATATTGCTAAATATTATGTATGATGAGTTCTATACAATGTATGCATTTTTTTATGTGTTACTTGTTTATGGGTTTTTTTTTTTTTTTGATATATTTAGAAGTTTCCATTTTTAAAAAAAAATTTTTTTCCGTTAGATGTCACTAGTTTGCACTATATGCTATTGTATTTCGAAGTTTTTAGTTTATTCTTCATGTTCTTTCAGTTTTGGTCAGTTCTGTTGTTGTTTTCCTTCCATATATATTTATTGTCTCTCTAGTGTCAACTGTAAACTATGTACCTGCTATCTGTATAAATCATCTCTCCCTGCTTCTACTTCTGTTTATTATTATCTTTCTATTAATATTAATCAAAATCTTTAATTAAATTTTATTTTCTACTTATGCTTTGTCTGTACCTTTATTGGCATGTATTTTACATCAGAAATAGACATGATATTGCTGTTATTGCTTGCAATTCCGGTGGTTGACACCTGAGAATGATGTCAGGGTTGCGAGTTATACAGCAATGTCCCTTCTTGATCCATATTATAGCCACATTATAAGGCTATATTCTTTCTTGATTAAATTTATGTATTATATTAAATCCACCTTTTTTTGTTAAATTCCACTAGTTTGTTTTTTTTCTCTCCCTTTATTTTTTTATTATCATTTTATTTTTCTTGCATTGCTGAGGTTTATCTTTTGCTGCCTTGGTTTGCATTTGCCTACTTTCTTGCTTCCCCTTTTTCTTTTTTTATATATTTTATAAGAATTAATATATATAATAATATTTATTATATTATGTATATATTAGTTTCAGTGGTTCAAGAGGGGAAAATAGTGAGTTCAATGATCAAACATGAATTGCAGGATCTTCTTGACAAGAATGTGGTTTATATGCCAATCACAGTACTGAGTTTTTAAAGGAAGAATTTGTCTGAACAAAGAAACTAGATGCATAAATAAATTTTACATCATCTGCTTAGATTTCAGTAAGACTTTTAATACTCTTCTTTTGTTAAACCTTTTGATACATGAAAGATTGCTGTACAAATTGGAGCAGCATGGCAATAGGAATGAGTTACAGTTGGGAATAAAAAGGATTGTCAAGTGGCAGTGAGAGAGTTATTATCAATGGCCACTGCTCTTCACAGATCAATATTATTAGTTGAATCCCTCAGGATTCAATGCAGCAGTGGGCCCATACTGTTTTTAATATTAACAATATTGTTGAAAACATATCAAGTTCAATATTTAAGCTTTCTGATGATACAAAATTTGCAAGGTGGTTAATAACTGAAATCGGAGTATGCTACTGCAATGAGGCTAGAAAAACTAAGCAGATTTAAATTGGTATGGGTATTGGTAAGGGTAAGGTTCCCAGAATGAAGATGTCCAGACAGGAAAACATTTGAGGGTATCCATCGCCGCCTTTGTGAACATGGGACCTTTGCACCTCATGCTGCCGACAGAGGACAACCAAGATCTACGACTCCTGAGGTAGAGGAGGAGATTTTGGATGTTCTGCATACCACTCCTGGAATCGGCACATGCAGAATAGCAATGCAACTGGCTGTTCAACATTCGACTATTTGGAGAGTATTGCACGAACACCAACTGTATCCCTACCATCTGCAACGGGTACAGGCCTTGTCACCAGCAGATTACCCTACATGAGTAATGTTCTGCCAGTGGTTCTTGCAGCAGTGTGGTACAACTCCTCACTTTCCTGCCTTAGTGATATTCACAGATGAAGCACAGTTCACACGAGACGGAATCCAAAACTTTCACAATCAGCATGTACGGGCTGAGGAAAACCCACATGCAATTCTTCCGTCACATCACCAACAGCGGTTCAGCCTCAACAACTGGGCGGGTGTTTTTGGTGATAAGTTATTTGGGCCCCATGTACTTCCAAACAAACTCACAGGGTAGGCGTACAGGCATACATTCTGGTTAATAACTCCGGAACCAAGCATTTCCAGAACTATGTTGATATAAAATATTTTTATTGTCTATATATGAGGAACTCATTCCTGAAATTATGCCGTGTATTTTTTGAGACACCCTGTATACACATGAAAAAAAAAAAAAAAAAAAATATATATATATATATACAGATAGCCTTCGATTAATGTCAGGGTTAACTTCCTGGGTGGGGGGACAGGCACAAATGTAACCCTTTATATAATGGAGTCAGTCGGAAATCACAGGGTTAGGTTCCGGGCACCAAAAATTTTACCTACCACTTTGCATCGATTGTTTTATTTTATTAGCATTCTTCACAGTTGTAGTAATAGTGAATGGAGGCATGTTCATATCTCTACACACATTAGGGCAGCTTTCACTAGATTTCATCCTCCGAATATTGCACTAGGATTCGATGAACTTCTTTTACCACACATGGCATCTCTTTATTCTATTAAATTGAAAACTTTATAACATTATTGACAAAAACGGCACATGGATATCACTATTATTATTATTTAATTTATTAATAGCACAATTAATAAAAAATGTTAGTGTAGTAAATTTCCAATATATGTAAATAGTGTAAACAACAACTGAATGGTTCATTGCAGGGACCTTTACTACCTACATCCATGAATAATTACTTTGGTGGGGGGGGATCTTTCTCATTTCTGATACAGATCCGCTAATTGCTGATTACCTCAGATTGTCCTAAATCAAGTGAACAGTGCATAGCACAGTATGATGCCAATAAATTTTGTCTGATGATTTTAAACTTTCAATTTATAAAAAAATTGCAAAAAAAAAATTTTTTTGCATAAATAAATAAATAAAAATAAAAATGGCGTTGTGGTTAGCAATCAGCACTATTGCGAATCGACTAGAATACTAACCTGACATAAAGCTCTTTATGCACTACAGGGTTTAGACTAACCCATGAAGGCTGAAATAATATATTTATAAAATTATACGTAATGGTCCTGTTGATGTTTGCAGTTTTTGTTATCATTCTGTATGGCCCTTCGAAGTTTCATACAAATTACTTATACAGAAACCTCACAAATAATGTATATATATATATATATGTTATTTATATATAATGATAACAAAAATTTTTGTTATCATTATTATTTTTATGTTAATCTTAATTTCAGATAATCTGCTTTTGTCTTGTAGGCATTCTCAATTTTTTCCATTGTAATTACACTTGACAGGTCAGCACCCCTACCCAATACACTGATAAAATACATTTATTTATATTTCTTTATGGTTGTTGGGTATTTCTGCTATAACTAGTAGTGCCCCGGATCCATAACCTAGTTTAATAATTTAATACTTTTTCTTGCTTTCTTAGATGTTCAGTAATGTCATTATATCCTATTATTTTTATCAATATTATATATATATATATATATATACAGTGCTTTTTTTTGGACGGTACGCAACGATACAGCGTACCGGCATCTTTTTTTAACAGTGACGTGTGACATTTGGATGTAATGCACTTCGAAATTTGTAATATTCCGTAAATTTTTTTCACATGTTTACTTACTATTCAGATAAGCTTAAAATTATTTAACTAAATTTGCATTTTTTACTGTCTATTGTTAAGATATTTACTATATAAAACTGTATAACCATTTTTATAATTCTAAATTACTCAGTTGGACCTCTGTTTAACGAAGTCCTTTTATAGCAAATTATTTTGAATTCCCCATGGAAGTTACATTTAAAATAGTTTCCGTTGAGCAAAGAAAATTTTCATATAGCAAACGGATTAGGAGAGAATTAACTCGGTACGCACTGTTTGCATTTCTGGCCTTCAGGCAATTTAGGCAATTAGTGTTGCTGCGTGAATTAAGAGAGCTAAAGCATTATACAACTTAGTGGTACGTGGTAAAACCTATCCGACCACCTGTCCCACATACAGAGGAGTCACGCTAGTCAAGAGTGAGCAGATCAAGGTGTATTCCCAATGGGCTCTGCCCACCTTCTACTGCAGTGGTGTCTAACCTTTTCCTGCACAGGGGCCATATTCAAAAAAATTCGAAGTTAGATTTATTTAAATATTCGCAACTTTTATTAAGTACAATACACAATTACATTTACTGAACAAAACATTGAGAATGAACAAAATTTAAAATGCTGTTTTAGTTCACTTTCCTCGATTGGACACATTTGTGAATCAATTGTAAGCATCCCGTTCGAGAATTAGAAAAGTGATTTTCTTTTACCCCGACAAATAACCATCTGTTGTTTTGCGGAAGTGCGTTAGCCACATTTTTCCGTAAAATTTCCTTATCTCTGTTTACATGGTCACAATACCTGAATATCCGAATGACACTGATATTTTGGACAGTTTCAAAAAAAAGAAAAAAAAAAAAATTCAAATTTAAGAACTAGTGACAATACCAATGACGAGAGACGGAAAACAAGGACAACGAAGGTATTAATCCTTCTAAACATGAATTGTTGGCATTTGGCGAACGTGAAGTTAGAAAATTGTCAATTAGGTTACAGTTAAATGAAAGTGATGCAATTCGTGGATACCTAATTGATAAGAATGTTTCGGAAGAATTGAAGATTTTGATGAACTCTCTGAGTATGATACCAATTTCATCGAGTGAATGTGAATGAAAATTTTTACAAATGAATCTGCTAGGCAGCCCAACCAGCGCTTTGTTGATGACAAAAACAGTTTCTTCACTACTGTTTCTTAAAACTGTAGGCCCACCGCTAACCTGCTTCGATCCAGCAAAATATGTCGATTCGTGGCTGCTTCGGAAATGTCATTCAGCAACCGACACACAAAGAGAAAGAAAAGAACTCATCATAGGAAAGGAGTCAGCAACCTGCGGCTCGCGAGCTGCATGCAGCTCTTTTAACATGTAACTGCGGTTCTTTAACTTTACAGCTCATATGAAGAACAATTTGAAATGGAATTAGAGGACTTAAAAATCAAGGACATGTGGAGTGCAAGACTAAATGCCTTAAAACTGAAATCGAGGATTTATAGAGGCAAAAGGCCGCCCTTGCAATTCTACACAAATGGACAGCGATAGAGGAGTTTAAAATACAGACCAAATTGTGTTCGATGTGTGGAGTAGCTTACCGGACCCATATATCAATTTTAAAATATTTGTTTGGACTTCTCTCAGTTTTTGGTTTGACATATTTCTGTGAGCAAATATTTTTGAACATGAACTATAATAAAAATAAATCAAAAAACCGTTGTCTGGACAATGCGAGCATGTTTAAAGCTCAGCATGTTTAATTACGTCATACTCACACGATGTTGAGAGACTCACTCAAGAAGTTCATCAGCAAAATTCACATTAATTTGTATCTAATTGGATGTTTGTTATGTTTTTTCAGTATTAATAAATAATATTTCAAAAAATATATATTTTTTTAATAAACACCTTCCCACTTTATTCCATTTCTTAAAAAACTCTCGCCTTCCTCCCCCTCCTCCTCCCAGCTTGAGCTGAGGTGTGGCTCTTCAGATTCTTTTTTTTTTTTTTTATTATTTTTTTTATTTAATTAGATCAAAAATGGCTCTTCACTCAAAAAAGGTTGCTTGCCCCTGGCATGGCATAGGATGTTGGATGAGAACTTAATAAAAATTTGAAATATTCTACAAAAACTTTATTATGAAATTATTTTTACTTATGTTATTATTTTTTACTTATTTTACTCACATTTTACTTATTTTTTATATACTTGAATAATAAATTTATGCTTAATAAACTCCATGTTAATATATTTAATTTGTTGTTCTTATTCTAAAAACATTGCTACTAAAGTAACAATATCAGGAGAAAAAAAAATTTTAGAGTACTTTTCATAACCTTTTAATATATATATATATATATATATATATATATATATATATATATATATATATTACAAGGATGTTAATGGTAGGATAATCATATTAAGATATATACCTCTATAGATCTATAGAAAATGCATAGGATGAAATAATGTACAAAAGTTAGTATTCAAAAGGATAATATATAAAACTTATCATTACTTACATACATTGTATATATATTATTCTTTTGTATACTAACTTTTGTACATTATATTATGCTATACATTTTCTATAGATCTATCGAGGTATATATCTCAATATGATTATCCTACCATAATCTTCTCCATAATATTTTAAAAATACTATATACAACACATTATGGATATAATGCATCCATTGCCACTGCAAATGCATTAGCCCATAAATACAGTTTATTAATGTCAGTATATTAAAATTACTACTCATTTATATATATATATATATATATATATATATATCCTTAAATTTTACTTTTTCTTCATTCACATTAACTCTTAATTACCTGATTTCATCATCCAAGTATGTGAAATTTATCTTTAGTAATTAATTACGGTATTACATTTTAAAATTCTGAAAGTTAAATGTTTCATTTGCAGTGCTTTTTCTTATTTTCTGCTGTATGGTCTCTTGGAGCAACAGTTAACGAAGATGGGAGAAATGGATTTGATATAATTTTTCGTGATCTCATGAATGTAAAACTTTTATAAATCTTCTGTATTGCATAAATCAGTATATGTGTCTTATATAATACAGGCACTCCTCTACTTACTTACAAACGACTTATGTATAACTCATAGATACATACAAAGTACAGTATGTGATGAACAAAATTAATAAAAATACTATATGTTGAAAATATATTGACAGTTTTTAACCATGTGTGCGAAGTGCCAAAATCAGCTGCCATGTACAGTGGACCCCTGCTTTATGATAATGCATTCCAAAGACACCATCGAATTGTGAAAATATTGTAATGTGAACCCAATAACACGTTGTTTTTTTGGTAATCCATTCGAAGACCTCGGAAGTTTAACTTTACGCAATATAACTAAGCTGTTTATCTCTCTAAAATGTCATTTTTATAATGGAAATTGTATTAGTTTTATATAAATTTATATCAGGTAAGCACAACACAAAAATCACTTTTAACTAAAGGATGCAAAAACGAAACACGTGGCCAACATGTTTACATGTTGGTACTGGCTGAGAGGAAGGACTATGTGTTCTGGTCGGAGACAGTTGTAAGCCCTGAAATAAGTAGGCACCGATTAACCTGTTCACTAGAATCAGCCACTTTATAGAATCAGATTTCAAAAAAACCGATCCAAACCATTAAAATTCACTAAACTTTCACCGTTTATTGTCCCAGAAACTGAGACTTTTCATCCAGCAAACAGAAAATCAACCACAGAACACAAGCAATTTACAGACAGTATAAATGGAGTAATATGGCCTAAAAAACCCTACTCCAACAACTCTAACACCGTTTATTGTTATGTTTGGTTATAAGAATCAGGTTTGAATGCTTTCATGATATATTTCTAAAGCACATTTCTGGAGGTCACTACCATAAAACAATTTGCAGTTTCCCGTTTATTGGGCTTTTCTGTTAGTGCAGTCTTTTCTGTTAGTGCTATTATAAATGGGTAGTAAACGCGATCTAATTGCATTTGCATTAATATCAATAGCTGGAATTCTGTGGGTTTTTATGTTATTATGGTGAAATGTGTTTCCCTTCCATGAAATCTTCAATCATATAAAAGCACCTGAAATTTGATATCAGTATCCCTTGTGTTATGCTACGTGACGAATAGACGGTTGTGTGAAGTATGTGAACTGAGAAAAATAGTTGTAATTAGGAAAAAAAAAAAAACAATTATAGAGGGATCATATTTTTAATCGAATTTCATTTTTGTTTAGTGAAAAAAGGTTAGGTTTTTGCACGACTTCAGGAGGGATTCAACCAAAAACTGGTTGTTGGTCATGACTGGGGGGGGGGGGGGCAGTACTGGATAGAAGTTTTACCCAAAAACATAAAGAAATTTTCAGAATCATCTCTTTATTCCTAATTTTTAAGCTTCATAAACTTGTTATCCGTATCTCGCTCACATGTATCGTGTTAGTTGCAAATTGTGCATGTAATTGATTGCTTATCTTTTTTACTGTTTTAAATTTTACAACCCAAAAAAAAAAAAAAAAAAAAAACCTCTTGTTTATTTTTGTTCTTGTACATTGTATCTTGTTTATACACTATACATTACTGTTTACAGGTATTAGATTAAATTACTTTTGAATAAATACTGTACCCTACATTGTTATTTATTGTGTGCTTTTTCAACCTCATTTATGGTTACAAAACATAAAATGTTATAAACAATACTGTACATATGGCCTGGTGAAGTTTGTTGGGGGTTATAATCTTGGTGAATTGTACTGTACTGGACATGTATTTAGTATCTATAAGACCGAAGTTGGACTTACATACAAAACACACTTATGTACATGAAAAAAACCCAATTAAGTATGTAAGTCAAGGAGTGCCTGTATACAACTATTAATAAGCCTTGAAATATTGCTTTACAGGTTTCATTCAAAATTTTCCTGGAATGATATTGTTTTTCAAAAACAAGCAAATGTGCACACCTTGCAATAGCATTTCTTTCCTAATATCATTGAATAATATTCATTCATTGAGTACAAATAGGCTTTTGCCAGTAGTGCAATGTTTTTGGAAATAATGGGAATAATTTGAAAACTATGTTGTGCACCATCTTAGGTTATGCAAACTAAAGTAGGTTATTAGAAGTCTTTGGCTAAGGATGCAAAGAAAAGTAGCACAGAATTCTTTGCTTACTTTAACACTAAAAGGAAAGGGATGAACCACATTGAATAACTAGATATGAATGGCATGACTATTGTTGGTCCTGTTCAGGTTGCTGACAACTGCATAAATATTTTTCATCTACATTTAAGATGTTTTTAGGGATGGGATTACCAAAATACAATGAGTTATAACTATGAGCTAAGTGGTTTTTGATAATTGAGAAGAAAGTGGAAGAGAAAATAGGGAAGCTAAAATTAAATAAAGCATCTAGAAATGATGGAATCTATCCAATTATATACTATATTAAAAGAAGCAGCAAAAGTGGTAAGCAAACCCTTAGCCATAATTATGAAAGCATCCTTAGATCCAGAGGAAGTCCTATGAATATGAGATTTGCATATATATCACTTCAATTCACAGTGGATCAAAGGTTGAAGTGAGTAATTATAGATCTCTAAGCTTGACTTTTGTTCCAAAGAAAATAATAGAGTCACTTGATGAAAGAAGTATTGGAGGATCATCTTAACAGGAATAGAATTAAATGGGAATCACAGTATGGGTTTGTTAAGGGAAGATGCTGTCTGATTGATCTGATTAGCTACTATGATGCAGTAACAACAGAACTGGATGTAAACGATAACTTTGACATCATATACTTAGATTTCAGGAAAGCTTTTAATATTGTTCGACCTCAAAGACTTCTGTACTAATTGGAGCAGTGTTCTTATTTGGTACAAGTTACTACTGTGGGTAAAGAGATTGGATGACTCGAAAACAGTCATCTAATAAATTCACAAAATCTTGCTGGTGTGCAAGTGACCACTCACAAGTTCCGGTTAATGGAACTTGGGATTTTAATTGGAAAGTTAAAAGACATTCTGATATACTGGCTCACTCTGTTTCTCTATACAGTTGTTCATTGTACTCGTCAGAGTTATTATCCCTCTAATACATTCCTACTTTTATTTTTGCTTTCCCAGTGTTTATGTCACACCAAACTGATTTAACATTGCACTGGCCACCTATGTCAACTGGATGCACTGTCTTAGATTTTATTTGTTTCCTAACTAACATCATAACCTCTCCTCCCTTCCTATTCTGTCTATCCTTTCTATTGTACAAGAGGCCACAAAAGTAAGATACAGAAATAAAACCAGAAAATATGTAACTGGTCACAAATACCTAGGAGTGATCCTGGGTGAACATTTCTCTTTTGTGCCCTATGCACATCACCTGAAAGAAAAAACACAAAAATTTGCTGGAAAATTGGCCAACTTCACAAGGAGAGACTGGAGACTGAAGAGAAGAACACTCTGGCTATACTATAACACCACCTTTGTCCCTCTGATGATGTACAGAGCAGGGGCCTGGGGGCATCAGGCAGACAAAGCTGCACTCAAGAGACAAACACAACAGGCCCAGAGAACAGTACTATTGATCACCTCTATACCCTGTAGGAAGGTCTCAACTCCAGCCCTGTAGGTACTCTGTGGAATGCTACCTGTCCACCTGGAAATCACTTTCCAGTACTTAAAATACTATGTGAGAAAGAGCATCCCGGCTCAAGTACAGGAAATTGCATTGAATCTGAACACAACACAACGAAGAACAACAGAACAGAGAATCAGACATTTAATACTCAAAAAGTGGCAACAAACATGGAATGCAACCACAAAGGGACAGACAACCAAAATATATATCCCAGAAGTCAGAGAGGCCAACTAAGAACAAAATTCATGGCTCACGTGAAGACTCCATGCCACATACCTACAAAGGGATCAAGAACCATGAATAATAGAAACAAAACAAAATTTTGCAGAATATAACAACTTTGCAAATAAGGTGTTCAAGAGGAGACCTTCATTACTAAGACTTTCCTGATAGTGACAAACTCCACCAGACTCTACCACAATCTGGATCAAAATATGCTGGCCAAGGGTACTTTCCTGTGGCAGGATCATATCCTAACCTCCAGATAGAGGTAGGAATACAACCTACTGACCCCTTCTGTGGTAGTATCGTGGCAACCAAAGAACACTCCTGACTAAGGCTTCATGGCCATGGAGCTCTTCCTCCCCAGTGGACCTAGGCTAACTTCTGAATGGAGATAGGAACTAGATGCTGACCCCTTCTGGGGTGGGAATCATCAACTGCTGACCCTGGCTGAGTCAGGGTAATTTCAACCTTTCATTACTAATGAAGTGATACAGTGCTACTTTATAATAATTGTTCTGTATATTTCTGATATTTCAAGCTTGATTGTGCATCATAGACATTGTTGCTGCTAACAAGCAACTCTGGGGTAGGGGTTAAAAAGTTTTTAGCCCAATACAGATCACAGAGATTTTTATGAAAGACAGTATTGTCTTTCATAAAAAGTGTGTGACTCTTCTTATGTATTCACAGAAAATTTCAAGAGTGTAACTGTTTTCTCCTATTTTACACAGGTTTTAGAAGTATGAAAGGTGAATGAAGATGGCGACTGTTTTTAGAGAATCAAGCACTCTGCAATCATTAAGTACCTTCATTTAAAGGGAATGTCACCAATAAGAAATTCATGAAGTCATTGTTCATTAGAGGAATGTTATCCTTCATGCACCATAGTCAAAACTGGGTTGCAGAATATAATCATGGATGAGAAAGTGTTGAAGATGCACCCCACAGTTGGAGGCCTGTTACCAAGTCAACACCTGCAAATATGGACGCCATTCATGATCTGATCGTGCAGAACTACAAAATAACATTGAAGCACTTTGAGACAGCATTTCATTCAACATCTCCCATGAGCAAACTCATGATATTGTGGTGAATGTTTTAGGAATGAAGAAAGTTTCCTTGTGATGGGTCCCTAAAGCATTGAATGCAGATCAGAAGGCAGAAATAGTGATGTGTTGTTATGAGATTTTGCAGCATTTTGAAGCTAAAGAAGCTCAGTTTTTGGGGGCAATGTGTCACTATGGACAAAACATGGGTGCACTACTTTGAAACTAAAGAACAATTGAAACATTGGAAGCATCTCTCTCTTCTTCTCCTCCTAAAAGGTTTTAAGTGCAGAAGTCGGCTGGGAAAGTCATGGCATCCCTCTTCTGGTGCAGAAGGAGTTATTGTGGTTGATTTTCTGGGATGAGGTGCCACTATCAGTGCTGAGGATATTCTAACCTACTGAGATATTTCTATGAGGAATCGAAGCTCAAAAGGTGCAGGAAATTGGCCAAAGGAGTCATCTTGCATCAAGACAATTCACTAACACACACACACACACACACACACACACACACACACACACACACACACACACACACACACACACACACACACACACACACACACACACACACAACATTTGTGACTCAGGCAACACTGTGGGTTCAAAATATTACATCATCCACTCTGTTCATTGAATTTGGCTCCATTGGACTATTTTCTATTTCCAAATCTCAAAAAGGACTTGAAAGGACAAATTTGACAGTGACAATGCTGTGATAGATGGAGTCGTAAACTGGTTTCAGTCAAAATCTTCCAAATTTTAATTGAGCAGGTTATGAAAGCTAGTGAATTGTGCAAGAAAGTGTGTTGACTTAAGGAGGTGGGGACTATGTTGAAAAATACATGGGTTTTCACAACTTTCCAGTATTCCTTCTATGAGAGGCTAGAAACTTTTCAAATTCTCCCTCTTGTAGTTGCTTGCTGTAATGTATCTCCTGTGCAAATAAACCATCAATATATAGCTGAGAATGCTGTCTTCATTCAGCCATTTTTTTGTCTGTGATATGTCTTTGAAACATTAATTAGATCAGGACTATATAAATGTACTCTACTTTCTTCTTCTGAAGAGTATCATGACACAATGCAGTTGAAGGTTTCTGAGTTATGAGACAGTTGAATAAAACAAAATTTCTGTAAATTACAGTTAACAACAAATAACAGTTAATAGCAATTTCTCGTCATTTACAAAATTATAATTTTTATTATGCAGTTAATAATTATTTCCTTATTTCTAGCAAACTTTGAAAGGTAAAACATGTGATAAGTATGGTCTTCAACCTCCACCAAAACGCAAGATAAAGAAAGTTGTTTGTCCTATACCAGATGGAGGAACGGTTTATGATTTCAAATTTGTGAAGCGGGTATGTGCATTATCTCTGCTATTTCCATTTAGTTGTCTTCTTTTACAGTTAGCCCTGTGTGTCTCATTATTTAAATTAATTTAACATTTATTATTTTATTTTTTTTTTTTCCTGGCAAAAAATTGAGGTTATTTATACAAAAATAATATGTAAATATATTTCTAATTCTAATACCATAAAACTTACATTTTAGAACTGTGTATATCTATACTAAGTGAAGTCCATTTTTGTAAGTGATGGTGGTGGGTTTAGATAAATTCTTTCCTCTTTTGTTACTGACTCTGTTGATTAGAGGGAAAGAGAAACAACTATAATAAGTTTAATCAGGTACATTCATCCATTGCTGTCTTTTAATTGTGACTTTACATCTCCCCTCATTCTGGTGACTTTATAATTTATTCTGTTACTGACGAGAAACTTCTGAAATGCCCTTTTCAGTATGAATGCCTCTAGTAGTAGTATCACTATGAGTATTGCCTTGTATTTGTTTGTTTATTTCTATGCTATATGATCGGGAGCCTCCATAGCCAAGTGGGCAGGAGCAGCAGTGCGTAGCACACACTTCTTGATTAGACCGGGGTTCGAGCCCGTGACCATCAAATACGGAGGATGCGGAAAGGTCAGGGAATGACCACCGCATATCCCCAGAGCAATATGGCCTCAGTTGCTAATGCTCCTAAAAAAAAACCCAAATAACAAATAGCTATATGATCAATAGGGTTCAGGCATGCACATGCACAAAAATTTAGTTGCAAGAAAAGAGCTTTTAATTCAAAATGCACACAAAATTAGTATGACCATTTTTGGCTTTTCTGTCAGCCCAGTCTTCCTGGGCATATTTCTACCGACTTCTGCAGGTGTCAGCCAAATTTGCCTGCATTCCTCCTATTGCCAGAGCTGGTTTGAAGAAGGAAGTTTTTGCCTGCGGCTTACTTCATAATTCTACAGTTCATTCTGGAGGCATTCGTTGTGGTTAAGGCCGAGGCTCTGAGCCAGCCAATCTGACTTTTTTGATGCTCACAAACCAGTCTAGTATTACCCTGTGCTGTGTGATATGGATCATTGGAATGATGATTTTAACAGTTCTCATTTCTGTAGTACTGCCACAGTTTAGGTGTCACTTAATTGTTCAAAATGTCTAAGTCATGGACTTCATGGTTTCAAGCACTACACCAACAGGCCAAATCTGAACAACTGAAACAGCCACCAAACCATTCTGTTGCCTTATTCAAACTTTGTGATTGAGTTGATACAGTCCAACAGAAGTGCTCTCTAAGCATGTCACAATGTTTTGTATCAGAACAAAATATTGTATAGTTAGATTTATCACTCTGTTTCATCTTCTACTACCATTATAGAGCCCATGAACATTGGGGGCAGCACCACTCCAGATGGCATTTCTAATTGGTGATCATGATCAGCGTCTTTGCCATTGAACCTAAGGCCATGCAGTTCTATCACATTATCTCATTTTTAGCTTCTTATATCCAAAAAAACTGCACTTTATCTTTTCCTGCAAAAATTATATGGTTTCTAACTGTATAAATTCCATAAGTATATGCACTTTGCAATCATGATATTTGCATGTGTTAACGTGTTCATTATATCTTTGTTTTTAGTTATTTTATATTATATTATATTATATTATGTAACATTTTATATTATATTATATTATATTATGTAACATTTTATATTATATTATTTATTATATATTATGTATTATTTAATTTTATAATTTATATTATATTATTTTATATTTATTTAACCATATGGAAGCAGTAGAGAATAAAGTGACCTGAAATAGCCAAGTAAGTCAGTGTGGGATGATGTGGAAGTGCAGTGGTACATACATTTGAGTTGATCATGGTTAAAGTCAGTGTAACCACAAATTATTATGATATTTATTGTCAAATAACTAATAGTAAATTGTGGTACTTCTAGAGTATAAACAGAACATTTTTTATTTATTTTAACTGCTCTACCATTTGAACAAATATTCCCACATTTGGAACAATGCTCAAAAATATCTCTAAGAATTGTCACCTGCATTCAGAAGAGATCAGTCAAGTTTATCAATGATTCCTCTGGTACAGACTTAATTCATTTGTGACAACAAATGGATTAAGTCACATAGACATTCTGTTTTTTGCTGTTTATCTTTTTCTAAAGATATTTCTTTTCTATTTTATTAATTATTGGCATTATTAATTAATATAACAATAGATTTCATTAAAGTTCAAGTTTATTTGGGGAAAATATTTAGACCTTGCTTATTAAATTAAGTTATTTCACACTCGTTGGATCAATTATAGGCCTGAAAATTTTTACCTTGAGAGTTGGTGTATATATTAATAATACTGGCCAACAAAAAAAAAAAAAAAAAAAAAAAATTGAACCTTCAGAGAAAAAGTTTCAGATTCTAAAGGAACTTGTCCGCTGATTCCAAAATTATCTTAGATGACTTTTCTAAGATCATGTATGGGATGCAGGTAAATCAAGAATTAGAAATTAATGAGAAAATAAGCACTTCAAACTACATAGAATGCAATCTCTTTAATTTCTTAAAGGGTTACAGCTTATTCTAAGATGCTTCATGGTGCTTCCTGTACCATTTCTTTAGTGAATGCCTGAAATGCTGTCCATATTACACCATCAGCTTCACATACCAAGACTTGGCATACTTCTTTGTTTGCTGTTATAATAGCTGTACTGAATGATGCATTTGTTTTACTTATATGATATATATTTTCTATGGCTTGAAGCATTATTGCTCTAAACTTATATGGATTTATTTATTTACATATTCTTTTTGTCCTCTGCAGCATATTAAAGACACTGAAGCAGGATATTGGCAACATTGGAGAAATGAAGTTATGGAAAGTCCACCAATTCCAAAGGAAATGCAAGTTAATCAAATTATTGTACCAACTGTGGACACAATTCGTTATACATACTTAATGAGACTTCTTGTTTTGCATCAGAAACCAATTCTATTTGTTGGGCCTACAGGCACTGGGAAATCAATATATGTGACTGTAAGTTCTCTTTTGCTTTCTTTAAGTATTATTAAAGTGATGTTACAAGTGTCTGAATCAAGAAAGAGCTCTTAATCTATCAATCTTTCTGGTTTCTAAGCCATTTTTTTAAAACAATAAATAGAATCATTATTAATTTCTGAAGAGCTGAATGCATAACACAATGTGCAACATTATCATAGAGTATTATTTTTCTTCTGTGTTCATAGATTCATTTTCAGTAATAATAATAATTATATTATTATTATAATATAATTATTATAATATTATAATAATATTATTATAATTTGGGGAGTACAATGTGTACAGAAAGGATAGACAAGATAGAAAGGGAGGAGGTGTTATGCTGTTAATTAAGAAAAACATAAAATCAAAAGAAGTGCGCCCAGTTGATATAGATGAACAGTGCATTGTTGAGTCAGTTTCGTGTGACATAAGCACTGCGAAAGCAAAAATAAGAGTAGGAGTGTGTTATAGGCCTAATGACTTGAATGAGTACAATGAACAATTATACAGAGAAATAGAGTGGGCCAGTAAATCAGAATGTCTTATAATGGGGGATTTTAACTTCCCAGATATTGACTGAAACTTGTGGGTTGGTCACTCACACACTAGTCAGACATTTGTGGATTTATTGGATGATTGTTTTCTGCACCAGCATGTTCGAGAGGCAACCAGAGAGAGTAATACTCTTGATCTTGTTATCAGCAGGGATCACTCATGTATTAAGAATTTCCAGATAAAGGAACCACTAGGTGGCAGTGATTACAGTGTACTGATGTGGGATTTACTTAAAGATATAATTACCATCGGGGGTAATTTTTGCTTCCATAAAGGTGAGTACAGTGGTATCAGAAAGTTTTTAAATTCTGTACAGTGGGATAAACTGACGATGTTACCAACAGTAAATTCTAAGTGGGAAGCATTCAAGGAATTAATCGTGGATGCTACTAAAAGTTTCATACCTATTAAGAAATATTGTTCAAGGTTTAGGCCTAAATGGTTATCTAATGAACTAATGAGACTCGTAACAGGGAAGAAAAATGCATGGGATGCATATAAATTATCAAGCGACTCAGAAACCTATGGCAGATATAAGCTAGTCTGTAATCAGGTCACAAAGGAGGTTAGGCAGACGAAGGCAGATTACGAAAAATCCTTGGCAAAAGATGCTAAGAAAAACAGCAAGGATTTCTTTACTTATATAAACCCTAAAAGGAAGGAGATGAATCTGATTGGTCCACTTGACATCGATGGTTCGACTGTTGATGATCCTGCTCAGATAGTAAACAAAGTGAATGAGTATTTTGCATCTACATTCACACATGAGGAATTATTAAGGTTTGAAAATGGCAGAAGGTTATCAAATTGTAGCAGGATACTTAATGATTTTGTAATAACTGAGAGCAAAGTGGAGGAGAAATTGTTGAAGTTAAACATAAGAAAAGCACCTGGAGTGGATGGGATCTATCCAGTTATATTAAAAGAGGCGGCAAAGCAACTAAGCAAACCCTTAGCCATAATTATGAGAGCGTCCTTGGACTCAGGGGAGGTTCCCACGGACTGGAGATGTGCAAATGTATCCCCAATTCACAAAGGGGGATCGAAGGGTGATACGAGTAATTACAGACCAGTTAGTTTAACTTCTGTTCCTGGTAAAACAATTGAGTCACTGGTTAAAGATGCATTGCAGGATCGTCTGGACAAGACTGCAGCAATAATTCAGACACAGCATGGGTTTGTTAAGGGAAAGGCTTGTCTGACAAATTTGATATGATATTATGATGTGGTTACAAAGGAACTGGATGCAAAAAATAATTTTGATATCATATATTTGGATTTCAGGAAAGCTTTTGACACTGTTGCACATGAAAGACTATTGTACAAATTGGAGCAGAATGGTATTAAGGGTAAGTTGCTACAACGGATAAAAGGATGGTTGAGTGGGAGAAGACAGAGGGTGGTAATCAATGGGTACTGCTCTTCGTGGACTAACGTTATTAGTGGAGTCCCACAGGGTTTGGTGTTGAGTCCACTGTTGTTTTGTATATTTATCAATGATATTGATGAAGGTATATCAGGCTTAATGTTGAAGTTTGCAGATGATTCAAAGGTTGGCAGGGTAATGGCAGTGTGCTACTGCAACAGGATCTAGATAATTTGGGCAGATGGGCTTAGAAGTGTCAACTTTAACCTTGACAAATGCAAAGTACTGCATATGGGTAGAAGTAACCACAGAGAAACGTACCAACTGTGTGGTACCACACTTAAGGTGGTAGAAAATGAAAAAGACCTGGGAGTAATTGTGCAGTCAAATATGAAGTTCTCTGAGCAATGCAGACAGGCTGCCAGGGCAGGTCATGGGGTTTTGTCAATGATATATAGGAATTTTGCTAGCAGGGAAAAGGAGGTGATTATCCCTCTGTATAAGGCAATGGTTAGGCCACGCCTTGAGTACTGCGCACAGGTCTGGAGGCCTCATATTAGAAGGATGTAGATTTACTTGAGCGTGTACAGAGAAGGGTAACAAGATCGGTGAGGGGAATGAAGGATCCTCTTACCAAGAAAGGCTTAAGTTCTGCAAATTGCAGTGGCTGGAGACTAGGCACCTGCGCAATGATCTGATTGAGGTGTATAAGGCCTTGAATGGGTTGAGCATGCTGAATTCTGATGGGATCCTTCCATTTGTTCAGATTAAACCTAAGGGGGCATAAATTCAAATGAAGAAAAGGCAGATGTAGAATAGATGTGTGGAAATTTGCCTTTAGCCAGCGGGTGGTTAATTGCTGGAACAAACTTCCATCTGTCGTTGTGGAAGTTGATAGGTTAAATAAATTTAAGGAGGAACTGGACAGGCATTTGGAGGGAATGGTGTGATTTTTTTTTTTTTTTTTTTTTTTTTTTTTGGCTGATGCTGCATAAGCTCATACACATGCTTTCTTGCATCACATGCCACTACTACTACTACTATATGGAACAAGTAATGACCATCCTGATCCCCATATAAACCATTGGTATAGTGCCAAAGAGCCTCCATAAGAATCTAACAGCAGTAGGCCTTCCAGAGAACACTTACATGGAACATCAGAAAGCTGTAATTCTGAAAACCTGTCAAATAGTCAGAGAGTGCTTTGACCAACAGTAATAATAATAGTAGTAACTGGACACAACCAATCACCCCCATGCACTTGGTACCAATGCCCATTACTGGCAGAAAAAATCCCATAAAAGATAAAAAATTTTATAGTAGTAATTCCAGTTGATCAAAGAAAGTGTGCTGTATTGCTAGTAGAAACCCCAGGTTTATACTTGTATATGGAGTACACTCATAGAAATGAGCAGGCCACCAAGATAATACATCAGAAGCTAATGCAAAAATAATTTGAATTGCATAGTATTCAAATTTTTTTTATAATTTGTAAATATCTTTGTTGAAAACAAATTCATAGACTTTTTTTTATTAATCTACTTTTTTTATGCTAACCCCAGCACATTCTTTCCTGACCTTAAGATTACATACTTCTGCTTCAGAGAAAAGAAATCAATTAATTATGCTGCTAATGCATGCTAACATTAACATTTTCTTCATACATCTATGCATGCTATTATTTTCTGTGACTAAAGTAAGTTTTTTTTTATTTTTATTTTCAGGATTTTTTACTAAATAAAGTAGATGGAGAGGTTTATAAACCTCTAATGATAAACTTTTCGGCTCAGACAAGTGCAAACCAGACACAGGACATTATTATGGGAAAACTTGATAAAAGAAGAAAAGGACTATATGGGCCACCTCTAGGAAAGCATATGGTAAGCATGCCTATTTATTAATAATTTCATTTTTTAACTAGGGTGCATAGTAGATCTAGTATAAGTCTTAAATAACGGTAAGTAATAAATTATCACAAATACCTACTGCATTGTATACACAAAATTTTAATGCATTGACATTTCAAATATTATATGTTGTCAGAATTCCTAAATGAAGTTATTTACAGAGTTTCACCTGCTATAAAACAATTTGTAAGTGATATCTTTGGCTTTCTGAACAACCACATGATCAACTCATTAGGAAAAATATGACTGATTTACCCTATTCTGACATAGAGTTAAGACAAGTAACCGAAGCCCTGGCAGGGAGTGGACACGGGAGAAACTAGCAGTTCTACTATATTGTGCCAGATGGCCAATTTTAATAAAATACAGACAAAAATTCATGAATAAGCATTAAGTTTTGTCTGCATTTTGGTTATAGGACTGTTTCCTTTTCTTGACTCCTGGTGAAGTCAGACTGTTGCACTGTTAAAAATATTAGTGATTGGTGATGGAAGAACATAGAGGAATTTGTACAGTATTACTGTAGATATATTAAAGATTACATTATACATAAAAGGAACTTTACAGTGAACCTTCCATAGGAGAAACAATTTCTGAAATCCTATAGAATGGTTTCTTTACAGAAGCGAGAGAGAGAGAGAGAGAGAGAGAGAGAGAGAGAGAGAGAGAGAGAGAGAGAGAGAGAGAGAGAAAGAGAGAGTGACCGACCTTTTAATTAAATTCATTGTTGGATTTGGAAATAACCAGTTCTCATTTTTATGCTATAACATGCATTTTATATCAGTGCAGGCAAACCTCCCAAATCTGGCAGTCCATCATCTGACACAACCCAAGAATTAGTAAATTTAGTTTTTGTATTGGCTATTCAACCAAGTAGTAGTGCATCACCACTGATTTTGCAGGGTAGATTTTTCTCTCTAGAGTCATAAAAGTTTTTACTCCATTCCAATGACATTGAGAAATTTGTTAGGTTGTGGAATTGCCTCCTGCTACTTGTGAACAAGATTAGTGTCTCATTGTTAATAAGTGATAGCTTACCTAAAATTTCTGAGTTTTATGTTTTCTACATTAAGACTGAGGTAATGATTAACCAAATATGTTTACTGTTAAGTGAATGTTTTAAGAACTTTTAAATGTCATTTGTAAATAACATTATTAAAACAGCAACTTAATAAGAGTGGAAGAGGAAAAGAAAAGAAATACTATATAATATAATATATTATATTATATAGTATAGCAATATAGTACATATTGTCGGACTTTAAAATATTTCTTAGTTGGTATGACAAGCCTAGTAGCTTCAATGATTAATTCCTTCCCATTTAGAATTTACTAATGATCACATCATCAGTTAGTCCTACTGTATACAATTTAAAAACTGTCTGAGACCACTGTATTTCACCTATATGAAAACAAAAACCCTTCCCTTTACCCTTGATAATAGTTACATCTTTAAGTAAATCCCAAAAGTACAAGTTAGTGCAACTGCATCATATTAGTACACAGCTAAACTCTAAATTAGCAAATTATTTGCAAAGGCGGCAATGAGTTGCCATGATATTGCACTACCTCAAATAAGTAACACTTTACCCAAAGGAGAAGACTGTTGTTACTTATTCTCAGTGGATACCACCACCCAGATGGCACCATTTCAGGGCTATTTTGTATATGTATGGGATAATAACTCTACTATCCACTTGTTCCTATTAGACTTAAAAAGGAACAAGGCAGAGGGAAAGTAATAGTAGGAATGGAAGAGGAAAAAGAAATGGTGTAGAAGAATGAAAGGGACAATAACTCCTTCAACTCACGTCACTCAAAAACTCATAAACTCCTTGAATAGGCAACCCTTCCTCAGTAGAGAAGACTGTTGTTATCTATTCTTGGAAACTTCGGTCAGCATCAGTCTCCCCCGGTGACCGTTTCAGGGCTGTTTGGCCCTTCTTTGGTGGTACATAGGTACCCAAGTGATATAATGATGGCAAAACAGTTATGAAGTATAACTCCACAATAGGAGAAATGCCTCATGGTGTATGTACTAATTTAGAGTTTAGCTGTGTACTAATATGATGCAGTTGCACTAACTTATACATAGTCTAATTCTCTTGCAGATTGCAGCATAAGCCCTTAATGCATTTTAGTCTTAATTCATTTTATACACCATCAGGCATCTCTCATATTGTGGAGTTACACTTCATAACTGTTTTGCCATCATTATATCACTTGGGTACCTACCTACCACCGAAGAAGGGCCAAACAGCCCTGAAACGGTCACTGGGGGAGACTGATGCTGTCCAAAGTTTCCAAGAATAGGTAACAACAGTCTTCTCTACTGAGGAAGCATTGCCTATTCTAGGAGTTTATGAGTTTTTGAGTGGCATGAATTGAAGAAGTTATTGTCCCTTTCATTCTTCTACACTGTTTCTTTTCCTCTTCAATTCCTACTATTACTTTCCCTGCTGACCGGGCTAGCCAGGTAGGTAAAGTGCCTGCCTAGCAACCCAAAGGTCGTGGGTTCGATTCCTGCCTCGGGCTGGATATCACGATGGTGCCGAACCAACCGGTTGGTTGGATATCCTGTCCACGATACATGAAGGAAGCAAGAAAAAACTGGTTCCTTCGTGTATTGATCACATCATACGAAATAAATAAATAAATAAAATTACTGTCCCTCTACCTTTTTGCTTTTCTAAGTCTAATAAGAACAAGTGGATAGTAGAGTTATTATCCCACACATATACAAAATAGCCCTGAAATGGTGCAATCTGGGTGGTGGTATCCACTGAGAATAAGTAACAACAGTCTTCTCCTTTGGATGAAGCATTACTTATTTGAAGTAGTGCAATATCATGGCAACTCATTTTGAAGGTATTCACAATATGAGATATAATTTAAACGATGCCACCTTTGCAAATAATTTGCTAATTTAGAGTTTATCTGTGTACTAACATGATGCAGTTGCACTAACTTGTACTTTTGGGATTTATTTAAAGATGTAGCTATTATCAAGGGTAAAGGGAAGGGTTTTTGTTTTCGTAAAGGTGAAATACAGTGGTCTCAGACAGTTTTTAAATTGTATACAGTAGGACAAACTGATGATGTTATCATCAGGAAATTCTAAATGGGAAGGAATTAATCGTTGAAGCTACTAGACTTGTCATAACAACTAAGAAATATTGTAAAGTCCAGCAATATGTACTATATAATATACCATACCATACCATACCATACCATACCATACTTGGCAGAGAAGAAAAATGCATGGGATGCATATAAATTATCAGGCAACACAGAAGCCTACGGCAGATGTAAGCTAGTCTGTAATCAAGTCAAAAAAGAGGTTAGGCAGGTAAAGGCAGATTACAAGAATTCTTTGACAAAGTAAAAAAAAGAAAAACAGCAAAGAGTTCTTTACTTATGTAAACCATATAAGGAAGGGAATGAGTTAGATTTGTCCACTTAACATAGATGGTTTGACTATTGATGATCCTGCTCAAGTAGCTGCTAAAATAAATGAGTATCTTGCATCTACATTCACATGAGGCTTTATTCAAAGAGAGGATTGCCAGACGTATATCGAACTCTAACAGGCAGCTAAGTGATTTTGTAATAACTGAGAGCAAAGTAGAGGAGAAATTGTTGAAGTTAATCATAAAAAAAGGCACCTGGGGTGGATGGAATCCATTCAGTTATATTGAAGGAGACAGTGAGGGAAGTTAGCAAACCCTTAGCTATAATTATGAGAGCATATTTAGATTCAGAAAGGATCCTGAGCACTGGAGATGTGCAAATGTGTCCCCAATTTACAAAGGGCGTCAAAGGGTGACGCAAATAATTATAGACCTGTTAGTTTAACTTTTGTTCCAGGGAAAATAATGGAGTCACTGGTTAAAGAGGAGATACAGGATCACCTAGAAAAGAAAGCAGTAATAGTTCAGACATCGCATGGGTTTGTTAAGGGGAAATCTTGTCTGACCAATTTTATTGAATACTATGATGTGGTCACAAAGGAACTGGATGCAAAAAATAATTTTGATATCACACACTTGGATTTCAGAAAAGCTTTTGATACTGTTGCACATGGAAGACTACTGTACAAATGGGTGCAGTATGGCATTAAGGACAAGTTGCTGTAATGGATAAAGGAATGGTTGAGTGGGAGATGGCGGAGAGTAATAAAAAAGAGACACTACTCTATATGGACTAATGTTATTAGTGGAGTCACTGAGGTTTGGGCTGGGCCCATTGTTATTTTGTGTATTTATCAATCATATTGATGAAGGTATATCAGGCTTATTGTCCAAGTTTGCAGATGATACAAAGGTTGGCATGGATTTTAATGGCACTAAAGACAGTATGCTACTGCAACAGAATCTAGAAAAGTTAGACAGATGGGCTGAGAGATGGCAACTGAAGTTTAACATTGACAAATGCAAAGTACTGCATATGGGTAGCAGTAACCTAAGAGAAATTTACCCAACTGTGTGGTACTACACGCAGGGAGGTGGAGAATGAAAAAGACCTGCGGTTAATTGTGCAGTCAGATAGGAAGTTCTCTGAGCATTGCAGATGGGCTGCCAAAGCAGGTCATGGAGTTTTGTTAATGATATATAGGAATTTTGTTAGCAGAGACAAGGAGTTGATTATCCTCTTGTACTCAAGGTGTGGTCAGGCCACACCTTGAGTACTATATACAGGTCTGGAGACCTCATTTTAGGAATGATGTAGAGTTGCTGGAATGAGTACAGAGAAGGGCAAAAAGACTGGTGAGAGGAACAAAGGGGGTGCACTTACGAAGAAAGGCTTATTTTCTACAAGTTAGCATTAGCGTTAGTAGAGGCATATGATGCAAGAAAGTAAGCTTATTCGGCATCAGCCAAAAAAAAAAAAAAACCACACCACTCCATTTCACCCCTCCGTTCCCTCGAAATAACTGTCCAGTTGAGCCTTAAAGTTGTTTAGGCTATCAACTTCAACAAAAAGTGATGGAAGTCGGTTCCACCAACAAACCACCCGCTGGCCAAAGGCAAATTTCCGCACATCTATCTGACATCTGTCTTTCCTCAATTTGAATTTATGCCCTCTCAGGTGATTATTCTGAGCAAGAGGAAGAATCCCATCGGCATTGAGCATGCTCAAACCATTCAAAGCCTTATACACCTCTATCAGATCACCTCGCCGGTGCCTAGTCTCCAGACTCTGTAATTTGCAAAACTTAAGCCTTTCTTCGTAAGAGCAACCCTTTGTTCCATTCACTAATCTTGTTGCCCTTCTCTGTATTCGTTCTAGCAGCTCTACATCCTTCTTGGAATGAGGCCTCCAGACCTGTATACAGTACTCAAGGTGTGGCCTGACCATTCCCGTCTGAGCAGTGCAGCCCGTCTGCACTGCTCAGAGAACTTCATATCTGCCTGCACAATTACCCCCAGGTCCTTTTCATTCTCCACCATTGTCAGTGTAGTACCGCAGAGTTGATACGTTGCTGTGGCGTTACTGTTTCCCATATGTAGTACTTTACATTTGTCAATGTTAAACTTCATTTGCCACCTCTCAGCCCATCTGCTCAACCTTTCCAGACCCTGTTGCAGCAGCATAACGTCAGTAGTGTCCTTAACAACCCTGCCAACCTTTGTATCATCTGCAAACTTGGACAATAAGCTTGATATACCATCATCAATATCATTTATAAACACAGAAAACAGCAACGGACCCAACACTAAACCCTGAGGGACTCCACTAATAACATTAGTCCATGATGAGCAGTGTCCATTAATTACCACTCTCTGTCTTCTGCCACTCAACCATCGCTTTATCCATAGCAGCAATTTGCCTCCAATGCCACACTGCTCCAATTTGTGCAGCAGTCTTCCATGTGCAACAGTATCAAAAGCCTTTCTAAAATCCAAATATATAATATCAAAGTTATTCCCTGCATCCAGTTCTTTTGTGACTACATCATAGTATCCAATCAGATCGGTCAGGCAAGACCTGCCCTTAACAAAACCATGCTGTGTCTGAGCTATAACTGAATTCTTGTCTAGATGATCCTGCAGTGCTTCTTTAACTAGTGCCTCCATTAATTTTCCTGGAATAGAAGTTAAACTAACAGGTCTATAATTACTTGTGTCAGCCTTTGAAACTCTTTTCTGTTTTTCGTTGTGAATTGGGGTTACATTTGCACATCTCCAGTCTATGGGTACCTCCCCTGAGTCCAAAGAAGCTCTCATAATTATGGCTAGGGGTTTGCTTACTTCCTTTGCTGCCTCCTTTAATATAACTGGATAGATCCCATCCACCCCGGGTGCCTTTTTTATGTTTATCATCAACAATCTCTCCTCCACTTTCCTCTCAGTTATTATAAAATCATCTAGCTCACTGCCAATGTTTACTTTATCTACGTCATTCTCCTTCCTGAATAACTCCTCATGTGTGAATGTAGATGCAAAATACTTGTTTAGATTGTTAGCCACCTGAGCAGGATCCTCAACTGTGGAACCATCAATATCCAGTGGACCAATCTGATTCATCCCTTTCCTTCTTGAGTTTAAGTAGGTAAAGAACTCTTTTCTGTTTTTCTTTGCATCCTTTGCCAAGGATTTTTCGTAGTCTGCCTTTGCCTGCCTAATCTCCTTTGTGACTTGGTTACAGACCAACTTATATCTAACATCGGCTTCCATGTCACCCATTAATTTGTATGTATCTCATGCATTTTTCTTCTCTGCCATATGTCTCATTAGTTCATCTGACATCCATTTAGGCTTAAACCTTGAACAATATTTCTTAGTTGGTATGTAAAGCCTGGTAGCTTCCAAGATTAGTTCCTTGAATGCTTCCCACTCTGAGTTTGCTGATGGTAACATCATCAGCTGGTCCCATTCTATAGAATTTAAATACTGTCTCAGACCATCATAGTCGCCTTTACAAAAGCAAAAACCCTTCCCTTTACCTCTGATGGTAGTTACCTCCTTAAGTAAATCCCACTTCAACACACTGTAATCACTGCCACCTAGTGGTTCCTTTATCTGCAGATTCTTAATGCATGAAGAATCACTACTGATAATCAGATCAAGAGTATTGCTCCCTCTTGTTTCCTCACGAACATGCTGGTGTAGAAAACAATCATCCAATAAATCCCCAAAAGCCTTGCTAGTGTGCGAGTGACCAACCCACAAATTCCAGTCAATATCTGGGAAATTAAAATCCCCCATTATAAGACTCTGATTTACTGGCCCACTCTATTTCCCTGTACAGTATCTTGTTATACTAATCAGAGTCATTAGGCCTATAGCACACTCCTACTCTCAATTTTGATTTCCCTATGCTTATGTCACACCAAACTGACTCGACACTGCCCTGTCCATCGATGTCGACTGGCTTCACTTCCTTGGATTTTATGTGTTTCTTATCTAATAGCATAACCCTCCTCCCCTCCTGTCCTGTCTATCCTTTCTATACACATTGTATTCCCCAAATTCCAGTTCTGAATTCCTTATATCTGTGTGACACCACGTCTCTGATATCCGAACAATATCTGCCTTTGATGTTTTCAGCAATACCTCAAATTCATCTAATTTATTTACTTAACTCCTAGCATTTCTGTACATGCAAGTATACATGCACCTGTTCCTATTCTTAGCTATCCTAACACAACCCATGTGTTTACTTGTACCGCAATGACTCCCAGCAGTCTCTGTAATATCCTGCATCTTGTTTTCCAGGCTGCTGCTCATTCCAATAGCAGCAGTGCAAAAATCACTTTCACCTCTGCCAGTGGCTACTGTTAATCTATTAGTCCTTGTATCTCCCCCAACTAGCAGTTTTCCGACCCACCTAATACTGCTTCGACAGCATCAGCAAATATTCTTGCACCCTTTCTATATAAGTGTATCCCATCCCTGTAGAAGCAGTCTCTCCTGTTAACAAGTACAGACCAAGCTGAAAAAAATTCTACCCCTTGAGCCTTGCACAATCCCTCCAGGGCCAAATTGATCGACAAGGCTCTCATCATATACTCCCTCCTATCATGTCTGGGCAGAATTGCAGACAACTTTCAAATTCAAAAGTTGCAACATATGGAGACTAGGCACCTGCAAGGTGATCTGATTGAGGTATATAAGGCCTTGAATGGTTTGAGCAGGCTCAGTGCTGATGGGATACTTACGCTTGCTCAGGCTAAGAAACTGAGGGGGTATAGATTCAAATTGAGGAAAGTCAATTGTAGAATAAATGTGTGGAAGTTTGCCTTTAGCCAGTGGGTAGTTGATTGCTGGAACAGACTTTCATCTGGTGTTGTGGAAATTGATAGCCTAAAGAAATTTAAGGCTGAACTAGATAACATAACTAGACCAGATGGGCGAAATTGGAAGTTTTTTTTTTTTTTTTTTTTATGGCTGATGCTGTATAAACTTGCTTTCTTGCATTATATGCCTCAACTAATGTTAATTCTAATATTGTACAGTATAGTATTTATATTCTTAAATGACATAAATGAAGAGATATGCGACATGATGTCAAAATTTACAAATGATTGTAAGATCAGGGGAGTAGTTAATGATCAGTGCTAAGCTGTGTTTTTAGGACAACTAATAAAGTCGTCAGGGATCATCAGTGAAGTGACGACAAAAAATGTAAGATCTCACCAAAATAACTTATACAATTAGTGGTATTTAATTTAAAAAAGTAGACAAAGAAAGAGATTTGCAGATTACAATGTGGGGTGGATGTGAAGATTTCTGAGAAATATTGACAGGTTGCAAAGAAGGCCCAAGGATGATTTACTGAACATCTGCTTTTAGAGATTTGAAGGTCATAATCCCACTGTATAAGTCATTTGTAAGACCACTTGGAATGCTGTGTCCAAATATGATGACTACTCCTAAACAAAGACATCGAGCATCTTGAAAAGGTAGTAGTAGTAGTAGTAGTAGTGGCATGTGATGCAAGAAAGCAGGTGTATGAGCTTATGCAGCATCAGCCAAAAAAAAAAAAAAAAATCACACCATTCCCTCCAAATGCCTGTCCAGTTCCTCCTTAAATTTATTCAACCTATCAACTTCCACAACGACAGATGGTAGTTTGTTCCAGCAATTAACCACCCACTGGCTAAAGGCAAATTTCCGCACATCTATTCTACATCTGTCTTTTCTTCATTTGAATTTATGCCCCCTTAGGTTCATAATCTGAACAAATGGAAGGATCCCATCAGAATTCAGCGTGCTCAACCCATTCTAGGCCTTATACACCTCAATCAGATCACCGCGCAGGTGCCTAGTCTCCAGCCACTGCAATTTGCAGAACTTAAGCCTCTCTTGATAAGAGGATCCCTTCATTCCCCTCACCAATCTTGTTGCCATTCTCTGTACACGCTCAAGTAAATCTACATCCTTCCTCAAATGAGGCCTCCAGACCTGTACGCAGTACTTAAGGCGTGGCCTGACCATTGCGTTATACAGAGGGACAATCACCTCCTTTTCCCTGCTAGTAAAATTCCTATATATCATTGACAAAACCCCATGACCTGCCCTGGCAGCCTGTCTGCATTGCTCAGAAAACTTCATATCTGACTGCACAATTACTCCCAAGTCTTTTTCATTTTCTACCTCCTTAAGTGTAGTACCACACAGTTGGTACTTTTCTCTGAGAAATGCAGTACTTTGCATTTCTCAAGGTTAAACTTCAGTTGCCACTTCTTAGCTCATCTGCCCAAATTATCTAGATCCTGTTGCAGTAGCACACTGTCATTACTGTCATTAACAACCCTGCCTACCTTTGTATCATCTGCAAACTTCGACACTAAGCCTGATACACCTTCATCAATATCATTGATAAATATACAAAACAACAGAGGACCCAACACCGAACCCTGTGGGACTCCACTAATAACATTAGTCCACGAAGAGCAGCACCCATTGATTACCACCCTCTGTCTTCTCCCACTTATCCATCCTTTTATCCATTGTAGCAACTTACCCTTAATACCATTCTGCTCCAATTTTTACAATAGTCTTCTATGTTCAACAGTGTTAAAAGCGTTCATTGAAATCCAAATATATGATATCAAAATTATTTTCTGCATCCAGTTCCTTTGTAACCACATCATAATAACCAATCAAATTTGTCAGACAGGACTTTCCCTTGTCTAGATGATCCTGCAATGCATCTTTAACCAGCGACTCCATTATTTTACCCGGAACAAAAGTTAAACTAACTGGTCTGTAATTACTCGTGTCGCCCTTCGATCCCCCTTTGTGAATTGGGGATACATTTGCACATCTCCAGTCCATGGGAACCTCCCCTGAGTCCAAGGATGCTCTCATAATTATGGCTAAGGGTTTGCTTAGTTGCTTTGCCGCCTCCTTTAATATAACTGGATAGATCCCATCCACTCCAGGTGCTTTTCTTATGTTTAACTTCAACAATTTCTCCTCCACTTTGCTCTCAGTTATTACAAAATCATTAAGTACCCTGCTACAATTTGATAACCTTCTGCCATTTTCAAACCTTAATAATTCCTTATGCGTGAATGTAGATGCAAAATACTCTTTCAGTTTGTTTGCTATCTGAGCAGGATCATCAACAGTCAAACCATCGATGTCAAGTGGACCAATCAGATTCATCCCATTCCTTTTAGAGTTTTTATAAGTAAAGAAATCCTTGCTGTTTTTCTTAGCATCTTTTGCCAAGGATTTTTCGTAATCTGCCTTCGCCTGCCTAACCTCCTTTGTGACCTGATTACAGACTAGCTTATATCTGCCATAGGCTTCTGAGTCGCTTGATAATTTATATGCATCCCATGCATTTTTCTTCTCTGTTACGAGTCTCATTAGTTCATTTGATAACCATTTAGGCCTAAACCGTGAACAATATTTCTTAATAGGTATGAATCTTTTAGTAGTATCCATGATTAATTCCTTGAATGCTTCCCACTTAGAATTTACTGTTGGTAACATCGTCAGTTGATCCCACTGTACAGAATTTAAAAACTGTTTGAGACCACTGTACTCACATTTACGGAAGCAAAAACCCTTTCCTTTACCCCTGATGGTAATTAAATCTTTAAGTAAACCCACATCCGTACACTGTGATCACTGACACCTAGTGATTCCTTTATCTGCAAATTCTTAATACATGAATGATCACTGCTGTAGTAGTGATCAAGATAACCAGATCAAGAATATTACCCTTTCTGGTTGCCTCCAACATGCTGGTGCAGAAAACAATCATCCAATAAATCCACAAATGTCTGACTAATGTGCGAGTGACCAACCCACAAGTTCCAGTCAATATCTGGGAAGTTAAAATCCCCCATTATAAGACATTCTGATTTACTAGCCCACTCTATTTCTCTGTACAATTGTTCATTGTACTCATTCGAGTCATTAGGCCTATAACATCTCCTACTCTTATTTTTGCTTTCGCAGTGCTTATTTCACACCAAATTGACTCAACAGTGCACTGTTCATATATATCAACTGTTTGCACTTCTTTTGATTTTATGTTTTTTTTTTAATTAACAGCATAACACCTCCTCCCTTCCTATCCTGTCTATCCTTTCTGTACACATTGTACTTCCCAAATTTCAGTTCTGAATTCCTTATATCTGTGTGACACCAGATATAAGGAATATCTGGTGTCACACCAGATAAAAGGTCCAAAGGTGGGCAATGCACCAGGTGAGATCAGCAAAAGAGTATTCATACGAGGAAAGATTTCAGATATATGGGCTATAAAGCTTAGTAACTAGTCATCTTGACAGGATCTGATTAAGATGTATAAGGTTCTAGGAGAAGAAAGTAAAATGAATAAAGGAAAAATTATAAATGATTATAAAGGATTCCAAATCTAATAGCTATAAATTTAAAATACAGAGACAAGATTTAGAGAAAAGAATTATAGCAAATTTTCTTTTAGCCAGAAAGTTATTCATTATGGGAATCAGGTGGTTGAGGGTGATAGCATGGGGAAATTCAAAGATCAACTGGATAGGTACCGATGTGAGGAAGGTATCTCATTGGTAGTTTATTTATTATTCTTTTCTAATTATTATTTTTTTTTTATCAGTGCAGAAAAGGCCTGGAGCTTCCTTGTACCATAGAGGCAGTTCTTGCTTTAAGAGTTTTTTCCCCCAAGTATCAAGTATCAACCAGATCAAAAATATGAACATTAATTGCAAAAAAATGAATGTTAAACATTCATAAATACCGAATTCCAAACAACATGCATAGTTATACAATACAGTGTACCCTACTTTATGATATTAATCAGTTCTATAGACACTATCATATCGCTAAAATATCATAATGTGAACCCAATAATACATTGTTTTTTGGTAATTCATTTCAAGATCTCGGAAGTTGAAATTTTTGCTGTATAACTAAGCTATTTATCTCTCTAAAATGTCATTTTTAAGGTCACAAGCGTGACCTTAAGGCCATATAAAAGGTCGTGAGCATGGTTTGTAAATTGTATTAGTTACCAATTCAAATCAGTCATTAAAAATGCACTAAACTTTCATGTTCCGTTATAAGAATCAATTTTTAATGGCTTTGTGATATTTTTCTAAAGCACATTTCTGGAAGTCACGACCATAAAACAATAAAAACAATTTGCATTTTCCGGTTTATTGGGCTTTTCTGTTACTGCAAGCAATTGTAAAATTGCTTGTAGTAACAGAAAAGTTACTGCAAGTAATTTTTGCAGTGCCTGGGGGTTGCCAGATTTCCATTCTTATAATGCTTCGGCATTATACGAATGGAGAGGAAGTAGCAATAAATTTTAAAAAAATGTTTTAATGAAACTAAATCAACAGAAAAATCCTAAAATAAAGAACTAAAGAATAAAAAAAAAATAATAATAATAAAAAAATAAAAAAACATAAAAGTACAGTATTTTTGAAATAAAGAGTTGCTCCAATTTAAATTTTGCATTGAAACTTTTCTCTTTGCTGTGCCTTTTTCTTTCATTTTGTGAAAAACTCATTGCTGGGATCTAGACAGAATTTAAATTTAGTGATATATATCACTAATGTCATTTGTATAGGTTGTTTTTGTAGACGATTTGAATATGCCAGTACGTGAAACTTATGGTGCACAACCTCCAATTGAACTTCTTCGTCAGTGGTTAGATCACTGGACTTGGTATGATCGTAAAGAAGTTGTGGCGATGAAGTTAGTTGATGTGCAGATAGTTGCAGCAATGGGACCTCCAGGTAATTTTTAAAGAAAGAAGCTTATTTTATAAATTTAAGGATTATACTTGTGTATGTATGTATTTTTCATTGCACTGAGTCATGTAGTACAGCAGCAATGATAACAGTAAATTCATAAATAGACTAATTATGTGTGTAATCTGATCCATAATATATGTAGATATGTATAGAAATCATCATTTAATCTATTAACTTAATCTTTTATGTGCTTATCTGGTATGCATTCCAGTATGCATAGATATTAACCAACCCTTGGAATTTAATATAAAATTTTAAATACAGCATATGCACTGAATGAACTCAGAATTATTTTTTTTTTACATAACAGAAATGAATCAACAAATATTGCTGATTTAGTTCTCTACTCGGTGTACTGCCACAATTCCCAGTGCTCTAGTTAATAATATATGAGTTCATTTGTCCTTTAATACATTCACCGATGAAGTTAATTTATGAATTTTATATTTTCCTTTATGAATTTTATATTTATATTTTAAGGGACAATGAATATTTGGGAAATTATAGATCTTACTGGTTATTTGGATTGATCTTCTTCAAAGTAGTCTCCTTGTCACTATAGATACTGATTTTAGCTCTTCTGCAACATCTGTAAACATTTCTGATAGGCTTCTCTTGGAGTTGGCAATAGTCGCTGGGTCATGTTCTAAATAATTTTTTCAGTTGTATTCTGTGACCTTTTCAAGGGGACTATTTTAGCTTGGTAAACAAAAAAAAAAAAAAAAAAAAATCATTGCCACGGGAAGCTAAAACTGATGAGCATGTCAGCTGGGGGACCAGAGTGTTGGAGTGCTTTGCAATGAATTCTTCAATACTAAGTGCCAAGTATGCACAAGTATTCATGCAAGCAACTGTTCTCCAAAGCCCACTTTTCCAGCTGTTTTCTCTGAACAAAAATGCACAATTGCCATATAACTGTTTTGTAGTAATCCTGGTCCACTGAGTTTAACCATGTTAAACAAATTCATAATGAACAATACCCTCTGAATTAGAAAATACCATAAGCATGACCTTCACATGTTATAGATTGTCTTCCTTTTTTTGGGCCTTGAATAAGATGAAATTTTCCATTGAGAGGACTATGCCTTTGTTTCTGGTTCACTGCTATATGCCCATTTTGTTCCACCAGTAATGATGGAAGAAAAAGTGTGGGTCAGCAGCAGCATGTTAGCAAAGGTCCTGACATACAAGAACTTATGCTTCCTCTGATCATCACTAAGGTTGTGATAAAACTGATTGAAATACCCCACTAGAAATGCAAATTTCAGTAACAGTTTCGTTTATAGTTAAAAATTGATCATTTCTAATCAGATCACCGATATGAGCGATTTTTTTTTTTTTTTTTTTTGTTAGTTGTTGACGCATCGGCTTCTGTGGCCATAATGTACCTCCCAAGGTTTTTTTGCAGTACTCTGATCCAAGCCCAAGGTGGGATTCGAACCCACGACCTTTGGGTTGCCAGACAGGCACTTTACTCACCCGGTTAGCCCGGTCGGCATGAGCGATTGAACTGGTAGTTTTTGAAGTTAAAGGGGGGGCTAGAGTGAAGATCATCTTTGACAGACAAGTGACCCTCTTTACAATTGTGAACCATTGAAATGTCTTTAAATGAATGACACATAACATATGCAAAAGCTGTTTTTAACATTTTCTCTAATTTGAAATAAAATTTGATGCAATTTTTTTTTTCTCAGTAAAATCATTTTAACATGCAATGAAGCACATAAACACCTTCTCTTCAACATATTATTCTGCCTGAATGCAGATAAACAGGTAATTCATGCATTACCATGTCTAGATACATCATCAGATATGTTGCAACAAGTTATATTGCAATGTCAGGGTACAAAGTCAGTCCCCAAATTTTTTGATCAAACCTTGTGTGTGCCTTACTGCGAGAATCTGTTTACCTTACTGTGAGAATCTGTTTCTATCATAAGGATATGGAATTTTTTTAAATTTGTTTTTCCACTGTAATTCAGAAAATACATAATAATATTAAATTTTAATTATTTTAGGAGGAGGGCGCAATCCAATTACTCCCCGTTTTCTGAGGCATTTTAATACAATTACAATAAATGAATTTAGTGATGAAATTATGGAAACAATATTCAATAAGATATTAATGTGGCATTTAGATTCTAGGTAAGTTGCATTTCAAATAACTTTTAAAGCAAAGGTTCTTAACTGTCTTTAATTTTTCACATATTATTTATGCAGTTATTAAAATTATTTATGTATTTATATATGTTTGAAAAGAAATGTTCACTGTAAACAATGCATGCTTTTGAGAATTCTCCCTTACCATTCACAAACAGAAAGATACATGAATTAAGTATATGAATAAATGGGTACTATGATTTTCAGGGAAAAAAAACTTGATTCATGCCAAAGAATAATAAGAAATTGACCTTGGAATTTTTCGAAATTAACTTTCAGATGATAGGAAATCAGTTTTATTTGCACATTTATAAATTGATTTTTAGTAGATTGATTGGCTGAAATAAAAAGAAAAATAGAATATATAGAATTAGTAAAGGGTGTTTTTCTAACATAAAATCCAAAGATGTTAATATACTTACCAGAGATCTTAATCATTTCTATTTATTCTATACTAAGTTCCAGAGGAGAATGAAACCTCTAATTAGACAATACAGGTTACATCATTTTGCACAATTATTAGATTTTGTTGTCTATAAACTCTTATGTCAGTATAGAAAATTTATTGATTTTGTATGTTATCTACTAGTATTCTATTGCAACTTTTACCCATCTGTCTTATTGTAACTTATCATGAATAAGAACCAGTGGATGACTGGAAACAGGTTGCTTGGTCTGATGAATTGCATTTCCACCTGCACTGTGCAGACAGATGGGTGCAGATATGGCATATTCAACATGAAGACCTTAAACCTCACTGCACGAAGGTGGGGTTTGTAATGGTTTGTGCTTAACTAGGAGACTGCATTCCCTGATATCTATTGATTAGTGACTCACTGAAGGCTTGTATAAGTCCATTATTTCTCTCACCATATACATCTCTTTGTGATGACCATCTTCTCACCAAGACACCTTTTGAGAAGACAATTCCCTGTGTAACAGGACTGAAGTAGTATTAGACTGGTTTGATGAGCATGCTTGATGTTCTTTGTCTTCCCATGGATACCAAACTTATCTGATCCCAGAACAATCGCACATGTGGGACGTCATAGAGCAGATTGTTCAGCAGCTGGGTCCATTGGCAATCAAATACATATGAGCTGTGAGATGCAATGCGGTCGGCATGGGTTGCATGCTTGTGGTCACTCTCAAGTGCCTCATGGAATCTATACCATGATGTATCCAGGCTGTGCTATGTACTAAAGGTGGTACATCTAGATATTAGGTAGTGTTGCCAATACAGAGTTGTCTCAATGTATTAAATCAGTAGATGACAATACTAATCAAGAGCCAGCAATGTGTTTGGTAGCTGTTTGGAAATGGCAGTGTAAATAACAGTATGAGGACATAGGATGAGATGTTCAATATTTTTGGGCTAAACATATCACACCAGCAGAAATTCATCCCAATTTGATTGATATTTATGGTAAGAATGACATAATAATAATAACCTAGTATTATAACAATAAACTCTAGATAATATTGTACATCACTTAAAAACACTAAAGGGTGCAGTATGCAGGAAGAGACCTAGATCACTATCTAAAGAAGTAATTCTTCTACAGAATAATGCTTTTTTTTATGTTTAATTCACAAAAACCTTCAACATAGTTTTAAGTGAAAAATCATACTTCACCCAGCATTCAGCCCTTTACCTTCAAGGTGTCCCTTGTGTATATTATTACAAGAATAACATATCTCATAGTTAAGCATCTCCACTCAATCTTCCAGATAGTTGAGAAGTTAGAACAAAATAAAAATGCTATGCAGTGGTTGCATGACTTCCAGTCTAAAATTGTCACCATACCTTGTTTCCTCTTTTATAACACAGGTGGTATCCCAAGCACTTTGCTTCAAGATAGTATGACACGAAATTAGGATATATCGTTAGAATATACTGGGATGTAAACTCCTGCAATTAAGGACTAAGTTCAATTATTTTCCCCTATCTACACGATATATAAATAATTTGACTTCCTCTCTTTCCAAAGACAAGACAAAACAAATGAGCAAACACTTCATCAGACAAAACATAAATGATATGAAGATAAGTAATACTGCAAGCTTCCACTTCTCACTTAATTAAGATTCAGTATCTCAAAGAAAACACAAAAGGTAGAAACTGTAATATTCATTGACCTGTGTAAATTTAGTATCTAAAAGCTCTGTTTAATATTCCAAGAACGAATTCATCTGCTTCTGTACATTTCAAATTTGTTCCAGTTATTAGAAAGAAATAACATTTTTCAAATAAAATAACTGAGTTTCCACTTTACCAGAATATAGCATTCTCCTTCTATAGACTATCTCTGTCTATGATGCTGTGTATGAAACTATCCACATGCTACTCAAAGAATTTTCTGCTCCAGGAAACCAATAAGTTTATGAAAAAATTTTGCTGTTTTATTGCCCTTATTGCGGTATTAAATCATATTCTATAAGTAGCTTTATAGTCCTATTCATACGTCTCAGTTTATTTTGAATTTAGCTAGAGATTTTGTAGGTTACTACCTAGTATACATAGAACCTTGTACCATTTGAAACTTGCCACCGTTGTTGTAGTATATTGATCGATACGATATTAGCATTAGCATTAGTAGAGGCATTTGATGCAAGAAAGCAAGCTTATGCAGCATCAGCCAAAAAAAAAAAAAACTGCTTCCACTTCACCCCTCTGTTCGTTCAAAATACCTGTCCAGCTGAGCCTTAAACTTATTTAGGCTATCAACTTCCACGACAAGGGATGGAAGTCTGTTCCACCAACCAACCACTCGTTGGCTAAAGGCAAATTTCCGCACATCTATCCTACATCTGTCTTTCCTCAGTTTGAATTTATGCCCTCTCAGGTGATTATTCTGAGCGAGAGGAAGAATCCCATCAGCATTGAGCATACTCAACCCATTCAGTGCTTTATAAAACTCTATCAGATCACCTCGCTGGTGCCTAGTCTCCAGACACTGTAATTTTCAAAACTTAAGCCTTTCTTCGTAAGAGCACCCCTTTGTTCCATTCACTAATCTTGTTGCTCTTCTCTGTACTCGTTCCAGCAGCTCTACATCCTTCTTGAAATGAGGCCTCCAGACCTGTATACAGTACTCTAGGTGTGGCCTGACCATTGCCTTATACAAGGGAATAATCACCTCCTTATCCCTGCTAGAAAAATACCTATATATCATTGACAATACACCATGAGCTACTCTTGCAGCCTGTCTGCACTGCTCAGAGAACTTCATATCTGCCTGCACAACCACCCCCAGGTCCTTTTCATTCTCTACCACTGTCAGTGTAGTACCACAGAGTTGATACGTTGCTCTGGGGTTGCTGTTTCCCATATGTAGTACTTTACATTTGTCAATGTTAAACTTCATTTGCCACCTCTCAGCCCATCTGCTCAACCTTTCCAGATCCTGTTGCAGCAGCATAGTGTCAGTACTGTCCTTGACAACCCTGCCTACCTTTGTATCGTCTGCAAACTTGGACATTAAGCTTGATATACCATCATCAATATCATTTATGAATACAGAAAACAATAATGGACCCAACACTGAGCCCTGAGGGACTCCACTAATAACATTAGTCCACGACGAGCAGTGTCCATTGATTACCACTCTCTGTCTTCTGCCACTCAACCATCGCTTTATCCATAGCAGCAATTTGCCTCCAATGCCACACTGCTCCAATTTGTGCAGCAGTATTCCATGTGCAACAGTATCAAAAGCCTTTCTAAAATCCAAGTATATAATATCAAAGTTATTCCTTGCATCCAGTTCCTTTGTGACTGCATCATAGTATCCAATCAAATTGGTCAGGCAAGACTTCCCCTTAACAAAACCATGCTGTGTCCGAGCTATAACTGAAGTCTTGTCTAAATGATCCTGCAGTGCTTCTTTAACTAGTGCCTCCATTAATTTTCCTGAAACAGAAGTTAAACTTACAGGTCTATAATTGCTTGTGTCAGCCTTTGATCCTCCTTTGTGAATTGGGGTCACATTTGCACATCTCCAGTCTGTGGGTATCTCCCCTGTGTCCAAGGAAGCTCTCATAATTATGGCTGAGGGTTTGCTTACTTCCTCTGCTGCCTCCTTTAATATAACTGGATAGATCCCATCCACCCCAGGTGCCTTTCTTGTGTTTATCTTCAACAGTTTCTCCTCCACTTTACTCTCAGTTATTACAAGATTATCTAGCTTACTGCTAGAGTTGAATACACCCCTGGCTTTTTCCTCGCTAAATAACTCCTCATGTGTGAATGCCGATGCAAAATATTCATTTAGTTTGTTAGCTACCTGAGCAGGATCATCAACAGTTGACCCATCGATATCAAGTGGACCAATCTGATTCATCCCCATCCTTCTAGAGTTTACATAAGTAAAGAAATCTTTGCTGTTTTTCTTTGCATCCCTTGCCAAAGATTTCTCGTACTCTGCCTTCGCCTGCCTAACCCCCTTTGTAACTTGGTTACAGATCAACTTGTATCTATCATAGGCTTCTGTGTCATGTGTTAATTTGTATGTATCCCATGCACGTTTCTTCTCTGCCATATGCCTCATCAGTTCATCTGACATCCATTTTGGCCTAAACCTTAAACAATATTTCTTATTTGGTATGTAAAGCCTAGTAGCTTCCAAGATAAGTTCTTTGAATGCTTCCCATCTTGCATTTGCTGTTGGTAACATCATCAGTTGATCCCACTGTATAGAATTTAAATACTGTCTCAGTCCATCGTAGTCGCCTTTACGAAAGCAATACCCCTTCCCTTTACCCCTAATGGTAGTTACCTCTTTGAGTAAATCCCACTTCAGCACACTGTGATCACTGCCACCTAGTGGTTCATTTATCTGCAGATTCTTAATGCATGAAGAATCACTGCTGATAATCAAATCAAGGGTATTCCTCCCTCTAGTTGCCTCCCGAACATGCTGATGTAGAAAACAATCATCCAATAAATCCACAAAAGCCTTGCTAGTGTATGAGTGACCAGCCCCCAAATTCCAGTCAGTATCTGGGAAATTAAAATCTCCCATTATAAGACTCTCTGATTTACTGGCCCACTATTTCCCTGTACAGTTTCTTATTATACTCATCAGAGTCATTAGGCCTATAGCACACTCCTACTCTCAATTTTGATCTCCCAATGCTTATGTCACACCAAACTGACTCGACACTGCACTGGCATCACTTCCTTGGATTTTATGTATTTCTTAACTAATAGCATAACCCCTCCTCCCTTCCTATCCAGTCTATCCTTTCTGTAGACGTTGTACTCCCCAAATTCCAGTTCTGCATTCCTTATATCTGTGTGACACCAAGTCTCTGATATCCCAACAATATCTGCCTTTGATGTTTGAGCAATACCTCAAATTCATCAAATTTATTTACTAAACTTCTATCATTGGTGTACACGCAAGTATACATGCACCTATTTCTATTCTTAGCTACCCTAACACAACCCATGTGTTTACTTGTACCGCAATGACTCCCAGCAGTCTCTGAAATATCCTGAATCTTGTTTTTTAGGCTTCTGCTCATTCCAATAGAACCAGTGCAAGAATCTCTTTCACCTCTGCCAGTGGCTACTGTTAATCTATTCGTCTTTGTATCCCCCCAAGCTAGCAGTTTTCCGACCCACCTAGCACTGCCTCTATAGCATCAGCAAATATTCTTGCACCCTTTCTATTTAAGTGTATCCCATCCCTGTAGAAGCAATCTCTCCTGTTAACAAGTACAGACCAGGCTGAAAAAAATTCTACCCCTTGAGCCTTGCACCATCTTTCCTGGGCCGAATTGATCGACAAGGCTCTCATCATATACTTCCTCCTATCGTGTCTGGGCAGAATTGCAGACACTTTCAAATTCAACTCTATTTCACGGCTTTTTTTCAACAGTGACCTGTACTTGTTAAGCAAGAACTGCCATTGTATATACCCAATATTTTGTTTGTAGTAGTGAACTACAACAGTAGTGTAAAAGGAATTGATTTAATTGTATTATATTGTGACTGCCTTCACAATGAGTTACCATGATATCGAACTACCTCGAATAAGTAACACTTCACTGATGGATAAGGCTACTGTTACTTATTCTCGAAAGATACCACCACCCAGACAACACAGTTTCAAGGCTTATTGGCCTATCCTCAGTTGGTGGGGAGGTATCCCGGTGTTGTAATCATGCCAACCCGGTTGTGAAGTATAATTTCGCATTGTGAGAGATGCTAAATGGTGTATATAGTAATAGTACTAGAAAAATAAAAGCACAAGGTGTAATAAAGGGGCAATTCTCCAATGCATTATGCTATAGTGTAACTATATCTCGAACTTGATAGTGTAAGGTATAACATAAAACTAGATAGTGTAATATGTAGCATTGCATTTAGAAATCTGTTAGCTAAGTGTAGTATTGTTGATTTATCAATTAAATTTATTAATCTTATTAAATTTCATTGCTAATTAATTAAATTGTATTTAAGTGGAAATCATGCCCCAGACTAGAGCAGCAAAGCAACAGTCACAAAGTAGCAGGAGTGCTGTGGCTCAGGGGAGAACTGAAGGGGCAATTCTCCTACACATTACAGTCTAAAAAAATGTGCAAAATGTGAAATATTTGCAGACCTTTCTAGAACAGGACATGATCTAGCCAAGGATGATGTCTTTGTGTGTGCTAGGTGTAGAGAATGTGAAAAAGTAGGCTCCAACTCAGTGTTTTGATGGGTGTCAATGAGAGTTTGAGGAGAAGGGTAGATTCCCTCAAAGGAATTAAAATGGGGCCCATCAAGCTTTCAGCTGCCCAACTCAGTACTAGAGCTCACTCTTGTGCATCAGGCAACACAATGGCAATCTTCAAGGCAGAATGTGCTGGTCCCACAGGAGCTAGTTGTCTGTGATACTATTTCAGGGAAACGAGAAATATATTGTGCAAAAAAGATAGGCTGAATAGGACCAGGGTATGTCTACCATTGTCAAAAAGGTGATGATGTTGTACAATTTGGAACTAATGACATTAAGAGTAAGACATCTGCTGATTTACTCAACAAGTACAGGTCAATGTTGAAAAAAAGTTGTGAGTTAGGATTATTTTTGAAAGTGTCTACAATTCTGCCCAGACACAATTGGAGGGAGTATATGATGAGAACCTTTCAATCAATTCGACTATGGAGAGATTGTGCAAGGTTTATGGGGTAGAATTTTTCGCAGCATGGTCTGTGCTTGTTAATGAAGAGTGCTTCTACAGGAATGGGATACACTTTAATATAAAGGGTGCAAAAATATTTGCTGTTGCTATCGAGGCAGTGTGAAGCGAGTTGGAAAGCTGTTAGCTTGGGAGGGGGGATTCACAGACTAATAAATTAACAGTAGCCACAAGCAGAGGTGAAAGTGATTCTTGCACTGCTTCTATTGGAATGAGCAGAAGCTTGGAAAACAAATTGCTGGGGATTTCAAGAACTGCTGAGAGTCATCATGGAACAAGTAAATATATTGGCTGTGTTGGGGTAACCAAGAGTAAGAACAGGTGCATGTATACTTGAATGTACACCAATGCTAGGAGTATAGTAAATAAATTTGATGAATTTGATTTTTGCTGGTCAAGACATCAAAGATGGATATTGTTGGGATATCAGAGACGTGGTATCACACAGATATAAGAAATTCAGAATTGGAATTTGGGGAGTACAGTGTGTACAGAAAGGAGAGACAGGATAGGAGGAGGGGAGGGGTTATGCTGTTAGTTAAGAAACATAAAATCTAAGGCAGTACATCCAGCTGACATGGGTGGCCAGTGCAATGTTGAGTTAATCAGTTTGGTATGACATAAACACTGGAAAAGCAAAAATGAGAGTAGGAGTGTGTTGTAGGCCTAGATTTTGGCCTGAAATCTCAACTAACATGACTGTTGTTATTTCAAGGGAGGGATAATGACTGAATTAGAGTTAACATAACACAGAATTTTGGACAGAGTATCAATGTAAGCATAACATAAATGCAGCACAGAAAATTTAACTTGATATATCACTTCCTTCACAAAATTATGGATAACACTTCAATAATTTTTTGTGGAAGTTATCTTAGTCCGTTTGAACATATTGTTTTCATTGTGTTTTGTAATCTGGATAAAATTCACTATGGTTGATCAATTAAACCTAAACTTATAGTAGCAATATATTCTGCATAGCATATTGTCAAAATTCAGTTTGTATTTTAATTGCCTCTGAGTCTCTCTGTAGCTCTTTCAAAAATATTAAAATTTTTGCTCTTTGTTGCTTCATATAGTGTACATTTGCTTTTAATTTTTTTTATTGAAAAGTCAAAAAATATTGAATTAAATTCAGAGAATTTTAACAAACAAATAAATAGCATTCACATTTCTTTTCTGGAATAGCCCCAAAATAAAATTTGTCAGTTGTAAATTACACATAAAATACAGTGCTTTTAAATTTCTGTTCCAAAAAGTAATATTTTCTCTTTTTGATCTTGTTTTGTATTGTTTTTTATCAGTACAAGTTGAAGAATCTTAGTCATTAGTTGGAGACAGCTTATGATTTTACATAAGGAATAGACTGCTCTTCCTGGGCACTGATGTTATCTGAAGAAGAAGCAGGAAAGAACTAATCAGCAGTTTTAGATTAATCATCAGACAAATATAGAGAATCTAATATTATAGAAAATGTACCAGAAACTTTGCTCTTCTCAAAATATTTGTGTTGATAATAGCAAAGTACACAAAAAATTCCTACATTTGGCTGCTTCATTGATCCCAATTGTTATAACAATTAGGATCAGTGTTAGAGACTGTATAGAATGAAGGATTCCTGCACTCTTCATTACATTTAATCTCCGATCAGGTGACCCACTGACTGGAGAGTGAATGAATGGATGGACCAGTCAGAGTGGATTATCTGACTGGAAGGTGAATTTCCAGTCAGATGATATACATTCATTATTCCCACTGAATTTGGATTTTGAAGGACTTGGATTTTCTCTTTTTGTGAGAGTCTACTGTTTAAAGCAATTTTTTCTTCTTACTGGATATGTAAACAACGATCAAGGTATTCAAACCATTCAATTAAAAAAAAGTTTTTTCCTTTCATTACATGATGGAAGTGTGTCCCTCATTACATTTATAAATATATTTTGTAAATTTTAAAAAGTATTTTATTAATATTTTTTTGTTCATTATTAAAACATTATCTTTGTTATCCTTTTTCACATTTTTTAGAGGCTTCAGTAAGGATTTTGAACCCTGTGTTGAAGAACTTGTCTCAGCTACCCTTACAGTTTATAAAGAAGCTATTAAAAATCTTTTACCGACTCCAGCAAAATCTCATTATCTTTTCAATTTAAGAGACTTTTCCAGAGTTGTTCAAGGTTTGCTCCTCTCTGTTCCTGAAACAGTTGAAGACCCATCATCGTTAAAAAGACTTTGGGTCCATGAGGTTTGTAACAATAAGATATGTTTGATATATGTTTATTTTTTTGAATATTTGATAATTACAAAGAAAAGAACAGTTTCATAAGCTGTTTGATTGTTTTGTCCAGAATATTTCCGTTCATTGTTAATGTTTAGAGTAAATGAATATGTTATATTTACAGTCATTGCATCTGGTGGAAATGACTGTAAAATTTTCAGTAAATTATACCGAAATTCAAAACATGGATTACAAAATGAATGTAAAAACTGTAAAGTTTGGATTTTAGCCAAAGGCTTTATTTTAAGTTCCTATCAGAATAAATATATTTCTAAAATTATGTTATAAATCTTTATTGTAGTAGTAGTAGTGATTACTCTATGTAATCTCTCCTCAAATAATCTCTTAGTTGGTTTAGCATGGAAAGAACAGTTTTATACCTGAAAATTTTGGCATATGGTAAACCCTTGGTTTTATATACTTTGATTTAATGGACTTCAGATTTAATGGAAGAAAAAAATTAGATTGGCACCAGAGTACCACTGTATGTCCAGGGTAATTTATCTTCTAATTATGTATGATGTTATGTATCAATCAATAAAATCAAGATGAATAGCATGTGTTTTTATTGTTTTACTTTATTTCACTGTTTCTAGTACATACATATACAGAGTAACTGTTTAAAATTTCAATTATGTGGGATGCAAATGGTCTCAAAAAATAACTTTTAATTTAAAGGACATTTGGTAATAATGGACACCCCCCCATTAGCCCATAAAATTGAGAGTTTACTGTATTATAAAGATTAATATGCTAATTTTTTAAAATTATTTTTATTTCCAAATTTGCCATATTGTTATTCTGGAGTAACTAGCTTTAAAAAGTCTGTTCAAGGATTTATCTTAAGCCTAAAATAATTGATACTCACTTGGGAAGCCTTCACTTCAAAGTACTTATATTAGTCGATTTCTTTTTTGTGATTTTTGTTAGTGTTGTTCATAATAACAAAATTAATTATAAGTATATCTTTCTTTAACCAGCATGCACTGCAATGTTCTGATAATTTAAAAAAAATATGTTCAAGCTAAAGTGAAAGAGAATCATTAGTTAATGAGACAAAATAATAAAAAAAATTAAGAATAAAATGTTTTCTTTATTTTCTTTTCTTTATCTGGATAACAGATACCCAAAGTTTGGTCTGAAATGTCAACAAGAATGCAAAGTAGATCTGACATAACTGTTTCAACTTTTCCAGAACTATATAATTTTTTTTTAATTAAAAGAAAGAGTAACTTAAGCTATTGTAATGGATTAAATGACTTTTAGATTTTTTTTTTTTTTTTTTTTTGGTTAAGTACTCTTTGGTTTGTGTTTATGCCTTTTTTGTAAAGCACAAACTTTTTTGTTTGTGCCTTTTTTGTAAAATTTAATTTGGTATTGTTTTAAGAACACAATATTGTTCCTAATCCTTATTTATTACATTATTCCTAATCAGATTACTGATATTACTTTACTATTCATGTATTATTGGAATAATTATTTAATTCAATTTTAAGGATAAAAACAATTTAATTTGATTTTTCACTTGGCTTTTCTTTAATTAATTAATTTATTTATTTATTAATTTTTTAAAATAAAGATAAATATTTTCTTGGTGTTAAATTCTTAATTCTAATTTTAATAGATACCTTTTCAAGTTTGAATTGAATTATATTCTCTCTGACCATCACCATCATCATCAGCCATTTTCAATCCACTGCAGGATGAAGGCTTCAACAGCATCTTTCCAGATCCTTCTATTTTGTACAATAGCCATCCATTTACTCCCCACAAACTCTTGAATTTCATCTGTCCATCTCTGTTCTTGTCTTCCAGGCTTTCTTTTCTCTTGGGTACCATTCTATTATTTTCTTAGTCCATCTGTCATCATGTCTTCGAGCTATGTGTCCTGCCCAAGTCGGTTTTGGTTCTTTAGTTTTGATAAGAATGTCCATTACTTGAGTTTTCTGCCTAATTCATGTGTTCCTCTTTTCATCCAACAATCTGATTCCTAATATTCCTTCTTATCCAACAGTCTGATTCCAGGATCCTACAGGCCAGTAAGGCTCCTGAAGTTGATGGCATGTACAGGTAGTTCTTGACTTTATGAGTTAATTTGTTCCTAGTGCGTGCTCGTAAAGCGAAAACTCCTGAAGCTGGAATTTATTTCCCATAGACATAATGTTAAAAATAGGGGTTACATTCTCAACAATGAAATTAGTTAGCTAATCAGTTTATGTTTAAACAATGATTGATTTATTGAAAGAAATGAAAATGTAGCTGTAAAATCAAGCAAATTATAATCATTGAGACATTATTTATGACTTACAAATGTTAAAGAATGTTTATCCTTCATCATCATGAACTAAATGCACACTCGTTGATCACACATTATTGGCTTGGCACTCATTGGTTTGTTGCACAAGGAGGAGTCTTCTTCAGAAATGTTTCAAGAGGCATTTGTTTCCAAGATAATCTTCTCTTTTAATTATAAATTTCTTGATTGCATGCATAAGCACTTTTAATGGCACACACAAATTGCAACTAACACAATTTGCGAGGAGTAACAAGTTTACGAAGCTTAAAAAAAAGGAATGCAAAGAAGATTCTGAAAATTTTTGTTTTTATACTATTGGAGATTTCAGTAAAGGGGAAACACATTTCACCATAATAACGTACAAAACAACACAAATCCAGCTATCGGTATTTTTGCAAATGCAAGAAGATTGAGTTTACTACCCGTTTATAATTGTTTGCAGTAACAGAAAAGCTCAATAAACCAGAAAGTGCAAATTGTTTTTATTGTTTTATGGTCGTGATCTCCGGAAATGTGCTTTAGAAAAATATCACAAAGGCGTTCAAAATTGATTCTTAAAATGGAACATATGATAACAGTGAAAGTATAGTGCATTTTAATGATTTGAATTGATAATAATACAATTTACAAACCACGCTCACAACCTTTTATATGGTCTTAAGGTCATGCTCGTGGCCTTAAAAATGACATTTTCGAGAGACAAATAGCTTAGTTATACAGCGAAAATTTCAACTTCCGAGATCTTGAAACAAATTACCAAAAAACATTGTGTCATTGGGTTCACATTATGATATTTTAGCGATACGAGTGTCTCTAGGACGGATTAATATCGTAAAGTGGGGTACACTGTATTGTATGGCCATGCTCGTGGTTTGTAATGCGGTATTTATGAATGTTTAACATTCATTTTTTGCAGTTAATGTTCATATTTTCGATTTTGTTGATGCTTGGGGAAAAAAAAACTCGTAAAGCGAAAACTCAAAGTGAGAACTGCCTGTACTCTGTAATCTTAAGGGAGGTGGAAAGTGAGTGCATTGAACCATTGAGACTAATTATGAGAGCATCACTGGACTTGGGAGTGATTCCATTAGATTGGAAAAGTGCCAATGTGTTCCCAATACATAAGGACAGTTCTAAGAGTGAAGTGGGAAATTACCAGCCAGTTAGTCTAACTTCAGTAGTAGGGGAAAATCATGGAGACAATGATCGAGGGTGGAATTCAGGATCATTAAGATAGAAATGGAATTCTGAAGGATACACAGCATGGTTTTGTAAAGGGAAAATCATGTTTAACTAATCTGATTAGCTATTTTGACAGGGTCACTCAAGAGCAGGCCTTAGGGAATGATAATATTAAGATATTAAGATAATATTAAGATCTACTAATAATATTAAGAGTAGGAGACCGGCAGAATTACTTAACAAGTACAGGTCACTGCTGAACAAAAGCCGAGAATTAGGGTTGAATTTGAAAGTGTCTGCAATTCTGCCCAGACACGATAGGAGGGAGTATATGATGAGAGCCTTGTCGATCAATTCGGCCCTGGAAAGATTGTGCAAGGCTCAAGGGGTAGAATTTTTTTCAGCCTGGACTGTACTTGTTAACAGGAGAGATTGCTTCTACAGGGATGGGATACACTTAAATAGAAAGGGTGCAAGAATATTTGCTGATGCTATCGAGGCAGTGTTAGGTGGGTCGGAAAACTGCTAGCTTGGGGGGAGACAAAGACCAATAGATTGACAGTAGCCACTGGCAGAGGTGAAAGAGATTCTTGCACTGCTTCTATTAGAATGAGCAGAAGCCTGAAAAACAAGATGCATGGTATTTCAGAGACTGCTGGGAGCCATTGCGGTACAAGTAAACACATGGATTGTGTTAGGGTAGCTAAGAATAGAAAAGGTGCAGGTATACTTGCGTGTACACCAATGCTAGGAGTTTAGTAAATAAATTTGATGAATTTGAGGTATTGCTCAAATTCATCAAATTTATTTGATGAATTTGAGCAATACCTCAAATTCATCTTACCAAAGACGTTGTACTCCCCAAATTGCAGAACTGCAATTTGGGGAGTACAACGTCTACAGAAAGGATAGACAGGATAGGAAGGGGGGAGGGGTTATGCTATTAGTTAAGAAACACATAAAAACCAAGGAAGTGAAGCCAGTCGACATCGCTGGACAGTGCAGTGTTGAGTCAGTTTGGTGTGACATAAGCATTGGGAGATCAAAATTGAGAGTAGGAGTGTGCTATAGGCCTAATGACTCTGATGAGTATAATAAGGAACTGTACAGGGAAATAGAGTGGGCCAGTAAATCAGAGAGTCTTATAATAGGAGATTTTAATTTCCCAGATATTGACTGGAATTTGGGGGCTGGTTACTCACGCACGAGCAGGGCTTTTCTGGATTTATTGGATGATTGTTTTCTACATCAGCATGTTCGGGAGGCAACTAGAGGGAGTAATACTCTTGATTTGATTATCAGCAGTGATTCTTCATGCATTAAGAATCTGCAGATAAATGAACCACTAGGTGGCAGTGATCACAGTGTGCTGAAGTGGGATTTACTCAAAGAGGTAACTACCATTAGGGGTAAAGGGAAGGGTTATTGCTTCCGTAAAGGCGACGACGATGGACTGAGACAGTATTTATATTCTATACAGTGGGACCAACTGATGATGTTACCAACAGCAAATGCAAAATGGGAGGCATTCAAAGAACTTATCTTGGAAACTACTAGGCTTTACATACCAACTAAGAAATATTGTTCAAGGTTTAAGCCTAAATGGATGTCAGATGAACTAATGAGGCATATGGCAGAGAAGAAACATGCATGAAATACATACAAATTAACACATGGCACAGAAGCTTATGATATATACAAGTTGATCTGTAACCAAGTTACCAAGGAGGTTAGGCAGGCGAAGGCATATTACGAGAAATCTTTGGCAAGGGATGCAAAGGAAAACAGCAAAGAGTTCTTTACTTAGGTAAACTCTAGAAGGAAGGGGATGAATCAGATTGGTCCACTTGATATTGATGGGTCAACTGTTGATGATCCTGCTCAGGTAGCTAACAAACAAAATGAATATTTTGCATCGACATTCACGCATGAGGAGTTAGCAGCAAGGGGAATGCCAGAGGTGTATTCAACTCTAGCAGTAAGCTACAGAATCTTGAAATAACTGGGAGTAAAGTGGAGGAGAAACTGTTGAAGATAAACACAAGAAAGGCACCCGGGGTGGATGGGATCTATCCAGTTATATTAACGGAGGCAGCAAAGGAAGTAAGCAAACCCTTAGCCATAATTATGAGAGCTTCCTTGGACTCAGGGGAGGTACCCATAGACTGGAAATGTGCAAATGTGACCCCAATTCACAAAGGAGGATCAAAGGCTGACACAAGTAATTATAGACCTGTGAGCTTAACTTCTGTTCCAGGAAAATTAATGGGGGCACTGGTTAAAGAAGCACTGCAGGATCATTTAGACAAGACTTCAGTTATAGCTCAGACACAGCATGGTTTTGTTAAGGGGAAGTCTTGCCTGACCAACTTGATTGGATACTATGATGCAGTCACAAAAGAACTGGATGCAGGGAATATCTTTGATATTATATACTTGGATCTTAGAAAGGGTTTTGATACTGTTGCACATGGAAGACTGCTACACAAATTGGAGCAGTGTGACATTGGAGGCAAATTGCTGCTATGGATAAAGGGGTGGTTGAGGGGGAGAAGACAGAGAGTGGTAATCAATGGACACTGCTCATCGTGGACTAATGTTATTAGTGGAGTCCCTCAGGGCTCAGTGTTGGGTCCATTATTGTTTTCTGTATTTATAAATGATATTGATGATGGTATATCAAGCTTAATGTCCAAGTTTGCAGATGATACAAAGGTTGGCAGGGTTGTCAAGGACTCTACTGACACTATGCTGCTGCAACAGGATCTGGAAAGGTTGAGCAGATGGGCTGAGAGGTGGCAAATGAAGTTTAACATTGACAAATGTAAAGTACTACACATGGGAAACAGCAACCCCAGAGCAACGTATCAACTCTGTGGTACTACACTGACAGTGGTAGAGAATGAAAGGGACTTGGGGTGGTTGTGCAGGCAGATATGAAGTTCTCTGAGCAGTGCAGACGGGCTGCAAGAGTAGCTCACGGAGTATTGTCAATGATATACAGGAATTTTTCCAGCAGGGATAAGGAGGTGATTATTCTATTATATAAGGCAATGGTCAGGCCACACCTAGAGTACTGTATACAGGTCTGGAGGCCTCAATTCAAGAAGGATGTAGAGCTGCTGGAACGAGTACAGAGAAGGGCAACAAGATTAGTGAATGGAACAAAGGGGTGCTCTTACGAAGAAAGGCTTAAGTTTTGCAAATTACAGTGTCTGGAGACTAGGCACCAGCGAGGTGATCTGATAGAGGTGTATAAAGCCTTGAATGGTTTAAGCATGCTCAATACTGATGGGATTCTTCCTCTAGCTCAGAAAAATCGCCTGAGAGGGCATAAATTCAAATTGAGGAAAGACAGATGTAGGATAGACGTGCGGAAATTTGCCTTTAACCAGCGGGTGGTTGGTTGGTGGAACAGACTTCCATCCCTTGTCGTGGAGGTTGATAGCCTAAATAAGTTTAAGGCTCAGCCGGACAGGTATTTTGAACGAACAGAGGGGTGAAGTGGAAGTGGGTTTTTTTTTTTTTTTTTTGGCTGATGCTGCATAAGCTTGCTTTCTTGCATAAAATGCCTCTGCTAATGCTAATGATTTCAGCAAAGCACTTGACACACTCAGTCCCACATGAGCGGTTACTTTATAAACTGGAACGGGTGGAATCACAGGAAAAATCCTTAGATGGATAGCTGGATGACTTCAGGTCAGGACGCAGTGGGTTGTGATAAATGGTTATTCCTCAAATTGAGTTGATGTAAGAGGTGGGGTTCCCAAGGATCAGTATTAGGATCATTGTTGTTTTTGATTTTCATAAATGACATCAATGAAGGAATAGAGGGTGTGATGTCTAAATTTGCAGCTAATGTAAAGACTGGTAGAGTAGTTAATGATCACCGCCAAGCAGAGCTTCTTCAGAGTGACCTAGATAGACTTCAAGGATGGTCAGAAAAATGCCATCTATGCTTTAATCCAGAAAAGTGTAAGGTATTGCACCTGGGGAACATTAACCTGAAAAAAACTTATACACTTGGCGGAGTTGAACTAAAGCCAGTAGTGGAGGAAAGGGATTTGAGTGTTATGATACAGTCAGACATGAAGTTCTTTGAGCATTGTAGACTGGTTGCAAGGAAGGCCCATGGTGTCCTATTGATGATTTATTAGTTATCTAACAAAATTGTAGCAGTAATCCCAGAGTAAAGTATCAAATTTGTGGTACTACACTGACAGTGGTAGAGAATGAAAAGGACCTGGGGTAATTGTGCAGGCAGATATGAAGTTTTCTGAGCAGTTCAGATCATCAGCATGAGTAGCGCATTGTCTCTTGTCAATGATATACAAGAAATTTTCTAGTAGGAGTAAGGAGGTGATTATCCCCTTGTGTAAGGCAATGGTCAGGCCGCACTTTGAGTACTGTATACAGGTTTGGAGGCCTAATTTTAAGAAGGATCTGGTGGAACGAGTACAGAGAAGGGCAACAAGATTAGTGAATGGAACAAAGGGTTGCTCTTGCAAATAAAGGCTTAAGTTTTGCAAATTACAGTGTCTGGAGACTAGACACCTGTGAGGTGATCTGATTGAGGTGTATAAAGCCTTGAATGGTTTGAACATTAGCATTAGTAAAGGCATATGATGCAACAAAACAAGTTTATGCAGCATCAGCCAAAAAAAAAAAAAAAAAAAAAAAACACTTCCATTTCACTCCTCCATTCGTACAAAATACCTGTCCAGCTGAGCCTTAAATTTATTTAGGCTATCAACTTCCACAACAAGGGATGGAAGTCTGTTCCACCAACCAACTACCCACTGGCTAAAGGCAAACTTCTGCACATCTATCCTACATCTGTCTTTCCTCAATTTGAATTTATGCCCTTTCAGGTGAATATTCTGAGCAAGAGGAAGAATCCCATCAGCATTGAGCATGCTCAAACCATTCTAGACTTTATACACCTTTATCAGATCACCTCGCCGGTGCCTAGTCTCCAGACACTGTAATTTGCAAAACTTAAGCCTTTCTTCGTAAGAGCAACTCTTTGTCAAATCACTAATCTTGTTGCTGTTCTCTGTACTCATTCCAGCAGCTCTACATCCTTCTTGAAATGAGGCCTCCAGACCTGTATACAGTACTCAAGGTGTGGCCTGACCATTGCCTTATACAAGGGAATAATCACCTCCTTATCCCTGCAAGAAAACTTCCTGTATATCATTGAGAAGACACCATGAGCTACTCTTGCAGCCCGTCTGCACTGTCCAGAGAACTTCATATCTGCCTGCACAATTACCCTCAGGATCTTTTCATTCTCTACCACTGTCAGTGTAGTACCACAGAGTTGATACGTTGCTGTGGGGTTGCAGTTTCCCACATGTAGTACTTTACATTTGTCAATGTTAAATTTCATTTGCCACCTCTCAGCCCATCTGGTCAACCTTTCCAGATCCTGTTGCAGCAGCATAGCGTCAGTAGTATACTTAACAACCCTGCCAACCTTTTTATCTTCTGCAAACTTGGACATTAAGCTTGATATACCATCATCAATATCATTTATAAATACAGAAAAAATAATGGACTCAACACTGAACCCTGAGGGATTCCACTAATAACTTTAGTCCACGATGAGCAGTGTCCATTGATTACCACTCTCTGTCTTCTTCCCCTCAACCACCCCTTTATCCATAGCGGCAATTTGCCTCCAATGCCACACTGCTCCAATTTGGGCAGCAGTCTTCCATGTGCAACAGTATCAAAAGCCTTTCTAAGATCCAATTATATAATATCAAAGTTATTCCCTGCATCCAGTTCTTTTTTGACTGCATCATAGTATCCAATCAAATTGGTCAGGTAAGACTTTCCCTTAACAAACACATGCTGTGTTTGAGCTATAATTGAAGTCTTTAGCATTAGCATTAGCATTAGTAGAGGCATTTGATGCAAGAAAGCAAGCTTATGCAGCATCAGCCAAAAAAAAAAACAAAAAAAAAAACCCACTTCCACTTCACCCCTCTGTTCGTTTAAAATACCTGTCCAGCTGAGCCTTAAACTTATTTATTCTATCAACCTCCACGACAAGGGATGGAAGTCTGTTCCACCAACCAACCACCCGCTGGCTAAAGGCAAATTTTCGCCCGTCTATCCTACATCTGTCTTTCCACAATTTGAATTTATGCCCTCTCAGGTGATTATTCTGAGCGAGAGGAAGAATACCATCAGCATTGAGCATGCTCAAACCATTCAAGACTTTATACACCTCTATCAGATCACCTCGCTGGTGCCTAGTCTCCAGACACTGTAATTTGCAAAACATAAGCCTTTCTTCGTAAGAGCACCCCTTTGTTCCATTCACTAATCTTGTTGCCCTTCTCTGTACTCGTTCCAGCAGCTCTACATCCTTCTTGAAATGAGGCCTCCAGACATGTATACAGTACTCTAGGTGTGGCCTGACCATTGCCTTATACAAGGGAATAATCACCTCCTTATCTCTGCTGGAAAAATTCCTGTATATCATTGACAATACTCCATGAGCTACTGTTGCGCCCGTCTGCACTGCTCAGAGAACTTCATATCTGCCTGCCCAACCACCCCCAAGTCCCTTTCATTCTCTAACACTGTCAGTGTAGTACCACAGAGTTGATACGTTGCTCTGGGGTTGCTGTTTCCCATGTGTAGTACTTTACATTTGTCAATGTTAAACTTCATTTCCCACCTCTCAGCCCATTTGCTCAACCTTTCCAGATCCTGTTGCAGCAGCATAGTGTCAGCAGTGTCCTTGACAACCCTGTTAACCTTTGTATTGTCTGCAAACTTGGACATTAAGCTTGATATACCATCATCAATATCATTTATAAATACAGAAAACAATAATGGACTCAACACTGAGCCCCGAGGGACTCCACTAATAACATTAGTCCACGATGAGCAGTGTCCATTGATTACCACTCTCTGTCTTCTCCCCCTCAACCACCCCTTTATCCATAGCAGCAATTTGCCTCCAATGTCACACTGCTCCAATTTGTGTAGCAGTCTTCCATGTGCAACAGTATCAAAAGCCTTTCTAAGATCCAAGTATATAATATCAAAGCTATTCCCTGCATCCAGTTCTTTTGTGAGTACATCATAGTATCCAATCAAATTGGTCAGGCAAGACTTCCCCTTAACAAAACCATGCTGTGTCCGAGCTATAACTGAAGTCTTGTCTAAATGATCCTGCAGTGCTTCTTTAACCAGTGCCTCCATTAATTTTCCTGGAACAGAAGTTAAGCTCACAGGTCTATAATTACTTGTGTCAGCCTTTGATCCTCCTTTGTGAATTGGGGTCACATTTGCACATTTCCAGTCTATGGGTACCTCCCCTGAGTCCAAGGAAGCTCTCATAATTATGGCTAAGGGTTTGCTTACTTCCTTTGCTGCCTCCTTTAATATAACTGGATAGATCCCATCCACCCCGGGTGCCTTTCTTGTGTTTATCTTCAACAATTTCTCCTCCACTTTACACCCAGTTATTTCAAGATTCTGTAGCTTACTGCTAGAGTTGAATACACCTCTGGCATTCCCCTCGCTGAATAACTCCTCATGTGTGAATGTCGATGCAAAATATTCATTTAGTTTGTTAGCTACCTGAGCAGGATCATCAACAGTTGACCCATCAATATCAAGTGGACCAATCTGATTCATCCTCATCCTTCTTGAGTTTACATAAGTAAAGAACTGTTTACTGTTTTTCTTTGCATCCCTTGCCAAGGATTTCTCGTAATCTGCCTTCGCCTGCCTAACCTCCTTTGTAACTTGGTTGCATATCAACTTGTATCTATCATAGGCTTCTGTGTCATGTGTTAATTTGTAAGTATCCCATGCATTTTTCTTCTCTGCCATATGCCTCATTAGTTCATCTGACATCCATTTTGGCCTAAACCTTGAACAATATTTCTTAGTTGGTATGTAAAGCCTAGTAGCTTCCAAGATAAGTTCTTTGAATGCTTCCCATTTTGAATTTGCTGTTGGTAACATCATCAGTTGGTCCCACTGTATAGAATTTAAGTAATGTCTCAGTCCATCGTAATCGCCTTTACGGAAGCAATAACCCTTCCCTTTACCCCTAATGGTAGTTACCTCTTTGAGTAAATCCCACTTCAGCACACTGTGATCACTGCCACCTAGTGTTTCATTTATCTGCAGATTCTTAATGCATGAAGAATCACTGCTGATAATCAAATCAAGAGTATTACTCCCTCTAGTTGCCTCCCGAACATGCTGATGTAGAAAACAATCATCCAATAAATCCAGAAAAGCCCTGCTAGTGTGTGAGTGACCAGCCCCCAAATTCCAGTCAATATCTGGGAAATTAAAATCTCCCATTATAAGACTCTCTGATTTACTGGCCCACTCTATTTCCCTGTATAGTTTCTTATTATACTCATCAGAGTCATTAGGCCTATAGCACACTCCTACTCTCAATTTTGATCTCCCAATACTTATGTCACACCAAACTGACTCAACACTGCACTGTCCAGCGATGTCGACTGGCTTCACTTCCTTGGTTTTTATGTGTTTCTTAACTAATAGCATAACTCCTCCCCCCTTCCTATCCTGTCTATCCTTTCTGTAGACGTTGTACTCCCCAAATTCCAGTTCTGCATCCCTTATATCTGTGTGACACCACGTCTCTGGAATCCCAACAATATCTGCCTTTGATGTTTTGAGCAATACCTCAAATTCATCAAATTTATTTACTAAACTCCTAGCATTGGTGTACACGCAAGTATACCTGCACCTGTTTCTATTCTTAGCTACCCTAACACAACCCATGTGTTTACTTGTACCGCAATGGCTCCCAGCAGTCTCTGAAATATCATGCATCTTGTGTTTCAGGCTTCTGCTCATTCTAATAGAAGCAGTGCAAGAATCTCTTTCACCTCTGCCAGTGGCTACTGTCAAACTATTGGTCTTTGTCTCCCCCCATGATCCTGCAGTGCTTCTTTAACCAGTGCCTCCATTAATTTTCCTGGAACAGAAGTTAAACTCACAGGTCTATAATTACTTGTGTCATACTTTGATCCTCCTTTGTGAATTGGGGTCACATTTGCACATCTCCAATCTATGGGTACCTCCCTGACTCCAAGGAAGCTCTCATAATTATGGCTAAGAGTTTGCATACTTCCTTTGCTGCCTCCTTTAATATAACTGGATAGATCCCATCCACCCCAGGTGCCTTTCTTGTGTTTATCTTAAACAATTTCTCTTCCACTTTACTCTCAGTTATTACTTGATTATCTAGCTTACTGCCAGAGTTGAATACACCTCTGGCATTCCCCTCGCTGAATATCTTCTCATGTGTGAATGTCGATTCAAAATATTCATTTAGTTTGTTAGCTACCTGAGCAGATCATCAACAGTTGAACCATCGATATCAAGTGGACCAATCTGATTCATCCCCTACCTTCTTGAGTTTACATAAGTAAAGAACTCTTTACTGTTTTTCTTTGCATCCTTTGCCGAAGATTTCTCGTAATCTGCCTTCGCCTGCCTAACCTCCTTTGTAACTTGGTTAAAGATCAGCTTATATCTATCATAGACTTCTGTGTCACATGTTATATGTATCCCATGAATTTTTCTTCTCTGCCATATGTCACATTAGTTCATCTGACATCCATTTAGCCTAAACCTTGAACAATATTTCTTAGTTGGTATGTAATGCCTACTAGCTTCCAAGATAAGTTCTTTGAATGCTTTCCATTTTAAATTTGCTTTTGGTAACATCATCAGTTGGTCCCACTGTATAGAATTTAAATACTGTCTCAGACCATCATAGTCGCCTTTACGAAAGCAAAAACCCTTCCCTTTACCCCTGATGGTAGCTACCTCTTTGAGTAAATCCCACTTCAGCACACTGTGATCACTGCCACCTAGTGATTCGTTTATCTGCAGATTCTTAATGCATGAAGAATCACCACTGATAATCAAATCAAGAGTATTACTCCCTCTAGTTGCCTCCCGAACATGCTGATGTAGAAAACAATCATCCAATAAATCCACAAAAGCCTTGCTAGTGTGTGAGTGACCAACCCACAAATTCCAATCAATCTCTGGGAAATTAAAATCCCCCATTATAAGACTCTCTGATTTACTGGCCCACTCTATTTGCCTGTACAGTTTTTTATTATACTCATCAGAGTCATTAGGCTGAAAGCACACTCCTACCCTCAATTTTGATCTCCCAATGCTTATATCACACCAAACTGACTGATGTTTTTAGCAATACCTCAAATTCATCAAATTTATTTACCAAACTCCTTGCATTGGTGTACACGCAAGTATACATGCACCTGTTCCTATTCTTAGCTATCCTAACACAACCCATGTGTTTACTTGTACCGCAATGACTCCCAGCAGTCTCTGTAATATCTTGCATCTTGTTTTCCAGGCTGCTGCTCATTCCAATAGAAGCAGTGCAAGAATCACTTTCACCTCTGTCAGTGGCTACTGTTAATCTATTAGTCCTTGTATCCCCCCCAGCTATCAGTTTTCCAACCCACCTAACACTGCCTTGAAGGATCTCATCAGCATGCTTAATGCTGATGGGATTCTTCCTCTTGCTCAGAATGATCACCTGAGAGTGCATAAATTCAAACTGAAAATGACTTTTGAACATCTATAAGACAGATATGGAGAAGTTTGTATTTAGCCAGCGTGTGGTTGATTTACTGGAACAAATTTATATCTGTCATTGTAGAAGTTGATAGCTTAAATAAACTCAAGGCAGAACTAGACAAATATTTGGACCGAGTGGATGGGTGAAATGAGAAGAGTGTTTTTTTTTTTTTTTTGGCTGATGCTATATAAGCTTGCTTTCTTGCATCATGTGCCTATGCTAATGCTAGTAGAGATAAGGACATCATAATCCCATTGTATGAGACTATTGTTAGACCACACTTGGAATGGTGTGGATGAGTATAACAAACAGTTATGCACAGAAATAGAGTGAGCCAGTAAATCAGAATGTCTTGTAATTGGGTATTTTAACTTTCCAGATATTGAATGGAATTTGTGGGTTGGTCACTCACATGCTGGCAAGACTTTTTTGGATTTATTGGAGTATTGTTTTCTATCGCAACATGTTCAGGGGTAACCAGAGAGAGTAATACTCTTTATCTGATTATCAGCAGTGATGATTCATGCATTAGGAATTTGCAGATAAAGGAACAACTAGGTGACAGTGATCACAGTGTTCTGATGTGGGATTTATTTAAATATTTAACTACCATCAAGGGTAAAGGGAAGGATTTTTGCTTTCATAAAGGTGGCTACAGTGGTCTCAGACAATTCTTAAATTCTGTATGGTGGGATGAACTGATGATTTTAAAAACAAGTGAATTCCAAATGGGAAGCCTTCAAGGAATTAATCTTGGAAGCTACTAGGCTTTTCATACCAACTAAAAATGATAATCACGATTTAGACATAAATGGATGTCAGATGATTATGCTTTCCTTTCTTATGCACCAAAAAAGAAAAATGGCTTTACATACCAACTAAGAAATATTGTTCAAGGTTTAGGCCTAAATGGTTGTCAATGAACTAATGAGACTCGTGGAAGAGAAGAAAATGCATGGGATGCATATAAATTATCAGGTGACACAGAAGCCTATGGCAGATATAAGCTAGTCTGTAATCAAGTCACAAAGGAGGTTAGACAAGCGAAGGCTGATTACAAGAAATCCTTGGCAAAGGATGCAAAAAACAACAACAACAAAGACTTCTTTACTTATGTAAACTTTAGAAGGAAGGAGATATATCAGGTTGGTCCACTTGATGTTGGTGATTCAACTGTTGATGATCCCGCTCAAATATCTGACAGAGTGAATGATTATTTTCCATTTGTACTTAAAAGGTATGGAATTCTGTAAAGAAGGGAAGAACAGACGTTCACTATATGATTTTATAATAATAGAGAGCAAACTAGAGGAGAATTTGTTGAAGTAAAATATAAAAAAGGCACCTGGGGCAGATGGAATCTATTCAGTTATATTAAAGGAGGTGACAAAGAAGTAAGCAAACGCTTATCCATAATTATGAGAGCATCCTTGGACTCAGGCGAGGTCCGAATGGATGAGAGATGTGCAAATGTATCCCCAATTCACAAAGGGTGATTCAAATAATTATAGACCTGTTAATTTAACTTCTGTTCCTGGGAAAATAATGGAGTCAATAGTTAAAGAAGTGATGCAGGATCACCTAGACAAAGCTGTAGTAATAGTATAGACATAGCATGGGTTTGTGAAGGGGAAGTCTTCTCTGACCGATTTGATTGGATACTATGATGTGGTCACAAAGGAACTGAATGACAAAAATAATTTTAATATATACTTTGGGTTTCAGGAAAGCTTTTGATACTGTTGCATATGGAAGATTGCTGTACAAATTGGAGAGGTATGGCATTGAAGGCAAGTTGCTGCAATGGATAAAGGGATGGTTGAGTAGGAGATGGCAGAGAGTGTAATAAATGGACACTGCTCTACATGGACTAATGTTATCAATGGAGTCTTTCAGGGTTCAGTGCTGGGCCATTGTTGTTTTGTGTATTTATCAATGATATTGATGAAGGTATATCAAGCTTAATTTAGGCAGCCTTTATATCATCTCCAAGTTTGCAGATGATTTTTTTTTTTTTTTTTTTTAAGTTAGTTGTTGGCTCATCGGATTCTGTGGCCATAATGCACCTCCCAAGGTTTTTTTTGCAGTACTTTGATCCAAGCCCGAGGAGGGATTCGAACACGCAACCTTTGGGTTGCCAGGCAGGCACTTTACCCACACGGCTAGCCCGGTCGGTGTGGGGGGGGGTTTCCGGTAACCCAAGAGAAACATACCAACTGTGTGGTACTACACTCAGGGAGGTGGAGAATGAAAAAGACCTGGGCATAATTGTGTAGTCAAATATGAAGTTCTCTGTGCAGTGCAGATGGGCTGCCAGAGCATGTCATGGAGTTTTGTCAATGATAAATATATATTGGAATTTTGCTAGCAGAGACAAGGAGATGATTATACCTTTGAATAAAACAATAGTTAGGCCATACCTTGAGTACTGCAGACAGGTCTCATTTTAGAAAGGATGTCGAGTTGCTAGAACAAGTACAGAGAAGGCAACAAGATTGGTGAGAGGAACAAAGGGGTGCACTTAAGAAGAAAGGCTTAAGTTCTACAAGTTACAGCATCTGGAGACTAGGCCCCTACGAGTTGATCTGATTGAGGTGTACAAGGCTTTGAATGGTTTGAGCAGACTCAATGCTGATGGGATACTTCCACTTGCTGAGATTAAGAACATGAGGGGGCATCAATTCAAATTGTGGAAAGACAGTTGTAAAATAGATGTGCGGAAGTTTTCCTTTACCCAGTGAGTAGTTGATTGCTGGAACAGACTTCCATCTGTTGTTGTGGAAGTTGATAGCTTAAATAAATTTAAGGCTAAAGTAAACAAACATTTGTAGTGACCGAATGCGTGAAATGGGAAGGGTTTGTTTTTTTTTTGGGTGATGCTCTCTAAACTTACTTTCTTGCATGATATGCCTCAACTAATGCTAAAGAATACACACACACACACACACACACACACACACACACACACACACACACACACACACACACACACACACACACACACACACACACACACACACACACACACACACACGTGCGCGCATGGGCGCACATGGGCTCATTAGTGACTATCATAGAAATGGCTAAATGCCAGTTCTATGATAGTCACTGATGAACTTCATGCCCCCTGTAAGATTGAAATGACTCTTTACTTAGTTTAATTTAAGGCTACCAAATAAATTATAAATAAAGGAGAATCATATTAATTTTAATTTATAGCATATTAGACAAGTTATGCTAAAACCATATCTCAATTAATAATATACGATTAGGTAAAGGATAAAAATATTAATATAATTGTCATTAATTAGTAATATGTAATGGTCAGTAAAATTATAAGTAAGATAAAATAAAAACGTAACTTAAAGGACATCACCATGACAATATGGGTGCAGTGTTTCTAAGGCTGTAGGTATATATATATATATATATATATATATATAGTTGCCACCGTAGCCGGGTGGACAGGAGGAGCTGTGCGTAGGGAACGCTTCTTGATTAGACCGGGGTGCGATCCCATGACCACCAAATTTTTTTCAGCCTGGTCTGTACTTGTTAACAGAAGAGACTGCTTCTACAGGGATGGGATACACTTAAATAGAAAAGGTGCAAGAATATTTGCTGATGCTATCGAAGCAGTGTTAGGTGGGTCGGAAAACTACTAGCTTGGCGGGGGGGGATACAAGGACTAATAGATTAACAGTAGCCACTGGCAGTGGTGAAAGTGATTCTTGCACTGCTTCTATTGGAATGAGCAGCAGCCTGGAAAACAAGATGCAGGGTATTTCAGAGACTGCTGGGAGTCATTGTGGTACAAGTAAACACATGGATTGTGTTAGGGTAGCTAAGAATAGGAACAGGTGCATGTATACTTGCGTGTACACCAATGCTAGGAGTTTAGTAAATAAATTTTATGAATTTGAGGTATTGCTCAAAACATCAAAGGCAGATATTGTTGGGTTATCAGAGACGTGGTGTCACACAGATATAAGGAATGCAGAACTGGAATTTGGGGAGTACAATGTGTACAGAAAGGATAGACAGGATAGAAAGGAAGGAGGGGTTATGCTATTAGTTAAGAAACACATAAAATCCAAGAAAGTGAAGCCAGTCGACATCGCTGGACAGTACAGTGCAGTGTCGAGTCAGTTTGGTGTGACATAAGCATAGGTAAATCAAAATTGAGAGTAGGAGTGTGCTATAGGCCTAATGACTCTGATGAGTATAATAAGAAACTGTACAGGGAAATAGAGTGGGACAGTAAATCAGAGAGTCTTATAATGGGGGATTTTAATTTCCCAGATATTGACCGGAATTTGTGGGTTGGTCACTCACACACTAGCAAGGCTTTTGTGGATTTAATAGATGATTGTTTTCTGCTTCAGCATGTTCGAGAGGCAACTAGAAGGAGTAATACTCTTGATCTGATTATCAGTAGTGATTCTTCATGCATTAAGAATCTGCAGATAAAGGAACCACTAGGTGGCAGTGATCACAGTGTGCTGAAATGGGATTTACTTAAAGAGGTAACTACCATCAGGGGTAAAGGGAAGGGTTTTTGCTTTCGTAAAGGCGTCTACGATGGTCAGAGACAGTATTTAAATTCTATACAGTGGGACCAACCGATGATGTTACCAACAGCAAATTCAAAATGGGAAGCATTCAAAGAACTTATCTTGGAAGCTAGTAGGCGTTACATACCAACTAAAAAATATTGCTCAAGGTTGAGGCCTAAATGTATGTCAGATGAACTAATGAGGCATATGGCAGAGAAGAAAAATGCATGGGATACATATAAATTAACATGTGACACAGAAGCCTATGATAGATATAAGCTGATCTGTAACCAAGTTACAAAGGAGGTTAGTCAGGTGAAGGCAGATTACTAGAAATCTTTGGCAAAGGATGCAAAGAAAAACAGCAAAGAGTTCTTTACTTATGTAAATTCTAGAACGAAGCGGATGAATCAGATTGATTCACTTGATATCGATGGTTCAACTGTTGATGATCCTGCTCAGGTAGCTAACAAACTAAATGAATATTTTGCATTGACATTCACACATGAGTAGATATTCAGCGAGAGGAATGCCAGAGATGTATTCAACTCTACAGTAAGCTAGATAGTCTTGTAATAACTGAGAGTAAAGTGGAGGAGAAATTGTTGAAGATAAACACAAGAAAGGCACCTGGGGTGGATGGGATCTATCCATTTATATTAAAGGAGGCAGCAAAGGAAGTAAGCAAATTCTTAGCCATAATTATGAGAGCTTCCTAGGTACCCATAGACTGAAGATGTGCAAATGTAACCCCAATTCACAAAGGAGGAACAAAGGCTGACACAAGTAATTATAGACCTGTGAGTTTAACTTCTGTTCCAGGAAAATTAATGGAGGCACTGGATAAAGAAGCACTGCAGGATCATCTCAACAAGACTTCAGTTATAGCTCAGACACAGCATGGTTTTGTTAAGGGAAAGTCTTTCCTGACCAATTTGATTGGATACTATGATGCAGTCACAAAAGAACTGGATGCAGGGAAGAACGTTGATATTATATATTTGGATCTTAGAAAGGCTTTTTGATTCTGTTGTACATGGAAGACTGCTGCACAAATTGAAGCAGTGTGGCATTGGAGGCAAATTGCTGCTATGGATAAAGGGGTGGTTGAGGGGGAGAAGACAGAGAGTGGTAATCAATGGACACTGCTCATCATGGACTAATGTTATTAATGGAGTCCCTCAGGGTTCAGTGTTGGGTCTATTATTGTTTTCTGTATTTATAAATGATATTGATGATGGTATATCAAACTTAATGTCCAAGTTTGCAGACGTTACAAAGGTTGGCAGGGTTGTTAAGGACACTACTGACACTATGCTGCTGCAACAGGTTCTGGAAAGGTTGAGCAGATGGGCTGAGAGGTGGGAAATGAAGTTTAACATTGACAAATGTAAAGTACTACATATTGGAAACAGCAACCCCAGAGCAACTGATCAACTCTGTGGTACTATACTGACAGTAGTAGAGAATGAAAAGGACTTGGGGGTAATTGTGCAGGCAGATATGAAGTTCTCTGAGCAGTGCAGACAGGCTGCAAGAGTAGCTCATGGTGTCTTATCAATGATATACAGGAATTTTTCTAGCAGGGATAAGGAGGTGATTATTCCCTTGTATAAGGCAAAGGTCAGGCCACACCTTGAGTACTGTATACAGGTCTGGAGGCCTTATTTCAAGTAGGATGTAGAACTGCTGGAACGAGTACAGAGAAGGGCAACAAGATTAGTGAGTGGAACAAAGGGTTGCTCTTATGAAGAAAGGCTTAAGTTTTGCAAATTACAGTGTCTGGAGACTAGGCACCGGCGAGGTGATCTGATAGAGGCGTATAAAGTCTTGAATGGTTTGAGCATGCTCAATGCCGATGGTATTCTTCCTCTTGCTCAGAATAATCACCTGAGAGGGCATAAATTCAGATTGAGGAAAGACAGATGTAGGATAGATGTGTGGAAATTTGCCTTTAGCCAGTGGATGGTTGGTGGAACAGACTTCCATCCCTTGTTGTGGAAGTCGATAGCCGAAATAAATTTAAGGCTCAGCTGGACAGGTATTTCGAACGAACAGAGGGGTGAAATGGAAGTGGTTTTTTTTTTTTTTTTGGCTGATGCTGCATAAGCTCGCTTTCTTGCATCATATATGCCTCTACTAATGCTGATGCTAAATACAGAGGATGTGGAAAGTTCAGGAAATGACCACCACATATACCTAGAGCAATGTGGCCTTAGTTGCTAATGCTCCTAAAAAAAACTCAATATGACAAAAAAAAAATGTATGTATATATACAGTAAACCCCCGCTATTCGCGGTTTCGTGTATTCGCAGTCGGTCATTTAATATAAAATGAAACATAAAAAAATGTGAATTTTAAAGTGCCGTGAACATTTTCTGCCATAAAAAAAACATGGGCGTGGCTAAATTTATCTTTCCCAGTCAAAACAGCGCTCAGTGGGTGGGGGGAGAGCGGTGACAAAATCGCGAGCGTGGATGTTTCTCGCTAATCCTTGTTCAGTATGTGTTATGCACTTGTCATGGAAGGTTTCGTCGTTTGCTTTTAATTTATATGCTTATAAAATGAATAAATTTATCAATTTATAAATTGATGACTTAACAATTTATAAATTTATCAATTTATAAATTGATATGCTTACAAAAGTGATAAATCTACCGTTTTGTAGTGTAAAACAGACTTTTTCAAGTTTGTTAACGGAAGAAAGTGACTTTATTGTGGATAAGTTCTTTCTTACCCGTACAAAAATATGGCTACGAATAACAAGGGAAATGTGAAAAGATCAAAGAAGGTGATGACATTAGCGAATAAAATTGAGTTATTAGACAAAATTTCTAATGGTGAAAGTGTCTCCTCAGTGGCAAAACATTATAAAATCAATGAGTCAACGATACGATCAATCAAAAAATCGAAAGAAAAAATCCACCCTAGTGTCCGTGAAAACGCGCTAATTGCTTCAAAAATTTGCTCTGTAACTCGTGATGTTAAATTGGAAAAAATGGAAAAAGCTTTTAATCTGTGGATAGAAGACCGAACTCAAAATAAAATTCCGTTAAGTTTACTCATCATTCGTGAAAAGGCAAAACTCCTTTATCAACACTTTAGCGAAACTGGTGATAGCACTGGCAGGATAAGTTTTTTAGCTAGCAAAGGCACCCGTTTGAAAGATTTGTTTGAAATTTCTAATAAATATTACATTTAATATTAAATTGTTTCTTATTTTCATTTCGATTCCATATGCTTGCAATTCACTATGTACTGTCTATGTACATAGTCATATTATGAAGGTACATATAATATATACATAGACAAAATTTTAGACTAGTTTTTCTTATATATTTCATACTTTGGAACGGAACCCCTTTATTACTATGGGAGCCATAACTCAATATTCACGTTTTCGGTATTCGCGGCGTTTCTTAGGAACATAACCCCCGCGAATAGCAGGGGTTTACTGTATATATATATATATACCTGCCAGTGGTAGTTGTATAACCCACTGTACATATATAGTACAATAGCAGTTAATTTTCTTGGATTGACATTGTGTATTCAGTGTATATATAGTAGGCCATGCCACTGGCAGTTATATATTCCTAATTTTTTGATGTGTCTAAATATATATAAATTGCTTCAGATCATATATCCATCACAGCTGAATGGTTGAAGGTAAGAAACAGAATAATAGATACATTCAAGTCAACAAGTATCTTCTTTCATCTTCTGAACCTTCAACCCATGCACGGTACTAAGTAATATAGGTACTAATACCTCTCATGTTTGGGATTTTCATAAAAAAAAAATAAAAATAATTAAATGTTGCTATTTTACAAGTATGTAAAATTAATGTCTATGTTATTATCACAGCTATTTTTCCAGTTAGAACATGTTTGTTTACAAGAAAAGAAATATAAAAATTACAGCATTTCATTTTGATAATTGGTTTGAAAGTAGCAAAGTAAATATAAATTTAACAGGTATATAAATTATTATATTTCTTATTATATTTCTAATATGTGTGAGTTTTATTGCAATGAATGCCAGTTTTACTGCAAAAATGTTATATAAATAAGTGACAAGTTATTTGATCAGTTTTCTCATAAATATGTCATCTATTTATGAGACATATCTCATAAATATGTCTCCGACAAAAATATAAAACAGATCATAACTAATTTTTTTTTTTTTTACAATAGATTTTTCGAGTATTTTATGATCGGCTTGTAGACGATGAAGATAGAAATTGGCTGTTTCAGTGTACACAGGTTGTATCAAAATCACAGATGCATATAGATTTCCACAAGCTTCTTGCAAGTATTGACGCAGATGAAGATGGCAAAGTGACAGAAGATGACATGAGATCATTAATGTATTGTGATTTTGCTGATCCCAAATCAGACAGCCGCAATTATACAGAAGTACATGATTTCAGCTCTTTAAAAACCATTATCGAAGGATTTTTAGAAGAATTCAATAATATCAGTAAAAAGCCTATGAACCTTGTACTTTTCAGGTAGGATATATTAAAAAAAAAACAAGCAAATTCTAATATATATTTTTTTAAATTATAAATTAGTCTCTCTAATCACCCGTTTAATTGTAATTTAATTGTTAACTATTTACCATTCTGTTTTATAATTAAATATTTCATTAAGTATTACTTTTATTAAATAATTTTTAATATTGCTTCTTTAATTAATATAAAGTTGCCACAATATATCAGATTTAATAAATATCTGATGTATAAGATATATCAGATATTTATTAAAATAAACAAGTATTGATTTATTTATTAAAGTTTGCCAAAGCTTCAGAAATATGCTCTGAGATTCTGAGAGAATTTGTTTATTTATTTTTTTAATGTATTCAGTTGCACATCATTTTAGAAATAATGGAGCAAGTTTAAATATAAGGGATCATGTGAAAATTTAATAAACTAACATTTTGATCCCTCCCTGGACATTCCTGTTCAAGGTATAAATAGATAAAAGGCTGGTTATTACATAAGAAAATTAGTTGCAATGTGCATGTGTGCAGGCAGTATAGTACACTACACTGTGTTACCTGTATACTGTCCTTCTACCAACATATATGATTTTGCCGATTCCAAAATCAGTTTAAATGTGTCTTAATAAAATACAGAAATTGGACAAAATTATTGAACTATGTAAATAGTTCAATAATTTTGGGGTAGAAAAAAATTCTACTCAAGGGGTAGAATTTTTTTCCGCCTGGTCTGTACAGGTTAACAGGAGAGACTGCTTCTACAGGGATGGGATACACTTAAATAGAGAAAGGGTGCAAGATTGTTTGCTGATGCTATCGAGGCAGTGTTAGGTGGGTCGGAAAACTGCTAGATTGGGGGGATACAAGGACTAATAGATTAACAGTAGCCACTGGCAGAGGAGAAAGTGATTCTTGCACTGCTTCTATTGGAATGAGCAGCAGCCTGGAAAATAAGATGCAGGATATTTCAGAGACTGCTGGGAATCATGGGGGTACAAGTAAACACATGGGTTGTGTTAGGGTGGCTAAGAGGAAGAGCAGGTGCATGTATACTTGCGTGTACACCAATGCTAGGAGTTTAGTAAATAAATTTTATGAATTTGAGGTATTGCTCAAAGCATCAAAGGCAGATATTGTTGGGATTTCAGAGACGTGGTGTCACACAGATATAAGGAATGCAGAACTGGAATTTGGGGAGTACAACATCTACAGAAAGGATAGACAGGATAGGAAGGGAGGAGGGGTTATGCTATTAGTTAAGAAACACATAAAATCCAAGGAAGTGAAGCCAGTCGACATCGCTGGACAGTGCAGTGTCGAGTCAGTTTGGTGTGACATAAGCATTGGTAGATAAAAATTGAGAGTAGGAGTGTGCTATAGGCCTAATGACTCTGATGAGTATAATAAGAAACTGTACAGAGAAATAGAATGGGCCAGTAAATCAGAGAGTCTTATAATGGGGGATTTTAATTTCCCAGATATTGACTGGAATTTGGGGGCTGGTCACTCACACACTAGCAAGGCTTTTGTGGATTTATTGGATGATTGTTTTCTACATCAGCATGTTTGGGAGGCAACTAGAGGGAGTAATACTCTTGATTTGATTATCAGTAGTGATTCTTCACGCATTAAGAATCTGCAGATAAATGAACCACTAGGTGGCAGTGATCACAGTGTTCTGAAGTGGGATTTACTCAAAGAGGTAACTACCATTAGGGGTAAAGGGAAGGGGTATTGCTTTCATAAAGGCGACTACGATGAACTGAGACAGTATTTAAATTCTATACAGTGGGATCAACTGATGATGTTACCAACAGCAAATTCAAAATGGGAAGCATTCAAAGAACTTATCTTGGAAGCTACTAGGCTTTACATACCAACTAAGAAATATTGTTCAAGGTTTAGGCCTAAATGGATGTCAGATGAACTAATGAGGCATATGGCAGAGAAGAAAAATGCATGCGATACATACAAATTAACACATGACACAGAAGCCTATGATAGATACAAGTTAATCTGTAACCAAGTTACAAAGGAGGTTAGGCAGGCGAAGGCAGATTACAAGAAATCCTTGGCAAGGGATGCGAAGAAAAACAGCAAAGAGTTCTTTACTTATGTAAACTCTAGAAGGAAGGGGATGAATCAGATTGGTCCACTTGATATCAATGGGTCAACCGTTCATGATCCTGCTCAGGTAGCTAACAAACTAAATGAATATTTTGCATCAACATTCACACATGAGATATTCAACGAGGGGAATGCCAGAGGTTTATTCAACTCTGGCAGTAAGCTAGAGAATCTTGTAATAACTGAGAGTAAAGTGGAGGAGAAATTGTTGAAGATAAACACAAGAAAGGCACCTGGGGTGGATGGAATCTATCCAGTTATATTAAAGGAGGCAGCAAAGGAAGTAAGCAAACTCTTATCCATAATTATGAGAGCTTCCTTGGACTCAGGGGAGGTACCCATGGACTGGAGATGTGCAAATGTGACCCCAATTCACAAAGGAGGATCAAAGGCTGACACAAGTAATTATAGACCTGTGAGTTTAACTTCTGTTCCTGGAAAATTAATGGAGGCACTGGTTAAAGAAGCACTGCAGGATCATCTAGACAAGACTTCACTTATAGCTCAGACACAGCATGGTTTTGTTAAGGGGAAGTCTTGCCTGACCAATTTGATTGGATACTATGATGTAGTCACAAAAGAACTGGATGCAGGGAATAACTTTGATATTATATACTTGGATCTTAGAAAGGCTTTTGATGCTGTTGCACATGGAAGACTGCTGCACAAATTGGAGCAGTGTGGCATTGGAGGCAAATTGCTGCTATGGATAAAGGGGTGGTTGAGGGGGAGAAGACAGGGTGTGGTAATCAATGGACACTGCTCATCGTGGACTAATGTTATTAGTGGAGTCCCTCAGGGTTCAGTATTGGGTCCTTTATTGTTTTCTGTATTTATAAATGATATTGATGATGGTATATCAAGCTTAATGTCCAAGTTTTCAGACAATACGAAGGTTGGCAGGGTTGTCGAGGACACTACTGACACTATGCTGCTGCAACAGGATCTGGAAAGGTTGAGCAGATGGGCTGAGAGGTGGGAAATGAAGTTTAACATTGACAAATGTAAAGTACTACATATGGGAAACAGCAACCCCAGAGCAACGTATCAACTCTGTGGTACTACACTGACAGTGGTAGAGAATGAAAGGGACCTGGGGTGGTTGTGCAGGCAGATATGAAGTTCTCGGAGCAGTGCAGACGGGCTGCAAGAGTAGCTCATGGTGTCATTGTCAATGATATATAGGAATTTTTCTAGCAGGGACAAGGAGGTGATTATTCCCTTGTATAAGGCAATGGTCAGGCCACACCTAGAGTACTGTATACAGGCCTGGGGACCTCATTTCAAGAAGGATGCAGAGCTGCTGGAACGAGTACCGAGAAGGGCAACAAGATTAGTGAATGGAACAAAGGGGTGCTCTTACGAAGAAAGGCTTAAGTTTTTCAAATTACAGTGTCTGGAGACTAGGCACCAGCGAGGTGATCTGATAGAGATGTATAAAGCCTTGAATGGTTTGAGCATGCTCAATGCTGATGGGATTCTTCCTCTTGCTCAGAATAATCACCTGAGAGGGCATAAATTCAAATTGAGGAAAGACAGATGTAGGATAGATGTGTGGAAATTTGCCTTTAGCCAGTGGGTGGTTGGTAGGTGGAACAGACTTCCATCCCTTGTCGTGGAAGTTGATTGCCTAAATAAGTTTAAGGCTCAGCTGGACAGGTATTTTGAACGAACAGAGGGGTGAAGTGGAAGTGGTTATTTTTTATTTATTTATTTGACTTTATTTTTTTTTGGCTGATGCTGCATAAGCTTGCTTTCTTGCATCAAATGCCTCTACTAATGCTAATAAGTTTGTGAATGGCCAAAAATGGTGCGTCAGTAATCTGTGAAAACATATACTATATTTATTTATTTATTCACCAAATATAGATATATGCTCCTCTATAAGGGTAAATACAACTATATATATATATATATATATATAGATGTCTATGGAAGCATGCATTCATAGGTATGTCTACAAATTTATGGGATGAAAAACCTGTCATACCTCATAGAAAAAAACGACTGTGTTCAAGTGCATGGGGCCTGCTAGCTATATTCCCTAATAAAAGCCCTTTGAGAAATTCCTCAAGTCATCAATGGGAATTTAATTTTTTCTGAGTGAGTGAAAAGTGATGAAACCTTTGTTTTTTAATAGAGGATGCATATATTTATGCATATTTTAATGGAGGTTAGCTGAAATATTATGGAGATAAGCTTGTTTAGAATAGCATATTCTAAACAAGCCTGAAGTGAACATGCCAAAAAAGTCATGTGAGCTGACAGCTGTTGCATCATGTCAGCATCCACTTTGAAAAAAAAAAAAAGAAAAGAAGGTAAGAAAAATTTAAGATGGTGCACTTTATAATTGTGTTTTTTATTTTGACATTATATTGGATAATAGCAACAAATAACATCTTTAGTTATAGTAGTCTTGTTAAATAAAAATAAAATATAATTTCTTAACTATTTCACTTGCAATGTACAGTGATACAGAGCAAAATAAATCAAAACTGAAACTAAGGAAAATAATACACAACTGGGTGAATGGCACCTTTCTGGGGAAAATAATACACAACTGATGCCAATTGATAGATTATTTATGGATTTTTTAGAGCTATTCTTCTCCAATTAAAATGACCAGTGATGAAGACCATATTAAGTAAAGTAATCTGCAGTCATTATCAACCCACTGCAGGATGGAAGCCTCCTTAACAATTCATGTTGAAGGTAATATACCATAATCTGCCACGCTGGTCCAGTGCGGGTTGCCAGATCGACGGCATTTATCAGTCAAGGGCTTGAACCCCTGTCTACTCAAAGAGCATGTGCTACTGCACTCCCACACCTGACCACCCAGCTGTGGAGGCCTTGAGTTATCGGAATCATATTAATATTAATATATGGTCTTTATATTAATAAAGACCATATTGGAAGCATATTAATATTCTAATTGATGTTTTAATATTTAAATTTAAGGAAATTTGATTAACTTAATGCTTTATTATGGGAAAAGCATGTAATATTTTTGAGTTAACAAGTGACGTGGTTGTCAATGCCTCTGCAATAAGCAACAGCGGCAGTATCACATGCATTGGTGGGGACTACATAAAGGATCAGTAATCAGTGGCTGGCAATAGGAAAAAACCCAAGTTGCAAGTGCAAAGCTAACCTTAAGAATATTTTCCCCAGTTGGGACTAACAACTTCTTTCCTGTGTTGTTAGCATAAATCAAAAAGAAACATTGTGTAAAATCATTAAATCTTCAGTGCCAAATGGGATTTACTCACGTCCTAGCAGAACATGCATATCCTGGTGTTGCAAACAGCAGAAGTGGTCGTTGGAGTAGTGGAAATGTGTAACATAGTCTGATGAGTTCCATTTCACACTTTTTATCATCAGATATGTGTGAGCATGGAGAAAATCATCCAAATACTTATTCTTTTTATCAAGGTTTCCAGTGACTTTATTCTTATGTGGAGAGAACACTGTTACCAGAAACAGTTCCTGGTGTGGATAGGTTTTTATGATATGATATGATATGGTACGTGTTGTTATTCTTGAGAAGGCTGTCAATGCTTGGCTGTACATAACTATTGCTGCAGAACAGGTTGAACATTAATGACAGACAGAGTCATTAATGTTCAACCCAGGTGGCAATGGAATATTCCAGTATCTGAATCTGAATCAGAATCAGATCAGAATATCCCAATCAAGAATGTATGTGATAGCAAATGAAAAGTAGTTCTTCCTCATTTTCTTTTGTGTTTTTGTAGACATCAGGATTGAAACTGCATTAATGCGATAGACTTGACTTTAGACTTAACACAGTATCTGTTTTGCTGTGAGCATTAAGCTCACAGCAAAACAGATACTTTGCTTAATCACAAGTTTCTTTGTTGTTGCATCACTTTCAAACAAAAGGCATTTCCAAAAGGCCAAAATCTGCCACATATTTAAAAGATGAGACTCTTCTACAACAGCCTGTTTCAGTACTTAATGTCTATTATCAGATAGCAGGTGATCTCCCATGACAAACCCCCTCACAAAATAGTGGCAAAGAAGTTGTTCAGTGTTTGCTAATGCTGTTTTATGTAATTTTGGAATATGTGATAGTAGCTTGGGCACCACACTTCCCAATCAAAAATCTGTTGGACTATTTGGAAGGGTGTCTCATTGAGCAATAAAAGCTGCTGATGAATATGGAAAACTTGAAGGGCATGCTCTAATTGGAGCAAACTAACATTTCCATTAACACCTGTATACATTATGGAATCATTTCAAAGGAGGGTTGTTGCTGTCATTGATACTGAAGGAGGACCAATCCATTACTAACTACCATTCTCTAATATTTCTGTATGGCAGTGTATGTAAATATGGTGAAAGAATTAACTCTGTTCTGTTAACTGGCTCACATATTGCTGATATTATTTTGTTCTGTGTTAGTTTTATTTCTACAGTTCCATAGATAAACTGTCATTTCTATTTTTCTGGTTAACACAGACATGACCAGGCTATCTGTATAAATATAGAAACAAAAATAGCATAAAAGTGGCTGTTTTTTTTAGTTAAATTTAAAAATAATAATAAATAAAGTCTGAGGCAGCTTGGAATGCTCTGAAGTAATTAACCTTTCCAAGCTTTCCTTTGCCATTTATTTTTGTTAGTCTTTGGCTAATTCAAAAGAACTCTTCAAAGTATTATTTTACTATTAGTATTACTAGTGGAAAATGATGAAGGAAACAGATTTATACAGCAGTCTTTTATGTGCAACAATATCAAAAGCTTTCCTGAAATCCAAATATATTTTCTTCTTAGAATTTATTCTCTTATTACAATTCTTCTCCTCAACCTAAAATCAAAAAGTCATTCATTCTTTTCTTTCCATTTTCTTCTATCTTCCCAATCTCTGTCCAGTCCTCTTCTATTCATAGCTGCTCTCACACCCTCTATACATGTCCTTCTTGGCCTTACTCTCATTTTCCTTCTCCATGGTTCCTCTGGACAATCTGTTGTCCTCCATCCTCTTCACATGGCCAAACCACTCCAATCTTTTCTCCTCTATTTTATCAATGATGGTTTTTTGGAAGTTCATTGTATTCCTTATCACTTCATTTCTAACTTTTTCAGTCCTAGACTTTCTTGCCTATCTTTGCCAAAAGTTCATCTCAACAGCCAGATGTTTATTTTTTGTCTTTCATTTAAGTTCCAAGACTCACATCCATATAATAAAACACTTTGTAATATTGCATTATATATTTGATGTTTAGTTTTGTTAATAATATTTGTATTCCATAGCACAGAATTCAGTTATGATATCAAAATTATTTTTTGCATCCAGTTCCTTTTTTTTACTGAATCACAGTATCCAATTAAATTGGTCAAACAAGATCACCTCTTAACAAATCTGTGCAATATAACTGCACTTCTGTCTAGATGGTCCTACATTACTTCTGTAACCAGTGACTTAAGGTGAGCATTTGCATGTCTTTAGTTACTCATATCACTATCTGATTCCCCTTTTGTGAATTGGAGATACTTTACACATCTCCAGTCCATATGGACTTCATCTAAATCAAAGATGCTCTCATAATTATGGCTAATGGTTTGCTTACCTCCTTTGGTGTCTCCCTTTATCTAATTAGATAGGTTCCATCCACTCTAGGTTCCTTTTTATGTCTTGCTTCAACAATTTCTCTTCCATTTCCCTCTCAGAAACTCTTTCCTTATCAGAAAAGCATTTTAGTTCCCTCTTAGAATTCTGGCATCCCCTTCCTTAAAGAATTTCTGATGTGTTAATGTAGATGCAAAATAGCGATTCAGTTTGTCAGCAACCTGAAGAGGATCATCAACAGGTAGCCGAGTGGTTAGGTAGGCGTGCGGGTGCATAAGTACATGTGCCTTGAGTGACAGGGGTTCAAACCCATGACTGCTAAATATGGTGCTGTTTCTTGTCTACCTTGTGAACTCCTCTGACCATTTGGTCATTCTGGAGTATAAACAGAAAATTTTATATTGAGTGTACCAATGTGATTCAGCCCCTTCCTTCTAGGGTCTACATTAGTAAAGAAGTCTTTACTGTTTGGCGTCTCCGTAGCCAGGTGGGAAGGAGCAGCAGTGCGTAGCACACACTTCTTGATTAGAGCAGGGTTCGAGCCCGTCACCACCAAATATAGAAGATGCAGAAAGGTCAAGGGAATGACCACCACATATTCCCGGAGCAATATGGCCTTACTTGCTAATGCTCCTAAAAACCAAAATAACAAACAAACAACAACAACTTTACTGTTTTTCTTTGCATCCTTTGCCAAAGAGTTCTCATAATCTTTAGCTTCTCTAACCTCCTTTTCAGTTCATCTAACATGCATTTAGTTCTATGCCTTGAACAGTATTTCTTAGTTGGTATGAAAAGTCATTGTACGTAAGGGTTACAACGTGTTATTGTGTACGTATTTAAGGAGAATTTATATTATATGCCTAAAGAAATATGAGTTAGGATCTTTTCCTTTCTAGAGAAAGAAATGATAAAAACTGAGCTTTAGAATATATGCAATTTATAAGCATTATATACAAGGTATGTATCAAGTGCATGATATACGTCATGACCTTTGTTTGACTTTTAAGAAAGGTTCCATAGAATAGTGGTTAGTAATCTGGACTCCGAATACAGTGATCGAAGTTCAAATCTCATTGCAGTTGATTTTCTGTTTCTTTTTTTAGTGCCAGATGTGGTATTATTGATAATATGCATAATGCCATTGCAGTTAGCATATTGCAATTTTAAATGCTGTCAGAGAAAGTGCATGGCACATTATTAATTATAGTGCTGGTATATTGGCTTCCTTAAGCAATTTTAGTAAAGATATATAGTCTTCTGGTCATGGATGGCTGTATCAAGTATAAAAATAAATTTATGTTTAAAAAAGCAAGTAAATTTTTGTCCTTCTGTAGTTATTTTCATGCTTCAAAATTCATATCCATTAACTCTGACTGTTGAAGCTGACAAAACTGCAGAAAAACAAAAGTATGATAGCACCAAGAGCCATCAACTTTTGACATGATGAGCAGCTGTGGAAGCCAAATATAGAAGAATAAATAACTATAAACTTATTCTAGCCCATCAGTTGTTTTTTTGTGCATAATGGCAGCCCTCCATGATAGACTTGCTTATGACATGTGGTTTCTGAATAGTAAGTGTATATGAATCCTGTCAATAACTGGAGATGCTTTTTCTAGGATTTTTCATCTAGTAGTGAGATAATTGCCCTCTGCTAGAGATAGCAGGATTTCCACCAGGAAACTAATTTTAAATGCAAAAAAACTGCTTTAGAATATGATGCATTTTGTTTCTTACAGAAACAAAATGCATCATCATATCATCATCATCAAACAACTAAAGGCCATGATGCATTTTGTTTCTTACAGAAACAAAATGCATCATGGCCTTTAGTTGTTTGCAAAAATATATGAAACTGAAGTTCATAGTGCCTTAGCACTGTGTGTTTGATTTCTTTTGGGTGGGTTGTTATATAACAACCTACTTTCACCAGCCCCAAAGTATTATGAGGATTCAAAATTAATGTATTTGATTCTTACCTTATATACAGATAGGATGTGACACTACTTTTCTGTGTGTGTTTCAGTGCTGAGCTTTCTTGCTGTCTTCATTATTGTATATGAATTCTTTGTAGATTTGCTGTTGAACATCTGTGTCGCATTGCTCGCATTCTTAAACAACCACGAAGTCATGCACTGTTAGTGGGTGTTGGAGGATCAGGTCGACAGTCCCTAACTCGATTGGCTGCTCATGTTGCAGATTATGAACTATTTCAGGTATGCCAACGTATAATAAAACTTGTATGCAGTTACTCCACTGTAATTTGGTTGCAGACTTTCAATTTTTAATATGTTCATTTCATAACTAATTAAAGACAGTTTGATTTTGTATCATAAATTAGTCATAACAAAATTTAAGGTTATGAGGCCAGCACTAAAGATTGTTTTATAAATTTCACTGATAAAAGAGATATTGTTAACTGGTGTGAATCCAATGAGCAATAAAACATATTTGCTATCTTACATGATAGAAGTATAGCAGGGAGCAACACTTTTGGTCTGCTGAAGCTATTTCCATTCACTATTCTATGCCTGTATGGCTTCTCCTCTATCTAGCACCCTTTGTATATACGGTAAACCCTCGCTAATCTGGTTACAGTTAATCCGGATCGAAATATGAAAAATTCTGTTCACAGTTGAGTACTTTGAAAGACACATGGATTTTAGAAAGGCAGATGAGTAACTCTGACTGTGCACTGATTAACTGTGCAGAGAGAGATGGAACATACATTACATTGTCTTGCGTGTTGTTCAGTATCATTGGTGACTCTGAGTCGGATGGATGTCCGACTCATATGTACATAAGTCAACATATTTTATATCATTATGGGTTCTAAAGAATTAAAAAGTAGAATAAAAAAGAAAACCCAGTACTTTAACTATCATTAACAAGCTCAAAGTGATAGAACAACTTGAAAATTGTGTTATGGAAAAAAAAAATTGCTGAAGAATTTGGTATTGGCCAACAGGCTGTGTCAGATATTAAAAAACAAAAAGAATCTATAAAGACATTTGCTTTAAAATTCAATGTGGGGAGTGATAAAAGCAGTGTATCAAATAGCCAGACATTAAAAAAGCCAAAAGAAGTGTCGACCAAGTGGTATTGCCAACTTGATCGACACTTCTTTTCCCAATGCTATCTGATAAATGTAAAAAGACAATACAATTTATCCATCTATTGGGGGATAAATGTATTATCTCTTTATAGTTTTTAAACAAAGGCTCTACAGTGATATTTTTTTATTTATTTTTATCAGCACTATCATTAAATATTCCATTTATTTGTGTTCTAAGTTTTTTTTGTCTTTTAGGGCTATCTTTTGCTTCACTAATCTGGATTATCGCTTAATCCAGATGACCTCTATCCCCAATTAATTCAGTTTAGTGAAGATTTACTGTTGTTATAAATAATTAATAACAAAGGAGTTACTTATCAAAGGAGTAACTGTAAAGCATAAAATGGAGGTGCTGAATAGAAGAGATGACATTTTGTATGGGTGTGGAGGTAAAGGTGAACAGCATTGATAGGCCAAAAGAATTAATCCTTACTATATTTACATAGAAAATAAAGATTTTCTAATAAAAAGTGTCAAAAATAAAGTTGATGGCTTTCTTAGAGAACAAAGAAAGCAAGAAAAATTGGCAATCATATTTTACAGACAAGTCAGTATTAAATCTTGTCATGAAACTACACAAAAGTAAGACACTATTAAGACCTGTTATTTAATATACATATCCAGTTTTCACTGCAGTTTCATTGTTAAAACTATTTCTCCCCTCAATACAATTTAAAAGTTCAAAGTTAAAAATATGGGATATCAGTAATCTGATTAAGAATGTTAATTTTTTTTCAAATTACATTCTGGCATCATTCTCTTACATCATGTTATCTAAATGTAGAATTTGACTTAGCTATCCAAAATGTATGCTTATTATTGATTAAGGATGGCATCATTAAATTAATTAATTTTTTTATTACAGACAAATATTTTTATCTTTAGCAGTTGCAGTTTTCATTTTTTTTCACAAATTATAGTCTCCCTATAAATTGGACTTTCTGCCTTCTCTTGTGAATCTTATGTCAGTGAACTGAAATGATGGATATATGGTCTCATGGAAGGATTATTTAACATAATCCTTCCATGAGATTATATATCCATCATGTATCATATGGGTTTCATGTCTTCTCACTGTTCTGATAAATCAGCAGAGTGTGCATTTACTTATGCCAGTGTTCAAGAGTAGTAGTAGTAGTGGCATGTAAAAAAAAAAAAAAATCACACCATTCCCTCCAAATGCCTGTCCAGTTCCTCCTTAAATTTATTCAACCTATCAACTTCCACAACGACAGATGGAAGTTTGTTCCAGCAATTAACGACCCGCTGACTAAAGGCAAATTTCCGCACATCTATTCTACATCTGTCTTTTCTTAATTTGAATTTATGCCCCCTTAGGTTCGTAATCTGAACAAGTCGAAGGATCCCATCAGAATTCAGCGTGCCGAACCCATTCAAGGCCTTATACACCTCAATCAGATCACCGCGCAGGTGCCTAGTCTCCAGCCACTGCAATTTGCAGAACTTAAGCCTCTCTTGATAAGGGGATCCCTTCATTCCCCTCACCAATCTTGTTGCCCTTCTCTGTACACGCTCAAGTAAATAAATAAATAAATAAATAAAATTTTCTGTTTATACTCCGGCACGACAACCAAGTCAGTAGAGTTTACAATAAATCATCAATACAAATATTTATCGTATTTAGTAGTCACGGGCTTGAACCCCGGCCCACTCAAGGAACACGTGCTATGCACTCTCGCTCCTGACCACTCGGCTACGTCAGGCCTCTACATCCTTCCTAAAATGAGGCCTCCAGACCTGTATGCAGTACTCAAGGCGTGGCCTGACCATTGCCTTATACAGAGGGATAATCACCTCCTTTTCCCTGCTAGCAAAATTCCTATATATCATTGACAAAACCCCATGACCTGCCCTGGCAGCCTGTCTGCATTGCTCAGAAAACTTCATATCTGCCTTCACAATTACTTCCAGGTCTTTTTCATTTTCTACCACCTTAAGTGTAGTACCACACAGTTGGTACGTTTCTCTGGGGTTACTTCTACCCATATGCAGTACTTTGCATTTGTCAAGGTTAAACTTCAGTTGCCACTTCTTAGCCCATCTGCCCAAATTATCCAGATCCTGTTGCAGTAGCACACTGCCATTACTGTCATTAACAACCCTGCCAACCTTTGTATCATCTGCAAACTTCGACATTAAGCCTGATATACCTTCATCAATATCATTGATAAATATACAAAACAACTGTGGACCTAACACCGAACCCTGTGGGACCCCACTGATAACATTAGTCCAAGAAGAGCAGCACCCATTGATTACCACCCTCTGTCTTCTCCCACTTAACCATCCTCTTATCCATTGTAGCAACTTACCATTAATACCATTCTGCTCCAATTTGTACAATAGCCTTCCATGTGCAACAGTGTCAAAAGCTTTCCTGAAATCCAAATATATGATATCAAAATTATTTTTTGCATCCAGTTCCTTTGTAACCACATCATAATATCCTATCAAATTTGTCAGACAAGACTTTCTCTTAACAAACCCATGCTGTGTCTGAATTATTCCTGCAGTCTTGTCTAGATGATCCTGCAATGCATCTTTAACCAGCGACTCCATTATTTTACCCGGAACAGAAGTTAAACTAACTGGTCTGTAATTACTCGTGTCACCCTTCGATCCCCCTTTGTGAATTGGGGATACATTTGCACATCTCCAGTCCGTGGGAACCTCCCCTGAGTCCAAGGACACTCTCATAATTATGGCTAAGGGTTTGCTTAGTAGCTTTGCCGCCTCCTTTAATATAACTGGATAGATCTCATTCACCCCAGGTGCTTTTCTTACGTTTAACTTCAACAATTTCTCTTCCACTTTGCTCTCAGTTATTACAAAATCATTAAGTATCCTGCTACAAATTGATAAACTTCTGTCATTTTCAAACCTTAATAATTCCTCACGTGTGAATGTAGATGCAAAATACTCATTCAGTTTGTTTGCTATCTGAGCAGGATCATCAACAGTCGAACTATTGATGTCAAGTGGACCAATCTGATTCATCCCCTTCCTTTTAGAGTTTATATGAATAAAGAAATCCTTGCTGTTTTTCTTAGCATCTTTGGCCAAGGATTTCTCATAATCTGCCTTTGTCTGCCGAACCTCCTTTGTGACCTGATTACAGATTAACTTATATCTGCCGTAGGCTTCTGAGTTGCTTGATAATTTATATGCATCCCATGCATTTTTCTTCTCTGTTACGAGTCTCATTAGTTCATTTGACAACCATTTAGGCCTAAACCTTGAACAATATTTCTTAATAGGTATGAAACTTTTAGTAAATTCACGATTAATTCCTTGAATGCTTCCCACTTAGAATTTACTGTTGGTAACATCGTCAGTTTATCCCACTGTACAGAATTTAAAAACTTTCTGAGACCACTGTACTCGCCTTTACGGCTGATGGTAATTAAATCTTTAAGTAAATCCCACGTCAGTACACTGTGATCACTGCCACCTAGTGATTCCTTTATCTGCAAATTCTTAATACATGAATGATCACTGCTGATAACCAGATCAAGAATATTACCCTTTCTGGTTGCCTCCAACATGCTGGTGCAAAAAACAATCATCCAATAAATCCACAAAAGTCTGACTAGTGTGTGAGTGACCAATCCACAAGTTCCAGTCAATATCTGGGAAGTTAAAATCCCCCATTATAAGCCATTCCGATTTACTAGCCCACTCTATTTCTCTGTACAATTGTTCATTGTACTCATTCAAGTCATTAGGCCTATAACACACTCCTACTCTTATTTTTGTTTTTGCAGTGCTTATGTCACACCAAACTGACTCAACAGTGCACTGTTCATCTATATGAACTGGATGCACTTCTTTTGATTTTGTTTTTCTTAATTAACAGCATAACACCTCCTCCCTTCCTATCCTGTCTATCCTTTCTGTACACATTGTACTCCCCAAATTCCAGTTCTGCATTCCTTATATCTGTGTGACACCACGTCTCTGATATCCCAACAATATCCGCCTTTGATGTCTTGACCAACACTTCAAATTCATCAAATTTATTTACTATACTTCTAGCATTGGTATACATGCAAGTATACATGTACCTATTCATATTTTTAGTTACTCTAACACATCCCATATACCCACCTGTTTCACGATGACTGCCATCCGTCCCTGAAACCCTCAACACCCTCGCTCCAGGTCGCTACTTATTCTAATAGAAGTTGTGCAAGAATCACTTTCACCTCTGCCTGTGGCTACTGTTAAACTATTATTCCTTGTATCCCCCCAAGCTATCAGTTTTCCGACCCACCTAACACTGCCTCGATAGCATCAGCAAATATTCTTGCACCCTTTCTATTTAAGTGTATCCCATCCCTGTAGAAGCAGTCTCTCCTGTTAACAAGTACAGTCCAGGCTGAAAAAAATTCTATCCCTTGAGCCTTGCACAATCTTTCCAGGGCCGAATTGATCGACAAGGCTCTCATCATATACTCCCTCCTATCGTGTCTGGGCAGAATTGCAGACACTTTCAAATTCAACCCTACTTAACGGCTTTTTTTCAACAGTGACCTGTACTTGTTAAGTAATTCCGCCGGTCTCCTACTCTCAATATCATTAGTGCCAACGTGTGCAACTATATCACCTTTTGTGCCCTTAAAAGATGATATCTGCTCTACAACGTCATTAACCTTTGCCCCTGGCAGACATACCCTGGTCCTGTTCCACCTATCCTTTTTACAAAGGATGTTTCCCTGACAATAGAGTCACCAACAAGTTCCTTACTAGTTCCTTTGGGACCAGCGCATTCTGCCTTGGGGACTGCCGCTGTGTTGTGTGATGACCAAGTGCAAGCTCTGGCGTTGATGTGGGCAGCTGAGAGCCTGATGGGCCCCTCAATTGAGATCTTTCGAGGGCATCCATCCTGTCCTTCAAACTCTCATATAGGCCCATAACAATGCTGAGTTGTCACCTGATTTCCTTACACTCCTTACATCGCGCACACATAAAGTCATCCCCCATTGCAATATCATGTTCCGTTCCAGATAGTTCGGCAAAGATTTCACAAGTTGCACATTTTTTTAGGCTGTGATGCGTTGGAGAATCGCCCCCCCTCAGTTCTCCCCCGAGTCACAGCACTCCTGCCACTTTGTGCCCGTTGCTTTGCTGCTCTAGTTTGGGGCATGATATTTTAAATTAATAAGATCAATAAATTAAATTAAATTAAATGTCAATACTACGCTATCTAATAGAAACAGTGAAGCGTATTACTGTTTCTAAAATTATACGTTAGAGCTACCTAGCTACCTCAATTAAAAATTTGAATTCCCTATCACTATTTACAAAAACAGTGCCTGCAGATTCGAACGAAATAACGGTTTATGTATATAAAGTATTACGTATATCTACAAAAACTGTTAATATAAATTAAAATAAAAATAACCAGCGTAATTATAACTATAAGACTACGTATAAAGTACAATATAAAATAACAATTATGTAAATAAAAAGCAAACACGTCGTTTTTTTCGGAGCCTGTAACTCGCAGCTGTATTTTCTAAAGAGAGTCAGTGCCTCTTTACTGTTAATAAATTTAATGGTGCTGAGTCATCAATATTAGAGAAAAATTAATGATGATAATGTGTATTTTTTAATGTTTTCCTTTTTCGTATGCTTAAATTTATCTACTGAAATCCTTTTTATCATTTTTATTTAACATATGATACAAGCTATTCAAGCATAACCACAAGAAAACAAAATTAAGTATTTTGGTGTGTTGTTATTATTCTTACTTGGCATCTGACATAGTATTTTTCAAAAGAATCTTGTTGCTTATTTTAATTATTAGCATTAGCAAGTGCACATGATGCAAGAAAGCAAGCTTTTGTAGCATCAGCCAAAAAAAAGCCCTTATTTCACCCATCCCCTTGCTCCAAATGTTTGTCAAGTTCTGCCTTGAATCTATTTCAACTATCAACTTCTACAACGACAGATGGAAGTTTGTTCTGGCAATCAACGACCCGCTGGCTAAAAGCAAACTTTTGCACATCTATCCTACAACCGTCTTTCCTCAGTTTGAATTTATTCCTTCTCAGGTCATTATTCTGAGCAAGAGGAAGGATCCCATCAGCATTGAGCATGCTCAAACCATTCAAACCCTTATACACCTCAGTCAGATCACCTCGCAGGTGCCTAGTCTCCAGACACTGTAATTTGCAAAACCTAAGCCCTTCTTCATAAGAGCAACTGTTTGTTCTGGTCACTAATCTTGTTGCCCTTCTCTGTACTCATTCCAACAGTGCTACATCCTTCTTAATATGAGGCCTCCAGACCTGTATACAGTACTCAAGGTGTGGCCTGACCATTGTCTTATACAAGGGGATAATCACGTCCCTATCCTTACTAGAAAAATTCCTGTATATCATTGACAAGACACCATGAGCTACTCTTGCAGACCGTCTGCACTGTTCAGAAAACTTCATATCTGCCTGCACAATTACCCCCAAGTCCTTTTCATTCTCTACCACTGTCAGTGCGGTACCACAGAGTTGATACGTTACTCTGGGATTACTGCTTCCCATATGTAGTACTTTGCATTTGTCAATGTTAAACTTCATTTGTCCCCTCTCAGCCCATCTGCTCAACTTTCTAGATCCTGCTGCAGCAGTGTACTGTCATTAGTGTTATTAACAATGATAATTGGTGGACAATTATCGTTGTCCACAATGATATTAAGAGTAGGAGACCAGCAGAATTACTTAACAAGTGCAGGTCACTGTTGAAAAAAAGCCATGAATTAGGGTTGAATTTGAAAGTGTCTGTAATTCTGCCCAGACGCAATAGGAGGGAGTATAGAATGAGAGCCTTGTCGATCAGTTCGGCTCTGGAAAGATTGTGCAAGGCTCAAGGGGTAGAATTTTTTTTCAGCCTGGTCTGTACTTGTTAACAGGAGAGACTGCGTCTACAGGGATGCGATACACTGAAATAGCAAGGGTGCAAGAATATTTGCTGATGCTATCGAGGCAGTGTTAGGTGGGTCGGAAAACTGCTAGCTTGGGGGGATACAAAGACTAATAGATTAACAGTAGCCACTGGCAGAGGTGAAAGTGATTCTTGCACTGCTTCTATTGGAATGAGCAGAAGCCTGGAAAACAAGACGCAGGATATTTCAGACGCTGGGAGTCATTGCGAGGAGAAGTAAACACATGGGTTGTGTTAGGGTAGCTAAGAATAGGAACAGGTGCATGTATACTTGCTTGTACACCAATGTTAGGAGTTTGGAAAATAAATTTGATGAATTTGAGGTATTGCTCAAAGCATCAAATGCAGATATTGTTAGGATATCAGAGACGTGGTGTCACACATATATAAGGAATGCAGAACTCGAATTTGGGGGCGTACAATGTGTACAGTAAGGATAGACAGGATAGGAAGGGAGGAGGGTTTATGCTATTAGTTAAGAAACACATAAAATCCAAGGAAGTGAAGCCAGTCGACATCGCTGGACAGTGCAGTGTCGAGTCAGTTTGGTGTGACATAAGTATTGGGAGATGAAAATTGAGAGTAGGTGTGTGCTATAGGCCTAATGACTCTGATGAGTATAATAAGAAACTGTACAGAGAAATAGAGTGTGCCAGTAAATCAGAGAGTCTTATAATGGCTTTACATACCAACTAAGAAATATTGTTCAAGGTTTAGGCCTAAATGGATGTCAGATGAACTAATGAGACGTATGGCAGAGAAGAAAAATGCATGGGATACATATAAATTAACACATGACACAGAAGTCTATGATAGATATAAGTTGATCTGTAACCAAGTTACGAAGGAGGTTAGGCAGGTGAAGGCAGGTTATGATAAATCTTTGGCAAGGGATGCAAAGAAAAACAGCAAAGAGTTCTCTAATTATGTAAATTCTAGAAGGAAGGGGATGAATCAGGTTGGTCCACTTGATATCGATGTTTCAACTGCTGATGATCCTGCTCAGGTAGCTAACAAACTAAATTTTGCATCGACTTTCACACATGAGGAGTTATTCAGCGATGGGAATGCCAGAGGTGTATTCAATTCCTCCAGTAAGCTAGATAATCTTGTAATAACTGAGTGAAGTAGAGGAGAAATTGTTGAAGATAAACACAAGAAAGGCACCTGTGGTGGATGAGATATATCCATTTATATTAAAGGAGGCGGCAGACGATGTAAGCAAATCCTTAGTCATAATTATGAGAGCTTCCTTGGACTCAGGGGAGGTACCCATAGACTGGAGATGTGCAAATGTGACCCCAATTCACAAAGGAGGATCAAAGGCTGACACAAGTAATTATAGACCTGTGAGTTTAACTTCTGTTCCAGGAAAATTAATGGAGGCACTAGTTAAAGAAGCACTGCAGGATGATCTAAACAAGACTTCAGTTATAGCTTGGACACAGCATGGTTTTGTTAAGGGAAAGTCTTGCGTGATCAGTTTGATTGGATACTATGATGCAGTCACAAAGGAACTGGATGCAGGGAATAACTTTGATATTATATACTTGGATCTTAGAAAGGCTTTTGATACTATTTCACATGGAAGACTGCTGCACAAATTGGAGCAGTGTGGAATTGGAGGCAAATTGCTGCTATGGATAAAGGGGTATTTGAGGGGGAGAAGACAGAGATTGGTAATGAATGGACACTGCTCATCGTGGACTAATGTTATTAGTGAAGTCCCTCAGGGTTCAGTGTTGGGTCCATTATTGTTTTCAATATTTATAAATAATATTGATGATGGTATATCAAGCTTAATGTCCAAGTTTGCGGAAGATACAAAGGTTGGCAGGGTTGTTAAGGATACTACTGATGCTATGCTGCTGTAACAGGATCTGGAAAGATTGAGCAGATGGGCTGAGAGGTGGTAAATGAAGTTTAACATTGACAAATGTAAAGTACTACATATGGGAAACAGCAACTCCAGAGCAACCTATCAACTCTGTAGTACTACACTGACAGTGGTAGAGAATGAAAAGGACATGGAGGTAATTGTGCACGCAGATATGAATTTCTCTGAGTAGTGCAGACAGGCTGCAAGAGTAGCTCATAGTGTCTTGTCAATTATATACAGGAATTTTTCTAGCAGGGATAAGGAGGTGATTATTCCCTTGTATAAGGCAATGGTCAGGGCACACCTTGAGTACTGTATACAGGTCTGGAGGTCTCATTTAAAGAAGGATGTAGAGCTGCTGGAACGAGTACAGAGAAGTGCAACAAGATTAGTGAATGGAACAAAGGGTTGCTCTTACATAGAAAGGCTTAAGTTTTGCAAATGACAGTGTCTGGAAACTAGGCACCGGCGAGGTGATCTGATAGAGGTGTATAAAGCCTTGAATGGTTTGAGCATGCTGAATGCTGATGGGATTCTTCCTCTTGCTCAGAATAATCACCCGAGAGGGCATAAATTCAAATTGAGGAAAGGCAGATGTACGATTGATGTGCGGAAATTTTCCTTTAGCCAGCGGGTAGCTGGTTGGTGGAACAGACTTCTATCCCTTGTTGTGGAAGTTGATAGCCTAAATAAATTTAAGGCTCAGCTGGACAGGTATTTCGAACAAACGGAGGGGTGAAGTGGAAGTGTGGTTTTTTTTTTTTTTTTTTTTTTTTTAAGCTGATGCTGCATAATCTGGCTTACTTGCATCATATGCCTCTACTAATGCTAATGCTAAAAATGTAAAGAAGACAATATCAACTATCTACAATATCAATCAAGTTAGATGACTCTCATCAATCGGTGCAATACCACCACTTTGCTTATTGGAGACTTGAAATGGTGGAACCCATGTTTCGTTTCCAGAGCTAAGTTCTGTTCAGCCCTTCCGCATCTCTTCTATCATTCAGTATAATCTTTTTTGTATAGTCTTTTTTGTATAGTCTCTTTTTTGTATAGTCTATATCTTTTTCAGTATAGTCTTTTGAGGTTACGATGAACACCATGGCAAGATACAAGCTTTTTTACATTTTGAGGGTACAGCTCTAAAACTGTGTTTGCAAGCTGGCCGCTAGTTAGTACACCAGACCGAACTTAATCGTAACTCTCTAGGAGCTTCCAGATCAGCTATTGTATAATCTTGCTACCGCTACTCTGCCAGATAGTGACTGGAGAGAGTCTGAGTAGTGTGTATGCGGGGTGGCGACATTTTTTAGGCCACGATATGTCAAGGATTTGGCTATATTCTTACCACATTTACGCGATATCCAAAAATTTCATTACTTCATACAGCATGTCCCACCCACTTTTTCTTACTATTAAATACACCATGAATTGTCAAACTAATAGAGCAAGCTTATTTGCGAAAAGATCTAAACCTCCCAAGCACTTCCTAGTTCATTTCATAAATATACATGGTCTCAATTCTAATCTCAACAATGTCCATTTCCACTTGCAGTCTGCCAAACCCAATGTACTTTTTCTGACAGAATCTATTATCGGTTGATTCAACTACTGCTCACCTGAGATGCCCAAATTATTTGCTGTATGATTCCTTTCGCCCCAAAGCATTAGCATTAGTAGAGGCATATGATGCAAGAAAGCAAGCTTATTCAGCATCAGCGAAAAAAAAATAAACAAAAAAAAAACCCACAACCCCTACTACCATTTCACCCCTCCGTTTGTTCGAAATACCTGTCCAGCTGAGCCTTAAATTTGTTTAGGCTATCAACTTCAACAAGTGATGGAAGTCTATTCCACAAACCAACTGCCCGCAGGCTAAAGGCAAATTTCCGCACATCTATCCGACATCCGTCTTTCCTCAATTTGAATTTATGCCCTCTCAGGTGATTATTCTGAGCAAGAGGAAGAATCCCATCGGCATTGAGCATGCTCAAGCCATTCAAATCCTTATACACCTCTATCAGATCACCGCCTAGCCTCCAGACTCTGTAATTTGCAAAACTTAAGCCTTTCTTTGTAAGAGCAAGCCTTTGTTCCATTCACTAATCTTGTTGCTCTTCTCTGTGCTCGTTCCAGCAGCTCTACATCCTTCTTGAAATGAGTTTTCCAGACCTGTATACAGTACTCAAGGTGTGGCCTGATCAATGCCTTATACAAGGGAATAATCACATCCCTATCCCTGCTAGAAAAATTCCTGTATATCATTGACAAGACACCATGAGCTACTCTTGCAGCTTGTCTGCACTGCTCAGAGAACTTCATATCTGCCTGCACAATTACCCCCAGGTCCTTTTCATTCTCTACCACTGTCAGTGTAGTACCACAGAGTTGATACGTTCCTGTGGGGTTGCTGTTTCCCATATGTAGTACTTTACATTTGTCAATGTTAAACTTCATTTGCCACCTCTCAGCCCATCTCTCAGCTCAACCTTTCCAGATCCTGTTGCAGCAGCATAGTGTCAGTAGTGTCCTTAACAACCCTGCCAACCTTTTATCGTCTGCAAACTTGGACATTAAGCTTGATATACCATCATCAGTATCATTTATAAATACAGAAAACAACAATGGACCCAACACTGAACCCTGAGGAACTCCACTAATAACATTAGACCACGTTGAGCAGTGTCCATTGATTACCACTCTCTGTCTTCTGCCACTCAACCATCCCTTTATCCATATCAGCAATTTGCCTCCAATGCCACACTGCTCCAATTTGTGCAGCAGTCTTCCATGCCCAACAGTATCAAAAGCCTTTCTAAGATCCAAATATATAATATCAAAGTTATTCCCTGCATCCAGTTCTTTTGTGACTACATCATAGTATCCAATCAAATTGGTCAGACAAGACCTGCCCTTAACAAAACCATGCTTTGTCTGAGCTATAACTGAATTCTTGTCTAGATGATCCTGCAGTGCTTCTTTAACCAGTGCCTCCATTAATTTTCCTGGAACAGAAGTTAAACTAACAGGTCTATAATTACTTGTGTTAGCCTTTGATCCTCCTTTGTGAATTGGGGTTACATTTGCACATCTCCAGTCTATGGGTACCTCCCCTGAGTCCAAAGAAGCTCTCATAATTATGGCTAGGGGTTTGCTTACTTCCTTTGCTGCCTCCTTTAATATAACTGGATAGATCCCATCCACCCCGGGTGGCTTTTTTATGTTTATCCTTAACAATTTCTCCTCCACTTTCCTCTCAATTATTAGAAAATCATCTAGTTCACTGCCAATGTTTACTTCACCTATGACATTCACCTTCCTGAATAACTCCTCATGTGTGAATGTAGTTGCAAAATACTTGTTTAGATTGTTAGCCACCTGAGCAGGATCCTCAACTGTTGAACCATCAACATCCAGGGGACCAATCTGATTCATCCCTTTCCTCCTGAGTTTAAATAGGTAAAGAACTCTTTTCTGTTTTTCTTTGCATCCTTTGCCAAGGATTTCTCATAATCTGCCTTTGCCTGCCTAATCTCCTTTGTGACTTGGTTACAGACCAACTTAAATCTATTATAGGCTTCCATGTCACCCATTAATTTGTATGTATCCCATGCATTTTTCTTCTCTGCCATATGTCTCATTAGTTCATCTGACAACCATTTAGGCCTGAACCTTGAACAATATTTCTTGGTTGGTATGTAAAGACTGGTAGCTTCCAAGATTAGTTCCTTTAATGCTTCCCATTTTGAATTTGCTGTTGGTAACATCATCAGTTGGTCCCACTGTATAGAATTTAAATACTGTCTCAGACCATCATAGTCGCCTTTACGAAAGCAGAAACCCTTCCCTTTACCTCTGATGGTAGTTACCTCCTTGAGTAAATCCCACTTCAGCACACTGTGATCACTGCCACCTAGTGGTTCCTTTATCTGCTGATTCTTCATGCATGAAGAATCACTACTGATAATCATATCAAGAGTATTACTCCCTCTAGTTGCCTCCCTAACATGCTGGTGTAGAAAACAATCATCCAGTAAATCCACAAAAGCCTTGCTAGTGTGTGAGTGACCAACTCACAAATTCCAGTCAATATCTGGGAAATTAAAATCCCCCTTTATAAGACTCTCTGATTTACTGGCCTATTCTATTTCCCTGTACAGTATCTTATTATACTCCTCTGAGTCATTAGGCCTATAGCACACTCCTACTCTCAATTTTGATTTACCTATGCTTATGTCACACCAAACTGACTCGACACTGCCCTGTCCATCGATGTCGACTGGCTTCACTTCCTTGGATTTTTTGTGTTTCTTAACTAATAGCATAACCCCTCCTCCTTTCCTATCCTGTCTATCCTTTCTGTAGATGTTGTACTCCCCAAATTCCAGTTCTGCATTCCTTATATCTGTGTGACACCACGTCTCTGATATCCCAACAATATCTGCCTTTGTTTTGAGCAATACCTCAATTTCATCAAATTTATTTACCAAACTCCTAGCATTGGTGTTCACACAAGTATACATGCACCTGTTTCTATTCTTAACTACCCTAACACAACCCATGTCTTTACTTGTACCGCAATGACTTCCAGCAGTCTCTGAAATATCCTGCATCTTGTTTTTTAGGCTTCTGCTCATTCACATAGAAGCAGTGCAAGAATCTCTTTCACCTCTGCCAGTGGCTACTGTTAATCTTTTAGTCTTTGTCTCCAAAGGTGGTACTTGTGCATATATCCTTTCTGATATTTCCTGTCAGTTTGAGAAACCTTGCCCTGCTCAATCAACTTCAGCTTCTTGAATATCTGCTACCAATTCCTTAAATGCCAATCTCTAGGTAATTCTCCAATGGGACAAAGACAACTTAGTTGATTTCAATCCTAAAACTCAGTCCTGTCTTATATCTCACAAAAAGGATTCTTCTGCTCCTATGCTTATCTTTGGTGACACTCCAATTTCTAGGCAAGCTGATATATCTCTTTTGGGGATTACCGTGATTTCTAATCTCTGTTGGCACAAGTGCATTACAAATATTGCTTCCTATGCATCTAGAAAACTTGGTTTTCTTTTTTGCTCATGGCATTAATTTTCTTCCAAACAGCTGTTCACTCTGTACAAATCACAAATCTGCCCTACCGTGGAATATGGTTCCCACTTCTGTGGCTGTGTCCCCTGAAACCACTCAGGCTTCTAGATTCCATTCAGAAGGGGGCAGTTAGGTTAATTAATGACTCATCTCTAACAGAGTCTCTCTCTTGGCTCTCTGTCTCATAGACGTACTATTTCTGCAGCATGCGTTTTCTACAGATACTTCAATGGCCACTGTTCTTCTGAATTGGCTTCTATAATTCCCCCTCTCTCTTTCAAAACAGTATGAACATGTTCCGTCACCAGCCAACATTCACTTAAGTCAAACTTCAAACTCACAGAACCAACTTTTCATCTTGCTCGTTTATTCATTCAAACTGCCATTTTCTGGAACAATCTCCGTTCATTCGTATTTCCTGAAAATTACAGTCTACAGAAGTTCAAGTCTAATATCAACAAATATCCTATTTCACCTTCTCAACCACCAACCCATGCATGGCACTAAGCTCTATAGGTTCTAATACCTCTCTTGTTTTCGGTTTTCATTAAAAAAAAAAAAACAACAACAACTTAGTTTCCATATTTTACAGTAGATTTTTAAAAAATACCAGTGTACTGCTATGCATAATGATCACTGTTGCCATTATGAAATAAATTGTATACCTAAAGTCATCTGCAAATAAATTTTACACATATATGATTGAACAGAAAAATTATATTTAAATCAAGGCACTTAAAAAATGTAAACCATATTAGCTGTTTAGCCAGTGAAATGAGTCACTTGAAATGAAAACAAGAGAGCTATTCACAGAAATGTATGCAAGTTAAAACTGAATTTGAACTTGCTGTGATCATCTACTTGATTCTGGTTGTTCACTTCAAAATGTGTCCAGTTTAATTAAAGACATTAGAGATGTCAGCCTCTGTGTTCATATGGTTTCAACCAAAAATGAACTGAAAGCATAAGAATAGTTCAGAAATGTGTCACATCTGTTGAACTTAAAATTACTTCATTTACAATCTCCTTGAGATGCACAGAATGAAAATTAACAAAATGGTGATGCAGCTTGTGTGTAGGGCAATAAAAATTTATTTTTCTACTATAAATTTGGAGTGTGACTTTCACACAAGGGCAATGAATATACATGTAAATAAATTATTAAAGATTCTAATTATATTATTATTATCACTCCTTTAATGTTATACATGAGTTACTAACTTATTCTGTGAATTTATTTTTCTAAAATGAATTAGCATTTCTTTCTCTCTTGCATAATTCTCAAGTTCAAGGAAGAAAGAAATAAAATTTTTAATGCATTTCATGTTTTTTCCTAACAGTACATGGAATATATCATTCTCAAAGATGAGAGAGATCAGAGAATGATGGAATGACAGGAAAAAGGAAACATTGGCTGCTTAGTTTTCCTCAGTACTCACAATTACAGCACATCATTTAGTATTTCACAGTAATGCAAAATTGCAATTTGCAAAATCAACAAGAGAAATCCAAATTAGAGGCAGACAATGCACAGCACTCATACCACAAGATGGCAGTACATAAGATGATTTTCATTTAATTATACTAATAAGATAGTTAAAAAATTTAATTTTGAAGTGAGGCTTCTTAAATACATTTTTAAAATTTTTTGCTTTAGTGTACTTATTTTTGTAAAATAATGAGTACAGTAATTTTTTTTTTTATCTATAGATTTTTGATTTTAAAAATTTAAATTGCTGTTTTAAATTTTTAATTTTTTTGAACAACCGGATTTAAAAAAAAAAAAAAACATTCTAATGTAGACATTAGAGTGGTTTTGACATACCACATTACATCATTGTTTTGACATAATACTACAAAGGTGCAGTGTGAATTTGCCACACTGTCATTTTGAAAATTTGCTGACACTTGTTTAAGCAAAGGAATGTACTTTTCCTTGCTACTTTTTACTCTTGCATTGTCTCTTCATATACAATATTTTAACATTAGTGTGTGTTATTTTTGATACAGAAACCGTCTCATTATGATTAAAGAGGCCTGTGCGCTCTGGATTCATTATTAATATCGAATTACTGTGGACACAGAGTGAAACGGAGATAGAATAAATTATGACAAGTTTAATAATAGGAAAAACACATACATATATTAGATTAGTTTCATACAAAAAAGCTTTCGGTTGTTTTTGTCAACCTTCCTCAGTCAAACTGACAGTTAAGAGTGGAACATGAGAGCATGTACTGCCAATCATGTACATGAACTGTGTGATTAATTGTTGGATGTTGAAGCCTGTGGTTTCAACATCCAATTACTTATTTTTATATTACATCCAATTACTTATTTTTCCAAGTATTTTTCCAAACATCCAAGTATGTATTTTTCCTATTATATATGTATGTATATACGTATATAATAATGTATATAAGTTTATTTTTACATTATTATATGTATATATAATAATGTATATAATTTCCTAATCTAATATATGTATTTTTCCTATTATTAAACTTGTCATAATTTATTCTGTCTCCGTTTTGCTCTGCCTCATTACTTTCAACACCAACATCCATACTTGAATTAAATTTAATTGGAATTTATTGAGTATTTTATAATTTTTTCTGTCTAAATCAGTATTACACATTAAAGCCCTTTCTCTCCCTTTATCTATGCAGGTAGAAATCAGCAAAAGTTACACAATGACTGAATGGCGTGAAGATATAAAACATATATTAAAGAAGTCAACAGGAAGTGAACAACATGGTGTCTTTCTTTTCTCAGATACACAGATCAAGGATGAGTCATTCCTTGAAGACATAAATAATTTGTTGAATGCTGGAGAGGTTCCAAATCTGTTTCCTCCTGATGAAAGAAATGAAATAATCGAGAAAATGAGAGTTATTGATAAGTAAGTGATTTGGTTATAATTGGATATGATGTATTTAGCTGCAAAGGATTAGTAAATTTTTTTTTATAGTGTCAGGTTAAAGCTGCTGGTCTCCCATCTCTTTTCCCATTCCTGATTTTAGTCATTCAACAAGTAATTATTTTTAGCTTCCTCCCTCCCTTAATTTTTTTATTGCTCTCTGGCTTTCTGAGCAGCTTTACCTGTTATGCATTTTCTGTCTTTTTTTTCACTTTAACTGCATTCACACACACTCTCTCTCTCTCTCTCATTTTCTTATTAACCTTATTGTTTTTTTTTTTTTTTTGTCTTCTACCTCACTAATGATGGTATATTCATGCCATCATAAGTATCCTGCCTTCATACTTTTCAGTAAACATTGGAGTTATTTACTCTTGGGTTTGTTCTCTCACCTTGTCTTCTTCCTTTGTATATCAGTGACCTTTTTTTTTTTGTATATCAATATCCAACCTTTCATTTACTTCAAATCCTATGTATAATTTTGCTGATGATAGTGCACAACATCACTCTTTCCTCTCTGAATGTGCTGCCTAAACTAACTTATCTGCCAACTCTTTAAATGCTAATCTGCAGACAGGGTCATATAAGGACTGATTTGGAAAGGTGGCTTCCCTTGGACAGCACTTCTGTAAGAATGGAATTTTCTTTTCTTTTTCAAGTGGCAAGTTTTGCTATATATCATTTCCCGTAGCATGTGGGGGAGGGGATTAGTTTTGGTCATAAAATCCAAATCTGTCATATTTCCTGCAAAAAAATGTTTCATTTATGCTTATCTGAATTTTTAGATAGATTAAGCTTAATATATATTTAATCTTTTTTGGCATACAATATCATAAATATATCTAAACTGTTGGTGGTATTTATTTATGAGCAGGCGAACTCTGCACATACCATATTTGACGGCAAATAGGATGCACTCCCATTTTAGAAAGGAAAATTAAGGAAAAAAACTTTTAATATATTTAGGCATTTAATATTTATTCTAATGTGTATTGTAGAAAAAAGCTCATCCTAAACATGTGATCAGAACAGCAAGAAAAATACTAATACTGTATAATAATACATTATTTAATTATTATTATTAATTTACCAATTTTAAAAGGGAAATAAAAGAATCTTAGCTACATTAGAAAATATTTTATATGAAGCAGACTACCACTAGAATTGAAAATGAACAAAAAGACAGTGAGGGAATGGTAAAAAAACATTAGTGTTCTGCAAATGGAAAGTTCAGTCATTCTGAAAACCAAAAAAATCACTACCTTCAAATCCCAAAAACTCTTCCTCACTAATGTTGGTATCACTATCTTCAAATAATGCAGTGTCTTCAGTGCCATCAAGGGCATTACTAATTCCAGTCTTCTTGAATGACTAATTATTTTACCACTTATATTTCTCCAAGATTCCTTAACCCATGCAGTGGTGGGCCTCTTCACTCTTCCTGTGGGTGTGAGGTCATGATTGGGTTCTCCCATCCATTTTCTTCACTGTTCTCTCATATTATGCTTAAATGGGTTGTTTATGGACACATCCAAAGGCTGCAATTGGCTTGTCAGTCCATCAGGAAAGACAACTATCTGTATATTCAATTCCCTCACCCTCTTTTTAATGACTTCAGTTCTATGGGCTCTGAACTGGTCCCAAATGAGAAGAGATGATTTCCTTAAGGGACCACCAGGACCACTGTTTATTATGTGAGAAAATTTCCTTGATCACATGTTCATATTTTCCACTATCCTGGAAAATCTACTGCAATTTTCAGGCATTTGAAAGTTTTTCCTCTAGTATAGAGCTGAGATGAAGCTCTCCATGCAAAATTTCATTAATTTTGGTCCAGTGGAAGATAAATTAAACTGGAATAAATTTTCGTAATGCTTTTTGCATGACGGTTTTTCATTCCAAATTTTTTTGAATAACGCCAGTAAAAACATTTTTATGTCAAAAATGGTGTAGTTTTGTGCCATCAGCACAGCAGCCCAAAACTGGTATACTATTAACACCGTTCTTTATTTTATTTCAGTCACCCACAATGATTACAATTCAATGTCGTGATTATAGTCACTTCACACACAATTAAAGTACACTTTTTATATCATACACGGAGACACACTCAACATCACAAAAGACTGCACAGAACTAACTGCCTGCCAGTTGTGCCACCTTTTAAAGGATCGGCAACTATTGAGAAACCTGGAAAAAATCTTCAAGCTTCCATCGCCTTCTAAGGCTTTTCCTCTGTTCCCCGGCTTTCGAAACTTCTTGCAACTGGTTTCAAACAACTCTGCAAGTCCGAAAGTACCCTAGGGTGTCCGATCATCCTTCAGAAATAAAAATATTTTGACCGAATGGCGAAATATAACCAGCCCACTCACTTTGATGCCGATGAGGGAGGGCTCACTTCTGCGTGTAGGACACAGGGTGATTTTTCAAGGCATTTTTTTGGAAAAAAAGTGCATCTTATATGCCGTCAAACACGGTATTTAAATATGCTCACATGGAATTTCTATTTCTACACCTGGAAAGTGCTTCAAACCCTATAGAAATCTTTGTTTCTCCACCCTCCTCTCCCGCCATATACTCCCTATCACACTGATGCACTGTTTCTGAAATAGTCACACTCAGTTTTTTTCTTCATCCATTCTTCTACTTTCATTCTCTGAAACATTTCCATATATTTTTCCTAAAAATTAAAACCTGTGGCAATTGAAAAATGACTGAAATTAGTAGGTTTCCTGCTAATATGCATGCCTAGAGAAGTGGCATGGTTAATTAAATGTATTGTAAAAAGTAGCATGCATTATAAAACAGTGCCTTGTTTTATTTTCGTTAAATTCAAGAACAACTTTCTCTTTTTGCTTATAGGGTATATTATATTTCAGTCTGGAATGAAACAAATTAAACTTGCTTAATAAGTGGTCTGTAGTCAGTTTGTTCCTTATTATGAGAATGTCATCAGCGGACTATGCAAAAACTTAATTTTTGACTTATATTACACAGTTAATATTTCAATTTTGACACATGATGAGTAAATATTTGAAATCAGGGTTTATGCACCTAAATCCATAGGTAGACCAGAAATTTGCTTGTAAGTCTGATATTTATGTACAAACACTTTTGCAAATTAGCATTAGCATTAGTAGAGGCATATGATGCAAGAAAGCAAGCTTATGCAGCATCAGCCAAAAAAAAAACAACCCTTCCACTTCACCCCTCCGTTCGTTCGAAATACCTGTCCAGCTGAGCCTTAAATTTATTTAGGCTATCAACTTCCACACCAAGGGATGGAAGTCTGTTCTCCAACCAACTACCCGCTGGCTAAAGGCAAATTTCCACACATCTGTCATACCCATGCCTTTCCTCAATTTGAATTTATGCCCTCTCAGGTAATTATTCTGAGCAAGAGGCAGTATCCCATCAGCATTGAGCATGCTCAAACCATTCAAGGTTTGTACACCTCTATCAGATCACCTCGCCGGTGCCTAGTCTGCAGACACTGTAATTTGCAAAACTTAAGCCCTTCTTCGTAAGAGCAACCCATTGTTCCGTTCACTAACCTTGTTGCCCTTCTCTGTACTCATTCCAGCAGCTCTACATCCTTCTTGAAATGAGGCCTCCAGACCTGTATACAGTACTCAAGATGCGGCCTGACCATCTCCTCATACAAGGGAATAATCACCTCCCTAATCCTGCTAGAAAAATTCCTGTATATCATTGATAAGACACCATGAGTTACTCTTGCAGCCCATCTGCACTGCTCAGAGAACTTCATATCTGCCTGCACAATTACCCCCAGGTCCTTTTCATTCTCTACCACTGTCAGTGTGTGGTCTTGGCGCATTATAGTCAAAGCTGCTAATGCGCCAATAAAACCTAAATAAATCAAATAAAAAAAAAAAAAAACTGTCAGTGTAAGTACCACAGAGTTGATATGTTGCTCTGGGGTTGCTGTTTCCCATATGTAGTACTTTACATTTGTCAATGTTAAACTTCATTTGCCACCTCTCAGCCCATCTGCTCAAACTTTCCAGATCCTGTTGCAGCAGCATAGCGTCAGTAGCGTCCTTAACAACCCTGCCAACCTTTGTATCATCTGCAAACTTGGACATTAAGCTTGATATACCATCATCAATATTATTTATAAATACAGAAAAAAAAATGGACCCAACACTGAACCCTGAGGGACTCCACTAATAACATTAGTCCACGATAAGCAGTGTCCATTAATTACCACGCTCTGTCTTCTGCCACTCAACCATCCCTTTATCCATAGCAGCAATTTGCCACCAGTGCCACACTGCTACAATTTGTGCAGCAGTCTTCCATGTGCAACAGTATCAAAAGCCTTTCTAAGATCCAAATATATAATATCAAAGATATTCCCTGCATCCAATTCTTTTGTGACTACATCATAGTATCCAATAAAATTGGTCAGGCAAGACTCTCCCTTAATAAAACCATGCTGTGTCCAAGCTATAACTGAAGTGTTGTTTAGATGATCCTGCAGTGCTTCTTTAACCAGTGCCTCCATTAATTTTCCTGGAACAGAAGTTAAACTCACAGGTCTATAATTACTTGTTTCAGCCTTTGATCCTCCTTTGTGAATTGGGGTTACATTTGCAGATCTCCAATCTGTGGGTACCTCCCCTGAGTCCAAGGAACCTCTCACAATTATGGCTAACGGATTGCTTACTTCCTTTGCTGCCTCCTTTAGTATAACTGGATAGATCCCATCCACCCCAGGTGCCTTTCTTGTATTTATCTTCAACAATTTCTCCTCCACTTTACTCTCAATTATTACAAGATCATCTAGCTCACTGCCAGTGTTGACTTCATCTATGGCATTCCCCTTCCTAAATAACTCCTCATGTGTGAATGTAGATGCAAAATATTGATTTAGTTTGTTAGCTACCTGAGCAGGATCATGAACAGTTGAACCATCGATATCAAGTGGACCAATCTGATTCATCCCATTCCTTCTAGAGTTTACATAAGTAAAGAACTCCTTGCTGTTTTTCTTTGCATCCTTTGCCAATGATTTCTCATAATCTGCCTTCGCCTGCCTAACCTCATTTGTAACTTGGTTACAGATCAACTTATATCTATCAAAGGCTTCTATGTCACATGTTAATTTATATGTATCCCATGCATTTTTCTTCTCTGCCATATGTCTCATTAGGTCATCTGACATCCATTTACACCTGAACCTTGAACAATATTTCTTAGTTGGTATGTAAAGCCTAGTAGCTTCCAAGATAAATTCTTTGAATGCTTCCCATTTTGAGTTTGCTGTTGGTAACATCATCAGTTGGTCCCACTGTATAGAATTTAAATACTATCTCAGATCACTGTAGTCGCCTTTACGAAAGCAATAACCCTTCCCTTTACCTCTGATGGTAGTTACCTCCTTGAGTAAATCCCACTTCAGCACACTGTGATCACTGCCACCTAGTGGTTCCTGTATCTGCAGATTATTGATGCATGAAGAATCACTACTGATAATCAAATCAAGAGTATTACTCCCTCTAATTGCCTCCCGAACATGCTGATTTAGAAAATAATCATCCAATAAATCCACAAAAGCCTTGCTAGTGTTGTGAGTGACCAACCCACAAATTCCAATCAATATCTGGGAAATTAAAATCCCCCATTATAAGACTCTCTGATTTACTGCCCCACTCTATTTCCCTGTACAGTATCTTATTATACTTCTCTGAGTCATTAGGCCTATAGCATACTCCTACTCTCAATTTTGATCTCCCAATGCTTATGTCACACCAAACTGACTTGACACTGCACTGTCCAGCGATGTCGACTGGCTTCACTTCCTTGGATTTTATGTGTTTCTTAACTAATAGCATAACCCCTCCTCCCTTCCTATCCTGTCTATCCTTTCTGTAGATGTTGTACTCCCCAAATTCCAGTTCTGCATTCCTTATATCTGTGTGACACCACGTCTCTGATATCCCAACACTATCCGCCTTTGATGCTCTGAGAAATACCTCAAATTCATCAAATTTATTTACCAAACTCCTAGCATTGGTGTACATGCAAGTATACATGCACCTGTTCTTTTTTCTTAGCAATGACTCCCAGCAGTCTCTGAAATATCCTGCATCTTATTTTCCAGGCTGCTGCTCATTCCAATAGAAGCAGTGCAAGAATCACTTTCACCTCTGCCAGTGACTACTGTTAATCTAGTAGTCCTTGTATCCCACCAAAGAAAGTTCAAGAACAACTTTCTTTTCAATACAACTTTCTTTTTCTGCTTATAGAATATATTATAATTTCAGTCTGGAATGAAACAAATTAAACTTGCTTAATAAGTTGTCTGTAGTCAGTTTGTTATTTATTATGAGAATGTCATTAGTTGACTATGCAAAAACTTAATTTTTGACTTATATTACAGAATTAATATTTCATTTTTGACACATGATGAGTAAATATCTGAAATCAGGGTTTATGCACCTAAATCCATAGGTAGACCAGAAATTTGCTTGTAAGTCTGAGATTTATGTGCAAACACTTTGCAAATTAGATAAAGGAAGTCAGTTTTATCATATCTTCTAGAGTTAATTTTGTACATTGTTTTAGAGTAGTCTGCCATCCATGTAGGCAACTTATTTGCCTTACATGGGTGGTAGAGGCTAACAGTTTAGGGAAATTCAAAGGTCAGCTGGATAGTTACCTATAGGAGGAGGGAAATGCATAGGTTGTCTATTTCCTTTTCCCTTATTATTATTATTATTTTTTTGGCTGGTGCAGAATAAGCCTTAGGCTTCCTTGCACCATATGACCATTACTAATAACAGCTCCAATGATTTGGAGCTATTAAGATTTTGCATAGTGGGATGGCATTCCCTTTAACTTTAGATGGTATGACATCGAGAAATTTTATTAGTATCTTCATGTTATCCGCATAAGTGGAAACATTTTGGTGATTATTAGTAATGGTAATGGATATGATTATTACTAATGGAAAAATAAAATAAAAAAGTAAACCATATATTAAATATCATGTGTTTAATCAATCAAGTGAGATAAATCGCCAATAGAGTTGAATCTCAGATTTATGACAAGTTATGTTCTAAAAAGGATGCCATAAATTAAAATAATGTAAGTTAAAATTGCTTTTTCTACGGAAACAGTGGTATAATAGAGAATATATTCCTGGTCGAGGGTCTAATGTACAAATTTTTATCAAATAGCGTATTACTTAACTACCAGTCATATATAAAGTATGTGATAACACTCATTATAATTATAATTACTTTTACAATCCACTTCACTAAGTGTTATCACTTTTCTCTTCAATTTGCGTGTAGTGCCCTTGCTGTACATTTCTTTATGACACCATTTCTGCACTGAGCTATCCTTTTAAAACTAATTTTTATGGTTGAAATAAATCAAAAGTTCTTAAAGATTACTAAACATATGCTGTACACAGACATTTAGCACACTGGAGCACTTTTGGAAACAGACTAACTGCATGGCACATTTCTTTGTATGCAGAACCAGAAGTGGAGTGGCATCAGCAACATCTTGTAAGTATGCATTGGAATGTTGAATTGCCATGTCTAATTTTTTTTAATGATATTATAGTTCTGTGTTTTAAATGTAGATTTTCATATATGCAAATCTCATTCTTAATTGCCTGCACCGGATCTGTAATTGTACTGTTTGATAAGGGAAAAAAAAAAAAAAAAAAAAAATGGATCAGCAGATTTCTGTCAGTACAGATCAGGCTGCTGTAGGTGATGCTAGTGATATGCATATGGATCAATGTAAATTGAACTGATATAAGTTGAGAACTGCCTGGAAATAATTATTTAATAATCGATTTATACATATCTGATATATTTTATAATAGACAGCAAGATAGATCTCGGAAAACAGATGGTTCTCCCGTTGCCCTTTTCAACTTATTCATTCAGCGTGTACGTGATCAGATGCATATAGTGTTAGCAATGAGTCCCATTGGAGATTCGTTTCGGAATCGACTTCGTAAATTTCCATCTCTTGTTAACTGCTGTACAATTGACTGGTTTCAGGTAAATTTTCCAATTGTAATTTCTTATTTCAATACATACAGAAAAATGTTAAAGATCAGAGAATTGCAGAGTTGCCGTCTTTGAAAAAAGAAACAAATAAAAAATAAAAGTAGTGGAAAAATTTCTCTGATTTTAAATGTAAGAAAAAGTAATAGTGATATTATATATTACACTGAAATGACAGAATTCATAGGATACCTGGTTCCTGGCAAACGCAACACTGTGCAAACTTAAAAAAATCGTGGAAAAGTATTTTGCATCCCATAGGAATAAATGGAGGTATCGTGAAATTATCATAGTGTGAACCCAATAACACTTTTTTTTTTTTTTTTTGGTAATTCATTTCAAGAACTTGGAAGTTTAAATTTTCACTATATAACTAAGCTATTTATCTCTCTAAAAGGTCATTTAAAAAAAACAAAAAAACCCTTCCCATTTCACTGATCCAGACAAACATTTGGATTGAATGGATCAGTGAAATGGGAAGGGGTATTTTTTTTTTTTTTTTTTTTTTTTTGCATAATGCTGCATAAGCTTGGTTTCTTGCATCATGTGCCTCTGCTAATGCGAAATGCTAAAGTTCCGTTATAAAAATCAAAATTTGAACACCTTTGTGATATTTTTCTAAAACATACTTCTGGAGGTCACTACTACAAAACAATTTGCACTTTCCAGTTTATGGGGCTTTTCTGTTAGCGAAGTCTATTATAAATGGGTAGTAAACTTGACCTTATTGCATTTATGATAATACCGATAACTGGAATTCTATGGGTTTTTATATTATTATGGTGAAATGAGTTCCCCTTCACTGAAATCTTCAATCATATAAAAAACATGACTGGCAGAGGTGAAAGTGATTCTTGCATTGCTTCTATTGGAATGAGCAGAAGCCTGGAAAACAAGATGCAGGGTATTTTAGAGACTGCTGGGAGTCATTGTGGTACAAGAAAACACATGGATTGTGTTAGGGTAGCTAAGAATAGGAACAGGTGCATGTATACTTGCGTGTACACCAATGCTAGGAGTTTGGTAATTAAATTTGATGAATTTTTTGAGGTATTGCTCAAAGCATCAAAGGCGGATATTGTTGGGATATCAGAGACGTGGTGTCACACAGATATAAGGAATGCAGAACTGGAATTTGGGGAGTACAACGTCTACAGAAAGGATAGACAGGATAGGAAGGGAGGAGGGGTTATGCTAATAGTTAAGAAACACAAAAAATCCAAGGAAGTGAAGCCAGTCGACATCGCTGGACAGTGCAGTGTTGAGTCAGTTTGGTGTGACATAAGCATTGAGAGATCAAAATAGAGAGTAGGAGTGTGCTATAGGCCTAATGAGTCAGATGAGTATAATAAGAAACTGTACAGGGATATAGAGTGGGCCAGTAAATCAGAGAATCTTATAATGAAGGATTTTAATTTCTCAGATATTGACTTTAATTTGTGGGTTGGTCACTCACACACTAGCAAGGCTTTTGTGGATTTATTGGATGATTGTTTTCCACATCAGCATGTTCGTGAGGCAACCAGAGGGAGTAATACTCTTGATTTGATTATCAGTAGTGATCCTTCATGCATTAAGAATCTGCAGATAGTGGAACCATTAGGTGGCAGTGATCAAAGTGTGATGAAGTGGGATTTACTCAAAGAGGTAACTACCATCAGGGGTGAAGGGAAGGGTTATTGCTTCCGTAAAGGTGACTACGATGGTCTGAGACAGTATTTAAATTCTATACAGTGCGACCAACTGATGATGTTACCAACAGCAAATTCAAAATGGGAAGCATTCAAAGAACGTATCTTGGAAGCTAGTAGGCGATACATACCAACAAGAAATATTGTTCAAGGTTTTAGCCTAAATGGATGTCAGATGAACTAATGAGACATATAGCAGAGAAGAAAAATGCTTGGGATACATATAAATAAACATGTGACACAGAAGCCAATGATAGATATAAGTTGATCTGTAACCAAGTTACAAACGAGGTTAGGCAGGCGAAGGTAGATTACTAGAAATCTTTGGCAAAGGATGCAAAGAAAAACAGTAAAGAGTTCTTTTCTTATGTAAACTCTAGAAGGAAGGGGATGAATCAGATTGGTCCACTTGATATCGATGGTTCAACTGTTGATGATCCTGCTCAGGTAGCTAACAAACTAAATGAATATTTTGCATCGACATTCACACATGAGGAGTTATTCAGCGAGGAGAATGCCATAGATGAAGTAAACACTGGCAGTGAGCTAGATGATCTTGTAATAATTGAGAGTAAAGTTGAGCAGAAATTGTTGAAGATAAATACAAGAAAGGCACCTGCGGTGGATGGGATCTATCCAGTTATATTAAAGGAGGCAGGAAAGGAAGTAAGCAAACCCTTAGCCATAATTATGAAAGCTTCCTTGGACTCAGGGGAGGTATCCATAGACTGGAGATGTGCAAATGTAACTCCAATTCACAAAGGAGGAACAAAGACTGACACAAGTAATTATAGACCTGTTAGTTTAACTTCTGTTCCAGGAAAATTAATGGAGGCACTGGTTAAAGAAGCACTGCAGGATCATCTAGACAAGACTTCAGTTATAGCTTGGACACAGCATGGTTTTATTAAGGGGAAGTCTTGCCTGACCAATTTGATTGGATACTATGATGCAGTCACAAAAGAACTGGATGCAGGGAATAGCTTTGATATTATATACTTGGATCTTAGAAAGGCTTTTGATACTGTTGCACATGGAAGACTGCTGCACAAATTGGAGCAGTGTGGCATTGGAGACAAATTGCTGCTATTGATAAAGGGGTGGTTGAGGGGGAGAAGACAGAGTGGTAATCAATGGACTCACTGTTCATCGTGGACTAATGTTATTATTGGAGTCCCTCAGGGTTCAGTGTTGGGTCCACTATTGTTTTCTGTATTTATAAATAATATTGATGATGGTATATCAAGCTTAATGTCCAAGTTTGCAGACGATACAAAAGTTGGCAGAGTTGTTAAGGACGCTACTGATGCTATGTTGCTGCAACAGGATCTGGAAAGGTTGAGCTGAGAGATGGGCTGAGAGGTGGCAAATGAAGTTTAACATTGACAAATGTAAAGTACTACATATGGGAAACAGCAACCCCAGAGCAACGTATCAACTCTGTTGTACTACACTGACAGTGGTAGAGAATGAAAAGGACCTGAGGGTAATTGTGCAGTCAGATATGAAGTTCTCTGACAGTGCAGACGGGCTGCAAGAGTAGCTCATTGTGTCTTATCAATGATATACAGAAATATTTCTAACAGGGATAAGGAGGTGATTATTCCCTTGTATAAGGCAATGGTCAGGTAGTGTCCTTTGATTACCATACCTTGAGTACTGTATACAGATCTGGAGGCCTCATGTCAAGAAGGATGTAGAGCTGCTGGAACAAGTACAGAGAAGGGCAACAAGGTTAGTGAAGAGAACAAAGGGTTGCTCTTAGGGAGAAAGGCTTACGTTTTGCAAATTACAGTGTCTGGAGACTATGCACTGGCGAGGTGATCTGATAGAGGTGTTTAAAGTCTTGAATGGTTTGAGCATGCTCTATGCTGATGGGATTTTGCCTCTTGCTCAGAACAATCACCTGAGAGGGCATAAATTAAAATTGAGGAAAGGCAGATGTAGGATTGATGTCCGGAAATTTGTCTTTAGCCAGCAGGTAGTTGGTTGGTGGAACAGACTTCCATCCCTTGTTGTGGAAGTTGATAGCCTAAATAAATTTAAGACTCAGCTGGACAGGTATTTCGAATGAACAGAGAGGTGAAGTGGAAGTTTTTTTTTTTTTCCTCTGGCTGATGGTGCATAAGCTTGCGTCATAAGGCATATGATGCAAGAAAGCTGGCTTTCTTGCATCATATGCCTCTACTAATGCTAATGCTTCGAGGTGAGCGGACGCGCTTAGACAGGGCTCCTCTGTTAAGTGGTTTACTTTTGGATAGTGCTTTTAAATATTTGATTTATTTAGATATTGTTGGATTATTTTGTTATAGGTTTTCCTGTAACTGTTTGATTTTAATAATATTATAGATATAATTTTTTAAAGTTACTTTCATTGATATTTATTTAATTTTATAATGGTAGTTACACGATCTGCCTTAAACACGTCACAGGGTATCGTGACTCACACGGAAATAGCCGATGGCCGTTTGCGGGTGAGTAATGATTTAATCCGTTGTGGAACCTGTGGAATGTTTTCCAAGGTCGACCTGGTGACTAATTCTACCTCACCTGGGGATTCTTTTCTTTGTGATCGATATAAGGAGTGCACCGATCTTAAATTACAATTTGGTGCACTGATGGAACAATTTGAGTCCCTGAAAAAACGAGTGCTTGCCCTAGAAAATAATGCATCTGGGAGCTCGTCAGGGACTCAAAACTCCAGCAATCTACCAAGTGATGCACACCCGATTCGAGCCTCAAAACAGAAAAACCAAGTGCAAACTTCTCTGGTTAAAAAGGACATTGTTTTATTAGGAGACTTCATTGTCAGGGAAACGGGGAATATTTTTTGTAATAAGGATAGGTGGAGCAGAACCAGGGTATGTCTGCTGGGAGCAGCTATTGATGATGTCACCAACAGATTATCAGATTTTAAAGGGGGTAAAGAAAATATTATTATTCATGTGGGGACAAATGATATTAAACGTACACAATCTGACGATTTGTTGGAAAAATACAGGACCATGCTGAGGAAATGTCGCGAGCTAGGCCATAATGTCTATGTGTCTGCAATTCTGCCCAGACACGATAGGAGGGATTATATGTTAAGAGCCTTGTGGATTAACTCAAGACTTGAAGGAATCTGCAAGGCTTTAGGGGGGAAATTTCTGTCAGCATGGCCCACACTTGTAGGTAGAAAGAATTTGTTTTGTAGAGATGGGATACACTTAAACAAAGGTGGTGCAAAAGTTTTTGCCAGTATTATTGAGGATACCTTAAAGGTTTAGGAAAACTTCTAGTTAGGGGGGATGTGGGTAATACTGACATGCATTTATCTGATAATATTCATCAAAGTAACTCTTGCACATACCTTAAGAGTTCTTATCTGTTACCCCAACTGGACGTATTATCTAGATGTTCTGGGGGCAGAAACGTTTCACGTGAGGGGGGGGTAGCTAATATCAGGGAAGAGAGCCTAAAAAACTTCAAGGGTTGTGTTAGGGTTGTTAAATATACAAGAACAGTAAATCTTAATTGTTTATACAGTAATGTTAGAAGTGTCGTCAATAAAATGAGCGAATTCGAACTGCTGGTTAAAACAAGTAACGCGGACATAATAGGGCTTACAGAGACGTGGTGCCACCCGGAAATTGGGGATGGTGAGTTTCAGTACGGCTTGTATAATGTATTTAGGAAGGATAGGTTAGATAGAAGGGGTGGTGGGGTAATGCTTCTTATCAGAAGCAGCCTGAGTGTGACGATAGCTTTCCCAGATTCAGACATTTCACATGCTAGTATAGAGTCTGTATGGTGTGAGATAGTTGGAAACAAAGGTATAATGCGAGTAGGAGTAATCTACAGACCAGGTGATTGTGAAGATTATGACAAAAGTCTCTACATGCAAATGGAATGGGCAAGTAAGCGTCAATGCCTTATTATGGGTGATTTCAATTTGCCTCTAATTGATTGGAGTAAATGGGAAGGAAACTCGACATGGGGAACAAAATTTTTAAATCAACTAGATGACTGTTATTTGTATCAACATGTCAGGGAAAGTACTAGAGAAAAGAATATCCTAGACCTCATCATCACACATGAATCAGATGACATAACAGGGCTGATAATAGAGGAACCAGTAGCAGGAAGTGATCATGGAGTTCTACGGTGGATGATGACGAGAGAGGTAGCAGAAGTAAAAGGCAAAGCAATGAGTTTTAATTTCAGAAAAGGAAATTACGATGCCTTAAGGTACTACATGGCCTCTATTAACTGGATAGATATCGCGCAGAGAATGAATACAATTGAACTGTGGTACGCTTTTAAAACATTAATCACAGATGGCTTGAATGCGTATATACCATTAAAAAAATACTCCACGAGAAGGGTTCCAAGTTGGATGAATAGTGAAGTTGCCTCATTACTTGAGCAGAAAAAGGTGTCATGGAAAGGTTACAGAGCAATAAAAAGTGCTGAAGCCTATAACAGCTACAAGGTGATGTGTAATAGAGCCACAGAAAAGGTTCGACAGGCAAAGGCAGTTTATGAGAAATCACTAGCAAACAGAGCAAAGAGGGGGGGGGATAAAGAATTCTTCACATATATAAATGCCAAGAAGAGCAGGACAAACCAGATCGGACCTTTACGCAAGGAAAAGGGGATAGTAATAAATACACCAGCTGCCGTTGCAGATGAACTCAACAGTTATTTTGCATCGATATTTACAAATGAAAAACCTTTTGTGGAAATGGGAAATTGTGGGAGCGAAGTTGAAAAATATGTAATTAATGATATTGAAATTTTGCAAGATTATTTAATGAAAAAACTTTCGAGTCTACAGACCAGTAAGGCTCCTGGAGTTGATGGAATATACCATATAATCTTAAGAGAGGCAGCAAACGAGTGCATTGAACCATTGAGGCTAATTATGCGAGCATCACTAGACTCTGGGGAGATTCCCTTGGATTGGAAAAGGGCAAATGTATCTCCCATACATAAGGGTGGCTCTAAAAGTGAAGTTGGAAATTATCGACCTGTCAGTCTGACTTCAGTAGTAGGGAAAATCATGGAGGCAATGATCAAGGGTGGAATTCAGGATCATTTGGATCGAATTGAAATTCTCAAGGATTTAGCATTAGCATTAGTAGAGGCATATGATGCAAGAAAGCAAGCTTATTCAGCATCAGCCAAAAAAAAGAAAAAAAAAAAAAAAAAAGAAAGAAAGAAAGAAAAAGCACAACCACTACTCCCATTTTACCCCTCCATTTGTTCGAAATACCTGTCCAGCTGAGCCTTAAATTTGTTTAGGCTATCAACTTCAACAACAAGTGATGGCAGTCTGTTCCACAAACCAACTGCCCGCTGGCTAAAGGCAAATTTCCGCACATCTGTCCGACATCCGTCCTTCCTCAATTTGAATTTATGCCCTCTCAGGTGATTATTCTGAGCAAGAGGAAGAATCCCATCGGCATTGAGCATGCTCAAGCCATTCAAAGCCTTATACACCTCTATCAGATCACCTCGCTGATGCCTAGTCTCCAGACTGTAATTTGCAAAACATAAGCCTTTCTTCGTAAGAGCAACCCTTTGTTCCATTCACTAATCTTGTTGCCCTTCTCTGTACTCGTTCCAGCAGCTCTACATCCTTCTTGAAATGAGGCCTCCAGACCTGTATACAGTACTCAAGGTGTGGCCTGACCAATGCCTTATACAAGGGAATAATCACATCCCTATCCCTGCTAGAAAAATTCCTGTGTATCATTGACAAGACACCATGAGCTACTCTTGCAGCTCGTCTGCACTGCTCAGAGAACTTCATATCTGCCTGCACAATTACCCCCAGGTCCTTTTCATTCTCTACCGCTGTCAGCGTAGTACCACAGAGTTGATATGTCGATCTGGGGTTACTGTTTTCCATATGTAGTACTTTACATTTGTCAATGTTAAACTTCATTTGCCACCTCTCAGCCCATCTGCTCAACCTTTCCAGATCCTGTTGCAGCAGCATAGCATCAGTAGTGTCCTTAACAACTCTGCCAACCTTTGTATCGTCTGAAAACTGGGACATTAAGCTTGATATACCATCCTTCAAACAGGCCTCTGAGGTTGGGTATATCCATACTGTGACTTTAGTGTTTTGCACCAACCTTGCGTAGAAGTAGAAATAAAAACACCAGGGAAACTAAACTTTTGATAACTGTATTTAAAATAACCCGCATCTACAATAAATTTAACTTTACAATAAACTCTACATATAAATATTAAAATCTGCTACATTACAATCAAAAATGTATAAATATACAGATTAAAACGATAAAAACCGTAGCTTTCAAAGGCTCAGCCTTCTTCTTCAGCGGTAACTCTTGCTATGCAGTACAACTTTAAATATCAGCAGGCCAACGGTACTCCTCACGTGTTTCCATTCTCGTGTGCCTCGTTCTCTCGCGTTGTGGAACTGGAAGTGGCCCGAGTGGAAGCCACACGGAATCGTTCATCTCTTCTGAGGATAGTGGTCTCAAAGATGGGATGAATCCGCGTACCTCTATCCCTATTTATGTTAATTGTAGAACAAATCCGCAAACTCTCGAGCCACTTACGGTCCCAAAACTTACGCGCCCGATCGGTGATGATAGCATCGTCCGGGGAGATCTGGTGCTGTTTCTCCCAAAAATGCTCGGCCACGGCGGACTTGCCATATTCCGCATTTCTTATTGCCTTAGCGTGTTCCCCCAGACGATCTTTGAGACGGCGTTTTGTTTCCCCTACATAACACTCCCCACAATCCGGGCATCTAATGCTATATACGACCCCACTAGTGTTCTCTTTTTTAATGGGGTCTTTAACCTGAGACACGATAGTGCGCAGCCTCCGTCCCGGAAGCTGCACACAACGCGTCTGGTACTTTCTTAGTATTCTAGCTATATGATCAGTTAAACCCGGATAGTAGGGAATGTATGCAGTGGCTATCGGTGTAAATGGCTCGCCTCTCCTCTGATTTCCTTTAACATATTTCTCTATAATCCTCCGGGGGTAACCACATTTTGCAAGATCCGTTGCGACCCGTTCATACTCTAATTTTCTATCATCGGAGGCACTGCAATGTGATTTTGCTCTTTCAACTAAAGCTCTTACCACACTGTTCCTATGATGGTTGGTTTGGGCTGAGCTGTAATGCGAATACTGCCCTTTACACATGGACTTCCTATACACCCTAGTCCTCAGCTGTCGACCTTCTCTACAGACCAACACATCCAGGAACGGCAAGACTCCTCCTTCTTCCACCTCCGATGTAAATTGTATGAATGGGGAGAAGCCATTTAAGCTGTTCAACACTTGATCCTCACTCCCCTTTCGAATGATTGAAAACGTATCATCCACATACCTTTTCCAGGGGCGCATAGGGAGAACACTAGCATTAAATATTCTGGCCTCGAGCTCCTCCATAGCTAAATTAGCAATAATAGCGCTGATGGGGGAGCCCATGGCTGCACCATTAACCTGCTTATACATAGTATTACCAAACACCATAGTGGTACTTGAGAGGCATAACTCTATTCCTTTCTCAATATCCTCTAGCTTTAGCTGTGTTCTAGTACTTAGGGTGGTGTCCCTCTGTAATGCCAAGCGTGCACACCACACCCCATGATCAATCGGAATACATGTAAATAGCGATTTCACGTCGAAAGAAATCATGATCTCATCTTCTTCTATGGGTTGGCTTCTAATAAACTGAACAAAGTCTTTACTATCTTTAATACTGTATTCTGAAAGCCCCACTAGTGGGGATAATAATTTGGCTAAGAAACCAGACAGTGCATAGGTTGGACTGCCTATAAATGAGACTATGGGTCTAAGTGGCACATCCACTTTGTGAATTTTAGGCAAGCCATAAAATCTTGGCATTTGGTTACCTGTAGCGCGCAACATCCAAAACTGTTCCTTAGAAATTTTGCTAGACTTAAGCCAACTCTGTACCATACCGTTCACTTGGCGTTCCAACCTAAGAAGAGGACTTTTCTGAATAACTTTATAAGTCATCTGATCTTCCAATAAACACAACGCTTTACTTCTATATGCTTCCTTATCAAGAACCACAGTTGCTCTACCCTTGTCCGCGGGTAGGACTACGATGCTATCATCCTGTTTAAGGCTTCTTAGCGCAATTCTTTGCTTCACATTAAGATTGGAGGGGGCAACTCTAGCTTGACTCAGGATCGCTGCCACTTTTACTCGAACTTCATTAGCTGTAGTTTCGGGAAGTTTGCTTAAAGCCCTTTCCACGCCCATAGCTACTTCTGCAACGGGTAATCTGGGCGGCACCATGGCAAATTCCGGTCCTAAATTTAGAACCTCCAACTGCTCCTTAGTTAACTGTTTATTGCTCATATTCACCACAAAATTCTTGGTGGTGCTATCACTACTGCCCCTAGGCTTGGTTCGTTCTTTAAGCTTGTCAAACTTCCCCATTTGCCTCCGTCTATAACTGTCCGAAATTCGTTTTGCTTTAGCTGTTACTACACTAACCACTCCTGCTAAGTGTACCGGAGACAACTTATCACTTAACTTATCCAAGCACTGCCTTTTACCTCTCCTAATGTGGTATAAATCATTATGTAATTTTCCGATCCATATATTAAGGATCTTCCTTTGATACCACTTGGTAACGTTAAATACTCGTTCATCCTCAAAGGGTAGCTTTGTTTGAAAGCCTCGTGGAATGAGATTATGCGTCTTGCATCGATGGGCAAACCTCAAATGCTGTTCATGCTTCGCCTCCCTAACACTATGCCTCTGAAATTCTCTGACGCACTGCACAATTGGACGGCCATAACATCGAAATAATTCTTCAAACAGGCCTCTGAGGTTGGGTATATCCATACTGTGACTTTAGTGTTTTGCACCAACCTTGCGTAGAAGTAGAAATAAAAACACCAGGGAAACTAAACTTTTGATAACTGTATTTAAAATAACCCGCATCTACAATAAATTTAACTTTACAATAAACTCTACATATAAATATTAAAATCTGCTACATTACAATCAAAAATGTATAAATATACAGATTAAAACGATAAAAACCGTAGCTTTCAAAGGCTCAGCCTTCTTCTTCAGCGGTAACTCTTGCTATGCAGTACAACTTTAAATATCAGCAGGCCAACGGTACTCCTCACGTGTTTCCATTCTCGTGTGCCTCGTTCTCTCGCGTTGTGGAACTGGAAGTGGCCCGAGTGGAAGCCACACGGAATCGTTCATCTCTTCTGAGGATAGTGGTCTCAAAGATGGGATGAATCCGCGTACCTCTATCCCTATTTATGTTAATTGTAGAACAAATCCGCAAACTCTCGAGCCACTTACGGTCCCAAAACTTACGCGCCCGATCGGTGATGATAGCATCGTCCGGGGAGATCTGGTGCTGTTTCTCCCAAAAATGCTCGGCCACGGCGGACTTGCCATATTCCGCATTTCTTATTGCCTTAGCGTGTTCCCCCAGACGATCTTTGAGACGGCGTTTTGTTTCCCCTACATAACACTCCCCACAATCCGGGCATCTAATGCTATATACGACCCCACTAGTGTTCTCTTTTTTAATGGGGTCTTTAACCTGAGACACGATAGTGCGCAGCCTCCGTCCCGGAAGCTGCACACAACGCGTCTGGTACTTTCTTAGTATTCTAGCCATATGATCAGTTAAACCCGGATAGTAGGGAATGTATGCAGTGGCTATCGGTGTAAATGGCTCGCCTCTCCTCTGATTTCCTTTAACATATTTCTCTATAATCCTCCGGGGGTAACCACATTTTGCAAGATCCGTTGCGACCCGTTCATACTCTAATTTTCTATCATCGGAGGCACTGCAATGTGATTTTGCTCTTTCAACTAAAGCTCTTACCACACTGTTCCTATGATGGTTGGTTTGGGCTGAGCTGTAATGCGAATACTGCCCTTTACACATGGACTTCCTATACACCCTAGTCCTCAGCTGTCGACCTTCTCTACAGACCAACACATCCAGGAACGGCAAGACTCCTCCTTCTTCCACCTCCGATGTAAATTGTATGAATGGGGAGAAGCCATTTAAGCTGTTCAACACTTGATCCTCACTCCCCTTTCGAATGATTGAAAACGTATCATCCACATACCTTTTCCAGGGGCGCATAGGGAGAACACTAGCATTAAATATTCTGGCCTCGAGCTCCTCCATAGCTAAATTAGCAATAATAGCGCTGATGGGGGAGCCCATGGCTGCACCATTAACCTGCTTATACATAGTATTACCAAACACCATAGTGGTACTTGAGAGGCATAACTCTATTCCTTTCTCAATATCCTCTAGCTTTAGCTGTGTTCTAGTACTTAGGGTGGTGTCCCTCTGTAATGCCAAGCGTGCACACCACACCCCATGATCAATCGGAATACATGTAAATAGCGATTTCACGTCGAAAGAAATCATGATCTCATCTTCTTCTATGGGTTGGCTTCTAATAAACTGAACAAAGTCTTTACTATCTTTAATACTGTATTCTGAAAGCCCCACTAGTGGGGATAATAATTTGGCTAAGAAACCAGACAGTGCATAGGTTGGACTGCCTATAAATGAGACTATGGGTCTAAGTGGCACATCCACTTTGTGAATTTTAGGCAAGCCATAAAATCTTGGCATTTGGCTACCTGTAGCGCGCAACATCCAAAACTGTTCCTTAGAAATTTTGCTAGACTTAAGCCAACTCTGTACCATACCGTTCACTTGGCGTTCCAACCTAAGAAGAGGACTTTTCTGAATAACTTTATAAGTCATCTGATCTTCCAATAAACACAACGCTTTACTTCTATATGCTTCCTTATCAAGAACCACAGTTGCTCTACCCTTGTCCGCGGGTAGGACTACGATGCTATCATCCTGTTTAAGGCTTCTTAGCGCAATTCTTTGCTTCACATTAAGATTGGAGGGGGCAACTCTAGCTTGACTCAGGATCGCTGCCACTTTTACTTGAACTTCATTAGCTGTAGTTTCGGGAAGTTTGCTTAAAGCCCTTTCCACGCCCATAGCTACTTCTGCAACGGGTAATCTGGGCGGCACCATGGCAAATTCCGGTCCTAAATTTAGAACCTCCAACTGCTCCTTAGTTAACTGTTTATTGCTCATATTCACCACAAAATTCTTGGTGGTGCTATCACTACTGCCCCTAGGCTTGGTTCGTTCTTTAAGCTTGTCAAACTTCCCCATTTGCCTCCGTCTATAACTGTCCGAAATTCGTTTTGCTTTAGCTGTTACTACACTAACCACTCCTGCTAAGTGTACCGGAGACAACTTATCACTTAACTTATCCAAGCACTGCCTTTTACCTCTCCTAATGTGGTATAAATCATTATGTAATTTTCCGATCCATATATTAAGGATCTTCCTTTGATACCACTTGGTAACGTTAAATACTCGTTCATCCTCAAAGGGTAGCTTTGTTTGAAAGCCTCATGGAATGAGATTATGCGTCTTGCATCGATGGGCAAACCTCAAATGCTGTTCATGCTTCGCCTCCCTAACACTATGCCTCTGAAATTCTCTGACGCACTGCACAATTGGACGGCCATAACATCGAAATAATTCTTCAAACAGGCCTCTGAGGTTGGGTATATCCATACTGTGACTTTAGTGTTTTGCACCAACCTTGCGTAGAAGTAGAAATAAAAACACCAGGGAAACTAAACTTTTGATAACTGTATTTAAAATAACCCGCATCTACAATAAATTTAACTTTACAATAAACTCCGGATTAGGACCGGAATTTGCCATGGTGCCGCCCAGATTACCCGTTGCAGAAGTAGCTATGGGCGTGGAAAGGGCTTTAAGCAAACTTCCCGAAACTACAGCTAATGAAGTTCGAGTAAAAGTGGCAGCGATCCTGAGTCAAGCTAGAGTTGCCCCCTCCAATCTTAATGTGAAGCAAAGAATTGCGCTAAGAAGCCTTAAACAGGATGATAGCATCGTAGTCCTACCCGCGGACAAGGGTAGAGCAACTGTGGTTCTTGATAAGGAAGCATATAGAAGTAAAGCGTTGTGTTTATTGGAAGTTTGGTAATACTATGTATAAGCAGGTTAATGGTGCAGCCATGGGCTCCCCCATCAGCGCTATTATTGCTAATTTAGCTATGGAGGAGCTCGAGGCCAGAATATTTAATGCTAGTGTTCTCCCTATGCGCCCCTGGAAAAGGTATGTGGATGATACGTTTTCAATCATTCGAAAGGGGAGTGAGGATCAAGTGTTGAACAGCTTAAATGGCTTCTCCCCATTCATACAATTTACATCGGAGGTGGAAGAAGGAGGAGTCTTGCCGTTCCTGGATGTGTTGGTCTGTAGAGAAGGTCGACAGCTGAGGACTAGGGTGTATAGGAAGTCCATGTGTAAAGGGCAGTATTCGCATTACAGCTCAGCCCAAACCAACCATCATAGGAACAGTGTGGTAAGAGCTTTAGTTGAAAGAGCAAAATCACATTGCAGTGCCTCCGATGATAGAAAATTAGAGTATGAACGGGTCGCAACGGATCTTGCAAAATGTGGTTACCCCCGGAGGATTATAGAGAAATATGTTAAAGGAAATCAGAGGAGAGGCGAGCCATTTACACCGATAGCCACTGCATACATTCCCTACTATCCGGGTTTAACTGATCATATGGCTAGAATACTAAGAAAGTACCAGACGCGTTGTGTGCAGCTTCCGGGACGGAGGCTGCGCACTATCGTGTCTCAGGTTAAAGACCCCATTAAAAAAGAGAACACTAGTGGGGTCGTATATAGCATTAGATGCCCGGATTGTGGGGAGTGTTATGTAGGGGAAACAAAACGCCGTCTCAAAGATCGTCTGGGGGAACACGCTAAGGCAATAAGAAATGCGGAATATGGCAAGTCCGCCGTGGCCGAGCATTTTTGGGAGAAACAGCACCAGATCTCCCCGGACGATGCTATCATCACCGATCGGGCGCGTAAGTTTTGGGACCGTAAGTGGCTCGAGAGTTTGCGGATTTGTTCTACAATTAACATAAATAGGGATAGAGGTACGCGGATTCATCCCATCTTTGAGACCACTATCCTCAGAAGAGATGAACGATTCCGTGTGGCTTCCACTCGGGCCACTTCCAGTTCCACAACGCGAGAGAACGAGGCACACGAGAATGGAAACACGTGAGGAGTACCGTTGGCCTGCTGATATTTAAAGTTGTACTGCATAGCAAGAGTTACCGCTGAAGAAGAAGGCTGAGCCTTTGAAAGCTACGGTTTTTATCGTTTTAATCTGTATATTTATACATTTTTGATTGTAATGTAGCAGATTTTAATATTTATATGTAGAGTTTATTGTAAAGTTAAATTTATTGTAGATGCGGGTTATTTTAAATACAGTTATCAAAAGTTTAGTTTCCCTGGTGTTTTTATTTCTACTTCTACGCAAGGTTGGTGCAAAACACTAAAGTCACAGTATTGATATACCATCATCTATATCATTTATAAATACAGAAAACAACAATGGACCCAACACTGAACCCTGAGGAACTCCACTAATAACATTAGTCCAAAGGATACTCAGCATGGTTTTGTAAACGGAAAATCATGTTTAACAAATCTGGTTCGCTATTTCGAAAGGGTCGGTCACTCACGAGCTTTATTTAGGGAATAACTTCGACATTGTTTATTTAGATTTCAGCAAAGCTTTTGACTCAGTCCCACATGAGCGGTTGCTTTATAAGCTGGAACAGGTTGGAATCACTGGGAAAATCCTTAGATGGATAGAAGGATGGCTTCAGGGCAGGAGGCAGAGGGTTGTGATAAATGGCTATTCCTCAGATTGGGTTGATGTAAGAAGTGGGGTTCCCCAAGGATCAGTATTAGGACCACTGTTGTTTTTCATTTTCATAAACGACATTGATGAAGGGATAGAGGGCATGATGTCTAAATTTGCAGATGATGTTAAAATTGGTAGAGTAGTTAATGATCACTGTCAAGCTGAGCTTCTTCAGAGAGACCTAGATAGACTTCAGGAATGGTCAGAAAAATGCCAGCTGTGCTTTAATCCAACAAAGTGTAAGGTATTACACCTGGGAAACAGTAATCCCAAAAAAACTTATTCACTTGGTGGAGTTCAACTAAACTCAGTACTGGAGGAAAGGGACTTGGGTGTTACAATACGGTCAGACACGAAATTCTCTGAGCATTGTAAACAGGTTGCAAGGAAGGCCAATGGTGTCCTATCGATGAACTATCAAACTTTTGCAAGTAGAGATAGGGAAGTGATAATCCCATTATATAAGGCTTATGTTAGACCACACTTGGAATACTTTGTTGAAGTATGGAGACCGCACCTAAAGAAAGACATTGAGCTTCTTGAAAGGGTGCAAAGAAGGGTAACTCGCCTGGTGAGATCGGCAAAAGGGTGTCCTTGTGAAGAAAGACTTCGAATATGTGGGTTGCAGAGTTTGTAAACTAGACACCTTAGAGGAGATTTGATTGAGGTGTTTAAGGCTCTGAGAGGCATCAGTAAAATGAATGAGGACAAAATTTTTAAGATTATAAATGATGCTAGAACTAGGGGACATAAATTCAAGTTACGGGGGGAAATGTTTAGATTGGACTGTAGGAAATTTTATTTTAGCCAGCGAGTTATAAATTACTGGAATAAGTTGCCTTCATGGGTGATAGAGGCCGACAGTTTGGGGAAATTCAAAGGTCATATGGATAGTACTTTCGGGTAAGGGAAGTGCATAGGATGATAGGTTTAATTTCCTTTATTATTTTTTTTTATTAATTATTATTATTTAGTTATTTATTTTATTTTTTATTTATTTATTTATTTTGTTGTTTTTATCATTATTTTGTTCCGATTTTTAAAAAAAAATTTTTATTTATTTATTTTTTTAAAATTTATTATTTTATATTTTTTTTTGGCTGGCGCAGCATGAGCCATAGGCTTTCTTGCACCATGCGGCCGTTACTAATACTAATGCTAACATAAATAAATTTTAAGAATCTTCTCTTCATTCCTATTTACTTATTACAATGGTGAAGGGAAAGGGACCAACAGAAAGTGCAAGTGCTTACAGTGCTAGGAAACGAAACAAAATTGATTTAGAAATGAAGATGATTAATTAAGAAGTACAAAGTTTGTCACCTGTTGCACAGAATTAGGTCTCGCTGCTTCAACGGTGAATACTCTTTTAAGGGACAGTGCACGTATAAAAGAACATGTTAAAGGATCAATGCATTTAAGATCAACTGTGATCACAAAACAGCGTTCAGGTGCTATATCGAAGATGGAAAATCACATTCAGAAGCAAGTACCCAGAGTCCAATGGCCATTCGGGCAAAAGCAAGAAGTATTTATAAATATAGTAAGGATAGGTACAGCGAACCTCAAATCAAATTCGTGGCAAGCAATGGGTGGTTTAATAGGTTCAAGCATCGCACTGGTTTCCAAAACATTAAAGTATGCAGTGAAGTCACTAGTGCTGATTCTGAAGCTGCAGAGAAATTTTGTGATGTATTGGGAAAAACTTCTAAATTTCCACAGCCCTCAACTTCCGTAGCGGCTTGCTTATCAGCTGGAGAGTTAATTCTGGCAGTGATGCTCGAAAGGGAAAACTTGCTGACATTATGCCTGTCTCCTCTCTCTTTTTGTAATTTTATAATTTTGAAATTTTTGTAATTTTGTAATTTTTTCTGCACTTGAGATAAAATAATTGAATAAATAATTCTATTTGTATGTTTGTCGAACAGTTCTTTTTTGCTTCAATCAAATTCAATCATATTCGCGAGTGCTGCATAAACATTTAGGGATATTCCACCGTACATTCCACCTTACAGGTCCTTGAGGTTGTCACAGACATTCTCTCAGATATTCCAGACTAGCTGTACTTGCTACCTGGGAGTCTAAAACGCTGATGGAACTGATATTCGGGTGACACTCAAGTGAAGTGGACCCAATTTCGGCAAAGTCCGGACAGTTCGTAACAGCCAAATCCTCTGCTTGCACCTTCACAATGGTGGGACTGTTAGTAATCCTGGGTATAACCTCCATGCACAAGTACATGGTGGATGACCACCCAGGTGTGAACCAACGTATGCAGGGGAGGATCGCCACCCCTCTGTGTTATCAGGCAGTACTAGGTGGTAGATGACTCTCATCAACCGGTGCAATACTACCACTTTACTTATTGGAGGCTTGAAGTGGTGGAACCTATGTTTAGTCTCTAGAGCTAAGTTCCGGTCAACCCTTCCCCACCTCTTCCATCATGCAGTATGATTGATGACTTTTGAGGTTATGATGAACATCGTGGCGAGATTCAATATTCTTTACATTTCGAGGGTACAGCACTAAAACGGTGTTCGCAGGCTGGCCACTAGTTAGTACACCGGACCGAACCTATTGGTAACTCTCTAGGAGGCTTCCGGATCAGCTAGTATATAATCTTGCTACCTCTACTCTGCCAGGTAATGACTGGAGGGAGTCCGAGTAGTGTGTATGCGGGGAGCATTGTCGAGGCCACATTATGTCAAGGAGCTGGGTATATTCTTACCATGTGCACGCCATATCCAAAAATTTCATCACTTCATACAGCATGTCCCACCCACTTTTTATTACTATTGATTACACCATGAATTGTCAAACTAATAGAGCAAGCTTATCTGCGAAAAGATCTAAACCTCCCAAGCACTTCCTAATTCATTTCACAAATATACGTGGTCTCAACTCTAATCTCAACGATGTCCATTTCCACTTGCAATCTGCCAAACCCCATGTACTTTTTCTGACAGAATCTCAGTTATTGGTTGATTCAACTACTGCTCATCTCAGATGCCCAAATTATTCGTTGTATGATTCCTTTCACCTCAAAGGTGGTACTTGTGCATATGTCCATTCTGATATTCCATGTCAGGGACTTAGCAATTTGGAATCTCGTCTCTTTGATCTTCTCTGGCTTAAAATCTCTCTACCTCATTGTGTCAAATTCATCTGTTGTCTCTACCGTTCTCCCAACTCCACTAATCACTTGGAGCTCTTTGACTTCCTCTCTTTGCAACTTGACTTTCTCCAGTCCAACTTTCCTAACAGTGAGGTAATTTTCCTTGGTGAGTGATTTTAATGTTCACAACTCCAGCTGGCTTCCGTTTTCTATTCACACCGACCCAGCTGGTCGAGATGCTGAGGCTTTTGCAGTTACTAATGACCTTGCACAGATTGTTCATTTACCTACAAGAATACCGGACAATCCTAATCATACAGGCAATACGCTTGATCTTTTTCTCACAAACAACCCTTCTAAGTACACGGTCGAGGTGAGAGGTCCTTTAGGCACTTCAGATCACAACTTGGTGATTGTCTCTTCTCCAATGGAACCTTTATCTCATGGCTATTCCCAACTTCGTGTTGTTTGTCATTACAAGAATGCAAAATGGGATGACCTGCGAGACTTCTTTTCTTCTTTTCCTTGGTCGGATTACTGTTTCAAAACTTCTGATGTCAACGTTTGCTCAGATCTTGTCAGTGAAATCATTCTTGCAGGAATGGAATCCTTTATCCCACACTCCACTTTACAATCTTGTCCTTTATCTAAACCTTCATTTTCCAATAAATGTGCTAAGGCTGTTCAAGAGAAGAATGTAGCATGTCGTAATTGGCTTGTTTCTAATTCTTCAATTTCATTTTCTGGCTACACCAAAGCTTGCAACAATTGTAAAGCAGTTATTAATCAGTCCAAACTAGAGTTTGAACAGGCTAAGAGTAGAAAACTTACTTCCTGCCCTAATGGTAGCTGAGCATTCTGGTCTCTTATAAGAAATATCTGGTCTCTAATAAGAAACTGTACAGGGAAATAGTGGGCCAGTAACTCAGAGAGTCTTATAATGGGAGATTTTAATTTCCCAGATATTGACTGGAATTTGGGGGCTGGTCACTCACACACTAGGAAGGCTTTTGTGGATTTATTGGATGATTGTTTTCTACATCAGCATGTTCAGGAGGCAACTAGAGGGAGGAATACTCTTGATTTGATTATCAGTAGTGATTCTTCATGCATTAAGAATCTGCATATAAATGGACCACTAGGTGGCAGTGATCACAGTGTGCTGAAGTGGGATTTACTCAAAGAGGTAACTACCATTAGGGGTAAAGGGAAGGGTTATTGCTTTCGTAAAGGCGACTACGATGGACTGAGACAGTATTTAAATTCTATACAGTGGGACCAACTGATGATGTTACCAACAGCAAATGCAAAATGGGAGGCATTCAAAGAACTTATCTTGGAAACTACTAGGCTTTACATACCAACTAAGAAATATTGTTCAAGGTTTAAGCCTAAATGGATGTCAGATGAACTAATGAGGCATATGGCAGAGAAGAAACATGCATGAAATACATACAAATTAACACATGGCACAGAAGCCTATGATATATACAAGTTGATCTGTAACCAAGTTACCAAGGAGGTTAGGCAGGCGAAGGCATATTACGAGAAATCTTTGGCAAGGGAGGCAAAGAAAAACAGCAAAGAGTTCTTTACTTAGGTAAACTCTAGAAGGAAGGGGATGAATCCGATTGGTCCACTTGATATCGATGGGTCAACTGTTGATGATCCTGCTCAGGTAGCTAACAAACTAAATGAATATTTGCATCGACGTTCACACATGAGGAGTTATTTAGCGAGGGGAAAGCCAGAGGTGTATTCAACTCTAGCAGTAAGCTAGAGAATCTTGTAATAACTGAGAGTAAAGTGGAGGAGAAATTGTTGAAGATAAACACAAGAAAGGCACCCTGGGTGGATGGGATCTATCCAGTTATATTAAAGGAGGCAGCAGAGGAAGTAAGCAAACCCTTAGCCATAATTATGAGAGCTTCCTTGGACTCAGGCGAGGTACCCACAGACTGGAGATGTGCAAATGTGACCCCAATTCACAAAGGAGGATCAAAGACTGACACAAGTAATTATAGACCTGTGATTTTAACTTCTGTTCCAGGAAAATTAATGGAGGCACTAGTTAAAGAAACACTGCAGGATCATTTAGACAAGACTTCAGTTATAGCTCGGACACAGCATGGTTTTGTTAAGGGGAAGTCTTGCATGACCAATTTGATTGGATACTATGATACAGTCACAAAGGAACTGGATGCAGGGAATAACTTTGATATTATATACTTGGATCTTAGAAAGGCGTTTGATACTGTTGCACATGGAATACTGCTGCACAAATTGGAGCAGTGTGGCATTGGAGGCAAATTGCTGCTGTGGATAAAGGCGTGGCTGACGGGGAGAGGACAGAGAGTGGTAATCAATGGACACTGCTTGTCGTGGGACTGATGTTATTACTGGAGTCCCTCAGGGCTCAGTGTTGGGTCCATTATTGTTTTCTGTATTTATAAATGATATTGATGATGGTATATCAAGCTTAATGTCGAAGTTTGCAGACGATACAAAGGTAGGCAGGGTTGTCAAGGACACTACTGACACTATGCTGCTGCAACAGGATCTGGAAAGGTTGAGCAGATGGGCTGAGAGGTGGCAAATGAAGTTTAACATTGACAAATATAAAGTACTACACATGGGAAACAGCAACCCCAGAGCAACGTATCTACTCTGTGGTACTACACTGACAGTGGTAGAGAATGAAAGGGACCTGGGGGTGGTTGTGCAGGCAGATATGAATTTCTCTGAGCAGTGCAGATGGGCTGCAAGAGTAGCTCATGGTGTATTGTCAATGATATATAGGAAGTTTCCTACCAGGGATTAGGAGGTGATTATTCCCTTGTATAAGGCAATGGTCAGGCCACACCTAGAGTACTGTATACAGGTCTGGAGGCCTCATTTCAAGAAGGATGTAGAGCTGCTGGAACAAGTGCATAGAAGGGCAACAAGATTAATGAATGGAACAAAGGGGTGCTCTTACAAAGAAAGGCTTAAGTTTTGCAAATTACAGTGTCTTGAGACTAGGCACCAGCGAGGTGATCTGATAGAGATGTATAAAGCCTTGAATGGTTTGAGCATGCTCAATGCTGATGGGATTCTTCCTCTTGCTCAGAATAATTGCCTGAGAGGGCATAAATTTAAATTGAGGAAAGACGGTTGTAGGATAGATGTGCATAAGTTTGCCTTTAGCCAGCGGGTGGTTGATTGCTGGAACAAACTTCCATATTTTGTTATAGAAGTTGATAGCTTAAGTAGACTCAAGGCAGAACTTGACAAACATTTGGAGCAAGTGGATGGGTGGAATAAGTTTTTTTTTTTTTTTTTTTTGTCTAATGCTATGTAAGCTTGCTTTCTTGCATCATGTACCTTTGCTAATGCACAATGCTAATGCAGTATGAGGGTTATCAAATGGTAATTGCAGCAAGCCATTGACCATATCAATTCTTGAACAATGGTAAATGGGTTCAAGTTTTCATCCCAGAGGACCATCTGTGTCCCCTTTTGTCGAAAGTGCAATCTTCACCCCAAACCAGAAGTAACACTCGGACAAAATGTAATCCCAGTAGCATCTAAAACAAAATTCTCCAGCCTTATAATCAGTAAAAATTTGACATTCTCACATTACATCCATCAACTTCAACCAAGTTACACAAAGAACCTTTACATGTTATGGGCTATATCTTCCAACAAGTGGGGTGCAGATTGTTGTACATTACCTCAAACTTATCATGCACTTGTTTGTTTTAAACTAAATTATAGGTCCTGGGTGTATGCATCTCCCAGAAACAGCTTACTGGAATAGCTTTACCCAGTCCACCATCAGGCCATCCGCATTGCTACTGGAGCATTCTGAACATCTCCTGTCCAGAGCCTGTATGTTGAAGCAACCAAACCATCCACCATCCTTGTTTCTTTGATGAAAGTAGTTGTCATTAAAGTATAGAGTATGCCTTTAAACTAAGTCCCTGCCAGACAACCCCCACATGGGCATCTGTTTTTGAGCCACATCGGGTAAACCTCTATAACAGCCATAAGACTGCCAACTGCCCCTTTGGTATCTGTATCCAAGATTTTCCTAAGAGAATTGAACATGACTGTAGATAGTGTGGCTGAGTCATCAAGGCAATCACCACCCCACCACCTTGGCATGCCCAAATACCATCATGTAACTTCTCCATTGATAATGGGAGAAAGGCTGCCACTCCTAATTCTACCTATGAATAACTCTATGCTGCCCACTGAGCTGAATACTCTGACTTTCTGCCTGTCTTCACTGATGGCTTGAAGTAAGAATCATCTTTTGGGTCCCAGATATCACTATATCTGAGAAGATTCCTGACGCATGCAGCATATATTCCACAGAGTTGTAAGCTATAGAATTAGCTTTAGGCCACATTAAAATATACAATTACCAATGATATATGGTGTACACAGACGTATTAAGTATACTACAGGCTTTATTAGGAATGAGATATAATCCTCATTCTTAGCTGACCCAGGTTCAGCAGATGCTGCACTTCCTTTACAACTCTCTTTTCAACATTCATTTCTGCCGGGTTCCTAGCCATATTGGGATCAAGGGTAACAAACTGGCTGATGCCACAGCCAGGTCACCGCAAGCCGAGAACAACCATAACCTGTTAGTGCCCTATACAAACTATGGGCAAATAATACGCAAGAGATTACTCTCCCAGCGGCAACAATATTTGCATGGGCAGGTTATAAACAAGCTATATCAGATAAAGCCTGTAATCCAAGAATGGCAGTCAAGTCTGTGCAGGAACTGCAGAGAGGAAGTTTTTCTAGCTCGCCACTGCATAGGATACAATGATCTTGCTCATGCATTCCTGTTGAGAGCAGATGACTCCCATATGTGTGAGAATTGTGACACATTTTTAATGGTTCAATATCCCAGTGTCCATGATATAGACACCAACATCTTTTATATTTTACCACTTTTAGTGATTTGACTGAGCCTTATACTCTCAGTCAGATTTTATCCAACAATGACGGTGGGCAGCCATTTTTAGTTATTTAAAATCATTAAACCTTTTTAGTTGTATTTAAAAGTCACTTTTTTATACCCTTTTACATATGCTTATTGTTATACATTTGGACATAGTGACCTAATTTCATTAGGTCACTGAATTCTTAACTGTTATATTTTATATAGCCTCAGTTGCTGATCCACCAAAAAAAAAACGTAAACCAAACCAAAACTTTTTTGTCACAGATCTCTGTAACAAAAAAAAAAAAAAAAAAAAAAAAAAAAAAAAGCCACATGTCGAAGATTTCTTGTTTTGTTAAAGAAATAGAAATTTAAAAACAGGTGTTGTTTTCATTTCCTGTGTTGGAAAGTATAGGAAATTACTCCCTGCAAATAAATTCTTAACTTTATATTTGTTTCTTAATGCCTATATAAGTGTCACCATGATACCAAAGTCAGTCTACCTGAAACTCTAGTTTATCGTTAAGAAAAATAACAAACTGACCATAGAATACAGACAGACATGATACACAGACATTTCATAGTCTTAGTTTCTTTTGTGTAAAAGCAAATGAGAACAACTAAAGCAAACAGCATATAGGAGTACTTTGATTAGAAATACTTATAAATAACTACCAGATGTTCCAAATAGATAGTGTGCATGTTAATGTATAGCTAAAGATGAGGCAATCAGATGCAATGTCTTTGTACAGCTAACAGTAGTAACATATGCTTTTATATACAGGTTGTTTCAAAATTATGTATACAAACTTTTAAAAATTTATATTTAATGAAGAGTATGCACCAGTTAATTTTCTTATACTCATTTTGTAGCTTAAAAATAATTTTTTTATAATAATTTAATTTTTGTTTTATTTTATAGATACGTCTAAAACGATGGAGAGTATCCAATTAAGTTTTGAAGAAAGAAAGACAATTATAAAATGGTATTGGAAATATGAAAATGTCAATGAAGTTCAGCATGCTTGGAAATCACAATATGGAACAAAAGCACCCACATGTTTAACAATTACTCATTTTTGGGATAAATTTGAGGAGCATGGAACCATTCAAAATATCAATAACTTAGCATGTAACAGGAAAAGGGCATCAAGAAGTAATGAAAACATTCAAGCAACAAGAAATGCTGATGGAGGGCATCTTGAACAATTAAAGTTTTATTTTTGTAAAAAAAAGTTAATGTTTTTTGTCTTCAAAGTATCAAAAAAATGTATATATTGTTCATTAAATATAAATTTTTAAAGTGTGTATATATAATTTTGAAACACCCTGTATATGTGGTACATATATATAGTTTGTGTTCTAGATTTATAAAAAAAAGTTTAATTTTTACTTGTAGTCATGGCCATCAGATGCTTTGGAAGCAGTTTCAAGTCGCTATTTAGAAGATGTAGAAATGTCAGAAGCTGATCGAGATGGTTGTATTTTCATGTGTAAACTTTTTCATGTGACCACTGAGGAGTTATCAGAAAAATTTTATAATCAGTTGCAGCGCAAAAATTATGTTACTCCAACATCTTTCCTGGAGTTAATTTCTACATTCAAGACATTACTGGAAAAGAAAAGAGGGTAAATCTGAGTTCTTTCTAAAATATATTAAAAAAAAAAAAAAAAAAACAGTTGGACGTTATTATTCACTTAAACCAATAATATATGAGAAAATGAAAAATTATTTTATTTGACTCTGTACATAGATATAAACTATAGTATTGTTTTTACTTTTTACATTTTTCCCTTTTTTTTTTTAAATAATACAGTTGGAAGAAAACTGCCGATTATGAGAAAAGTCTTTAAAGGTTTAACTTTTGTTTTTAATGATTTCATAATTGTCTTACAAGAGATCATTATGAAATTTGAACATGTTTTCAAACTAAGAATAAAAAACATCAAATAAAGAAATTTAAAGAAATTTGATTATATAAAGCTTATTTCACCGTGTAAAGTGTAATAGGCTTTATATCATAAAATTTTGTTTCTGATGATATCAAAAGGAGTTTATTCATATTTGGACATTCTGGAGCTAAACTTCCGAGTTATACATTTTGGATTGTCAACTGTAAAAAATATAACAATTAAAAATAATGGTCACTGTTGTTATTTAAGTAACCCTGTGTTATTCTTATCAAATCTTTGTATTTACCTCTTGCATTTATATTTGACTGACTGTTTAATTGTATAATGATTAATTATTGTTAATTTATTGTTAATAAATTGTTAATAACCTGTTCATAAAGATTTAAGATCTTATCAAAAAGTTGCACTTTGGAAAAAGTTATTAGCATTTTCATGCCTTCTCTTAAAAACAAAAAAAACAAAGCTGAAAGAAAATTTTCTTAATTAATTTGCCAGAAGGTGCATGGAGTTTTCAGGTTTTCATTTTCACTCCTATAAAAAATATTTTATGAAAAGATATTCTGCTACTAGTGAAACCTTTTAAGGAGCATTCTGAAGTCAGCAGCACTAAAAATCTATTTATAATCAGCTGTGTTGGGGGGGGATTCAAAATGTCTTTGGGAAGTGGGGGCTCTATGATTTTCAGTGATTTTCTTGTGATACAGAATTTTATTTGATATCTAGTTATTTATGTTTTACTCTCAAATCAATAAGTAAACACCCAAAAAGTAAAGCTACCTAATATTTTATTATTATTTTTTTATATATTGTTGCTAACCGAACTAATTTTATCCACCATATGGTCACCAAATTGCATTCTGCTTCTGCCTCCACATGGCAGAGTTGAAATTATGAGAGGTGAAAGCCACCTCCAGGTTTAAAAGGAGCAAATTCTGAATAATAGTGACATTAGTTCCTCTGGGCTTTCAGCTCCAACCTAGATAAGAAGAAGAAAAGATAAAAAGAACATTAAAGGAACAGCCAAACAAGAGAAAGCTGATATCAAGAATTCCATAAAAAAACTTTTTATAGACATGCTGTCACCTTTTTAGAATTCAAGAACTTCCTAACAGTCGTTGATTTCTCCTCCCCCAAGATTATAAATCAGCTCAAAATGGATGAAATATTCATTGAAACTACCAATCCAAAACACTCCAAGTGGCTACTGAACATTAACTGTTTTGGATAATTACCAGCTTGCAGTCTTAACTCTCACTTCTTACTCAGTACACCAAATAGTTTTGGGAATTGGGACCTCTTAATATTTCAGAAGATGAAATGTCAAATGAACTTTAAAGAACAAGAAGTGGTTGAGGTTAAGATAATCTCAATTAAATGAGTTGACATCATTCCTACAAGCAATGTAATCTTCACACTCAGAACAGCTGAATATTTAATATGGAACATCAGCAGCGGAATAACTGGGGGGGGGGGGGTTCAAATCTTCCTCTTCCCTACTATTCCATTATTTGAAGCTCATCTTTGTTTGAGGAATAGTTTAGAAAATGTGACATAAAATTTATGACCAATGAAATCCTCTTTAAATGTATTATTACACATTTAAATGTATGTATTACTACACTATAGTACGTAGAACACTTCCGTGTGATACTCTCCAGAACGAAAAAATCAAAAACTTACATTAGAGTAAAAAATAAATAATTAAAAACCAATTTAACACAATTCAAATCAATTTAATACAATTAAAAAGAATCTAGCGAAAATATTCAAAAGGATTTTTCTTCTGAAGCTGACAACGCTTTTCGACCATATGTCGTGATCACAGGAATGAAAATTACCGAATAGGGTTGAACCTGAAACTTAAATAGTGATTATTTGTCTTTGCGCATGCGCGTCAAGGTCCACCCATCGAAGATCAAATATGGCCAACGAACATTAACAGAATTCTCGTGTAATTTAATTTCTACGGTTTCTGCAATTAATAGTTGCGTATAATTATGTTGAACGTTAAGTATTTTGGCCTCATTAAATTAAAAAGTCTGTTTTTCGTTAATGGCATGAAAGGCTAATTCTGACACTGCTAAACGAGAAGCACGAACTGAGGCTTCATGTTGATTTACACAAATATTCAGAGAAAATCGTGTTGAACCTTGGTAAGACGAGTCGCAATCACCGCAAGAAAGGTTGTATACCAGATCATTAATTTGTGTGGCGAACGCGGAAAGAACCAAGTGATAGTTCAGTATAGTGTGTAATTTCCGTATTGGCCTGGCTACAATTTTAAATTCGGTATCTTTAAAGAATCTATTAAGTTGTTTGTGCCACTGTTCAATATATAGAACAGAAATAAAGTATTTTTTGATATTACTATTGTTGGTTGGTGTAGTATTTTGTATCCTATCCTGTACCCTAATTCGGTTTATTGTGGCAAGGGGATAACCCCTGATTAAGAACCTGCTAGTTAATATTTGTATTTCTGAGCCCAAAGCAGATTCCGTCATTGAATATTTATAGGCATTTAGAAATTGATTAAAGATAATCGATCTTTTGTAGGTGAACGGGTGATAGCTATTATAATGTAGAAACATACTGGTGTTTGTAGGTTTTCGATAGATGCTAAATTGGATTTTATTCGAGTCCCGAGTAAGCGTGAAATTTAGAAAGTTTAATGACTTTGTATCCATTTCCTCCCTTTCCAATGTAAATTTGAGTCTAGAATGAATATTATTAAATGAATGTAAAATGCCTTGGATAGTACTACTATCAGTAATAACTAGAACATCGTCTAAATATCTCCCATAGTACGCGATACGGGGTCGAAAAGGTGTCAAATGTATATGCTCAATCGTTGAGAGATAGATCTCTGACATTAAGCCGCTCAAGCTCAAACCCATTAGCAATCCGAAAATTTGTTTGTTCACCTTCTCTCGAAAGGTGATATAGTTGGCCTCAACTAACAGTTTAATTAAGTGAAAAATTTCCTTAATAGGTAGCTTCATATAATTAATTGGTGTCGCGTTTTTATTTAGCATATCCCAAATAATATCTAATGTGTATTCAACATTTACATTTGTATATAACGAGGTAATATCTAGTGAGAATAAATTGCCATTGTCGCCAAGTCTACAGTCTTTAAGATTATTAAATAATGTATCGTAGTTCTTAATCCCAAATTGTATTACCTGTCTAAAGGGTTTTTTTATGCCATATACATGTGGCTAAAGATGATAATGCCGAGTTCCTGTAGGAAACAATAGGTCGAATAGGAAATCCAGTCTTGTGTAATTTTACCAGACCGAAAAGTGCAGGAATATTGTATATTCTGGCCTTCTATTCCTTTAACTGGGCCATAGTAATGTAGTCGTTTTTTTCGATACATTGTTAACGTTTTATTGTATTGATTGACCAAATTGATAAACAGTGCCGGGTCTACTTCAAGATAAGTGGAGGTATCTGAAACAACTGAATCTAACTTATTAATATAATCATGTTTATCTAGTATTACCACTGTATCTCCTTTATCTGCCCTCTGTATAGTAATGTCCTTATTTCCCCGAAGTTCTCGTAAAGCTGAACTGTCATGTGTATTACAATTTAGGAAGTCACATTTATTTTATGTTATTCACTACTTGGTTAACTTGTTGAATAAATAAATCTTGTTGTTGGACATTACGTAGTTCAAATTCAATATTAATTATGCATTTGTTTTTTAGGTAGTTTTTGAGGTGGTAAATTATAATTTAGTCCTTTGGATAAAAGTGAAATCTGGTCCTGCAATAGCGTACACGAAGAAAGATTTGTAACCTGTTGATATGTCGGTTCGTTGAATACTGGGTGAGGGGGGTGTTTGTGAACTAGCTGATGTATTCTGTGGTATGTTGTGTGTCTGTTGGGGGGGTTGTCACCCAACTCATATGTATTTTGTTGCAAGCCCACGACAATGTGTTAGAATTCGCATGAACATGTCTTGACCTATCCAATAATGTTTGCAATTTATTAATGTGTATTTTTTATTTCTGAGGTCTGTGCTTCCCGTCGCAAATCTATGGAGGTCTTCAATAAAGACCAATCGTTCGGATGTAGATAATTTTTTTATTTATCGCGAAGCTTCTGACCTGGGAAAGGTATTTTTGTTTATTTGAATATCGAGATTTTAAGGCAAGCTTAACAATATTATGCGATGTGGCCAGTGTTAGTTGTTTTATACCTGAAATTTTTTTTTGATTTAAATTAACCCTGGCAAACTTCGGAACGATGTTGTTTTGAAGGCAATATTTTAGAAAAGAAATATGGCAACTTTGGGCCGAGTATCTTAGTGTTGATTTAATGTAATTTTGCACCAAGCCATTCAAAAAATCCCCCATAATTGTGTGTATTGATAGGTAACACCTGGAACGACAGGAAGTGAATGAAACAGTCAATAAGAGTTTAAAAAATGAAATAGATAGTATGAATCAGAGCTGTAATACTCAATACGTTCTAAGTTGATATTAATATTTGTAAAATAACAAGTACGTAGAACGCTTCCGTATGATACTCTCCAGAAATTAAAACGAAAAAATCAAAAACTTACATTAGAGTAAAAAATAAATAATTAAAAACCAATTTAACACAATTCAAATTAATTTAATACAATTAAAAATCAATTTAATGCAATTAAAAATTAAAAAGAATCTAACAAAAATATTCAAAACGATTTTCCTTCCTAGAGATGACAATGCTTTTCGACCGTATGTCGTGAACACAGGAATGAAAATTACTGAATAGAGTTGAACCTGAAACTTAAATAGTGATTATTTGTCTTCGCACATGCACGTAAAGGTCCATGCATCGGAGATCAAATATGGCCACCGAACATTAACAGAATTCTCGTGTAATTTCATTTCTACAGTTTCTGCAATTAAGAGTCGTGTATAATTAGGTTGAACATTAAGTAATGTTCAACCTAAGGGGGCTTAGAGGGGAACAGGTATCCTGTGTGTTATCAGACACTCAGCCTAAAACACTGATGGATCCAATATCTCTCTATTACAGAAGATTTAGGAGAAGTCCGGTTGGCCTGCCTCCCTAAAATCCACTCATGCACACCTTCTCGATGGTAAGCCCTGTTACGTCACTTAGGTGGCAATGAACGTGTAGAGTGGTTCTCTTCAAGACGCCTGGTCAGCGTGAAGAGGAAAAGACCAAACCCTCCAGCAATGAGAGCACAACAATACAAATGGCCCTCAGTCCCCAGCAGCTTTCACTCTCCCTCTTACGGCAGCGAGAGGATCAGAGTGGAAGCAGAGGGTGCTAAGAATCTCTGGGTACGACCAGGCTGCCATGCACGGAAATTGAACTTGGCCTGTTATAACGTACGATCACTCATCGGTGAAGACAGGATATTAGAGCTGGAAAAGGAATTAGAAAATGTGAATTGGAATATCATCGGTTTGGCTGAAACAAGAAGAAGAAATGAGTCACTTATAAGTCTATCAAGTGGAAATCTGCTGTACACCAATGGAAACAGTGAAAGGAGTGAAGGTGGAGTTGGGTTTCTGGTCCATAAAGATTTAAAAAACAACATTTTGGAATTCAAAAGTACATCACCAAGGGTGTCAAGACTAATACTCAAGATTTCTAAGAGGTACAAGCTAAAGATTATAATGATTTATGCACCAACATCGAGCCATGATGATGAAGAGGTTGAAGAAATGTACACTGAAATTGAGAGTCTTCTAGATGAGCAGAAAACCCACTACACTATTATTATGGGGGATATATTGTGAATGATGTTACCGTCCTGAATAAGGTAAATGTTGGAAGTGATCACAGAATGGTAAGATGTACACTTGATATAGATGTAGGAAAGGAAAGGAAAAAACTGACTCGAGTAAATAATACAAAGGTCTTTGAAATAACAGAGGAGGAGAAAAAGCAGTATGTACTGGAACTTAAGAACAAGTTTGAGCTTCTGCAGACTGCTCAGGACCAAGATATCGATGAGGAATATTACAACTTTCTGAAAGTGATAAAGCCCAAGAAACCTATAGGGAAACAGAAATCCAAAGAAGAAAAAATTAGTCAAGAAACACTTGTCATGATGAACCAAAGACGACAAATGAAGAGCAAGAAAAACACTGACAGGGAGAAAATTGAGTATACTGAGTTATGCAAAGCCATTAGAAAGAGACTCAGAGAGGACATAAGAAGATTTAACACAAGAAAAGTAGAACAAGCATTAAGGGAAAACAAAGGATTTAAATCAGCAGCCATGAGCAGTAATACAGAAAGACAAATGATACTGAAACTGAAGAATAGCGATGGTGTACTTATAAACAGCAGAGAAGGCATAATTCAAATAGCAGAAGACTACTATAGAGAATTATATAAGGAGCGAGGGAATGATACCAGCAGTGGGGAACATGGATTGCAAAGTAGCAACACATATGACATACCCGACATTCTTCCTGATGAGGTAGAACATGCATTGAAGAAAATGAAGAATGAGAAAGCCCCGGGGGAAGATGAAGTTACTGTAGAGTTGTTAAAATTGGGAGGAAGAGACATAACACAAAAACTGGCAAGGCTCTTCACAAAGTGCATTAGAAAAGGTGTGATGCCTAAGCAGTGGAATAATGCAGTCATAGTTTTGCTGCATAAGAAAGGAGATAAATCAGAAATTGGAAATTATAGACCAATTAGCTTGTTATCCCATATCTACAAGTTGTTCACAAGGGTCATTACTAACAGATTAGAAAGAATACTTGATGAGAATCAACCGAAAGAGCAAGCTGGCTTTAGGACAGGATTCTCAACTATGGATCACCTTCACGTAATATCACAGCTAATGGAGAAAGCAAATGAATATAAAACACCATTATGCCTGGCATTTGTGGATTATGAAAAGGCATTTGACTCCATACAGCATAAGGCAATCTTTCGGGCACTGGAAAGACAAGGCATAGATACTCCATATATTATGATTTTGAAGAAAATATATGAGAGTGCTACATCCTTTATTAGACTAGACAAAGACAGTAGCAAATTTAAAATCGAGAAAGGAGTTCGACAAGGAGACACAATATCTCCGAAGCTGTTTACTGCTGCCCTTGAGGAAGCTTTCAGAAGATTAGACTGGTCGCAGAAAGGAGTCAATGTGAACGGAGAGTACCTAAACCATTTACGATTTGCAAATGACATTGTGGTCATAAGCCACGATCCCAAAGAATTAGAGGAAAATCTTAATCAGTTATGCACAGTTAGTAAGGATTTTGGACTAAAGATGAATATGGATAAAACAAAAGTAATGATGAACAAGTATGCCACGGAAAGGGAAATAATGATTGAAGGAGCAGTAATTGAAAAGGTGGAGTCATATACTTATCTGGGACAAGTTATTAGCTGTAATAATGATAAATGGCTGGAAGTCAAGAGAAGAATAAATTTTGGATGGATAGCATTCAGGAAATATAGCCACATACTGAAGAGCAATATCCCAGTTTGTCTGAAACGTAAAATAATGAATCAATGTATACTCCCCACCATGACTTATGGAAGTGAAACTTGGGCACTCACCAAAAGAATGGAAGAGAAGCTAAGAACTACACAGCGAAGAATGGAACGAATTATATTGGGAATCAGACTGTTAGATAAGAAGAGAAACACATGGATTAGGCAGCAAACTCAAGTAAAGGACATTCTTATCAAAACTAAAGAACTGAAATGGTCTTGGGCAGGACACATAGCTCGAAGACATGATGACAGATGGACTAAGAAAATAACAGAATTCTACCCAAGAGGGGCTAGAAGAAAACCTGGAAGACAAAGGCGGAGATGGATAGATGAAATTCATGAGTTTTTGAGTAGTAAATGGATGGCCAGTGCTCAAAACAGAAGGAACTGGAAAGTTGCTGGAGAGGCCTTCATCCTGCAGTGGATTGAAAATGGCTGATGATGATGATGATGATTAAGTATTTTGGCCTCGTTAAATAAAAAATATACTTTTTTATTTAACGAGGCCAAAACAAAAATCGTGTTAAATAAAAAAGATACTTTTTTATTTAATATATTTAATTGCCTTCAAAACAACATTGTTCTGAAGTTTGCCAGGGTTAATTTAAATCAAAAAATTTCAGGCATAAAACAACTAACACTGACCACATCGCGTAATATTGTTAAGCTTGCCTTAAAATCTCGATATTCGAATAAACAAAAATACCTTTCCCAAGTTATTAAGCTTTGTGATAAATTAAAAAATTATCTACATCCGAATGATTGGTCTGTATTGAAAACCTCCATAGATTTGCGACGGGAAGCACAGACCTCAGAAATAAAAAAACACACGTTAATAAATTGCAAACATTATCGGATAGGTCAAGACACATTCATGTGAATTCTAACACATTGTTGCGGACTAGCAACCAAATACATACGAGTTGGTGACACCCCCCCCCAGACACACAACGTACTACCACAGAATACATCAGCAAGTTCACGAACACCCCCTCACCCAGTATTCAAGAACTGACATATCAACAGGTTACAAATCTTTCCTCGTGTACGCTATTGCAGAACCAGATTTCACTTTTAAAGGACTAAATTATAATTTACCACCTCGAAAACTACCTAAAACACAATGCGTAATTGATATTGAATTTGGACTTCATAATGTTCCACAAAAAGATTTATTTATTCAACAAATTAACCAAGTAGTGAATAACATAAAAGAAACGTAACTTTCTAAATTAAATATACATGACAGTTCAGCTTTACGAGAACTTCGGGGAAATAAGGACATTATTATACAGAGGGGAGATAAAGGAGATATAATGATAATACTAGATAAACCTGATTATATTAATAAGTTAGATTCAGTTGTTTCAGATACCTCCACTTATCTTGAAGTAGACCTGGCACTGTTTATCAATTTGGTCAATCAATACAATTAAACGTTAACCATGTATCGAAAGAACGACTACACTACTATGGCCCAGTTAAAGGAATTGAAGGCCAGAACATACAATATTCCTGCACTTTTCGGTCAGGTAAAATTACACAAGACTGGAATTCCTATTCAACCTATTGTTTCCTACAGGAACTCGTCATTATCATCTTTAGCCACACATGTATATAGCATTATAAAACCCTTTAGACAGGTAATACAATTTGGGATTAAGAACTACGATACATTATTTAATAATCTTAAAGACTGTAGACTCGGCGACAATGACAATTTATTCTCACTAGATGATACCTCGTTATATATGAATGTAAACGTTGAATACATATTAGATATTATTTGGAATATGCTAAATAAAAATTCAATACTGATTAATTATACGAAGCTACCTATTAAGGAAATTTTTCACTTAATTAAACTGTTAGTTGAGGCCAACTATATCACCTTTCGAGACAAGGTGTACAAACATTTTTGGATTGCTAATGGGTTTGAGCTTGAGCGGCTTAATGTCAGAGATCTATCTCTCAACGATTGAGCATATACATTTGTCACCTTTTTGACCCCTTATTACATACTATCGGAGGTATTTAGATGATGTTCTAGTTATTACTCATAGTAGTAGTACTATCCAAGACATTTTACATTCACTTAATAATATTCATTCTAGACTCAAATTTACATTGGAAAGGGAGGATACGGATACAAAGTCATTAAACTTTCTAAATTTCACGCTTACTCGGGACTCGAATAAAATCCAATTTAGCATCTATCGAAAACCTACAAACACCGGTATGCTTCTACATTGGTTTTTTATTACTTTTTTTTTTTTTTATGTAAACCCCAAACACGAGAGGTATATAAGAAGATATTTGTTGACATTGGACTTGAACTTCTGTAGACTGTAATTTTCAGGAAATACGTATGAAGGAAGGTTGTTCCTGTAAACGGCAGTTGAACGAATAAACGAGGAAGATGAAAAGTTGGTTCTGTGAGTTTGAAGTTGGACAGTAAATGGAAGTTGGCTGGTGGCAGCATGTGTTCGGACTGTTTTGAAAAAAAGACCGGGAAATAGAAGCCAATTCAGAAGAACAGTGCCTATGGAAGTATCTGTAGAAGAGGCATGCTGCAGAAACAGTACATCTATGAGAGAGCGAGTGGAGAGACTCTGTTAGAGATGAATCATTAACTGCCCTCTTCTGAATGGAATCAAGAAGCCTGAGAGAGGTTTTATGGGCACCACCCCAGATGTGGGAACAATATTCCATGGTAGGGCGGATTTGCGATTTATACAGAGTGAGCAGCTGTTTGGAAGAAAAGTAATGGCAAGAGCGATAGAGAAAACCAAGTTTTTTAGATGCGGAAGAAGCAATATTTGTAATGTGCTTGTGCCAAGAGAGATTAGGAGTCAGGGTAATCCCCAAAAGAGATATATCATTTTGCCTAGAAATCGGAGTGTCACTAAACATAAGCATAGGAGCAGAAGAATACTTTTTGCGAGATATAAGACAAGACTGAGTTTTAGAAGGGTTGAAATCAACTAAGTTGTCTTTGTCCCATTGGAGGATTACCTGAAGATCGGCATTTAAGGAATTCGTAGCAGATTTTCGAGAAGTTTAAGCTGAGTGAGCAGGGCAAGGTTTCTCAAAATGGAAAGTAGAATGTAATGTGCTTTCATCGGCAAAACTATGGTTAGGATTTCCAGTCGATGGAAGAAGGTCATTAATATACAAGAGGAAAATAGTGGGGGAAAAACTGAATCTTGGGGGACACCGGCATTAGTGGAGTAGTTAGAAGACAGAGAGCCATCACCCTCAGTGAGCGATCAGAGAGAAAACTGGATAACCAATTACTAAAAACAGTTGGCAGACCATAAGATGGAAGCTTGTTTAGAAGACCTTTATGCCAAACACAGTTGAAAGCCTTTGAGATGTCAAGAGCAAGTACTTGTGTTTCACCGAACCTTTCCATTGAATTAGTCCATAAATGGGTAACATAAGCCAGAATATCACCAGTGGATCGAAACTGACGGAATCCATACTGGCAATCATTGATCAGATGGAAGGTTTCTAGGTAGTTTAAGAGTTGGCAGTTAATTGATTTCTCAATTACTTTAGAAAGAATAGAAGTAATTGCAATGGGACGATAATTGGATGGGAGAGATTTGTCACCCTTTTTAGGAACTGGCTGGATATGAGCAAATTTCCAAGCAGAAGGAAAAACACCTTTGGAATAAGAAAGTGAAAAAAAGGCGGCAAAGAATAGGAGTAAGTTCGGGAGCACAGGTTTTGAAAACAAGTGGAGAAATACCATTGGAACCTGGAGCTTTCTTAGCATCAAGATTCGTCAAAATCTTTCTGACATCCTTTTGATGGAAAACCACAGGAGGCATTGAATGGAGCACATTGGGAATGTTGGGAGGTGTTTTACCAAGATCATTAATACATGAGTTGGAAGAAAAATGGAATGCTAGCAGGTCAGCTTTATCCATGGGTGAAGTGACAACAGAACCATCTGGTTTGGACAGTGGTGGGAGCAGAGATGGGCAAAAGTTGCGGCCAATAGCTTTGGCAAGAGACCAGAATGCTCGGCTACCATCAGGGCAAGAAGCAAGTTTTCTACTCTTGCCTGCTCAAACTCTAGTTTGGACTGATTAATAACTGCTTTACAATTGTTGCGAGCTTTGGTGTAGGCAGAAAATGAAACTGGAGAATTAGAAACAAGCCAATTACGATATGCAACATTCTTCTCTTGAACAGCCTTAGCACATTTATTGGAAAACCAAGGTTTAGATAAAGGACGAGATTTTAAAGTGCAGTGTGGGATAAAGGATTCCATTCCTGCAAGAATAATTTCACTGACAAGTTCTGAGCAAACGTTGACATCAAAAGTTTCGAAATGGTAATCCGACCAAGGAAAAGAAGAAAAGAAGTCTCGCAGGTCATCCCATTTTGCATTCTTGTAATGCCAAACAACACGAAGTTGGGAATAGCCATGAGATAAAGGTTCCATTGGAGAAGAGACAATCACCAAGTTGTGATCTGAAGTGCCTAAAGGACCTCTCACCTCGACCGTGTACTTAGAAGGGTTGTTTGTGAGAAAAAGATCAAGCGTATTGGCTGTATGATTAGGATTGTCCGGTATTCTTGTAGGTAAATGAACAATCTGTGCAAGGTCATTAGTAATTGCAAAAGCCTCAGCATCTCGACCAGCTGGGTCGGTGTGAATAGAAAACGGAAGCCAGCTGGAGTTGTGAACATTAAAATCACTCACCAAGGAAAATTACCTCACTGTTAGGAAAGTTGGACTGGAGAAAGTCAAGTTGCAAGGAGAGGAAGTCAAAGAGCTCCAAGTGATTAGTGGAATTGGGAGAATGGTAGAGACAACAGATGAATTTGATACAGTGAGGTAGAGAGATTTTAAGCCAGAGAAGATCAAAGAAAGGAGATTTCAAATTGCCAAGTCTCTGACAGGGAATATCAGAACAGGCATATGCACAAGTACCACCTTTGAGGCGAAAGGAGTCATACAGCGAATAATTTGGGCATCTGAGGTGAACAGTAGTTGAATCAACCGATAACTGAGATTCTGTCAGAAAAAGTACATGAGGTTTGGCAGACTGCAAGTGGAAATGGACATTGTTGAGATTAGAATTGAGACCATGTATATTTGTGAAATGAATTAGGAAGTGCTTGGAAGGTTTAGATCTTTTCGCAGATAAGCTTGCTCTATTAGTTTGACAATTCATGGTGTATTCAATAGTAAGAAAAAGTGGGTGGGACATGCTGTATGAAGTAATGAAATTTTTGGATATAGCTTAAATATGGTAAGAATATACCCAGCTCCTTGACATAATGTGGCCTCGACAGTGCTCCCCGCATACACACTACTCGGACTCCCTCCAGTTACTATCTGGCAAAATAGAGGTAGCAAGATTATACACTAGCTGATCCGGAAGCCTCCTAGAGAGTTACCAATAGGTTCGGTGCGGTGTACTGACTAGCGGCCGGCCTAGGAACACCGTTTTATAGCTGTACTCTCGAAATGTAAGGAATATTGGATCTCACCACGATGTTCATCATAACCTCAAAAGTCATCAATCATACTGCATGATGGAAGAGATAGGGAAGGGTTGACCGGAACTTAGCTCTAGAGACGGAACATGGGTTCCACCTCTTCAAGCCTCCAATAACCAAAGTGGTGGTATTGCACCAGTTGATGAGAGTCATCTACCACCTAGTACTGCCTGGTAACATAGAGGGGTGGCGTTCCTCCATGTGGTGTGGGTGCCACACCTTGACCCCTGCTTACATTGGTTCACACCTGGGTGGTCACTCACCATGGACTTGTGCATGGAGGTTATACCCAGGATTACTAACAGTCATACAGTCATTACTAACAGTTATAATAGCTATCACCCATTCACCTACAAAAGATCAATTATCTTTAATCAATTTCTAAATGCCTATAAATATTCAACGACGGAATTTGCTTTGGGCTCAGAAATACAAATATTAACTAGCAGGTTCTTAAACAGGGATTATCCCCTTGCCACAATAAACTGAATTAGGGTACATGCTAAGGATATGATACAAAATACTACACCAACCAACAATAGTAATATCAAAAAAATACTTTATTTCTGTCCCATATGTTGAACAGTGGCACAAACAGCTTAATGGATTCTTTAAAGATACCGAATTTAAAATTGTGGCCATGGCAATACAGAAATTACACACTATACTGGACAACCGCTTGGTTCTTTCCGCGGTCGCCACACAAATTAATGACCTGGTATACAACCTTTCTTGCGGTGATTGCGACTCGTCTTACCAAGTTTCGACGTAATTTTCTCTGAATATTCGTGTAAATCAACATGAAGCCTCAGTTCTTACTTCTCTTTCAGCAGCATCAGAATTGGCCTTTCATGCCATTAATGAAAAACATACTTTTTTTATTTAACAAGGCCAAAACACGTAATGTTCAGCGTAATTATAAACGACAATTAATTGCAGAAACCTTAGAAATTAAATTACACGAGAATTTTGTTAATGTTCGGCGGCCATATTTGATCTCTGATGCGTGAACCTTTACGCGTATGCACAAAGACGAATAATCACTATTTAAGTTTCAGGTTCAACCCTATTCGGTAATTTTCATTCCTGTGTTCACAACATACGGTCGAAAAGCGTTGTCATCTCTAGGAAGGAAAATCGTTTTGAATATTTTTGTTAGATTCTTTTTAATTTTTAATTGATTGCGTTAAATTGATTTTTAATTGTATTAAATTGATTTGAATTGTGTTAAATTGGTTTTTAATTATTTATTTTTTACTCTAATGTAAGTTTTCGATTTTTTCGTTTTAATTTCTGGAGAGTATCATACGGAAGTGTTCTACGTACTGTATCGAGGTAATCTCCTCTTATTATTTTACAAATATTAATATCACCGTAGAACGTATTGAGCATTACCGTTCTGATTCATACTAACTACTGTGGCGCCTCCGTAGTGAGGTGGGAAGGAGCAGCAGTGCATAGCACATGCTTCTTGATTAGACCGGGGTTTGAGCCCGTCACCACCAAATACGGAGGATGCAGAAATGTCATGGAATGACCACTGCATATCCCCGGAGCAATATGGCCTTAGTTGCTAATGCTCCTAAAAACCAAATAACAACAACAACAACATCATCATACTAACTACACATTTAAATATTTAATGTTCATTGTAAAATGTGCTAATATTTCAGAGGCCAGAATTTTGCTCCCTCTCCATATTGCAATTTTAGTTACCCCTATGAAGTCAGACTGTGTAACCCAAACTTGTACTGTTAGAGAGGGTATCAAAAAGTTTGTACCCTTACCTAGAAATAATAGCCCCAGAAAGGTGAAACTTAACAGGAACTTTAATCCTTTTCTGTTTACTCTCCATGTATAGTAACACATTTCTCCCATCTATGGATCATTTGTTTAATGCCTTGATCATAGAAATCTGCACTTTTTTCCTGAAACCACAATTTCACTCATGACAATTTTGCTGATGACTTCTTGAGAGACTCCCTGAGTCTTTGTATCATACTGGTACACTGGGAATTTACCAGCTGATCAAAAAAAGTTCTCAACATCCACATTACACAAATCCAACAGCTGGCGAGAACATTGCCTTCGACATTTCTTCTGCAAATGCATCAACAATCTTGGAACCCATCATGCAGAGACCTTAGACCCATGCAGATGCTCATGTAAAATGCTGTAGGCAGACCCATAACTAATTCCCACTGCATTTGCGATTAAATGAATTGTCATGCTGTCACCTTTGCTTCTCAACCTTTGCGACCGTCTCATTCTCTGTGTATGTTGATGGCCTTCCTTTTCGTGTCTCATCAAAGACACTTGTACGACTGAACTGGAACTCCCGTTTTCAATTTTTTAGTGTCATAGGATGGACAATTCTCCTGATACACAGCTTTCATTTTTTCATCAATTTCCTGAGCTTTCTTGCCCTGCAAATTGCAGGAACTTAATTACTGCTGGATACTCCACTTTAGCATTTAGCATTAGCATTAGCATTAGTAGAGGCATTTGATGCAAGAAAGCAAGCTTATGCAGCATCAGCCAAAAAAAAAAAAAAACCCCACTTCCACTTCACCCCTCTGTTCGTTCAAAATACCTGTCCAGCTGAGCCTTAAACTTATTTAGGCTATCAACCTCCACGACAAGGGATGGAAGTCTGTTCCACCAACCAACCACCCGCTGGCTAAAGGCAAATTTTCGCACATCTATCCTACATCTGTCTTTCCTCAATTTGAATTTATGCCCTCTCAGGTGATTATTCTGAGCTAGAGGAAGAATCCCATCAGCATTGAGCATGCTCAAACCATTCAAGACTTTATACACCTCTATCAGATCACCTCGCTGGTGCCTAGTTTCCAGACACTGTAATTTGCAAAACTTAAGCCTTTCTTCGTAAGAGCACCCCTTTGTTCCATTCACTAATCCTGTTGCCCTTCTCTGTACTCGTTCCAGCAGCTCTACATCCTTCTTGAAATGAGGCCTCCAGACCTGTATACAGTACTCTAGGTGTGGCCTGACCATTGCCTTATACAAGGGAATAATCACCTCCTTATCCCTGCTGGAAATATTCCTGTATATCATTGACAATACTCTGAGCTACTCTTGCAGCCCGTCTGCACTGCTCAGAGAACTTCATATCTGCCTGCACAACCACCCCCAAGTCCATTTCATTCTCTACCACTGTCAGTGTAGTACCACAGAGTTGATACGTTGCTCTGGGGTTGCTGTTTCCCATGTGTAGTACTTTACATTTGTCAATGTTAAACTTCATTTGCCACCTCTCAGCCCATCTGCTCAACCTTTCCAGATCCTGTTGCAGCAGCATAGTGTCAGTAGTGTCCTTGACAACCCTGCCAACCTTTGTATCGTCTGCAAACTTGGACATTAAGCTTGATATACCATCATCAATATCATTTATAAATACAGAAAACAATAATAGACCCAACACTGAACCCTGAGGGACTCCATTAATAACATTAGTCCATGATGAGCAGTGTCCATTGATTACCACTCTCTGTCTTCTCCCCCTCAACCACCCCTTTATCCATAGCAGCAATTTGCCTCCAATGTTACACTGCTCCAATTTGTGTAGCAGTCTTCCATGTGCAACAGAATCAAAAGCCTTTCTAAGATCCAAGTATATAATATCAACGCTATTATTCCCTGCATCCAGTTCTTTTGTGACTGCATCATAGTATCCAATCAAATTGGTCAGGCAAGACTTCCCCTTAACAAAACCATGCTGTGTCCGAGCTATAACTGAAGTCTTGTCTAAATGATCCTGCAGTGCTTCTTTAACCAGTGCCTCCATTAATTTTCCTGGACAGAAGTTAAGCTCACAGGTCTATAATTACTTGTGTCAGCCTTTGATCCTCCTTTGTGAATTGGGGTCACATTTGCACATTTCCAGTCTATGGGTACCTCCCCTGAGTCCAAGGAAGCTCTCATAATTATGGCTAAGGGTTTGCTTACTTCCTTTGCTGCCTCCTTTAATATAACTGGATAGATCCCATCCACCCCGGGTGCCTTTCTTGTGTTTATCTTCAACAGTTTCTCCTCCACTTTACTCCCAGTTATTTCAAGATTCTGTAGCTTACTGCTAGAGTTGAATACACCTCTGGCATTCCCCTTGCTGAATAACTCCTCATGTGTGAATGTCGATGCAAAATATTCATTTAGTTTGTTAGCTACCTGAGCAGGGTCATCAACAGTTGACCCATCAATATCAAGTGGACCAATCTGATTCATCCCCTTCCTTCTAGAGTTTACATAAGTAAAGAACTCTTTGCTGTTTTTCTTTGCATCCCTTGCTAAGGATTTCTTGTAATCTGCCTTCGCCTGCCTAACCTCTTTTGTAACTTGGTTGCATATCAACTTGTATCTTATACTCCTCAATCAGATCAGCTCGCAGATGCTGACTCTCCAGGTGCTGCAATTTGCAGAACTTAAGTCTCAGGGGAGGTACCCATAGACTGGAAATGTGCAAATGTGACCCCAATTCACAAAGGAGGATCAAAGGCTGACACAAGTAATTATAGACCTGTGAGCTTAACTTCTGTTCCAGGAAAATTAATGGAGGCACTGGTTAAAGAAGCACTGCAGGATCATTTAGACAAGACTTCAGTTATAGCTCAGACACAGCATGGTTTTGTTAAGGGGATGTCTTGCCTGACCAACTTGATTGGATACTATGATGCAGTCACAAAAGAACTGGATGCAGGGAAAGCTTTGATATTATATAATTGGATCTTTGAAAGGCTTTTGATACTGTTGCACATGGAAGACTGCTACACAAATTGGAGCAGTGTGACATTGGAGGTAAATTGCTGCTATGGATAAAGGGGTGGTTGAGGGGGAGAAGACAGTGGTAATCAATGGACACTGCTCATCGTGGACTAATGTTATTAGTGGAGTCCCTCAGGGCTCAGTGTTGGGTCCATTATTGTTTTCTGTATTTATAAATGATATTGATGATGGTATATCAAGCTTAATGTCCAAGTTTGCAGATGATACAAAGGTTGGCAGGGTTGTCAAGGACACTACTGACACTATGCTGCTGCAACAGGATCTGGAAAGGTTCAGCAGATGGGCTGAGAGGTGGCAAATGAAGTTTAACATTGACAAATGTAAAGTACTACACATGGGAAACAGCAACCCCAGAGCAACATATCAACTCTGTGGTACTACACTGACAGTGGTAGAGAATGAAAGGGACTTGGGGGTGGTTGTGCAGGCAGATATGAAGTTCTCTGAGCAGTGCAGACGGGCTGCAAGAGTAGCTCATGGAGTATTGTCAATGATATACAGGAATTTTTCCAGCAGGGATAAGGAGGTGATTATTCCATTGTATAAGGCAATTGTCAGGCCACACCTAGAGTACTGTATACAGGTCTGGAGGCCTCATTTCAAGAAGGATGTAGAGCTGCTGGAACGAGTACAGAGAAGGGCAACAAGATTAGTGAATGGAACAAAGGGGTGCTCTTACGAAGAAAGGCTTAAGTTTTGCAAATTACAGTGTCTGGAGACTAGGCACCACCGAGGTGATCTGATAGAGGTGTATAAAGCCTTGAATGGTTTAAGCATGCTCAATGCTGATGGGATTCTTCCTCTAGCTCAGAAAAATCACCTGAGAGGGCATAAATTCAAATTGAGGAAAGACAGATGTAGGATAGACGTGAGGAAATTTGCCTTTAGCCAGCGGGTGGTTGGTTGGTGGAACAGACTTCCATCCCTTGTGGTGGAGGTTGATAGCCTAAATAAGATTAAGGCTCAGATGGACAGGTATTTGGAACGAACAGAGGGGTGAAGTGGAAGTGTTTTTTTTTTTTTTTTTGGCTGATGCTGCATAAGCTTGCTTTCTTGCATCAAATGCCGCTACTAATGCTAAAGTCTTTCTTGGTACGAGCACTCCTTTGTTCCCCTCACCAATCTTGTTGACCTTCTTTGTACTCATTCTAGCAACCCTACATCCTTCTTAAAACGAGGCCTGCCGACCTGTACCCAGTACTCAAGGTGTGGGCTGACCATTGCCTTGTATAATGGGATAATCACCTCCCTGTCCCTGCTAGCAAAATTCCTATATATCATTGACAAGACTCCATGACCTGCCCTGGCAGCCCATCTGCACTGCTCAGCAAACTTCATATTCTACTGCACAAATACCCCCAGGTCTTTTTCACTTTCCACTTCCCTAAGTGTAGTACCACACAGTCAGTACATTTCTCTTTGGTTACTCTACTACCCATATGCAGTACTTTGCATTTGTCAATGTTAAACTTCAGTTGCCACTTCTCGGCCCACCTTCCCAAATTTTCTAGATCCTGTTGGGGCAGCACATTGCCATTAATGTCATTAAGAACCCTGCCAACCTTTGTATCATATGCGAACTTTGACACTAAGCCTGATATACCTTCATCAATATTATTGATAAATATACAAAACAGCAGTGGATCCAACACCGAACCCTGGGGAACTCCACTAATAACATTTGTTCATGAAGAGCAGTGTCCATTGCTCTTCACGAAGAGCAGCGTACATTAATTACCACTCTCTGTTGTGTCCCTCTCAACTATCCCTTTATCCATTGTTATTGTTATGTTGTTATTTGGAGCATTAGCAACTAAGGCCATATTGCTCCAGGGATATGCAGTGGTCATTCCATGACCTTTCCGCATCCTCCGTACTTGGTGGTCATGGGCTTGAACCCCGGTCTAATCAAGAAGCATGTGCTACGCACTGCTGCTGCTGCTGCTGCCCACCTGGCTATGGAGGCACCTTTATCCATTGTAGCAACTTACCCTTAATGCCATACCTCTCCAATTTGTACAGCAGTCTTCCTTGTGCAACAGTATCAAAAGCTTCCATGAAATCCAAGTATATGTTATCAAAATTATTTTTGGCATTCAGTTCCTTTGTGACCACATCATCGTATCCAATCAAATTGGTCAGACAAGACCTCCCTTTAACAAACCCATGCTGTGTCTTAACTATTACTGCAGTCTTAGAGGTGGTAGATGACTTTCATCAACCGGTGAAATACCACCACTTTGCTTATTGGAGGCTTGAAGTGGTAAAACCCATGTTTAGTCTCTAGAGCAAAGTTTCCGGCATCCCCCTCCCCCTTTCTCCTTCAACCCTTGCACGGTACTAAGTAAACCTATAGGTTTTGATACCTTTCGTGTTTGGGGTTTTCATAAAAAAAAAAAAAAAAAAAAGTCTTGTCTAGATGATCCTGCAGTGCTTCTTTAACCAGTGATTCCATTATTTTCCCCGGCACACAAGTTAAACTAACAGGTCTGTAGTTACTTTTGTCACCTTTTGAACCCCCTTTGTGAATTGGTGATACATTTGCACACCTCTAGTCCATGGGGACGTCCCCTGCATCTAAGGAACATCTCATTATAACCGACAAGTCTTAATGTTTATCAGATTAAATGTCTAAACTATAAAAGATATCATCTAATCTTCTCCAAGATATACACTCATTGAAAAAAGTGCAAAATATAAAGTACAATATAATTTCTCCTACCAAGAGGCTAAACAAAGCATCTTTCCAAATTGCACCAGTAAATCGCACAAATAACTGAATTATAATCATTTATTTAAGAAATTCTTTTACAACTAAATTTATGATTGTGCATCATTATAATTTTGCATGAAAATAATGTTTTATCTAACTTTGGATTATTTTTTCAGAGAAGTGATAAAACAAAAGCGTAGATATGAAGTTGGCTTAGAAGAACTGGAAAGAGCAGCATCTCAAGTAGCTATTATGCAAGATGATCTGACTGCATTACAACCTCAGTTAATAGCAACTGGAAAAGATGTAGAAGCTATGATGAAAGTTGTAGAAAAGGAAACTATTGAAGCAGGTGAAGTTGAGAAACGAGTAAAAGAAGATGAGGCAGTAGCTAATGAACAAGCTAATGCTGCAAAAGCAATTAAAGATGACTGTGATCGTGACTTAGCTGTAGCAATTCCAATCTTAAATTCAGCTCTTACTGCTTTAAATACTTTGACTCCAGCTGTAAGTAATATTATCTTTTGAGAGGTTAAATTTTATGCAGCATACATTTCCATGAAATTATTGTCTGTCTGTAGTTTAATGTATTATTCTAATAAGGGAACTATTCAATTTTAACATTACCATTTTTGATGTATTTCTTTTTATAATTTACTTTTGTTGAAAATGAAAAGCTACTTTTTACTCTAATATATGCTTCCAAAACGTAAACTGCATTGTGCATTTTTAGATTCCAGATAAACAGTTAACTTTTGATAATCTATAAAGGCACTTTTCTCTTTCAACAAGAGTAAGCTATAAAAATATTTCATCAAAATAGGCGATGTTCAAGTCACTTAGTTCCCTTGTGAAGGCTAAAATTCATTTTTCACTATTAATAATTTCATTCTCTGCCATTAGATATTAATTTATATTCATTTGTAGATATTAACATTATTGTGGGAATTTCATCGAATCTTAGTTTTTGCCCAGTCTTTAAAATCTCAATTCTTGTACAGGAATTTATGAAGAGATTTGAAGAGAATATATAGCACAATACTTTGATTTTGTTAAAAATTGTAAATAACTTGGATTGTTTTGCATAGTTAAATGCTTTAACTTTTAACTAATCAAGGTTATCATTATCTTATTGCTATAATTTATTTTCAATATTGTATTTCTTACTTTTTTGTAAGAAATTTTTTACTACTAATGGGAATAAATATGAATATTTTTAAAATCAACTATGTACTTTAGAAAGAAATAAATCCTGGATATTCACATTCTGCATTTTTTATTTTTATCAAAATATAGTAGATGGAGACATTATCTAATAACTTGTAATTTTTGTAATTTAAATAATATAAAAGATATTTTATATACAGTAAACTGTTTATGATTGATATTTCCATTAATGCATAATTCATAAATTTTATTGGGTTTCTAATCTTGTCCAGATTAAAGTAAGTTATAATATTATGTAAATAAGCTAATAAAGCATTGATGAATTATTTTATTATTGCTAATATTAAATAAGCAAGCAAAAGTTTGTAATATTTATTTCTTGTACAAAATAATGTCTGGTAATTAATTCAGTAACTAATAATAACTGAAATAAATGCAACTATATAGCATGAATTTGTTGTCCAATATATCTTCTAGCTTTATATAAGATATTGGTGATACTGCACTTGAAATATTGTGTACAGGTTGGAGGCCACATCTAAAATGGCAGAACTTTTTGAGAGAGGCCAGAAAAAGAGTGATCAGATAGGTGGTGTGCATTAATTGTTGATCACAACTTAGAAGATGCATATTACAAATGTAAAATAACTTTATTTTACCTCTTGGACTTCTTTAATGAGTAATCTTGGTAACACCAATACTTTTCCACGGCCTGTATAAGTAAAAACTTCCCCCCCCCATCTGAGAAGACTGCATCGCTATCCCCTGTGGCGTGCAGGTGACGCCGTGCCAGTGAAACAGTATTCGCCCCGTCATGTGCCGCCAGCCTGCGGAGAGTGGTCAGTATTCGCCCAAGGCAGCGTTCTGACGCATGTTTACAAAAAAAAGAGAGAGTGAGATGTGACACTCTGCAGAGAGAAAAGTCGCCCCTGTAAGAGTCATACTATGGATGCCGACTGAATCACGTATCAGCGGAATGTTTGGTAGTGGGGAGACTAAAAGGGGGAAGAGGTGAATGTCACATAAACTTCTTCAAAGCAGCCCTGCATGAATATGCAAGCTCCTTCATAAATATTGTCCCTGGGTGAGTCAGGTCCTAAAAGTGTCAAGCAAAAACCCTTTTTGCCTGGCCGTCCAAATGAACACCTGCATATGAGAGGGAAAAGCAGAAAGGGGACAAACTTATATATAGAGATGGAGAACAAAGGAGAGTTGTCTAGTGGGTCGTCTAGTCGTTGTCGTCGAACAGTCGTTGTCCAGTGGGTTGGTTGGAGAGCAGCAAGAAGAAAGAGGCAGAGAGCAGTTACCCTGATAGAAGTAGAAATGATGCCCGAGATGTTGAAGCCTATGCCCCGTCGTAGCTTGGAACTTTGTGGTAAGGTCATTCTATCTTAACCAATAGAATTGCATATGATAGAAGGTCATATTTCTCTATACATTAATCAAACATATTATACCCACCTTTCTTCTCATTAAAGTAAGCTTTAAGTTGTATTTTGATGTGATTGTAACTGTAAAGTAACGCTATCAAAGTGATATTATAAGGTTTTCTATTATTTACCCAGCAATTACTTTTGCTACCCATTCAACACTAAGATAGGTGAAAATCTGCGTCATCATTGACAGGAAAGGAATCGTTGTTTGCCTAACTACATGAAGATACACAGACTTAATGTACCAACCAAATTTCCCTTAACATAACTTAACAATTGTCTTGATACTATTATATTAAGTTTATTGTACGTTTATATGTAATGTTGTTGTGTAATAAACCATGTTTGTTTGCTAACTTTGCCTCATGACACTCTCTGGTTACACACGGACCACGGAATCCGAATTAAGAAAGAACCTTTATCGCGGCCACCCTCGAGGCTCTGAGAATCGGAGTGGAGAACACAGCGCCCTCCAATGTTGCCAATTTTATTCCACGAATAAAATTGAAGAACACGTGAGGTTTATGTCCTAATTCAAACTAGTAGACGATCATATTAAAACCCAACTCTCTGGACAATCATTTTAGTGTTGAGCATGCCCGAAAGTTGAATAGATAGTGGTGAAAGTTACCCAGCATGCCCGCGCTATAACGGAGAGAAAAAGCGGCGTTACACAAAACTTTGGGAAGAATCTTGACAGGGATTAGTAAAATGAATGGGGAAGGTATATTTTCCCTGGTAGGAAAGGCAAGGACCAGGAAGGGGGGAACAAATATATCATCTTAATTAAGTAACAGAAGGCTGGACCTCAGGAAGTTTACCTTTGAGCAGCATGCTACAAATCATTAGAATAAATTACTTGCCAAGGTTGCTGAATTATAGATACCCTACCAAACTACAAAATCTGATATCTGTAAGTTGGGCAAAAATTTGGTGGCCCCTGGATCAGTTTTCTGAGAATCTGATAAAGAAACTGAAACATTGAGAAAATACTTTCTTTTTCATTTGCAAACTGTGATTTGTAGTAATGCCATTTGTGTATTAGATGGCTGATTTTCTTAATAAAGTTACTTCTTTGGTTCCAGTGAAATCCATTCATGCTGTCTTTTTTATATCAACAATTTTAAAGCATATTACAGGAGATTTTTTCCATAAGATTAATAAATATTGCTAATAACAATGTTCATTGATTTTGCTGTTCAGTATAAACACAATACTGCTATTTGTTATGATAATTTTATAATTAGAAATAAAGTAAAGGATTTAACAAATTATTCAGTCTGAAAAATTAGCTAACGTATAAAACACATTGATAAAATGATATTACATGTAGCTTAGTAATTTAAATAGTGTGTCATTTTTTATATTTGTATGTTCAGTTTTAAAACACCAATATTTCATTCTTAGGACATTACTGTTGTGAAGTCTATGAAAAATCCACCATCTGGAGTGAAGTTGGTAATGGAAGCAATTTGCATCTTAAAGGGATTTAAGCCAGATCGGATGCCAGATCCATCAGGAAGTGGTAAGTAAAGTATTTATATATTTCTTAGAAAATGTTCAAGATACAGACCAAAATGGAGGATCAACTTGCCAATGAGCTTAATAGAATAACTGTAAATTATCAGATGACTTTGGATTCTAAAATAAATAAGTTAGCATTTAGAGTTTGTGATAATTTATACTCCTCTCTGAATTTATCCTCTCTTTAAATTTATACACTGATGATTTAGGACCTCTGACAGCTATCACACCTAATAATCAGTGAAGAGTTTGTAAGTGCCACAAAGTCATGGAACAGTGATTTTGAAAATGTAATTTTTCTGCTGTTGGTATATATGTAAGATATCTTAATCTCATTTTGATCCATTTTTGACAACTCATACATACTCATATGTCTTACATATCAGCTTTCATTGCTTATCTATTGTGCAGCCACACAGGACTCCTGCTCCTTTGGAGTACCAAGGTGCCAGCTTAACATTTTGAAAAAATGATGAAGATTAAATTTTAAGGACGATATTGCAGATGTAGTGACTAGCAGTCTTCGTCTTTCCACAGATAACAAAGCTTAGAAATTAGGAAATTAAGTACACAGCTCTTCATTCTAAGTTGAAGTGAGCTATTTTAAATTCAAAATTTGGAAAATGTTACAAAACCCTTATGAATTGGAAGCTACTTTTCCTCCGTTTTTTAAAGGCAAAAATAGAATAACTGAGATAAAGCTTTAAATGAAAATTATGTACTAAAGCTTAAAGATGCAAAATTATATACACCTGCTTGTGCAGGAGAAGAACATGTACCAATTGTCCTTAAGACTATCTGACAAAGAATGTTCAAAATACTACAAAGAGGTAAGCTGTCTTGTCTTTAGCAATCCTGATTGAATGGGAAGGGATTTTCAAGTCTAAATAAGCTTCTGTGTGTGGCATCCTTTCCTGTTGGTTGGATTTTTTGTGTATATTTGGGCATATAAAGTGACTATGATATATCTAGTACAGATGAAGAGTTCTGCTTCGATTTAATGACAGTACGCAGCCAGCACAACATTAGTGTTAGTAGTGGCAAATGATAAAAGGAAGCAAAATTGTGCATCATCAGCCAGAAAATAAAAAAATAATGCCCACACTATCTGTCCATCTCCTCTAATAATTTATCTAATCAAGAAATTCTTGAAGTGTGGGGTATGTCAGTGTGGAAGGGGAGGGGGGTGGGTATGTGTTGTTTTTTTAAAGCACTTTTTGAGTAAAATATGGACAAACTATCCCACTAATCCCGGTATGAAGCATATTTTATTTCAATCTTTGGAGTTAAATGTATTGAAGTGTATATTAATTTATAAAAGTATGTGGATATATATATATATATATATATATATATATATATATATATATATATATATATATATATACATACACACATATATACACTGTGCTGCCACTTTATTAGGTACACCTACCTAGTAGCATGTTGAGCCTCCTTTAGCCTTCAAAACAGCCTGAATTCGTCTAGACATAGATTGAACAAGATGCTGAAAACGTGCAGGAATGGAGTACCATGCAGATGCAGATGTCAGTGTGTCACGCAGTTCCTTGAGATTCGATTGAAGTGTAGGCCTGCAGCTAACAGCCCTTTCCAGCTCATCCCAAAAATGTTCTGTAGGATTGAGATCTGCAGACTGAGCGGGCCACTGCAGCAAAGAAAAGCCAATGTCATGTTCCTGGACCCATTCCATAATGATTCGGGCTTTGTGCACCGGCGCATTATTCTGCTGGAAGTAACCATCTGACTGAGGATAAACTGTCAACATGAACGGATGCACGTGGTCAGCAACGATGTTTAGGTACGATATGGCATTCAGACATGAATCTATGGGTATCAATGGACCCAACATGTGCCAAGAAAACATTCCCCACACCATAACACTGCCCCCATCACCTTGCACAGTAGTCGTCAGACATGACGGATCCATGTATTCATGTTTTTTTTGCCAAATTCTGAGCCTTCCATCAACGTGATGCATCAGGCACTTCGACTCGTCAGACCAAGCAACTGTTTTCCAATCCTCGATAGTCCAGTGCTGGTGTTGCTGTGCCCACAGGAGGTGTGTTATCTTGTTCTTCAATGATAACAAAGATACGTGATGTGGTCTTCAGCCGCTGTAGCCCATTTGTGACAAAGTGCGACTAGTGGTCTGTTTCGATATTTTGTTCTGCGCACCAAGGTTGTATTCTGACGTGATGTGCAACATTGTGGCCCCTCTGTTTGCTTGCACAATTCTAGCCATTGTCCTCTGACCTCTCTCATCAACAAGCGATTTTCTTCCACAGGAGTGCTGTTGAGAGGATATTTTCTGTTCGTTGCACCATTCTCAATACACCCTGGAAACTGTGGTGCGTGAAAAGTTCAGGAAACTGCCGTTTCAGAGATGCTTTATCCAGCACATTCGAAGTCCGTTAGATCACTCCTTTTCCCCATTCTTGCTGCGGTTTATATGCTTAACTGATACTAGAAAGGTTATTCTGCTGCATTTATATCCATAACTGTGATCATGTGACTTGCAACGTTGTGGGACAAACCATTTGTGTGAATCGCAAGGGTGTACCTAATAAAGTGGCAGCACAGTGTATATATATCACCTCTATTTCAACTACTGTCTGTTGTTCTTTTTACTACATTTTATTTCTTGTAAGCAATTAGGCTGGCCGAAAGCAATATCGAGATGCTATTTCTCTGCTATCGCTACTTGTTTCTTCTATTACAAAGTTTAGTATTTTTTCCACACTACTTTGTTGGTTTTTGTTTCTCCCTCTGCTGGCTTTTTTCCTCATCTGTTTAATTGCTCACTTCCCTGTCACATGGGTACAGTTCTGGTTTACGATTTCACACCTTTCCTCTGCACACAAGGGGCTACTTTAACTGACACGTATATACACCACACTCGAACACTCAACTCTCTCTCTCTTTCAATGACCATTTACTTTCAACGTCTTCCGGTCCAAAAACAAGAAAACATAGACAGTAAGTTTTCTTGTTTTTGCCCCATCTCAAAGATTTTTTGAGTTTACATTTCAATCTTCTCTTTCCACAGGATTTTATTTATCATTATTATTTTTATTTTATAGTTTATTCTTTTATTCTTCCTTCTGGTCTCTGTCAGGTCGGGTGTGATGTATATGTATACCATTTACGTGTACATCATAACAGAAACCAAAACCTGGCCTATTGTCGTGGTTCCTACGATTTTCGCTGCTGACCCTTTTGAAGAAGTAGTTAAAGTCCTAGGACCCGCAGCTTTAGGTTCTTACAATAATTATGTCCATATTAATTGCATTTTATTTTTATTTCTTGTAAATTGATTTGTAATTTTGTAAATTGATTGACTTACAGGTTCTCCCTATTCTTCATTGGTTATTACACCTGATAGCTCAACTCCCCTACCATATACACAAATATACTGATTTTTACCTTTTTTGTCTATTATTCATTATGGTTGCTGGTCCTTTCAGCATTTACCGTAGTACCCAGATCAAGGGGTCCCAAGCAGGTGACCGCTTTGTCCATTAGATAAAGCAGCTCAGGCTGCCATTCAGATGGCCATTTAAAAGTTCTTGGCAGATCAATTGTAAATAGCTAGTACTGGAAAAAAAAAAAAAAAACCTAGTTGATTGTGGCTATATGTAATGACAGCGTTTCTAGATTGTCTTTGAAAAAATCATATCTATGGGTTGGAAGGATCATATTTAAAAGGCTTGCTCTGTTCATTTCAAGCAGTTTTTTTTTTTCTTTTTTTTTTTTTTTAAGTGAAAAAAGTAATTTATCAAACAGCTTTAGGTACTCCAGATTATAACCTTCATAAACCTTAAAAACTATCTAAGATCATTGTTGTTCTTCCATTCGTAAGCTGGTTGACAGCATATGAGCAACAACTGAAATTCCAATGATGATTACACTCACAATATGAGTTATGCATGGTGAAGTAGATTTCAAGCATCAGGTTTATATATAGCTGTGAGAAAACTAAATTTTCTATGAATGCATTAATGTGATATTGTGGAGGCACTTTACCACAAATGTTCCTGGTACTGCACTTTCACTTTAAATAAAAAGCTGCTCCAGTGGAGAAGTATATTGCTATTTATTTAAAATGTATTGCAAAGACTGTGTGGTTAATAACATGCATTTGCTAACAGCAACATACAAACCTGAGACTTTTATCCTAACTTACTCAAATGCTATATAGCATTAGCAAAGGCACATGATGCAAGAAAGCACGTTTATATAGATATAGCATCAGCCAAAAAAAAAAAAAAAAACAACATACCTTATTTCACCCATCCACTTGCTCCAAATGTTTGTCAAGTTCTGCTTTGAATCTGTACCACCAATCAACCACCCGCTGCCTAAAGGCAAACTTCCACACATCTATCCTACAACTGTCTTTCTTCAATTTGAATTTATGTCCCCTCAGACATTTATTCTGAACAAGAGGAAAAATCCCATCAGCATTAAGCATACTCAAACCATTCAAACCCTTAACTAAATGAATATTTTGCATCGACATTCACACATGAGGAGTTATTCAGCGAGGGGAATGCCAGAGGTGTATTCAACTCTAGCAGTAAGCTACAGAATCTTGAAATAACTGGGAGTAAAGTGGAGGAGAAACTGTTGAAGATAAACACAAGAAAGGCACCCGGGGTGGATGGGATCTATCCAGTTATATTAAAGGAGGCAGCAAAGGAAGTAAGCAAACCCTTAGCCGTAATTATGAGAGCTTCCTTGGACTCAGGGGAGGTACCCATAGACTGGAAATGTGCAAATGTGACCCCAATTCACAAAGGAGGATCAAAGGCTGACACAAGTAATTATAGACCTGTGAGCTTAACTTCTGTTCCAGGAAAATTAATGGAGACACTGGTTAAAGAAGCACTGCAGGATCATTTAGACAAGACTTCAGTTATAGCTCGGACACAGCATGGTTTTGTTAAGGGGAAGTCTTGCCTGACCAACTTGATTGGATACTATGATGCAGTCACAAAAGAACTGGATGCAGGGAATAACTTTGATATTATATACTTGGATCTTAGAAAGGCTTTTGATACTGTTGCACATGGAAGACTGCTACACAAATTGGAGCAGTGTGACATTGGAGGCAAATTGCTGCTATGGATAAAGGGGTGGTTGAGGGGGAGAAGACAGAGAGTGGTAATCAATGGACACTGCTCATCGTGGACTGATGTTATTAGTGGAGTCCCTCAGGGCTCAGTGTTGGGTCCATTATTGTTTTCTGTATTTATAAATGATATTGATGATGGTATATCCGGCTTAATGTCCAAGTTTGCAGACGATACAAAGGTTGGCAGGGTTGTCAAGGACACTACGGACACTATGCTGCTGCAACAGGATCTGGAAAGGTTGAGCAGATGGGCTGAGAGGTGGCAAATTTTAAGTTTAACATTGAAAGAAAGTTTAACATTGACAAATGTAAAGTACTACACATGGGAAACAGCAACCCCAGAGCAACGTATCAACTCTGTGGTACTACACTGTCAGTGGTAGAGAATGAAAAGGACTTGGGGGTGGTTGTGCAGGCAGATATGAAGTTCTCTGAGCAGTGCAGACGGGCTGCAAGAGTAGCTCATGGAGTATTGTCAATGATATACAGGAATGTTTCCAGCAGGGATAAGAAGGTGATCATTCCATTGTATAAGGCGATGGTCAGGCCACACCTAGAGTACTGTATACAGGTCTGGAGGCCTCATTTCAAGAAGGATGTAGAGCTGCTGGAACGAGTACAGAGAAGGGCAACAAGATTAGTGAATGGAACAAAGGGGTGCTCTTACGAAGAAAGGCTTAAGTTTTGCAAATTACAGTGTCTGGAGACTAGGCACCAGCGAGGTGATCTGATAGAGGTGTATAAAGCCTTGAATGGTTTAAGCATGCTCAATGCTGATGGGATTCTTCCTCTAGCTCAGAAAAATCACCTGAGAGGGCATAAATTCAAATTGAGGAAAGACAGATGTAGGATAGAAGTGTGGAAATTTGCCTTTAGCCAGCGGGTGGTTGGTTGGTGGAACAGACTTCCATCCCTTGTGGTGGAGGTTGATAGCCTAAATAAGTTTAAGGCTCAGCTGGACAGGTATTTTGAACGAACAGAGGGGTGAAGTGGAAGTGGGTGTTTTTTTTTTTTTTTTTTTTTGGCTGATGCTGCATAAGCTTGCTTTCTTGCATCAAATGCCTCTGCTAATGCTAATGCTATACACCTCAATCAGATCATCTCGCAGGTGGCGCCTACGTAGTCAGGTGGGCAGGAGCGGCAGTGCGTAGCACACGCTTCTTGATTAGACCAGGGTTCGAGCCCATGACCACCAAATACAGAAGATGCGGAAAGGTCAGGAAATGACCACCGCATATCCTCGGAGCAATGTGGCTTTAGTTGCTAATGCTCCTAAAAACCAAATAACAACAACAACAACCTCACAGGAGCCTAGTCTCCAGACGCCAAAATTTGCAAAACTTAAGCCTTTCTTCATAAGAGAAACCCTTTTTGTTCCATTCACTAATCTTGTTGCCCTTCTCTGTACTCATTCCAACAGCTCTACATCCTTCTTAAAATGAGGCCTCCAGACCTGTATACAGTACTCAAGGTGTGGCCTGACCAACCTTATACAAAGGAATAATCACCTCCTTATCCCTGCTAGAAAAATTCCTGTATATCATTGACAAGACACCATGAGCTACTCTTGCAGACCATCTGCACTGCTCAGAAAACTTCATATCTGCCTGCACAATTACCCCCAAATCCTTTTCATTCTCTACCACTGTCAGTGCAGTACCACAGAGTTTATATATTACTCTGGGTTACTGCTTCCCATATGTAGTACTTTACAACTTTACATTTGTCAATGTTTAACTTCATTTTCCACCTTTCAGCCCAGTTGCTCAACTTTTCTAGATCCTGTTGCAGCAGCGTACTGTTATTAACAACCCTGCCAACCTTCGTATCATCTACAAACTTGGGCATTAAGCCTGATATACCCTCATCAGTATCATTTATAAATACAGAAAACAACAATGGACTGAACACTGAACCCTGACGGACTCCATTAATAACATTAGTCCATGAAGAGCAGTGTCCATTGATTACCACTCTCTGTCTTTTCCTACTCAACCATCCCTTTTTCCATAGCAGCAATTTGCCTCCAGTGCCACATTGCTTCAATTTCTGTGCGGCAGTCTTCCATGTGCAACAGTATCAAAGGTCTTTCTTAGATCCAAATATATGATATCAAAGTTATTCTTTGCATCCAGTTCCTTTGTGACTACATCATAGTATCCAATCTAATTGATCAGACAATTAGATTGTCTGACAAACCCATGTTGTGTCCGAGCTATGACTGAAGTCTTGTCTAGATGATCCTGCAATGCTTCTTTAACCAGTGCCTCCATTAATTTCCCTTGAACAGAAGTTAAACTTACAGGTCTGTAATTACCTGTGTCTCCCTTTGATCCTCCTTTGTGGATTTGGGTTACATTTGCACATCTCCAGTCCATGGGTACCTCCCCTGAGTCCAGGGAAGCTCTCATAATTATGGCTAAGGTTTTGCTTACTTTGTTTGCCACCTCCTTTAATATAACTGGATAGATTCCATCCACCCCAGGTGAAGGTGCCTCCGTAGCCAATTGGGAATGAGCAGCAGTGCATAGCACACACTTCTTGATTAGACCGGGGTTCGAGCCCGTCACCACCAAATACGGAGAATGCAGAAAGTTCAGCGAATGACTACCGCATATTCCCGGAGCAATATGGCCTTAGTTGCTAATGCTCCTAAAAACCAAATAACAACAACAATCCCAGGTGCCTTTCTTATGTTTATCTTCAACAATTTCTCCTCCATTTTACTCTCAATTATTACAAGATTATCTAGCTTACTGCCAGAGTTTAATACACCTATTGCATTCCCTCCCTGAATAACTCATCATGTGTGAATGTAGATGCGAAATATTCATTTAGTTTGTTAGTTACCTGAGCAGGATCATCAACAGTTGAACCATCGATATCAAGTGGACCAATCTGATTCATCCCCTTCCTTCTAGAGTTTACATAAGCAAAGAACTCCTTGTTGTTTTTGTCTACATCCTTTGCCAAAGATTTCTCGTAATCTGCCTTCACCTGCCTACCCTCCTTTGTGGCTTGGTTACAGATGAGCTTATATCTATCATAGGCTTCTGTGTCACCTGTTATTTTATATATATATCCCATGCATTTTTCTTCTCTGTCATGTGTCTAATTGGCGTCTCTGTAGCCAGGTGTGGCAGGAGCGGCTGTGCACAGCACCCGCTTCTTGATTAGACCGGGGTTTGAGCTCATGACTACCAAATACAGAGGATGCGAAAAGGTCAGGGAATGACCACCGCATATCCCTGGAGCAATATGGCCTTAGTAGCTAACGCTCCTAAAAACCAAATAACAACAACATGTCTAATTAGTTCATCTGACATACATTTAGGCATAAATCTTGAGCAATATTTCTTAGTTGGTATGAAAAGCCTAGTAGCTTCCAAGATTAATTCTTTGAATATTTCCCATTGTGAATTTGCTGTTGGTAACATCTTCAGTTGGTCCCACCATATAGAATTTAAATAGTCTCAGACCACCGTAGTCACCTTTATGAAAGCAAAAACTCTTTCCTTTACCCTTGATGGTATTTACCTCATTTAGTAAATCCCATTTCAGCACACTGTGTTCACTGCTACCTAGTGGTTCCTTTATCTGTTATATAGCATTTGTAGCTTAAAGCTACAAATTCTATATAACATTTGAGCCAGCAATTGGGTATTCAGTTTTCTTTCTGACCACTCACTGCAAGTGATGGTACATGGTTCTCTGTCTTCTACCTTCTCCACTAATGCTAGTGTTCCCCAAGGTTCAGTTCTTTCTTCCACTCTTTTCCTCTTGTATATTAACAACCTTCTTCCATTGACTGGAAATCCTATCCATAATTTTGCTGATGATAACACATTGCATTCCACCTTCCAGTTTAAAAAACCATGCCCTGCACAAATAGCTTCAACTTCTTGAATATTCCCTACCAATTACTTAAATGCTGATCTACAGGTAATTTTCCAGTGGGGCAAAGATAAACTAAGTTGATTTCAGTCTTCTAAAATTCAGTCCTGTCTTATATCTCACAAAAGGAATTCTTCTGCTCCTATGCTTATTTTCGATGATGCCCTGATTTTTAGGCAAAACAATATATCTCTATTGAGAATTACTTTGAATTCTAATCTGTTTTGGTATAAGAATATTACAAATATTGCTTCCTCTGCATCTAAAAAACTGGATTTTCTCTTTCTTTCTTGGTGTTACTATTCTTCCAAAAAACTGTCACTCTGAAGAAATCACAAATCTGCCCTGCCATGGAATATTGTTCCTACATCTGGGACAGTGCTCCCCAAAACCTCTCTCATACTTCTAGGTTCCATTCAAAAGAGGACAGTTAATTAATGCCTCATCTCTAACAAAGTCTCTCCAGTTTGTGTCTCATAGATGTTCTGTTTCTGCTACATACCTTTTCTATAGGTGTTTCCATGCGCACTGTTCTTTTGAATTGGCTTCTCTAATTCCCACTCTCTCTTCCAAACCAGTCCCAACATGTGGCACAAGCCAGTCAACATCCTTTTACTGTCCCACTTCAAACTTGCAGAATCAACTTTTCTTCTTCCTCATTTATTCATTCAACTTCTGTTTTCTGGTTCAACCTCCCTTCATACCTATTTCTTGAAATTAAAATGTATGGAAACTCAAGTTTAATGTCAAAAAGTATTGTCTTTCTTCTTCTCAACCTTCAACCCATGCATGGTACTAAGTACTATAGGTTCTAATACCTCTTGTGCTTGGGGGTTTAATAAAAAAAAAAAAGAAGCTTTTTGCCCTAAATATTTAGTAAATTTAAAGCATTATTGGTTTGGTTTACTAAAGTTATAAAATAATAATTACACTTTACCCAAGAGTATATAAACCCTCTCCTAGTAATAGTTTTAATATATGGGAGATCAGTGCGATAAATGAAAAACTTTCCTTTAGTAGTCACACTTTTTTATGTGTATGTGTTGTACACAAATGATATGCACGTATCCTAATATTGTGAATACCTACGGTGCAAAATCAAGTTGGCAAACATGAACTGTCTTCTTGAAGCCTGTACATATAGGATCTTAAAATGTGGGGAATAACTTCAGTGTTTACATGAGACTACAGCAACATCTGATTGGTTGATTATGGCTCAATGCAACAGAAATGTAAAGTGCTGTGATATTTTGTAAGTCTGAGACTAGTATTCTGTGTAAGTCATCTGTATATTAGCCATTGATATTATCACATTATTCTAAGTAATGTATGTGTATACAGTCTATATATATATGTGTGTGTGTGTGTGTGTGTGTGTGTGTGTGTGTGTGTGTGTGTGTGTGTAAATAATAGCTGCTGAGAAAATAAAATAAAAGAGGAGGGAAAAAAAAGATGAGAGTCGGTAGTATAACTACAAAAAAAAACAGTTTAATAAAAACTATATAGAAATAAATAAATACTTATATAAAAATTATATTCTTGTATATTACACAATCCTTGTGTCAACCACCAGTATTGCCTGTCCTCTGTTTCTAACATAAAGTAGGCACCATGGCAAAGTAAAATTAATAAATAGCATTAAGGGAAAGAGAGGAATGAAAAAATTTTTAGAGATGGCCAAAGTAAAAATATATGTGAAAATAAGGGTATAAGGGAGGATATATAGAATGGAGGTGGTAGATGACTTTCATCAACTGGTGAAATACCAACACTTTGCTTGTTGGATGCTTGAAGTGGTGAAACCCATGTTTAGTCTCTAGAGCAAAGTTTCCGGCACCCCCCTTCCCCCATACTTCTCCTTCAACCCATGCACGGTACTAAGTACTATAGGTTTTGATACCTATTGTGTTTGGGGTTTTCATAAAAAAAAAAAAAAAAAGAGCCAACATGTAATTTACAGTTGACACAAAAGAGGAACAAAATCAAAAATATATATATACAGGGTGTCTCAAAAATACGCGGCATAACTTCAGGAATGAGTTCCTCATATGTAGACAAAAATATTTTATATTAACATAGTTCCGGAAATGCTTGGTTCCCGAGTTATTAACCGGAATGTCTTATCTCCCACAGGTGATTTCCTTCATCACAAAGTACTGAGGCGTCTCCGTAGCCAGGTGGGAAGGAGCAGCAGTGCGTAGCACACGCTTCTTGATTAGACCGGGGTTCGAGCCCGTCACCACCAAATAGGGAGGATGCGGAAAGGTCAAGGGAATGACCACCGCATATTCCCGGAGCAATATGGCCTTTGTTGCTAATGCTCCTAAAAACCAAATAACAATAACAATAACAAAGTACTGACAGAATCTGGTGGGTTTTCCATTCTGACCATGTACTCAAATCAGGAGCAAGTGGATATGCACTTTATGTATGGTTTGGCGGACGGCAATGTTCTGGAGGCTCGTCGTTTGTACCACGAAAGGTTCCCAGAACAAAGATGCCCAGACGCCGCCTTTGTGAACATGGGACCTTTACACCTCGTGCTGCTAACAGAGGACGACCAAGATCTACAACTCCTGAAGCAGAGGAGGAGATTTTGGATGTTGTGCATGCCACTCCTGGAATCAGCACACGCAGAATAGCAATGCAACTGACTGTTCAACGTTCGACTGTTTGGAGAGTGTTGCAAGAACACCAACTGTATCCTTACCATCTGCAATGGGTATAGGCCTTGTCACCAGCAGATTACCCTGCGCAAGTAATGTTCTGCCAGTGGTTCTTGCAGCAGTGTTGTACAACTCTTCACTTTCCTGCCTTAGTGATATTCACAGATGAAGCACAGTTCACACGAGATGGAATCCAAAACTTTCACAATCAGCATGTATGGGCTGAGGAAAACCCACATGCAATTCTTCCATCATATCACCAACAGCGGTTCAGCCTCAATATCTGGTTGGGTGTTTTTGGTGATAAGTTATTTGGGCCCCATGTACTTCCAAACAAACTCACAGGGCAGGTGTATAGAAACTTTCTGGAAAACAACATGCCTGATTTCTTGGACGACACATCACTGATCATTTGTCAACAAGCACACTTCATGTGCAATGGCGCTCCCGCACATTTCAGCCACCTTGCACACAATTACCTGAATCGAAGGTTTCCTGGTCGGTGGATAGGTAGAGGTGGACCAACTGCCTGGCCTCCACACTCACTGATTTAAACCCACTAGATTTTTTTCTTGTGGGACTATTTAAAGTCATTGGTGTATTCAACTCCGGTAGCTGATGTGGAAACTCTCCACAATCGAATTATGGCAGGTTGTGAGACAATACGAAACATGCCAGGAACTTGGCATCATCTTCGCAAGTCCATGAGATGTCGATGTGAGGCCTGTATTCAGGTAGAAGGTGGACATTTTGAAGAATTACTATAAGGTGATGTGAACAGTTAAGTGTCATAGACAGACCTTCAAAACTCGGAAACCAATCATTTCTGGAACTATATTGATACAAAATATTTTTATTGTCTACATATGAGGAACTCATTCTTGAAGTTATGCCGTGTATTTTTGAGACACCCTGTATATAGCTGAAAAACTAAATTAAAAAAGAACTATAAATGGAGGAAAAAATCCAGAGTAGCAAGCAGCCAGTCTGCGTAAATAGTGGAAAAAAGCACATGGAAGTATAAACAGTTGGCAGCTGTGGAAGATGTACACATTACTGAGAAAAAAGCAAATGAAAAATAAAGAGAAATAAAAAAAAAAATTCCCTTTTTTTCCCCCCACTCTCTTCTCTTTTCTTTTCATATACTTTTTATAGTTTTATATATATATATATATATATATATATATATATGACTAATTGGCATTCAAAATTTAATTGATTATTATCTTTGCATTTAGATTTTCAAAATTATCTTGGAGTGTTTCTGCTGCAATATATTTACTCTTGTTATCCTTCTCTTCCCTCCCTGTTGATTTTATCATTATGTTTAATTTTGACTATTTTTGTGCTTCTGTCTTGCCATGCTATTGGCACTATTTATTATTATTATTATTATTTATTATTTTTTTAATTATCATTACAATTTACTTTTATATTTCAAGCATCATATAGAGGAATATGTTTTTTGCTGCCTCTGATGTTTGCTTTACCTTTTTATTTTTTATTATGAAAGATTCAGTTTTCAACTATTTCAAACATTATTCAAATTTATGTATAAGTATATATAAATATATATATATATATTATGATTGCAGGGAAAATGGTTGAAGATTACTGGGGTCCATCCAAGAGGTTACTTGGTGACCTGAAATTTTTGGAAAATCTCAGTACTTATGATAAGGTATGAAAAATTTTTGAATTGTTCATATATTTCCAACGGAATAAAATTATGTAAATATACTACAACTGGTTTTAAATAATTATTAGTTATGTAACACACACACACACACACACACACACACACATATATATATATATATATATATATACACACACAGGGTGTCTCAAAAATATTGGTACAAACGTTTAGGTATCATCTAAAGGAATGTGAATCGCACAGGAACCCATAACTGGAAACGTCAAGGGAAAGTAGTAGCAGAGGCACAAGAAGCAGAAATGACACAAGATAGTAATTAGTGGCAAACATTTATTTAATATAATATTAATAATGGAGTATGAGATGGATGCATTTCATGATGTTACAACAGATGCTCGAAGATTCCACCATGAGACACGATGCATGCGTGACACCGACACAGCATGGATTGGCGAACACGGTCGAACACACCTGGAGTTTCTTTGACAATAGCAGCAGCGCAGACGAGTCTCGCCACGAGATCCATTTCCGTCTCCACATGCGATTCATACACGACAGATTTGAGGGCACCCACAGAAAGAAATCAAGGCTCGATAAATCAGGAACTGATTTATCGAGCCTTGGGGGCCAGGCAACGGGTCCACCACAGCCAATCCATCAACGTCCAAAACGCCTGTTCAAATGGTCACGAACACACCTTCCATAATGGGCAGGCGCCTCGTCATGTTGAAACCAAATGTTGCATCTCACATTTGCTGGAACATCGTCAAGTAACCCTGGTAGAAGAAAGTTCAAGATATTGTCCGATATTTAGTAGAGTTCGTGCGGGATGGTAACAGGTATGGGTCGACCAAGCATTCACCGACCATACCTGCCCACACATTTATTGCGAAGCGATGTTGTGCCACATGGGGGCGCACACCGTGTGTGTTGTCGTGAGCCCACACATGAGCATTGTGCTGATTGAATAAGCCTTCCCGAGTGAAATAAGCCTCATCCGTGAACAAAACATATGCTGGAAAATTCAAGTCTTGAACACTTTCTTGGAGAAGCCAAAAGCCACAAAAGCCACACGTGCAGGATGATCTTGGGGGAGCAGTAACTGAACTCTTTGAAGACGAAAGGGGTGTAAGGAATTGTCGTGCCAGACACGCTGTACACTGCAATGAGACACTCCTATGGCCAGAGGCAATGGCACGTGTGCTGGTAGTAGGATTATTCTGAATGGCATTCAACACATTTTCTTCCATGATGGGAGTTCGCGTTGAACGTTGTCTACCCGTACTACTCCTGTTACCTCTAAATGACCCATAATCGCACAAATTTTGATGCACACGCGCAAACAAACGGTGGTCCGGTACATGTCTGTATGGGAAGCATTCTCCATAAATTCGTTGAGCGGCTCATCCATTGCCCTCTGCTAAACCATACACTAGGTGCATGTCTGCCAGCTCATGGTTCGTATATCGATGCATGCTCTTCGTGCAGCGACTACCACACTCTGTACCGACTTACGGTGACATTTCTGGTTATGGGTTCCTATGCGATTCACATTCCTTTAGATGTTACCTACCTCCCCTAAACGTTTGTACCAATATTTTTGAGACACCCTGTATATTATTATATTATACAGGGTGTTTCAAAAATAATGGTCAATAATTTAAAGGTGAAAAGTACAAACTACAATATGAAAAATAGTCCCAGTGAACATCGGGCCGTAAATGAACCATTTTCGAGATAATGCACATTTTCTGTTAAGATCCGCCAGTGACTATGGGAGCACTAGTTTAGCAAAATGCTGTGAATCCTTTGCTAAGGGTGGTTTTATTAACATAAGGTAATACATTTTTAATTTTTGGTTTCAACACTACAGGATTTTACAGATGTTACATGTTACAGGATGTTACAAAAGGTGTTCAAACTGCTGTCCTTGTATCCATATGCAACTTTGTAGTCTTCTCTGCATTGAGTTACGAATCCTCTCAGGTATTCCTTGGTCATTTCTGATTTTCTGAAAGGCTCCAACAGGACGCTGCTATTCCTCAACTGTGTTAATGTCAGAAGTGTACACCAAGCTTTTTACATGATCCCAGATACAAAAATCCATAGGATTTAACTACTCTTTGTTGCTGTAACCTCTTTCCATGTTGACTATCCTTTGACAAATACTAATATGCCTGCTACGTCTTAGAGCATTGAGAGAGGGGAAAGAGAGAGAGAGAGAGAGAGAGAGAGAATGAGCATAACCTAACCTAAACAAACAAGTTAGTGGTGGATCCCAACTCTGTACATTTCACCTTGTCAGTGGTGGATCCCAACTATAAATGTGCAATATCTCGAAAACGATTCACTTAAGGAACCGTGTTTACTAGGCTTTTTTTGCATATTGTAGTCTGTACAGTTTGCCTTTAAATTATTGACCATCACTTTTGAAACACCCTGTATATATACTAGGTGGTATATATACATTATTTAATAACCTTAAGTACTGTAGACTCGTCGATGATGATAATTTATTCTCACTGGATGTTACATTCGTTATACATGAATGTAAACGTCGAATACACATTAGATATTCTTTGGGATGTGTTAAATAATAACTCTATATTTTCTATAATAATGAAATTTTTCACTTACACTTTTAGTTGAGGCCAACTATATCACTTTTCAAGACAAAGTATACAAACAAATTTTTGGTTTACCAATGGGATTGAGTCTAAGCGGCTTAATATCAGAGGTGTATCTCTCAACATGGTTCCTTCTCAACGATTGAGCATATACACTTGACACCTTTTCTACCCTGTATAATAACTATGGGAGGTATTAGATGATGTTCTGGTTATTATTGATAGTAGCACTATTCAAGACATTTTACATTCGTTTAATAATGATCCTTGACAGTGATCATTAATGATCACTGTCAAGCTGAGCTTCTTCAGAGAGACCTAGATAGACTTCAGGAATGGTCAGAAAAATGGCAGCTATGCTTTAATCCAACGAAGTGTAAGGTATTACACCTGGGAAACAGTAATCCCAAAATAACTTATTCACTTGGTGGAGTTCAACTAAACCCAGTACTGGAGGAAAGGGACTTGGGTGTTACGATACGGTCAGACATGAAATTCTCTGAGCATTGTAAACAGGTTGCAAGGAAGGCCCTTGGTGTCCTGTCAATGATCTATCAAACTTTTGCAAGTAGAGATAGGGACGTGATAATCCCATTATATAAGGCTTGTGTTAGACCACACTTGGAATACTGTGTTCAAGTATGGAGACCGCACCTAAAGAAAGACATTGAGCTTCTTGAAAGGGTGCAAAGACGGGTAACTCGCCTGGTGAGATCGGCAAAAGGGCGTCCTTATGAAGAAAGACTTCGAATATGTGGGTTGCAGAGTTTGGAAACTAGACACCTTAGAGGAGATTTGATTGAGGTGTTTAAAGCTCTGAGAGGCATCAGTAAAATGAATGAGGACGAAATTTTCAAGATTATAAATTATGCTAGAACTAGGGGACATAAATTCAAGTTACGGGGGGGAAATGTTTAGATTGGACTGCAGGAAGTTTTATTTTAGCCAGCGAGTTATAAATTACTGGAATAAGTTGCCTTCATGGGTGGTAGAGGCCGACAGTTTGGGGAGATTCAAAGGTCATCTGGATAGTACTTTCGGGTAAGGGAAGCGCATAGGATGATAGGTTTAATTTCCTTTTTTTTATTATTATTTATTTTTTTATTTATTTATTTTTTTGTTTTTATCATTGATTTGTTCGGATTTTTTTTTTTTTTTTTTTGGCTGGTGCAGCATAAGCCATAGGCTTTCTTGCACCATGCGGCCATGCTAATACTAATACTAATAATATTCATCCTAGTCTTAATTTTACATTGGAAATTGAGAATACGAATACTAAGTCAATAAATTTTCTAAATTTCATGCTTACTCGGGATGTGAATAAAATCCAATTTAACATCTATCATAAACCATCAAACACCGGTATGCTTCTACGTTATAACAGTTATTACCCATTCACCTACAAAAGATCTATTATCTTTAATCAGTTTCTCAATGCCTATAAATATTCAATGATGGGAACTCTGGAATACAGATATTGACCAGCAGATTCGTAAAGGGATTACTCCCTTGCTACAATAAAATAAACCGAATTAGAGTACAAGCTAAGGATAGAATACAAAAAAACTAAACTACACTAACCAACAATAGTAACATAAAAAAAACTTTATTTCTGTCCCATATGTTGAACTGTGGGCACAAGCAGCTTAACAGATTCTTTAAAGATACTGAATTTAAGGTTGTGGCCAGACCAATACGGATATTACACACTATAATAAACAATCGCGCAGTGCTTTCCTCTTTTGCGACACAAATAAATGACTTGGTATACAGCATTTCTTGCAGTGATTACGACTCATCTTACCAAGGATCTATGCAATTTCCACTGAATATTCGAGTAAACAGCATGCATCCTCAGTACATGCTTCTCATTCTGCAGCTTCAGAATTAGCATTTCATGCTGTTAACGAAAACCATACGTTTTTATTTAACGAGGTCAAAATACTTAGTGTCCAATATGAGACTATTAATTGCTGAAACCATTGAATTAAATTACATGAGAATTCTATTAACGTTTGCCATCCATATCTAATCTCAGATTCGTGGTCTTTTGCACGCATGTGCGAAGACAAATAATCACGGCTTTTCACATGCATGTGTGAGGACAAATAATCTCTATTTAAGATTCAAGCTCACATACTCCGTAATTTCCATTCCTGTGATCACGACATACGGTCAAAAAGCACCGTCTGCTTCAGAAAGGAAAATCATTTTTCAAAATCTATATTAAAATTTTTAATTGATTAATTTAATTATTTAATTGTTTATTGAATTTTTAATTAATTTTTTGCTGTAATCATTTTGCATTAAGCTTTCACTCATTTTAATTTCTGGAGAGTATCATATGGAAGTGTTCTACGATATTGAGGTAAATTTCTCTTATTCTACCACAAATATTGATATCAGCATGGAACATATTGAGCATCATAGCTTTGTTATATACTATCAAATTAGTTATATATATATATATATATATATATATATACATAATGGTGAGCTGCAGTAATTTTCGATATGCAATATTCGTATTCAATCTGTATATTCATATTCAATCTATATTCAATTTGAATATGCAATCTGTATTTAGAAATATAATTAGAAAATAAAATAAATATTTTATTTGCCAAATATTTTATTTATTTTTTAAATATTGAAGGGTGGGATTATTGAACCCTTCATCTGCCTTATTTTCATTTGCACAGCTATGTTATAGATACATCGTGCAGAATATTTACAACAATAAAAATGGAAATATTACAAATATTTCAATTTTTGTCTTTTTTGTTGTTTTTATTGTCCTTGTTACATACACATAATGAATACAGTACACTTAAATACACAGTACATTTCACTAAGCTGAGTAATCCTAGCCTTTCGTCACTTGATGTTCATAACAATTGTGCACATCTGCACGATATGTGTAGTTATGCACAGATGATATCCTCTTCATCTAAATCTTGTGAATGAATACAGTGCAAAATCAAGTTGCTAAACATGGGCTATCTTCTTTAAGACTACAAATCTTAAAATGTGGGGATTATCTTCAATGTTTACATTAGAATACAGGAACTTCTGATTGATTGACCATGGCACAAAGAAAGTGCTTCCACGTGAGTTGTTATTGTTGCTTGCTTGTTTATTTCTGCACTATCTCAAAATTTTCTTCAAGTAACCCTCTGCCTTGACTTTTTAAATTCAAATCATACACAGTCTAGATGAAATAGCTCTCAAACGTCATAAACTTACATGACTCAGTTAGTGTACACATTGATGGGTCTACAATAATAATGTGTCCCTGGTTCACTAAATTTAATTAAGGGTAATTCCATGTCAAGTGTTCCAAATTTGAAGATGGTCCCTGCTTGACCATCATCAGTTTTGTTCAAACTTAGTGTGGGTTACATATATATGTCCTATGAACTTCTGCAAAATTTCAGCTCCATATATAGCAGTGGTGGCGAACCTATGACACGTGGGTCAGATACTGACCCACGAAGGCTTTGTAAGTAACCCACGCGCATGCGTTTATTGTAATATTGGCCTACTTTTTTTAATTAGAACAGAGAGAAAAGATAATCGAAAATATTAAACAATTATAAAATATAAATATATAATGTCAGATTTATAAAAAAAAATAAATAAAAATAAACAGAATGATTCACAAACAAGTGTTTTAAAAACTTTTTTGACTCCGAAAAATAACATTACAGCTGCTAGTTTTCAAGTAACCCATTGCATTGCTCGCCATGGGAAACCTCTTTCAGAAGGAGTTTGTAAAACAAGCATTTTTAGAATGTAGTTCTACTGTTTTCAGATTTTAAAGAAAAAGACTCGATTATAAAGCGTATAAATGAGTTACCAATAAGTCGCAATACTATTAAAGATCGAGTAATAGAATTAGAAATAAATATTTCTTCTCAAATACATAACAACTTAAAGTCTGTAGAAATGTATTCGATTGCTTTAGATGAGAGTACTGATGTAAATGGTTATGCGCAACAGCAGTTTTTGCTCGATATAATGCAGGCAATATAATGAAAGAAGAGTTAATAAAACTAATAACATTGAAAGGAAGGTGTACCGGTCTTGATATTTTTAAAGAATTTGATAATTTAGACTAAGGCGCATTTAGGGCTAGAGCCTCAAGCTGCGGCTAAGCACTTTATGATGCTAAGCACTTTATATACATAGAATTTGATAATGCATTTTTAAAAAAATGGAAATTGACCTACAAAAAATTGTTTTTGGAACAACACACGGTGCTCACAATATGGTGGGAAAAAAACATTGGTTTTATTGAGCAGCTTAAGCAAAATATTAGAGACATTCTCTGATAGAATTTCGTTGTATAATACACCAGCAAGTTGCATGTGCGAAGCAAGGTTTAAAAACATTTTCTAATGTAATGCCAGTTGTAATTAAAGTTATTAACTTTATAAATGGTCTTAATAAGCGAGAATTTGCACAATTATTAGAGGAAATTGAGTGCCAATATTCTGGGATTTTGACGTAAAACAATGTTCGATGGCTCAGTTGGAGCCAAGTTCTTAATCGGTTTGTCATTTCATTAGACGAAATAAAGCTCTTTTTGAATGAAAAAAAGAATAGTTATGACGAATTTTCAAATATAAATTGGCTAAATGATTTAATGTTCTTATGTGATATCACTCAGCATTTCAATGAACTGAATAAAAAACTTCAGGGACATGGACAAATTGCATTAATGATGTTTGAAAATATCAAAATATTTATGAAAAAACTTGACATCTTTATTAAAGATTTGGAAATGAGCACCATGAAATATTTTCCTCAATTACAAAAACATTTTCAAAACACTAAAAATTTTGAAAATATTCTTGACCTTCAAGAAAATGCAATTAAAATATATTTAACCATTTTGCAAAAAATAAAACAAGCTTTCCATGAGAGATATAATCAATTTAAAAGTTTGGAAAATACATTTCACTTTATTTTATGCCCACATAAAGCAGAGTACGATACAATGCAGCTAAACGATTTTATGTGGCTAGGTATCACTAACTTAGAAATGGAATTAATTGAATTCCAAAGCAGCATAGTGTGGAAAAATAAATTTGAAAATTTGATTTTCGAAGTAGAAGGAAAAATTTCATAAAGTAATGCAGCTAGGCCTAATGAAGATCCCACACTAAAAGTTGAAAATATTATATTAAACGCATGGTATTCTTTACTGAACAATTTTTCATGTATGAGGAAACTGGCTAACGCTCTTCTCACAACGTTCGGGTCCACATATTCATGTGAAAAATTGTTTTCCTCAATGAATTTTGTTAAATCTTCCAACAGGAATAAACTTGGAAATGAATTGACTGCAAAATGTATTAAAGTAATGAACACGAAGTATGTACCTAATATTAAGAAACTGTCTGAAAGTAAGCAACAACAAATTTCGCATTAAATATACTTTTATCAACTTTATTACACATACTGTATCTGTAATTATGTTAATTATTAATGAAGAATATTTCAAAATAAAGGCGATTTCTTTTATTCCTTGCTCATTCAAATACTTTGTGCAGAGGCAATACTGGTCATGATGTCACCTGGTGCAGTGGTATCAAATCAAGCTTCGATATTTACTTTTTTTTTTAGCTCTTCACTTGCAAAAGTTAAAGTTATAAATCAAAAAGGAAACTAAAACCTTTTTTGGATTATTTCAAAAGTGAGAACCAAAAAGATTCAACTATCAACTTGATCTCTTAACAAATTGTTTGATGTTTCCAAATAATTGGCATCCTTTTTACCCCCCCCCCTTTCTAATTGAGACCACTAACTTATGACTCACGGGCTAGTATTTTAAAAAATAAATAAAAATAATTGACCCACTCTTCAAAAAGGTTCGCCATCACTGATATATAGCATGATTCAGACACTAGAGTCTTTTCTGTGGAGATCATCCATGAACAAGAATTTGCAAAGTTTCGCATGTTGCTATTTCACAACCCTAGTATCTAGCAACCTGAAATTTGGTAAAATTTTACTTTTTTGTGCTGACCATGAAAATTCCATTGGAAAAAAAATTTTGCCATCACAGTGATTTTAGTATTATTGCAGAATGGAATTTTTTTGGAACAAGCCATGGTAAGTCACCATGTGATGGATGGCTAGCTTGACAAGGAGGTCTTCAGCACCCTATGAAAAATCAAATCCTAACACCAGCTGACTATTCACATTTTTGTGATGTGAATTTGAATGAAATCAAATTTTTTTTTTTTGTTTCTAAGGATGAAATTGAGGCAGGCAAGCCACTTCAAAAAGTAAGATTCAATAGTGATTGTACTGTTGCTGAAACAAGGGAAACCACCACTTTATACCTATTGATAAAAAGCAGATTTGTATCAGTGGAGTGCCATTTATAGCTGATGTTGACCAATCTCTAGACACTATTAGTTTACAGGTTTTAAATTTGCAGCCCAGACAATATGTAGCCTGCATTTATGACAAAAACTGGTGGAGTGGCAATGTTAATAAAACTTCACTTGAAGAGCATGATGCTTTAATGAACTTCATTGAATTGCTCATTTATTCCATTGGCCTTCAAGAAAAGGCACCAGCTGGACTTGCAAACAGCACATTATTGCCATTCTTCCAGGTCTCACAGCAACAACAGTGGGATTGACAGTACAGTTTACCTTCAAAAATTATGGTAAGCCTCAATGAAAAGTTCCAACTCATTTCAAAGAAATAATACTTTGCAGCATTTAGACTTGGGAATCAAATGAAGATACCAAACTTAGGCTTGGGACCCTAGGCAAAGACCCCACGGTAGCCTTGGGATCTTAGACAAAGACTCCACTTTAGTTTTTGGATTATAGATAAAGATCCTATTTTAGGCTTGAGATCGTAAGTGAAGAATCCCACCCACCTATGACTGGACAACCTGCCTGGCTATTAGGCATGGCCCATTGGTGATGGGGTTATCAATAATTACAATACCATAAGTGAGTAGTGACATTAGCCACCATGGACCATTGCAAAGTTTATACTTAATTCCATAGGAATGTCCTTTTTGTTTTGACATATCTCATTAGCAACATTTAGCATTTAGCATGCAACCCAAAAAAAAAAAAAAAATCCCTTATTTCACCCATCCATTCGCTCCAAATGTTTGTCAAGTTCTGCCTTGAAACTATTTAAGTTATCAACTTCTACAACGACAGATGGAAGTTTGTTCCACCAATCAACCACCTGCTGGCTAAAGGCAAACTTCCACACATCTATCCTACAACCGTCTTTCCTCAATTTGAATTTATGCCCTCTCAGGCGATTATTCTGAGCAAGAGGAAGAATCCCATCTGCATTGAGTGTGCTCAAACCATTCAAGACTTTATACACCTCTATCAGATCACCTCGCTGGTGCTTAGTCTCCAGACATTGTAATTTGCAAAACTTAAGCCTTTCTTCATAAGAGCAACCCTTTGTTCCATTCACTAATCTTGTTGCCCTTCTCTGTACTCGTTCCAGCAGCTCTACATCCTTCTTGAAATGAGGCCTCCAGACCTGTATACAGTACTCAAGATGTGGCCTGACCATTGCCTTATACAAGGGAATGATCACCTCCTTATCCCTGCTAGAAAAATTCCTGTATATCATTGAAAAGACACCATGAGCTACTCTTACAGCCCTCTTAGTTTGAGCCTTTGGCTTTGTTGCTCTTGTCTGAGTCATGATTTCTATTCAAGTTCAGTAAAATTCCAGTACAAAATATAACCCTAAACCTATATCTCAATGCAGTAATAACACTATGTATATGTATTTCGGTATCGAATATTATCTCCAGGTTACATATTTTGGCAATCCAAGCACAAATTTGGCATAATATTCAGTTATACTATCACAATCAGTAAATAAATACTCGAGCTGCAACTTGAACTGCTTGTGAAGTGTCCCTAATTTGGTAAATTAGCCAAAGAGCAAGTTACCAGAGGTTTTTATTTTAAAGCTATAGATTACCAAAGTATGATCATATTTGTTTTGGTGAATTTTTATGGCCACTTTCAGATTTCATTTATTTTGACAAATATACATGCTTGGGAGTTTTGGCTATGCAATTTCTGTGTTCACCACAAAAGTTGAGTAAGTATACCAAATGTCAGGCTTCTAGCTTTTGGGGTCTTGGCTGCATGACATGCTAAATTTGCGAATCCAATTAATAATATGCTTACCATGTGTCAAAGTGCATGATCTTTATAGCCCTTTTTGATACCTTAAATGGAAAGACACCAAAATGGGAAAACTGATTTCTAGTAGAAAAAAATCTGTGCTTTCCAATGATTACTAGAAAAAACAAAATTGGAGGTGACATGTTTTGAGATATTAGGCTCTGAATATAGGTAAAATTTGGTGTTTTAAATTTTGGCCAAATGTTCATGGGCAAATATCTCAACAAGGAAACCAGCTTCTTTGCTGATACTTTTGCAATATTGTGGCATGAAGATGGTTAATAAACTGTCCATGAAGATGGTTAATAAACTGTCCATGAAGATGGTTAATAAACTGTCCATGAAGATGGTTAATAAACTGTCCATGAAGATGGTTAATAAACTGTCCATGAAGATGGTTAATATATGAAGATGGGTAATAAACTGTCCAAACAGCAGGTTACCAGAGGTTTTTATTTTAAAGTTATGGATTCCCAAATTATGGCTCAGATTTTTTGCATTGAATTTTCACTTTCAGACATAATTATTAAAAATATATTGATTTTTGAGCATTTCCAATGGAATTTTTATGTTCAGCACAAAAATTTGAACAATTTTACGAATTTCAGTATGCCTAGATGCTGTGGTTGTGGAATAGCGACATGTGAAACTTTGCAACATTCTTCACAATTGAATTCATTTTTCGTGGATGACCTCCACAATAAAGAAAGCCCTAGCACCAGAACCATATTATATATACAGCTAAAATTTTGTAGAAGTTCATAGGATATATGAATATAAACCTGCACACCAAGTTTGAACAAAATCGAAGATGGTGGAGTGGGGACCACTTGGTCACTTGACTTGGAATGACCCTCAATAATGCTCTCAATCAACCTGTACTAAAATCACATTTACATACATAGAGATTGGACCTTGAAGAGCGATCCTATTCTCTTTTTAAAATGCAGTAAATTTTTTAAAATTTTATGCACTTAGTTCAACTGTTTTTGAGTTTTTAATCGAACCGATTATTTTATAATATTTCAATTAAAAATTATAGTATATTTGCAATTATAATTATAGCATATGTTTATGTAGTCCAAGGTCAATACATGCTTCTGAATTAATTTGAATGTTTTTTAGGATAATATACCACCAAAACCTATAAAGGTTATTAGAGATAAATATATATCGAATCCTGAATTTGATCCAGACAAAATCAAATCTGCTTCTAATGCTGCAGAAGGCTTATGTAAATGGGTGATTGCCATGGAGGCTTATGATCGGTAGGTATGAGTATGGTAATATAAGAAAGTGTTATATTAACTTTTAATATAAAATAATTTAGTTCCTTTAAAAAGAAAATTTTAAAAAAACCTGAAGCATATCATGGAAAACCAGCCCAGAGCACCGGTGACATGCTTCAGAGTAACCACTGAAAATCAGATCGAGATGACCTATGAATAATTGAGCTGCTATCTTAGGCGCCTCCATAGCCAGGTGGGAAGGAGCAGCAGTGCATAGCACACGCTTCTTGATTAGACCGGGGTTCGAGCCCGTCACCACCAAATACGGAGGATGCGAAAAGGTAAGGGGATGACCACAGCATATTCCTGGAGCAATATGGCCTTAGTTGCTAATGCTCCTGAAAATCAAATAACAACAATAACAGCTGCTATCTTAAGGAATGAGGGGTACAAAACTCTATTATCTACGTATAGTAATTGTTAAGCATGTATTTACAAAATCACTAATGTATAAGAAGACAAAATGCACAAGGCATAATTTCTTATGGTTTTAGGTAATTAACTATATAATATCGGTGTAGATACACCATCATTTACCCATAAATTTGAACTACGTAAGTAGTGTAAAAGGCATCGTTTTAATTGTATCTGATATTGTGGGTCCCTTCACGAGATATCTGGTATTGCACTACTTCAAATAAATAACGCTTTTCTAGTAGAGAAGACTACTGTTATTTATTTTCCGTGGATACCACCACCCAGACGATCGTTTCGAAGCTAGTTGGCTTCTTCATCAGTGAGTACCTTGGTAATGCAACATGCCACCATAGTTGCGAAGTAATTTCCACAATATAAGAGATTCCAAATGGTGTATAAATAATAATGTATTAGAAGACGAAATGCACAAGTTAATTACCTAAACCCATACGAAATTATGCCTTGTGCATTTCGTCTTCTAATACATTATTATTTATACACCATTTGGCATCTCTCATATTGTGGAAATAACTTTGCAACTGTGATGGCATGTTGCATTACCAAGATACTCACTGATGAAGAAGCCAACTAGCTTCGAAACGATCGTCTGGGTGGTGGTATCCATGGAAAATAAATAACAGTAGTCTTCTCTACTAGAGAAGCCTTATTTATTTGAAGTAGTGCAATACCAGATATCTCGTTGTGAAGGGACCCACAATATGAGATACAATTAAAACGATGCCTTTTACACTACATACGTAGTTCAAATTTATAGGTAAATGATTGTGTATCTACACTGATGTTATATAGTTAATTACAAAATTACTGTAACCATTAAAGCCCATGGTAGCGACACCAGATATTAAATTTTACCTCTCTCAAACTGTGGTTCCAATTTCTTTCATTGTCCCAATCCGTGTTGAACGATAGCACTATATAACAACAAAATTTATATTTCTCTTTAACTATTTCTTATATGTACAGTCGATTCCAGTTATTTGGGACATATCGGGAGTGGTGCATTTTGGCCTGATTAAGCGGCTGCCCCAATTATCCGAAGTTTCACGTAAATAGTTAAAAATACAATGTATCCCACCTTTCAATTGGTTCACTGTACAATCAAATCACATTACGACAAACTCAACATAGTAAAGTACCGTTCACTATACGATGTGCAGTTCGTTTGTTTGTTATTTGAATTTTAGGAGCATTAGCAACTAAGGCCATATTGCTCCGGGAATATGCGGTGGTCATTCCCTGACCTTTCCGCATCCTCTGTATTTGGTGGTGACGGGCTCGAGCCCCGGTCTAATCAAGAAGCGTGTGCTATGCACTGCTACTCCTTCCGACCTGGCTATGGAGGCAACCACGATGTGCAGTAAGCGCCTGTCATTGTGATCACGTTTGTGAATTGAATTTTAATTCTATTAAACAGCAATTCTAATTATCGAAAATAGGAGGAATATTATCCACAGGCTATAAAAGCAAAGATATATTAAGCACAAAGTTACCCTTTATTACCTTACCAATTAAAAAAACTAAATGATATGTGAAAATCGGAAGAATATACGTGATAATCGGAATAATTAATACGTACTGTAATATGTACATACGAACTAGTTGACATTTCTGTTCACTGACATTTGTGGGTGGGAGTTAAAATTTAAATCAGTAAAAAGATAAGCAATCAATCAATAACAAAAAACATGGCACACACAAATTGCAAGTAACGAGATACGCGCAAGTGAGAACGGAGTAAAGAGTTACAAAGCTTTAAAAATAGGAATGAAGTGAAAATCTGAAAATACATTTTTTTATATGATTAAAGATTTCATGGAAGTGTAAACACATTTCAACATAATAACCCACAGAATTCCAGCTGTCGATATTATCGCAAATTCAATAAGATTGAGTTTACTGTCCGTTTATTAGCATTAGCATTAGTAAAGGCATATGATTCAAGAAAGCAAGCTTATGCAGCATCAGCCAAAAAAAAAAAAAAAAACACTTCCATTTCACCCCTCTGTTCGTTCGAAATACCTGTCCAGCTGAGCCTTAAATTTATATAGGATATCAACTTCCACAACAAGGGATGGAAGTCTGTTCCACCAACCAACTATCCGCTGGCTAAAGGCAAATTTCCGCACATCTATCCTACATCTGTCTTTCCTCAATTTGAATTTATGCCCTCTCAGGTGTTTATTCTGAGCAAGAGGAAGAATCCCATCGGCATTGAGCATGTGCCTAGTCTCCAAACACTGTAATTTGCAAAACTTAAGCCTTTCTTCGTAAGCCTTTGTTCCATTCACTAATCTTGTTGCCCTTCTCTGTACTTGTTCCAGCAGCTCTACATCCTTCTTGAATTGAGGTCTCCAGACCTGCATGCAGTACTCAAGGTGTGGCCTGACCATTGCCTTATACAAGGGAATAATCACCTTCTTATCCCTGCTAGAAAAATTCCTGTATATCATTGACAAGACATCAATGAGCTACTCTTGCAGCCTGTCTGCACTGCTCAGAAAACTTCATATCTGCGTGCACAATCACCCCCAGGTCCTTTTCATTCTCTACCACTGTCAGTGTAGTACCACAGAGTTGATACGTTGCTCTGGGGTTACCGTTTCCCATATGTAGTACTTTACATTTGTCAATGTTAAACTTCATTTGCCATTTCTCAGCCCATCTGCTCAACTTTTCTAGATCCTGTTGGCAGTTCAGTGCAGTATACTGTCATTAGTGTCCTTAACAACCCTGCCAACCTTTGTATCATCTGCAAACTTGGACATTAAGCTTGATATACCATCATCAATATATCATTTATAAATACAGAAAACAACAACGAACCCTCAGGGACTGTACTAATAACGTTAGTCCACAATGAGCAGTGTCCATTGATTACCACTCTCTGTCTATTCCCACTCAACCATCCCTTTATCCATAGCAGCAATTTTCCTCCAATGCCACACTGCTCCAATTTGTTCAGCAGTCTTCTATGTGCAACAGTATCAAATGCCTTTCTAAGATCCAAATATATAATATCAAAGTTATTCCCTTTACCCCTGATGGTAGATAATTCTTTGAGTAAATCTCACTTCACCACACTGTGATCACTGCCACCTAGTGCTGGCCGCCGTAGCCTAGTGGTCAGGCATGTGGGTGCATAAGTACACGTGCCTTGAGTGACCGGGGTTCAAGCCTGTGACTGCTGAATATGGTGCCGTTTTTTGTATTCTGTCTACCTTGTGAACTCCTCTGACCTTTGGTCGTCCCGGAGTATAAACAGATTATTTATTTATTTAGTGGTTCCTTTATCTGCAGATTCTTAATGCATGAAGAATCACTACTGATAATCAGATCAAGAGTAATACTCCCTCTAGTTGCCTCCAAAACAAGCTGATGTAGAAAACAATCATCCAATAAGTCCACAAAAGTCTTGCTAATGTGGTGGCCAATCTACAAATTCCAGTTAATATCTGGGAAATTAAAATCCCCCATTATAAGACTCTCTGATTTACTGGCCCACTCTATTTCCCTGTACAGTTTCTTATTATACTCATCAGAGTCATTAGGCCTATAACACACTTCTACTCTCAATTTTGATCTCTCAATGCTTATGCCACACCAAACAGACTCAGCACTGCACTGACCAGCGATGTCGACTGGCTTCACTTTGTTGGATTTTATGTTTTTCTTAACTAATAGCATAACCTCTCCTCCCTTCCTATCCTGTCAATCCTTTGGGGAGTACAATGTGTACTCCCCAAATTACAGTTCTGCATTCCTTATATCTGTGTGACACCATGTCTCTGATATCCCAACAATATCTGCCTTTGATGTTTTGAGCAATACCTGAAATTCATCAAATTTATTTACCAATCTCCTAGCATTGGTGTATACGCAAGTATACATGCACCTGTTTCTATTCTTAGCTACTTTAACACAACCCGTGTGTTTACGTTTACCGCAATGACTCCCACCAGTCTCTGAAATACCCTACATCTTGTTTTCCAGGCTGCTGCTCCAATAGAAAGAGTGCCAGAATCACTTTCACCACCAGTGGCTACTGTTAATCTATTAGTCCTCATATTCCCCCAAGCTAGCAGTTTTCTGACCCACCTAACACTGTCTCAAAGCATCAGCAAATATTCTTGCGCCCTTTCTATTTAAGTGTATCCCATCCCTGTAGAAGAAGTCTCTCTTGTTAACAAGTACAGACAAGGCTGAAAAAAATTCTACCCCTTGAGCCTTGCACAATCTTTCCAGGGCCGAATTGATCGACAAGGCTCTCATCATATACTCCTTCCTATCATATCTGGTCAGAATTGCAGACACTTTCAAATTCAATACTAATTCACTGCTTTTTTTCAAAAGTGACTTGTACTTGTTAAGTAAAATTCCACCGGTCTCCTACTCTTAATAACAACAAATTTATTATATTAAACAGTTTATTAAGTATAAATTAATTATTCATTAGTGCAACATGTACAACAGTATCACCTTTTGTCCCCTTAAAAGATGATATCCGCTCTACAATGTCATCAGCCTTTGCCCCTAGCAGACATACCCTGGTCCTGTTCCACCTATCCTTTTTACATACCATGTTCCCCGTTTCCCTGAAAATAGTCACCAAGAACTACTAGTTCCTGGGACCACCGCATTCTGTCTTAGGGGTTGCCGCTGTGTTGCATGATGATCAAGTGAAAACTCTGGCATTGATTTGGGCAGCTGAAAGCTTGATGGGCTCCTCAATTTTGATCCTTCGAGGGCATCCACCCTGTTCTTCAAGCTGTCATATAGGCCCATAACAATGCTGAGTTGTTGCCTGATTTTCTCACACTCCTTACATCATGCACACACAAAAACATCCCCCATGGCAATATCATGTCCCATACCCGATTGCTCCACAAACATCAAGCAAGCAGTGCATTTTAAAAGGCTGTGATTCAGAGGGCAACTGTCCCCCTCAGTTCTCCCCTGAGCAACAGCACTCCTATTAGCTTGAGCCTTTTGCTTTGTTGCTCTGGTCTGAGTCATGATTTCGATTTAATTTCAATCAAATTTCAATTTCAGTATAAAATTATAACCCTAAGCTTGTATCTGAACACAGTTATAACACTATGTGTATATCTATATATATAGTCATATAAATTAGAATAAGGTTTAAAATAAAACAAAATAATACCAGCAGTGCGGCAAGACAAGATATATTATTATTTTTTTTTTTTTCAGTATCGAGTATTATTTCCACGTTCCATTTATATAACTTCCGTATTAATCGGTGCTTTTTTTGTAAAAAAATAGGTGCTGGTACTCGTACTTTACTATCAGGAAAAATCGAAAAGTACTCTAAAATTTTTTTTCCCGATATTGTTACTTTCGTAGTAATGTTTTTGGAATAATAACAACAAATTTAGTATATTAAACAGTTTATTAAGTATAAATTAATTATTCAAGTATATATAGAAAAATAAGTAAAATGTGAATAAAATAAGTAAATAAATCGGTCAACTACTGAGTGCCGGGCACTCAGTAGTTGACCGATGGATGACACGAATGATCGTTATTATATTATCTCAAATAGAGAGCTTTATGGTAACTGTAAAAAGTTTCTAGTACCCCAGCTTGGCCTAAAACTGAGGAAATAAAGAAAACGTTTCCTATTTAAGTCTTTCCAGTTGTGAATGCCAAGGGTGGAAGAAGCAACTCTGTTGTTGTTATTTGGTTTTTAGGAGCATTAGCAACTAAGGCCATATTGCTCTGGGGATATGTGGTGGTTATTCCCTGACCTTTCCGCATCCTCCGTATTTGGTGGTCACAGGCTCGAACCCCGGTGTAATCAAGAAGCGTGTGCTACGCACTGCCATTCCTGCCCACCTGGCTATGGAGGCGCCAAGCGACTCTGACTTTTTTCCTGGAGAAGCGATAACGTCTTGGGGGAGGAGCGATTGGCAGGTGAGGGCCGTGCAAGACTCTGTGCAGGTGCCTCTCTACCTCAACACTGGCTCTCTGAGTATCTCCTCGTCGGGACAACTCCAGCTTTGAAAATTGTTAAAAATACTTCTGGTCGCAAAATTTATAAATGACCTTTTTAGAATTATTAACTAACTGTTTAGTAACCTTTTTGTCACCAAAAGGAGAGTTACTTAGTACAAAGAAGTGCGCTATTGAAGTGCAATAAAACTTTGGTTTTTTAATTTTAACACATATATAATTTATAATTTATCATTTAATTATAAATGATAGATTTCAATTGGAATAGTTTTCCCTTGATAAGTATCGAATAACACATAGCTAATGTGATTTTTAAATTTTTAGCTCCATTAGCGACGGAAATAGAGGGGGACACGAAAATTACTCACATTTTCCTGTCTGGCGCCACCATTTTTAATTTTAAAAGTACTCGTTGAGTTCTTTCCAACGGTGTAGCTATAGGTTGTCAACAACATTTTTAACCCCCCACATTTTAACCCCCCCTCATATTTCTCAGACAGTGATCAATATGGCATTATGTTGGCCCACTTGATGTGCAAACCCATGCAAAATTTCTAGTCAATAGGTTGAGTGGTTCCAGAGATACAATGCTGTGACAGATGGACGGACAGGCAGACAACCAAGTGACATTTAAGGATCCTTCATTAGACTATGGCTCCCAAAAATAATAAGAAAAATAAATAACATAAGTAAAAATAATTTTATAATAAAGTTTTCATAGAATATTCCAAAATTTTATTAATTTTTCATCCGACACCCTATGCCAACTTCTTTTCTTCCTCTTTGTGTGTCGGTTGCTGAATGACGTTTCCAAAGCAGCCACAAATCGACATATTTTGCTGGATTAAAGCTGGTCAGCGGTGGGCATACAATTTTAAGAAACAGTAGTGAAGAAACTGTTTTTGTCATCAACGAAACTCTGGTTGGGCTGACAACCAGATTCATTTGTAAAAATCCTCATTCACGTTCACTCGATGAAATTGGTATTGTACTCAGAGCGTCCATCAAATTCTTCAATTCTTCCGAAACCATCTTTACAATTAGGTACCCCCGAAATCCACGAATTGCATTTAACTAACCTCATTGACAATTTTTTAACTTCATTTTCACCAAATACCAACAATTCATGCTTAGAAAGTTGAATACCTTCGTTGTCCTCGTTTTCTTCTCTTGTCATCGGTATTGTCACTAGTTCTTAAATTTGAATTTTTTTTTTTTTTTTTTTTTTTGAAACTGTCCAAAATGTCAGTGTTATTCGGATATTCAGGTACTGTGACCAGGTAAACAGAGATAGGGAAAATTTACGAAAAAATGTGGATATTGCACTTCCGCAAAACAACAGATGATTATTTGCCGGGGTAAAAGAAAATCACTTTTGTAATTCTCGAACGGGGGCTTACAGTTGATTCACGAAGGTGTCGTACCTATGGCCCACCCGGAAAGTGAACTAAAACAGCATTTTTAATTTTGTTAATTATCAAAAAAAATCTCATTAAATGTTTTGTTCAGTAAATATAATTGTGTATTGTACTTAATAAAATTTTCGAATATTTTCAATTTTACTTTTACATGCAACAAGATATGGAAAATGTAACACACTAAAGAAATCTAACTTTGAATTTTTTTGAATATGGCCCCTGTACGGGAAATGTTTGGACACCACTGCAATAGAAGGTGGACCAGAGCCCATTGGGAGTACACCTTGATCTGCTCACTCACAGAGAAGTAAGATACGTTACTACTCTGTGTGCTCACTGCAGACCAGCCCAACTTCTCTGTATGTGGAGCGGGTAGTTGCATAGTTTTTACCAGGTACCACTAAGTTGCAGAATAGTAATCCCTCCATCTCTCTTAATTCGTGCAGCAGCACTAATTGCCTAAATTGGCTGAAGGCCAGAAATGCGAACAGGGCATATCGAGTTAATTCTCTCCTAATCCGTTCGCTATATGAAAATTTTCTGGCTCAGCGGAAACTATTTTAAATGTAACTTCGAGGGGAATTCAAAATAATTAAACAGAGTCTGACTGAGTAATTAAAATTATAAAAATGGTTATACAGTTTTATATAGAAAATATCTTAACAATAGACAGTGAAAAATGTAAAAGTTAAATAATTTTAAGCTTATTTGAATAGTAGATAATCATGTGAAAAAAATTTACGGAATATTACAAATTTCAAAGTGCACTGCATTGAAATGTCACACGTCACTGTTAATAAAGGTGCCGGTATGCTGTACCAAAAAAAGCACTGGTATTAATTAATTATGTTACTTGTTTTTTTTTTTTTTTTTTATTGTTATTTAGTTTTTAGGAGCATTATCAACTAAGGCCATATTGCTCCGGGGATATGCGGTGGTCATTCCCTGACCTTTCTGCATCCTCCATATTTGGTGATCACGGGCTCGAACCCTGGTCTAATCAAGAAGTGTGTGCTACGCACTGCTGCTCCTGCCCACCTGGCTACTCAGGTGCCCTAGTTATATTACGTTTGTAAAATCGTTATATGTATTTAGTTAAAAAGTACAATTTAATTGACAAAGAAATTTAACAAGATTAATAAATTTTACTGATTAATTGATAATATTATATACTATACTATGCTATACTAAGCTAACACTATCTAGTTCGGGATATAACGTATCATATTAACAGTGGCGGCAAGTAACGAACAGTAAATCTACAGACACTTAAATATTAATTAACTTCCAAAATCTCTCTGTCTCAAATGAGAATAAACCAAGGATCTTGACTAGGTCTATAAGCTACTTATAGAAAATAATTTAATATAACAATTAGTCAATAAAGCGGCTAAATATGGCCAAAAAAAACTTCCCATTCCGCGGAGCTGTAATAGTTGTAAACACATGGATTGGATATCCTTACTGATACTAAGTAATAACCTACAAAATCTCTTATCTAAGTTAAAATTTAAAATAAGTATTGTAACTAGGAATATAAATCTACTCTAGAAAATAAGTTAATATGCCAATTTAAGCTAATAAAACAGAAAAAATTTCTCTATTTTCAGGAGCTGTAAAACTTTGCCTGCACAAGGCTACTCTCGTTCCCAATTTGATCCACTGCTGCAATAGCAAAAAGAATACTATCAGTGGAATATAATGTTAAAAATGACAAATGTTAAAACAGGTTTTTGCTATTCTGTATTGTGGAAATGCTTAACATTCTCAAATCTACAACAATCTCAGAATTATCTTTATTAGGTCCCTGAACCCTGAATTCATTTATTGAATTGTTCAATAACATTTGGCCTACTCCATATCTCTGAGAGAACATTGGGTTGCACCCCCCCCCCCCCCACTTCAACAGTACCAGGCTTGATCCTTCTCTTATACTTGTTATATAGCAGATTAAAGTTAACAGACAGGATGTTTCCTGGCCTATTGATTAAATTAATTAATAAACTATATATTACATTTAGTTAATAATAAACTAAATAAACTTAATGATGATGTGAAATATCAGATCACAGTTATCCAGGCAGTTCTGAGCAGGCAAACCTCACTTTAGAATGGGACTCGGATGAAGTTTATATATATATATTATATATAAGTGCAGAATATTCAAAACCAAATAATACAATGTTCTTTTTGCAAGTATAACTAGAGATGTGTATATGTGTGTGCACACTTGCAAATTGTATGGGTTAGCATTAGCATTAGCATTAGTAGAGGCATATGATGCAAGAAAGCAAGCTTATTCAGCATCAGCCAAAAAAAAAAAAAAAAAAACCCTCTCCCATTTCACCCCTCCGTTCGGTCGAAATACCTGTCCAGTTGAGCTTTAAATTTGTTTAGGCTATCAACTTCAACAACAAGTGATGGAAGTCGGTTCCACCAACCAACCACCCGCTGGCCAAAGGCAAATTTCCGCACATCTATCCGACATCCGTCCTTCCTCAATTTGAATTTATGCCCTCTGAGGTGATTATTCTGAGAAAGATGAAGAATCCCATTGGCATTGAGCATGCTCAAACCATTCAAAGCCTTATACACCTCTATCAGATCACCTCGCCGGTGCCTAGTCTCCAGACTCTGTAATTTGCAAAACTTAAGCCTTTCTTCGTAAGAGCAACCCTTTGTTCCATTTACTAATCTTGTTGCCCTTCTCTGTACCCGTTCCAGCAGCTCTACATCCTTCTTGAAATGAGGCCTCCAGACCTGTATACAGTACTCAAGATGTGGCCTAACCATTGCCTTATACAAGGGAATAATCACCTCCTTATCCCTGCTAGAAAAATTCCTGTATATCATTGACAAGACACCATGAGCTACTCTTGCAGCTCGTCTGCACTGCTCAGAGAACTTCATATCTGCCTGCACAATTACCCCCAGGTCCTTTTCATTCTCCACCACTGTCAGTGTAGTACCGCAGAGTTGATACATTGCTCTGGGGTTACTGTTACCCATATGTAGTACTTTACATTTGTCAATGTTAAACTTCATTTGCCACCTCTCAGCCCATCTGTTCAACCTTTCCAGATCCTGTTGCAGCAGCATAGCGTCAGTAGTGTCCTTAACGACCCTGCCAACCTTTGTATCATCTGCAAACTTAGACATTAAACTTGATATCCCATCATCAATATCATTCATAAACACCGAAAACAACAATGGACCCAACACTGAACCTTGAGGAACTCCACTAATAACATTAGTCCACGTTGAGCAGTGTCCATTGATTACCACTCTCTGTCTTCTGCCACTCAACCATCCCCTTATCCATAGCAGCAATTTGCCTCCAATGCCACACTGCTCCAATTTGTGCAGCAGTCTTCCATGTGCAACAATATCAAAAGCCTTTCTGAGATCCAAATATATAATATCAAAGTTATTCCCTGCATCCAGTTCTTTTGTGACTACATCATAGTATCCAATCAAATTGGTCAGGCAAGACCTGCCCTTAACAAAACCATGCTGCGTCTGAGCTATAACTGAATTCTTGTCTAGATGATCCTGCAGTGCTTCTTTAACCAGTGCCTCCATTAATTTACCTGGAACAGAAGTTAAACTAACAGGTCTATAATTACTTGTGTCAGCCTTTGATCCTCCTTTGTGAATTGGGGTTACATTTGCACATCTCCAGTCTATGGGTACCTCCCCTGAGTCCAAAGAAGTTCTCATAATTATGGCTAGGGGTTTGCATACTTCCTTTGCTGCCTCCTTTAATATAACTGGATAGATCCCATCCACCCCAGGTGCCTTTTTTATGTTTATCCTCAACAATCTCTCCTCCACTTTCCTCTCGGTTATTACAAAATCATCCAGCTCACTGCCAATGTTTACTTTACCTACATCATTCTCCTTCCTGAATAACTCCTCATGCGTGAATGTAGATGCAAAATACTCGTTTAGATTGTTAGCCACCTGAGCAGGATCCTCAACTGTTGAACCATCAATATCCAGTGGACCAATCTGATTCATCCCTTTCCTTCTCGAGTTCAAGTATGTAAAGAACTCCTTTCTGTTTTTCTTTGCATCCTTTGCCAAGGATTTTTCGTAGTCTGCCTTTGCCTGCCTAATCTCCTTTGTGACTTGGTTACAGACCAACTTATATCTATCATAGGCTTCCATGTCACCCATTAATTTGTATGTATCCCATGCATTTTTCTTCTCTGCCACATGTCTCATTAGTCCATCTGACAACCATTTAGGCCTAAACCTTGAACAATATTTCTTAGTTGGTATGTAAAGCCTGGTAGCCACCAAGATTAGTTCCTTGAATGCTTCCCATTTTGAGTTTGCTGTTGGTAACATCATCAGTTGGTCCCACTGTATAGAATTTAAATACTGTCTCAGACCATCATAGTCGCCTTTACGAAAACAAAAGCCCTTCCCTTTACCTCTGATGGTAGTTACCTCCTTGAGTAAATCCCACTTCAACACACTGTGATCACTGCCACCTAGTGGTTCATTTATCTGCAGGTTCTTAATGCATGAAGAATCACTACTGATAATCAGATCAAGAGTATTGCTCCCTCTTGTTGCCTCACGAACATGCTGATGTAGAAAACAATCATCCAATAAATCCACAAAAGCCTTGCTAGTGTGCGAGTGACCAACCCACAAATTCCAGTCAATATCTGGGAAATTAAAATCCCCCATTATAAGACTCTCTGATTTACTGGCCCACTCTATTTCCCTGTACAATATATTATTATACTCATCAGAGTCATTAGGCCTATAGCACACTCCTACTCTCAATTTTGATTTCCCTATGCTTATGTCACACCAAACTGACTCGACACTGCCCTGTCCATCGATGTCAACTGGCTTCACTTCCTTTGACTTTATGTGTTTCTTAATTAATATCATAACCCCTCCTCCCCTCCTGTCCTGTCTATCCTTTCTATATACATTGTATTCCCCAAATTCCAGTTCCGCATTACTTATATCTGTGTGACACCACGTCTCTGATATCCCAACAATATCTGCCTTTGATGTTTTGAGCAATACCTCAAATTCATCAAATTTATTTACCAAACTCCTAGCATTGGTGTACACGCAGGTGTACATGCACCTGTTTCTATTCTTAGCTACCCTAACACAACCCATGTGTTTACTTGTAACGCAATGACTACCAGCAGTCTCTGAAATATCCTGCATCTTGTTTTTCAGACTTCTGCTCATTTGAATAGAAGCAGTGCAAGAATCACTTCCACCTCTGCCAGTGGCTACTGTTAATCTATTAGTCCTTGTATCCCCCCCAACTAGCAGTTTTCCGACCCACCTAACACTGCCTCGACAGCATCAGCAAAAATTCTTGCACCCTTTCTATTTAAGTGTATCCCATCCCTGTAGAAGCAATCTCTCCTGTTAACAAGTACAGTCCAGGCTGAAAAAAATTCTACCCCTTGAGCCTTGCACAATCCCTCCAGGGCCGAATTGATCGACAGGGCTCTCATCATATACTCCCTCCTATCGTGTCTGGGCAGAATTGCAGACACTTTCAAGTTCAACCCTAATTCACGGCTTTTTTTCAACAGTGACCTGTACTTGCTAAGTAATTCCGCCGGTCTCCTACTCTTAATATCATTAGTGCCAACGTGTACAACTATATCACCCTTTGTGCCCTTAAAAGATGATATCCGCTCTACAACGTCATCAACCTTTGCCCCTGGCAGACATACCCTGGTCCTATTCCACCTATCCTTTTTACAAAGTATGTTCCCCGTTTCCCTGACAATAGAGTCACCAATAACTACTAGTTCCTGTGGGACCAGCGCATTCTGCCTAGGGGGCTGCCCCTGTGTTGCCTGATGACCAAGTGCAAGCTCTGGCGTTGATGTGGGCAGCTGAGAGCTTGATGGGCCCCTCAATTTATTTCCTTCGAGGGCATCCACCCTGTCCTTCAAGGTCTCATAAAGGCCCATAACAACGCTGAGTTGTTGGCAGATTTCCTTGCACTCCTTACATCGTGCACACACAAAGACATCCCCCTTGGCAGTATCATGTCCCGTACCCGACTGCTCCGCAAACATCAAGCAAACAGTGCATTTTAATAGACTGTGATTCAGAGGGCAACTGCCCCCCTCAGTTCTCCCCTGAACCACAGCACTCCCATTAGCTTGAGCCTTTTGCTTTGCTGCTCTGGTCAGAGTCATGATTCCAATTTAATTCAATAAAATTTAAAACAAAAATTAAATCCTTAAGTTATATCCCAAAACAGTTATGTTATATATATATATATATATATATTTTTTTTTTTTTTTTTTCCGGTATCTAGTGTTCCCTTTATACAACTTCCGTATCACGTGTACCACTATAGTTATGTATTAATTATTTGTTACGATTAAGTCGTTATATATATTTATAGAGTTAAAAATACAATTTAATTGACAATAAAGTTTATCAAGATTAATAGATTTACTGATTAATTGACAATATTATATTATGCAGTATACTACACTAAGCTTATGCTATCGTGTAAAAATGGCGGGAATTCACGAACGGTATTTCTACGGACTCGTAAGTATTGATTAGCTTCGAAATCTCGCTATCTCAATTTAGACTAAACTAAGGATCCTGCCTAGGTCTATAATCTACTTATAGAAGATAATTTGATATAACAATTGGTTAATAAATCGACTAAATTTGGTTAAAAGACCTCTAGTTCAATTTGTGACACGTGGATTTGATACCGTTACCGATACTAAGTAATATCTACGAAATCTCTGTCTAAGTTAAACTTTAAACTAAGTATCGTAACTAGGAATATAAAGCTACTCTAGAAAATAAGTTAATATGACAATTTAAACTAATAAAGCAGAAAATAAATCAGGAAAAACTTCTCTGTTTGAAGAGCTTTAAGGAGCAATGTCTGCACAGGCAAACCTCGCACCCAGACTCGCACTTTAGCACAATGTGATCACAATGGGTTCACAGACTTGAAAATCATCCTGTATAAGCAAGAAGCTGTTCTTAAAATACAACTTTTAATGAAACTCCTTACAGCTTTTTGATTGTTATTTCGTTATGTTTAAATGAAAATCAGGGTAACAGAATATAACATTTGTTTATTTGTATTTTAACAAGTTTTCTTCAACTGAGATATTGCAGTAGTATTATTATTGAATTGAACAGTTTTCTATGATAAACAGTCTCTGCAGAGTTAGCTAATAGCTCAAAAAACTCATGGCATTTTATCACTGTGCCTTACACTTAATCACCAAATCACTAGTTTATGCAGTTACTGTCACTGTTTCATGCAATTAATATCATGCAGTTACTGTCACTGTTTCATGCTGTTAGTATCATTTGTCCCCACATAACTAATAATACTCTCATTAAAGCTTTTCAAAATTGACAGTCTGTTTGTTCCATAATTAATTTTCACTCCAGTAAGATACCCTGTATTGTAAAGTTTTCACTCATTTCCCTGTAATAGACCCTCCAACAAAACTACATTCTTTTTTGAACAATTTTTAATTGTAGTCTACACCTCAGTTATTTGTTGAAGTGTGATTAAGGGTGCATCACCTGGAAGTTTACAAGACTTGGATCTCTAATGAGTTCTCTGTTTCCTTTCACACTAAGGCATCAACAGTAAAATTTACAGAACTTGACCATTTAAGTGTAAGTGGTCTCCAAAATAGGTTGTTTCTGTTAATTTGGCTTGAGCACAAAACTTTGGAAAATTATTTCTGCACCCCTTAGGCACCTATGCTATAATCCTATATTGTAGTCTAGGTGCCTTTCCCTTGGAGAGCTCCTTTTAACAGCATTTTTCCTTCCCACCTGGTGGGGAGGAAACATGACAGGTCATGACCACCAGGTGGGGAGGTGGTGATTCAGAGTTTATCTATTTTTTGGTATTTGTAAACTTACTGTCACTTTGCATGTTTACTGCTTCATGAACATTTGAAAGTGTTTGTCTTTTTTTTTTAATTGGCCTCTATTCATGCTTATTATTTTTAATAGCTTTGTTAAGCAAGATTACATATTTTAAATTAGCAATGGCCAAAGCATTTGATCTTCACTTATATTTTTAAACTCACATTCTAGGGTTGCCAAAGTTGTGGCTCCTAAAAAAGAAGCTTTAGCTACTGCAGAAGCTGAACTAGCAGTTGCAACTGAAGCTCTTGAGGGCAAGCGGGCAATGTTGAGAGCAGCACAAGCAAAAGTGGCTGAGTTAGAAGAAACGCTTGCTGTAAATCAAAACAAAAAATTAGGTATGAGTTATTATTATTTTATTTAATCCTGAAAATATTTGTTAGTATAACTCTGAAGCTAGATTGGGCTTATCTGCTAGAGTGAGATCACCCATACCAGTACTCCTTATCTTGCCCAGTCTGTAAGTCAGTGAATCTTTTTTTTCTTATACTTCTGTGTTTCTCATTTGCATTAAGTCAGCTTGCTGTGATGATCAGTAAATTGCTCTTCTGTCAGATTGGTATGGATTATATATATTATGACCCTAATGCATTAGGGCTTAAAGCCTCAAGCTGCAAAAGAGATTAGACTGTGTGTATTTTAGTGCAATGCATCATTTATACACAGCTAAATATAGCAAATATTGTGACCATAAATTGTATGTTTTTTGGCTGTTTATGTTGCTGTACTAAAAAATCCTTAGGGGAAACCTCTCCATTTCTACCTGATATTGACTAACTGCTCTCTTTAGTGTAAACTTTTTATCTGAATTCCTTGTCTCTAGACTCCCTGTTTAGAGAGAAGAATTGACTCCAGAAGCTAAAACTTTGATAAAAATATACAATATATCTTACAGCTGTGATTGCTTCTACCTTATCCTTACAATTAAAAAAAAGTTATAATTTTTTTATATTTTATTTTGTTTTATTTCAAATGCATTTGACTACAAAGATATGTGCACAAAGTTTACAAAAATTAAAAAATTACATTTGTAAGTTGTAATTAGTCAATAATTAATAATATCTGAAATGAATAATAAATAAAACAGGACAGCTAAATAATAAGAATTAACAGGAACTAATACAAAAAAATAGGAATTGAACTAGTCCAAAAATTAAAGTGAATTAAGCCATTCGAATGCCTCATTGGTACAATTATGCAGAGCAGTGATTCCTCCATCAAGGCCCTGTTGGGACGTGCAGCCAGATATTATATGTGAAGCATCTTCTACAGTTCCACAAGCACCGAGGGGTGAATCCCTGAAGCCCCATCTATGTTCTGATATGGCACACATAAAACAATCACTTCTAAAGTAGTTTATTTTCTTCCATAGATCTCTGGGAAGGTCAAATCCTGCTAGGTTTGTCCCCTCTGTTAATAAGATGGGAGTTGGGGATCTGATTAGAATTAAGATCCAATTCTTTCTACCAAGCAACATGGGTTGGGGTATCTTGTTCAAATAGTGAAGGATCATTTTCCAGATTGGTTGCCTGCTGTTCAGTCTTTGCGGAGGTGCATTCCAGATGTCATCATGCAGAGGTAGCTCTGTCCTAGTTTGGATATGCCACAGCTGTTTAACCGTCTTTTGTTTTGCCTTTGGAGATGGGGAGGGACAATATTCGAAAAGACTGGCAACCACTCAGTTTTGGTAGGCATCATTGTGCCAGTGATTGGTTTAGTTGGGTGTCAACGAGGTTTGTGTGGTCAGAATTTTGCCAACTGGACAGCAATACTCTGCAATGGGATAGCAAAGTCCAAGACTGGCTGGAAGTTCTTAAAATATGGGCATTAGCTCCCCATCTTGATCCAGAAAGCATGCTCAATAAATTATTTCTTGTCCGGAGTTTATCTCTCACTTTTAACAAGTGGCATTTGTAGGTCAGAGTACCATCCAGAGTAATTCCAAGATAGTTTGGATACTCGTCATGTCTTAAACGAAGGTTGTCTAAATGGATGTTCAATTCTTATTTGCTTACTGCATGATATAGATAAAAAGCTCAAAAAATTGGCTTGCCACAAGGGTCAGTGTTAGCTCCAACCCTCTTTAACATCTGCATATAAGAATTTCCTTGCTGTTGTTCTTGGTAGATCATTTGCGAAGATGTTAAAGAGGGTTGGAGCTAACACTGACCATTGTGGCAGGCCATTTTTTGAGCTTTCCATCTACTGCATTTATCTCCCAGATTAATCTGGAATTGTCGGTTTCTGAGGAGGAGCTCGATGGGTTCCACTGTTCAGCATGGTAGTGTTTGGGCCAGTTTGTATAGAAGTCCCATATGCCAGATAGTGTCATGAGCAGCAGTAAAATCTAAAAAGGCTGCTCCAGTCTTCTTTAATATGGAAACCATTCTCAATGTAAGTTGTTAAGGCTAGGACTTGGTTGCAAATACTTCTGTTAGTTCTAAATCCAGCCTGTTCAACCTGAAGAGTATTTTCAACATGGGATGTAATTTGTTGTAAGATAATTCTTTCTAGAAGTTTATAACAGCAACTCAATAGAGAAATGGGGTGATAGCTAGAGGGTAATGAGGTATCCTTTCTTGGTTTGGGGATGGCTGTCACTTTGGCTTTTAGCCATATCTTAGTTATTCTCTTCTCAGTGACAATGAGAGATAGAAAATGGGCTAACCATTTAGTTCTTTAGGACCAAGATTCTTGAGAAGCTCTGGGGAGATGTTATCTATTCCATAGGCTTTATTGCATTTCATCTTTGATAGTGCTGACATGGTTTCTTGCGCCTCCATAGCCAGGTGGGAAGGAGTAGCAGTGCATAGCACACGCTTCTTGATTAGACCGGGGTTCGAGCCCGTCACCACCAAATACGGAGGATGTGGAAAGGTCAGGGAATGACCACCGCATATCCCGGAGCAATATGGCCTTAGTTGCTAATGCTCCTAAAAACCAAATAACAAACAAACAAACAGACATGGTTTCTTCAGTTGTAAACAGAGTAAATTTCTCTTCACCATCTCTTATGGATCCCTTATACTTTCTCCATAGGGCCTTGATTTCCTTCTCGAAATTCTTATTATGCTTAGTGTGAGCGGTAGCCAACAGACGAGAAACAATTTTGTTTGGAGTCACCAACTGGTTATTTTGCAGTGATCTCTCAGTTCCACCTAGATTTCTAATTAAGGACCATGATTATCTGCTAGATTGTGCATATAAAGGCCTGTTATGAGTTCCTCCCAACGTGTTCTGCAATTAGTTTCTAATTCCTTCAAAAGCTTATCTCCCATCTTCAGGATTACCTGAGGTTTCAAACTTCTTCAGCATTTCAGTGTTATAGGCGCCTCCGTAGCCAGGTGGGAAGGAGCAGCAGTGTGTAGCACACGCTTCTTGATTAGACCGGGGTTTGAGCCCGTCACCACCAAATACGGAGGATGCGGAAAGGTCAGGGAATGACCACCGCATATCCCGGAGCAATATGGCCTTAGTTGCTAATGCTCCTAAAAACCAAAATAACAGAGAAACAGTTCAGTGCTATGCTTATTTAGGCATGTAATGTATTTCTTGATCCACAGGGGATGGACTGGACTGCTGCCTTGAATATAGCATTTTTAAATCTATGGTAAGCATTTTCTATTGAGATATTATGGGGAATGCAACTAATAGAAGCATTAGAGAGTGATTGATATCTTGACCAGTCAGCTTTCCTGTAGTTCTAACATGTTTTAAGGCAAGTGTTCACAACAGGAATATTGGTTTTGATATCAATGAAGCGGTGTTTTCTGTGCTGTATTTTCTGCAAGACTATATTTTGAGCTGGGTTTGGCTGGCCATTTTTTGTAGTGGACCACGAAAGATCAGAAGAAGAGCCACATTGCCAGTATACAGAGAAGATGGTTGAAGGTTGTTTGGGATCATGAAGGAGATACAAGTCCCAAGTCCCTTGCAGAAACCCAATTTGCTAGGAGTTCTCCATGATGGTCTGTAGAGTTATAACCCCATGTAACATGGTGACTATTAAAGTCTCCAGCATAGATGGCAGGGTGGAGTAGAATTGGTAGGACTTCAGGTGACCAAGGGATTTCTGGTGGCTTATACACATTTGAAATTATGTAGTGGCCAACTTTAATCATGTCGTAAAGTTCTGAAGTGATTTTTATAGATTCAACTCCAATGATATCAGATCTGGCATAAATTGCCCTTCCATATTTGGGATGTAGATAGAAATTGATCATCTTAAATCCAGTAATTGTAAATCTAGTACATGCTGCAGTGTCTACATGGGTCTCTTGGAGGCAAATAATATCTGCTTGTTCTCTGAAGGCTAAGACTTCCAGTAAGGATCTTTTTGCAGTAGATAGATCCTCAATATTAAGTTGAAGAATATGTTTGTTTGTTGTTTGTTTGTTATTTAGGAACATTAGCAACTAAGGCCATATTGCTCTGGGATATGCGATTGTCATTCCCTGACCTTTCCGCATCCTCCGTATTTGGTTGTGATGGGCTCGAACCCCGGTCTAATCAAGAAACTGTGTGCTACACACTGCTGCTCCTTCCCACCTGGCTACGGAGGCGCCGGAAAAATATGTAAAGCACACATTTTGTTCTAGTCAGGATCACTTGGATTTGACTTGCTAATAGCAGCTTCAGTTTCACCATAAAAGGTTACTCACAGGATGCAGGATGGATAATGTATAAAGCACTTTAATGTAATACAAATTACAGTAAAACCAGATAAGTTCAAAGGACCAAAATATATCCATTTCTATTTAAACAGGTTCACATTTCCCGAAATAGTTCAGAACATATTGTTATTAATTAATCAAGAAAAATTTTTAGTCATATACTCTTATTAACACTATGCAGAATTTTCATACTTCTCATTTAAAATATATTTTAAATGAGAAGTTTAAATTTTAGTTTCACAGTTAATATGTTAATTTAGTTGATATGAGAAAGTTAATAGTTATACTGTAGAGATATTCAATAAGTGTTTTCACTTCTCACACATGATAAGAAGATTGCCAAGTTTCATTTTTGCCATCATAACAGTTTAGCATTAGTATTAGCATTAGTAGAGGCATATGATGCAAGAAAGCAAGCTTATTCAGCATCAGCCAAAAAAAAAACAAAAAAAACCCCACTCCCATCTCACCCCTCCGTTCGTTCAAAATACCTGTCCAGTTGAGCCTTAAATTTGTTTAGGCTATCAACTTCAACAACAAGTGATGGAAGTCGGTTCTACCAACCAACCACCCGCTGGCCAAAGGCAAATTTCCGCACATCTATCCGACATCCGTCCTTCCTCAATTTGAATTTATGCCCTCTGAGGTGATTATTCTGAGCAAGATGAAGAATCCCATTGGCATTGAGCATGCTCAAACCATTCAAAGCCTTATACACCTCTATCAGATCACCTCGCCGGTGCCTAGTCTCCAGACTCTGTAATTTGCAAAACTTAAGCCTTTCTTCGTAAGAGCAACCCTTTGTTCCATTCACTAATCTTGTTGCCCTTCTCTGTACCCGCTCCAGCAGCTCTACATCCTTCTTGAAATGAGGCCTCCAGACCTGTATACAGTACTCAAGATGTGGCCTAACCATTGCCTTATACAAGGGAATAATCACCTCCTTATCTCTGCTAGAAAAATTCCTGTATATCATTGACAAGACACCATGAGCTACTCTTGCAGCTCATCTGCACTGCTCAGAGAACTTCATATCTGTCTGCACAATTACCCCCAGGTCCTTTTCATTCTCCACCACTGTCAGTGTAGTACCACAGAGTTGATACGTTGCTCTGGGGTTACTGTTTCCCATATGTAGTACTTTACATTTGTCAATGTTAAACTTCATTTGCCACCTCTCAGCCCATCTGTTCAACCTTTCCAGATCCTGTTGCAGCAGCATAGCATCAGTAGTGTCCTTAACAACCCTGCCAACCTTTGTATCATCTGCAAACTTGGACATTAAACTTGATATCCCATCATCAATATCATTCATAAACACCGAAAACAACAACGGACCCAACACTGAACCCTGAGGAACTCCACTAATAACATTAGTCCACGTTGAGCAGTGTCCGTTGATTACCACTCTCTGTCTTCTGCCACTCAACCATCCCCTTATCCATAGCAGCAATTTGCCTCCAATGCCACACTGCTCCAATTTGTGCAGCAGTATCAAAAGCCTTTCTAAGATCCAAATATATAATATCAAAGTTATTCCCTGCATCCAGTTCTTTTGTGACTACATCATAGTATCCAATCAAATTGGTCAGGCAAGACCTGCCCTTAACAAAACCATGCTGCGTCTGAGCTATAACTGAATTCTTGTCTAGATGATCCTGCAGTGCTTCTTTAACCAGTGCCTCCATTAACTTACCTGGAACAGAAGTTAAACTAACAGGTCTATAATTACTTGTGTCAGCCTTTGATCCTCCTTTGTGAATTGGGGTTACATTTGCACATCTCCAGTCTATGGGTACCTCCCCTGAGTCCAAAGAAGCTCTCATAATTATGGCTAGGGGTTTGCTTACTTCCTTTGCTGCCTCCTTTAATATAACTGGATAGATCCCATCCACCCCAGGTGCCTTTTTTATGTTTATCCTCAACAATCTCTCCTCCACTTTCCTCTCAGTTATTACAAAATCATCCAGCTCACTGCCAATGTTTACTTTACCTACATCATTCTCCTTCTGGAATAACTCCTCATGCGTGAATGTAGATGCAAAATACTCGTTTAGATTGTTAGCCACCTGAGCAGGATCCTCAACTGTTGAACCATCAATATCCAGTGGACCAATCTGATTCATCCCTTTCCTTCTCGAGTTTAAATATGTAAAGAACTCTTTTCTGTTTTTCTTTGCATCCTTTGCCAAGGATTTTTCGTAGTCTGCCTTTGCCTGCCTAATCTCCTTTGTGACTTGGTTACAGACCAACTTATATCTATCATAGGCTTCCATGTCACCCATTAATTTGTATGTATCCCATGCATTTTTCTTCTCTGCCACATGCCTCATTAGTTCATCTGACAACCATTTAGGCCTAAACCTTGAACAATATTTCTTAGTTGGTATGTAAAGCCTGGTAGCCTCCAAGATTAGTTCCTTGAATGCTTCCCATTTTGAGTTCGCTGTTGGTAACATCATCAGTTTGTCCCACTGTATAGAATTTAAATACTGTCTCAGACCATCATAGTCGCCTTTACGAAAACAAAAACCCTTCCCTTTACCTCTGATGGTAGTTACCTCCTTGAGTAAATCCCACTTCAACACACTGTGATCACTGCCACCTAGTGGTTACTTTATCTGCAGATTCTTAATGCATGAAGAATCACTACTGATAATCAGATCAAGAGTATTGCTCCCTCTTGTTGCCTCACGAACATGCTGATGTAGAAAACAATCATCCAATAAATCCACAAAAGCCTTGCTAGTGTGCGAGTGACCAACCCACAAATTCCAGTCAATATCTGGGAAATTAAAATCCCCCATTATAAGACTCTCTGATTTACTGGCCCACTCTATTTCCCTGTACAATATCTTATTATACTCATCAGAGTCATTAGGCCTATAGCACACTCCTACTCTCAATTTTGATTTCCCTATGCTTATGTCACACCAAACTGACTCGACACTGCCCTGTCCATCGATGTCGACTGGCTTCACTTCCTTGGACCTTATGTGTTTCTTAATTAATAGCATAACCCCTCCTCCCCTCCTGTCCTGTCTATCCTTTCTATACACATTGTATTCCCCAAATTCCAGTTCCGCATTACTTATATCTGTGTGACACCACGTCTCTGATATCCCAACAATATCTGCCTTTGATGTTTTGAGCAATACCTCAAATTCATCAAATTTATTTACCAAACTCCTAGCATTGGTGTACACGCAGGTATACATGCACCTGTTTCTATTCTTAGCTACCCTAACACAACCCATGTGTTTACTTGTACCGCAATGACTCCCAGCAGTCTCTGAAATATCCTGCATCTTGTTTTTCAGGCTTGTGCTCATTTCAATAGAAGCAGTGCAAGAATCACTTCCATCTCTGCCAGTGGCTACTGTTAATCTATTAGTCCTTGTATCCCCCAAACTAGCAGTTTTCCGACCCACCTAACACTGCCTTGACAGCATCAGCAAAAATTCTTGCACCCTTTCTATGTAAGTGTATCCCATCCCTGTAGAAGCAATCTCTCCTGTTAACAAGTACAGTCCAGGCTGAAAAAAATTCTACCCCTTGAGCCTTGCACAATCCCTCCAGGGCCGAATTGATCAACAAGGCTCTCATCATATACTCCCTCCTATCGTGTCTGGGCAGAATTGCAGACACTTTCAAATTCAACCCTAATTCACGGTTTTTTTCAACATTGACCTGTACTTGCTAATTAATTCCGCCGGTCTCCTACTCTTAATATCATTAGTGCCAACATGTACAACTATATCACCTTTTGTGCCCTTAAAAGATGATATCCGCTCTACAACGTCAAAAAGCAGCGCACTGAATATATTGGAGTTTAAATCAATCAATCAATACAAATTATTAATCATATTTAGCAATCACGGACTCGAACCCCAATCTACTCAAAGAGCGTGTGCTACTGCACTTTTGACCACTCGGCTACGTCAGGCCTATAGTTGCACTACTCCAGTGGCAGTACCAGAATTTTCTGGGGGGGGAGGGAACTAAAATAGTATTCTGGGGAATCATTAAGCCTTAATCATCATGTGGCAGTAAAAAATTCCACATTATTTTGATCATAAGGAAACTATAAACTTTTAGCCCCTACCAGGGACCACTGCTGTGCAGCTCGATGTTTATAAGTAATATTTAAAACAAGCACTTTGTTTATTATATACAATTCTACATACATTTTACAGAGAGAGAGAGAGAGAGAGAGAGTCTGTCTGTCTGCCTATGCTTTTGGATATTATTTGCTGTTTAATACTTGTAATCCAAGCAAAAAAGGGCACCATTTCTTTTTTTTTTGTATTATCGCTTTCATTAAACTTCATAACTGTATACAATCTTGCAAATTTCTTTTGCTAATTATACTTTGTGAGCCAGTAAGCAGCTTGACATCACTTTAGAATAGCTGAGATTAGTAAACAGAAAATACCCAGTGTCTGAATGGAGCTGAAACCATGCATGTTAACAAAATTTTATCTTGGTTATGTGAAATTAAATCTTTAATTTTTTCCCCCCCTTTTTTTATTGTGTGTATAGACTAGTCACTATTTACAGAAAAGATTAACTGTGTAAGATGCATGAAAGGAAAATATGCACAACTGAAAAACTAATGTTCAGGACATTAGAACCTGTTTAAATATGGAGATATATTTAAAATTTTTGTCTTTTAGCATTAGCATTAGCAGAGGCATATGATGCAAAAAAGCAAGCTTATATAGCATCAGCCAAAGTAGTGTTGGAGATTAGATTAAATCTCTTGTAGCAGCTTCATGGGTAATTTCTTCCATAAATAGTGACTAATTTGCACACATAAAAGTATATTTAATTACACATAATCAAGGTAAAATTTCATAACTGTGATCAAATTTATAGTTTTAAAGCTCTACCCACACACTGGGCATATATATATATATATATATCTCTCTCTCTCTTCTCTCTCTCTCTCTCTCTCTCTCTCTCTCTCTCTCTCTCTCTCTCTCTCTCTCTCTCTCTCTCTCTCTCTCTCTCTCTCTCTCTCTCTCCCCCCCCCCCCATACATTGGGAAATCATGCACCTTGTATCATTAAAAGTCAGTATGTTTTTTTTTTTTTTTTTCAATGGTGTAAACAAAGTGGTTTACATATACCTAATTGACTACAAATTTCATTGTAGTCAATTATAAAAAATGTATATGAAACCCTATATCAGAGGTTTCCAAACTTTTATACCTTCATCTTCCCTTTAAATATTTCATAAATGTCTTGCCTTCTCTTCCAGAACAAGTGCAAATACACAGATTTGACATAAAATTTTGCTATAAATATGCATACATTTATAAATTAATATATTCTTCCATACATTAAATCAATGTATATACTTCAATACAATCAATATTTCATTAAAAAGTACTTCACATGAACAACATGCAGACAAATTTTTATATGCTTCATTCTCACCCCCCTCACATATCACTGAAACAGTGGCCTTAGTATCAACTCATAACCATTGAAAATACTTGTTCTCTGCTGATATTTTTTATAGTAAGGAAAAAACAGTGGTAGCTCAGGGTCATTCACTGGGCCTGCACACTCCATATTCTCACTGTGAAGCAAGTGAAAAGAGAGAAACTTAATGAGCAGCTGTGTTTCCTTAACTGTAGTTCACTTTCAATCAGCATTGTACTTAGTTTTTTTTCTTTTAAAAATTACTGAAATGAAAACACTTTTTTACAGACTTAAATTTTGGTAAACTAATTTTAGTTTATTGGAATATACAAGTCTACATATATCACATAGACAGACACCTTACCAAACTTAAAATCAGTAGACCCATTTCTGTCTAGTCAATGTTTCAAAACATCGTTTTTCATTATCAAGACAACAAATGTAAGAAATGAAAGAAAACAAAACAAATTCAATGAGATCAGGGATATAATCATGAATAAATATAAATTATACAAAATTCAGGTTACAGAGCAAGTTTTATATAGTTATAATCCAAAGTATAAACTTTTAACCTAAATATAAAGAGATATAATGTTGGTACTGCATGCTGCTAATTACCACTATGAGACAATTTCAGTAGGTACAATATGAAGAGTGAAGAGGTAAATGAGGAGCTAATATAACTTGAGGCTCTCTAGTTCAAGATTACCAAAATTGACCAATGGGAAAAATCTCCTAAACAGATAAATTTTAAGGTAGTTTTCTGTTAGTCCAGTAATGAATATATAATTTAAATTTACTTAAAAGTACAGGCTGAATTGGAAGAATACTTGTATGGTTAAGGTTATCCACTGAAACTTTCCAGATATTGACTGGAACTTGTGGGTTGGTCACTCTCACACTAGCAAGACTTTTGTGGATTTACCGGATGACTGTTTTGTATAGCAGCATGTGTGAGAGGCAACCAGAGAGAGTAATACTTTTGATCAGATTATCAACAGTGATTATTCACGCATTAAGAATCTGCAGATAAAGGAACCACTAGGTGGCAGTGATCACAATGTACTAATGTGGGATTTACTTAAAGATGGAAAGGTGACTATGGTGATCTTAGACAGTTTTTAAATTCTATACTGTGGGTCTAATTTATGATGTTACCAACAGCAAATTCTAAATGGGAAGCATTCAAGGAAGTAATCTTCGAACCTACTAGGTTTTTCATACCAACTAAGAATTAAGTAAAATTTCAAGATTTATGCCTAAATGGATGTCAGATGAACTAATCAGACTTATGGCAGAGAAGAATAATGCTTGGGATACATATAACTTATCAGGCGACATAGAAGCATATGGTAGTTATAAACTAGTCTGTAATGAAGTCACAAATGAGGCTAGGCAGGTGAGGCAGATTACGAGAAATCTTTGGAAAAGGATGCAAAGAAAAACAGCAAAGACTTTTTTACTTATTTAAACTCCAGAAGGAAGAGGATAAATCAGATTGGTCCACTTGATTTCGATGGTTTGATTGTTGATGATCCTGCTCAGGAAGCAGGATGATGCTTGTTGATGATCCTGACAAACTGAATGAGTATTTTGCATCTACATTCAAACATGAGAAATAGAGACCAGAAGTTTATTCACTTCTAATAGGGAGCTAAATGACTGTAATAGCTGAGAGGAAAGTGGCTGAGAAATTGTGGTTATTAAACATAAGAAAGGCACCTGGGGTAGATTGGATCTGTCCAATTACTTTAAAGGATGCAGCAAAGAAAGTAAGCAAACCCTTAGCCATAATTATGAGAGCATCTTTGGATTCAGGGGAGGACCTCACAGAAGAAGTTCAGCCATAGGGAAGTGCAAATGTATCCCCAATTCACAAAGGAGGGATCAAAGGGTGACACAAATAATTATACACCTGTTAGTTTAACTTCTGTTCTGGGGAAAATAATGGTGTCACTGGTTAAAGAAGTGATACAAGATCACCTAGACAAGACTGCAGTAATAGTTCAGACACCGCATGGGTTTGTTAAGGGGAAGTCTTGTCTGACCAATTTTATTGGATACTATGATGTAGTCACAAAGGAACTGGATGCAAAAAATAATTTTGATATCATATACTTGGATTTCAGGAAAGCTTTTGATACTGTTTCACATAGAAGGCTGCTGTACAAATTGCAGCAGTATGGAATTAAAGAAAAGTTGCTGCTATGAATAAAAGTATGGCTACGTGAGAAAAGACAGACAGTGGTAATCGATTTACACTGTTCATTGTGGACTAATGTTATTAGTGGAGTCCCCCGGGTTTGGTGTTGAGACCATTGTTGTTTTCTATATTTATCAGTGATATTGGTGAAGGTATAACAGGTATCATCTGTAAGCTTAATGTCCAGTCTTACAGATGATGCTAAGGTTGGCAGAGTTGTTAATGACAGTAACAACAGAATGTGGCTGCAGCAGGATCTAGAACTGATGTAGCCAATTGGTCAGGAGCATGAGTGCAGTAGCAGGTGCTCTTTGAGTGGACTGGGGTTCAAACCCATGGCTGCAAATTGCGATTAACATTTGTATTGATGATTTATTGTGAACTCCACTGACCTGGTGGTCGTGTCAGAGTATAAACAAGAACATTATTTTTAGAAAAGTTGGGAAGATGGGCTGAGAAGTGGCAACTGAAGTACATTGACAAATGCAAAATACTGCATATGGGTAGCAGAAACCCCAAAGTAACATATCAACTGTGTGGTACTACACTCAGGGTAGTGGAGAATGAAAAAGATCTGGGGGTAATTTTGCTATCAGATATGAAGTTTTCAGAACAGTGCAGACAAGCTGCCAGAGCAGCACATGGGGTCTTTTGTCAGCGATATACAGGAACTTTGCTAGCAGGAATAAGGAGATGATTATCCCCTTGTATAAGGCAATGGTCAGGCCACACCTTGAGTACTGCATACAGGTCTGGAGACCTCATTTTAGGAAGGATGTAGAGCTGCTGGAACAGGTACATATAAGGGCAACGAGATTGGCGAGGAGAACGAAGGGAGTGCTCTTATTAAGAAAGGTTTAAGTTATGCAAATTGCAGCATCTGAAGTCTAGGCACATGTGAGGTGATCTGATTGAGGTGTATAAGGTTTGAGCAAGTTCAGTGCTGATGGATTCTTCCTCTTTTTCAGATTATGCACTTGTGAGGGCATAATTTCAAATTGAAGGATAGTTGCAGAATAGATGTGTGGAAATTTGCCTTTAGCCAGCAAGTAGTTGATTGCTGGAACTCACTTCCATCTGTTTTTGTTGAAGTTGATAGCTTAAATAAATTTAAAGAAGAACTGGACAAACCTTTGGTGTGGATGGAGTGGATGATGGAAAGGACTGAAAAATCGCTCAGTCTTTCCTCTTTCGTGATACAAATAAATGACTTGGTATACAACATTTCTTGCGGTGATTGCGGCTCATCTTATCAAGGACCTACGCGGTTCCCGCTGAATTTTCCAGTTAAACAGCATGTGTCTTTATTTTGTGCTTCTTGTTCAGCAGCATCAGAATTAGCCTTTCATTCCTTAATGAAAAACATACTTTTTTTATTTAATGGGGCCAAAATACGTAGTGTCCAACATAGTTATATGAGACTATTAATTGCAGAAACCATCAAAATTAAATACATGAGAGTTCTATTAACATTTGTCATCCTTATCTAATCTTCGTTTCATGGTTATTTTCATGCTTGCACGAAGACAGACAATCCCTACTTAAGATTCATGCTCACACTTATTCATAATTTTCCTTCCTGTGATCACAACATACGGTCAAAAAGCATTGTCAGCTTCAGGAAAGAAAATCGTTTTGCAAAATTTATGTTAAACTTTTTAAATTAATTTTTTACTTAATTTTTAATTGCGTTCAATTGATTTTTAATTGCGTTCAATTAATTTTTTAATTGTTTTCAATATATTTTTTACTGTAATGTGATATTTTCAATTTATTTTTTACTATAATGTTATATTTGTTTTAATTTCTGGAGAGTATCATACAGAAGTGTTCTATGTATCATATTTAGGTAAACTTCTCTTATTCTTTTACAAATCTTATTCTACCTATGCCGAAAAAAACCACCTCTCATATTATTTTGCATTCAAATTTTCCAAAATCTCTGTCTCAGCCACTGTTACAGACAACTTATTCCAGTGTTCCACAAAATGCAGTGCAATTGTAAACTTCAAAAGGTTAAGTTTTACTTTTATTTTCCAATATTTTGTACTTGTGTAATCAAAATGAAATCCCCTTAAGATGTATAGTTAAAGTTCAGCAGATCACATCTTCTGAGCTACTCATAGGGATAATTCTAGTTGCCCTTCTTTGCATTTTCTCTGGAAGTGCTATACATTTCTTCCTAAGTGACCTCCAAACCTAGATATGATGTCAAGTGTAGTTGTACTATCATCTTGTTGAAAGAGAAAATGACCACTTTCTCTCCACTTAAAAGATTTCAGTAAATCATAGACAGAACACCATGCCCTGTCTTGCTGTTTGTTTATGCTTCATATCTTTCTGTATCATAATCCCAAAGTCTTTGCAAGTATAGCATTTATAACACTTATTTATAATGTCTTTATCATGGCCTTTTTCACATTCTATTAGTGGAAAAACTACTATACCTCCTGATCTGCCACTGTTGGGATGTCCAAGGGCGGCCTGATTGGCTGGTTTGGTGTCATTTTTAATGATTGTGTTGAGGTAGGCAGTTTGTCTCGGGGAGGGCCCAAAATATATAGTTTCACTTTAGCATCCCATCCTGGCCTACTTCTGTCTGCTTGCCACTGATTCTGCTATCCTCTTACATTTATCCCTCAAAACTAGATCTATTTTAGAGGCCTTGTGAAAGGCCATCAACATGCCACTAGGGCTCTAGAATAGATCATCACCTTCTTAACTTGATATGCCCCAGCACATTATGGAGAATAATGTATACTTATTACTATTATGCACGATTATTATATATAATGCACACATTATTTTCATTATAAAGAAATACGGGATTCTCTTGCTGACTGCAGGGAATATGTTCCTGAAAAGTACCATGTTTGGCAAAACAAAGGTCTCATAGAAAGTAAGGGGTTGGGGAAAACAACAATAAATATTTCAATAAAAATGAAGAAACACAGTAAACTTTATTTTAAATTTATACAACATAAAAATGTAATGTCTTTGAAGTACTTATATAAATAAAATAAATAAATTTACTGTTTATACTTGTGGGCTATTCTGACATTATGTAGCCACACAGAGTCAGAGGAGTTCACAAGGTAGAGAAAATAAAAGAACACCACTTCATTTAGCAGTCATGTGAGCTTGAACCATTGTTAACCCAAATGCATGTATATATACTTTCAAGTTTGACGACTTGGTTGCTGTGACCATCTTCTGCTCTGGTATCATTACTTTCCTTGCTCTTTTCACATATTCACTTTTATCACTTATTGAATGATTAGTGGCCATAATTAAGAGTAAAATCATTGTTAGTTTACAACAAACATTATAATCTTCAAAGGCATTACAAAAACAAGGCCAAAACCTCTAGAAAAATAAATATTAGTCAAACCACAAAAAACTGCAGAGAGATGGTGACATATCCATATGCAATGCTATATTATGGCACTGACTGAGAAGTGTATCATTCAGAAGCTAGAGTATAAAGAAATTCTTTCCTTCTGAAATACATACTAGACCATCAAGATATAAACTTGTTTAAAGTCCTGTTAACCCCTCCCTGGAACATTGTTTTCCTGAAAATGTGCCATAACGGATTGACTTTTTCTATTTAACAGATTAAAAGTATGCATCATGTGAATACTCGTATAGTTTTTTTGTGTTTTTTATAAATTTTTTTATAGACAATACATGGTAGTAATTAACTCATTTGGGCTATCCTGAGTTATCTCGTGTCAATTATACAAATTTTTTTAATAAATTAGTGCTTGAGCTAAAGAAAGGAATGGAAAAACACTCTTCACTACTCATAAATAAATTTAAAAAATCAAGTGGAACACACAAGCAGTAACCTCCTTCCACAAGCGATAATCGTGAATGAACTGCATTCTGACACACAGCCGCCGCAAGTTGATAGGCGAGGCAAGCATCGCTTACAGGCTGCAGGTATTATTGTTTGCTTTGGGTATTATTGTATCCTGAGATATTTTGTGTAGTTCCAAATAACTTTTAAAACTAAAAGTGAGATATCTCAGGATGATCCATGAAGGGGTTTATAATGTGATTAAAGATATACCCTCCTTCACCTTCATGATCTATTGAAGGCAGGATTAAAAATTGTCATGTTCTTTATTTAAGGAAACTGAACTGAACTGGATATACCTAAAAAAAGAAGAAAGCAGATTATAAAAGTTTCATATGCAAATAAAAAATCATGTTAAAATCTGTGGTTATTGAGAGATTATTGTATATTTGAATATCATACATTATTTTCTTTATAAAGAACTATGTTTCAATATTAAACACATTTTCATTATAAAGAACTTGAGAAGAATGTGGAGTTGTGTTCCATGAAACTGCAACGTGCCCAGCAGCTTATTGGTGGTTTGGGAGGTGAAAAAGATCGTTGGAGCCAATCGGCATTTGAATTAGGCATACGATACAGAAATCTTACTGGTGATATACTTATTGCTGCTGCCGTTGTTGCATACTTGGGAGCTTTTACCTCTTCATTCAGACAGGTATTTAAAAAAGTTACTGTTATTTTTTGTTAACTCATTTAATATTGTTTGCTGTTATTGTTATTATATTATTTCTTCCTAATGGGGAGATTCACCCCATGACAGATACTAGTACCAAGTGCACTGGGTGGTGGTTATGTCTGGTGTTACTGTTGATCTTACTGGTCTCACTCTGGTGTTACTGACAGTGGTAGAGAATGAAAAGGACCTGGGGGTAATTGTGCAGGCAGATATGAATTTCTCTGAATAGTGCAGACAGGCTGCAAGAGTAGCTCATGGTGTCTTGTCAATGATATACAGGAATTTTTCTAGCAGGGATAAGGAGGTGATTATTCCCTTGTATAAGGCAATGGTCAGGCCACACCTTGAGTACTGTATACAGGTCTGGAGGCCTCATTTAAAGAAGGATGTAGAGCTGCTGGAACGAGTACAGAGAAGGGCTACAAGATTAGTGAATGGAACAAAGGGGTGCTCTTACGAAGAAAGGCTTAAGTTTTGCAAATTACAGTGTCTGGAGACTAGGCAACAGCGAGGTGATCTGATAGAGGTGTATAGAGCCTTGAATGGTTTGGGCATGCTCAATGCTGATGGGATTCTGCCTCTTGCTCAGAATAATCACCCGAGAGGGCATAAATTCAAATTGAGGAACGACAGACGTAAGATTGATGTGCGGAAATTTGCCTTTAGCTAGCGGGTAGTTGGTTGGTGGAACAGACTTCCATCCCTTGTTGTGGAAGTTGATAGCTTAAATAAATTTAAGGCTCAGCTGGACAGGTATTTCGAACGAACGGAGGGGTGAAGTGGAAGTGTGTTTTTTTTTTTTTTTTTTTTTGGCTGATACTGCATAAGCTTGGTTTCTTGCATCATATGCCTATGCTAATAGTCAGGAAACTCTCTGACTATCCTTCAGGAATTCAGGATTGCAACTTTCTGGAGTCCATTGTAGGTGTTTTCTGGGACAATCCAAAATCCTTTCATCCTTTGCTTATCTGCTTGCATCCCTTCCACTGTATGGCCAAGATGTTCAGGCTCTTCAAGTGATCTGATATCTTTTTAGTTGTGCAGCTGGTTTACAAAATCGTCAGGGTGGCCATTACTTGTTGAGTATGTCACATCTCTTTGATCTCCTGTCTTAGGTCTGTGTACTTCCTGATATTTTCCTCATGGGTTTTCTGGAGGCTGCCAGTGTTAGTCACCACTGTATCAATCAGGTAGGTAGCCTTTTCCTTCTTGTTGACAAGGGTTATGTCCAGTCTGTTTTGCAGGATTGTCTTATGCATTATTATTATTATGGTGCGGTCCCAATACAGCTTGTTTTGTTTTTGTTTTGTTTTTGTTATTTGGTTTTTAGGAGCATTAGCAACTAAGGCCATATTGCTCTGGGATATACGGTGGTCATTCCATGACCTTTCCGCATTCTCCATAATTGGTGGTGACGGGCTCGAACCCCGGTCTAATCAAGAAGCGTGTGCTACGCACTGCTGCTCCTTCCCACCTGGCTACGGAGGCGCCCAATACAGCTTGTGGGCCGAGGTCTCTAGTATGGCCTGGCATTCGTAATTGTAATACGGTGCACTTTCTTTGATCAACTGGTATTTCCTCTCTAGCTTCTGATGTATAATCCTGGCTACCTGGTTGTGTCTATGAGTGTGCTCCATCTGGTTTATTACCCTGCGTCCTGCGGTGATGTGTTGGATTATTTCTGAGGCCATGTGGCATCGTCAACATGTGCCATCTGTCACTCTGGACTCCTTGGCAATGTATTTCCCATAATTCGTTGTGTTACTTATTTGGTCTTGCATGGTGAGCCTGAATTCTTCAGTCTTTGGGAGGAGTGTCCCACTCATGAGCCATGCATTGGAAGCCATTTTATCTATGTGGTCTTGTTGGAGGTCATTGTAGTGTCTACCATGGAGTGTCTTCTTTGCTGATCTTTCTAGCTTCATTTGTTCCATCTTGGAGGGGTCTCCTCACAGGTTGAGTAGAGTATGCTGCTTGTCTGTCTTCCTTACGGCATAGTAGAGTAGCACTGTTTTTCTGGAGTAATCCTTCAGGTTCTCTATCAATTTCTTCTGTTGCTCAATGAACTTTATCAGGCCTCTTCCTCCTTTCCAAACTATGGTCAATCTCTCCATTGTTGACTTCTGGTGATGTTGGCAGCTCTTGGTCATCATTCCTTGTCTTTCTCATGATCTCCTCCAGCTGGGTTTTAGTCAATTCTCTGATCCCAAAGAAGTATGTTAGCACTGGGACTGCATAGGTATTTATGGCTTTAACTGTGTTCCCTCCATTCAGCTTTGATTTGAGCAGGCTTCTGAGCCTCTGATGGTATTTTTCAGTCCGGCAGGCCTCATGCTCTAACTTCTCAGTCTGCATCATCCCCCCAGGTATTTGTAGGCCTCTCTTCCCCTCGTGGCTTCAATCTCTTTGCCTGTCTGTAACTGGTAGTTTCAGCTGACTAATTTTCCCTGATGCAATCTGTTGGCCTTGCATTTGTCTAGTGCACATTCCATCCTGATATCATCGCTGAATTTTTAGGTGATTCACAATAGCTGCTGGAGTTTCTTCTGATTGCCACATAGAGCTTGATGTCATTGATGTACATCAGGTGGGAGAAGTTGTACAGGTTTTCCCTTAATTCTTTGAGGGTATATTCATACTTGCCATTGTTGAGCATGGTGGTAGAAAGAATGGAAGACTTTTTCCTCTTGTCTAAATGGTAATCAAACATCCTGGTCTCTTGCCAAAGTTATTGGTCACAGGTTTTGCCCATTCCTAATCCCAACAAAACTGGATGGTACTATTGCCGCTTCAGCCAAAGATGAAGCTGATCTGCTAGCATCCTACTTTTTTTTCCAACTCATATATTGATGATCTTGATAAACTACCTCCTACCATTTCCAGCACACTCTGTTCAATGCCTTCTGTGGTCTTCCATCAAAAGGATGTTAGAAGAATTTTGAACAGTCTTGATGGCAAGAAAGCACCAGGTCCTCATGGTATTTCTCTATTTGTTCTCAAAACCTGTGCTCCTGAGCTTATTCCTGTTCCGTGTTGTCTTTTTTTCACTTTCTTATTCCATGGGTGTTTTCCCCTTCTGCTTGGAAATTTGCTCATATCTAGCGAGTTCATAAAATAGGATGACAAATCTCTCCCATTCAATTATTCCCATTGCACTTACTTCTGCTCTTTCTAAAGTAACGGTGGAATCCATTAACTGCCAACTCATAAACTATCTAGAAACTTTTCATCTGATCAATGATCACCAGTATGGATTCCATCAGTGTCAAACCACTGGTGATATACTGGCTTATGTTATCCATCTATGAACAAATTTACTGGAAAAGTTTGGTGAAACTCCAGCAGTTGCTCTTTACATTTCAAAGGCTTTTAATCGTGTTTGGCATAAAGTTCTTTTAAATAATCTTCCATTTACAGTTTGCCAACTGTTTTTTTGTAATTGGTAATTGTAATTTTGTAAAAATAAATGGGTATCCAGTTGTCTGACTGCTCACTACTCCACTAATACAGGTGTTCCCCTTGGTTCAGTTCTTTCTCTCACTCTTTTCCTCTTGTATACTAATGACCTTTTATTGACCAGAAATCCTATCCATAGTTTTGCTGAGGATAGTACTTTGCATTTCATCTTCCAGTTTGTGAAACCTTGCCCTGCAAAAACAGCTTTAACTCCTCTTTAAATATCCAGTACTAATTCCTTAAATGCTGATCTCCAGTGGGGCAAAGATAACTTAGTTGATTTCAGTCCTTCTAAAACTCAGTCCTGTCTTATATCATGCAAAAAGGATTCTTTTTCTCCTATGCTTATCTTTGACAACACTGATTTCTAGGCAGGATCATATATCTCTATTAGTGATTACCCTGACTTCTATTCTCTCTTGGCATAAGCACTTTACAAATATTGCCTCCTTTGCATCTAAAAAAGTAGGTTTTCTCTTATGCTGTCAGTGTTTCTTTTCTTTCAAACAGCTGTTCCCTCTGTACAAATTGAAAATCCACCCTACCATGGAATATTGTTCCCACATCTGGGACAGTGCCCCCAAAACCTCTCTCATGCTTCTAGATTCCATTCAAAAGAGGGCAGTTAGGTTAATTGATGATCCATCTCTAACAAAGTATCTCTACTGTCTTTCTCATAGATATTTTGTTTCTGCTATATGTCTTTTCTATAGATACCTCCATGGACACTGTTCTTCTGAATTGGCTTTTATAATTCCTGCTCTCTCTCTTCCAAACCAGTCTGAAGATGTGCCAAAACCAATCAGCATCCTTCTACTGTTAACTTCAAACTCACAGAACCAACTTTTCTTCTTCCTGATTTATTCCTTCAATTTTCATTTTCTGGAACAGCCTCCCTTCATACGTATTTCCTGAAAATTGCAATCTACAGAAATTCAAGTCTAATGTCAACAAGTATCTTCTTTCCGCTTCTCAACCTTCAGCCCGTACACAGTACTGCCATAGGTTCTAATAACTCTCATGCTTTGGGTTTTCATATAAAAAAAAAAAAAAAAAAAAAAACAAAGGAAAATAAAAGGTGGATAGCTGGTTGAGTGTTACACAGAACCACAGTGGGCTCAGGGCATCTCTCTGAGGCGCCTCCGTAGCCAGGTGGGCAGGAGCAGCAGTGCGTAGCAGTTGTAGTAGTAGTAGTGGCACATGATGCAAGAAAGCAAGTGTAGGAGCTTATGCAGCATCAGCCAAAAAAAAAAAAAAAAAAAAAAAATCACACCATACCCTCCAAATGCCTGTCCAGTTCCTCCTTAAATTTATTTAACCTATCAACTTCCACAACGACAGATGGAAGTTTGTTCCAGCAATTAACCACCCGCTGGCTAAAGGCAAATTTCCGCACATCTATTCTACATCTGTCCTTTCTTAATTTGAACTTATGTCCCCGTAGGTTCGTATTCTGAACAAGTGGGAGGATCCCATCAGAATTCAGCGTGCTCAACCCATTCAAGGCCTTATAGACCTCAATCAGATCACCGCGCAGGTGCCTAGTCTCCAGCCACTGCAATTTGTAGAACTTAAGCCTCTCTTGGTAAGAGGATCCCTTCACACGCTTCTTGATTAGACTGGGGTTCGAGCCCATGACCACCAAATACGGAGGATGCGGAAAGGTCAGGGAATGACCACCGCATATCCCCGGAGCACTATGGCCTTAGCTGCTAATGCTCATAAAAACCAAATAACAAACAAGCATCTCCCTGAAAAATTCCTCACCTGATGGGGATCGTCCTGGTTGTGACATTCTCAATATAAATGGTGGTACTCCATTTTGCCATAGTTGCTTCTAATTTGTCACTATCGGATTGACTTTGTAGATCTTCAGCATCTCTGTTGGTGAGTTAAGAGGCACGGAGTTGAAGGCCTTGAGGTAATCAATGTAGGCTGTGTACAGGTTGTAGTGCTTTTTGTAGGCTTGCACTATAACTGTGGTGTCAATGGTTAATTGCTCCTTTTATCCTTTGCTCATTTGCTTGCATCCCTTCCACGGTATGGCCAAGATGTTCAGGCTCTTCAAGTGATCTGATATCTTTTTAGTTGTGCAGCTGGTCAGGATCTTGTAACATCGTTGGGAGACAGGTGATCAGCCTGAGTTCTCTGGGTTTCCTGTATCTTGGGCCTTAGCTTTCAAGTATATGATTTCTTGAGTGAGAAACCCTGGAATTGTCTCTGGGCGACTTATCATCTGGCTGAACTGCTCTGCTAGGTGCATGTGTGTGCAAGTGAGATTTTTGTACCAGTTGTTGTGGATGTTAACTTTTCCTGGGTTTCACCAGTTGTGGGACTTCCTGATCGACTGTTGTACTTCTTCCTCCTGAATCTCCCATTCTGTCATCTCCTGTATATCCTTTGTTTTCTTCCATTCTAAGTCTATTCAGGGTGCTTGGCTGTTATGTCTTGCTTCACTGCTCCATATGTTGCTCCAGAACTCCTCAATCATCTGCTGCTTGGGTGGCCAGTTACCATCTTTCCTGTCTTGGCTGATAGTCCTGTATAAGGCTCTTTGGTTTTCATTGAAGACTTTGCTGTTTATTTTCCTCTGGGAGCACTCCTTTATATTGGCATAGTTTCTTGCTGAGTGCAAGGTGATTCTGCTTTAGTGTGTCTAAGTATTTTATTCTCAGATTTTTGGTCTCGTGTTTGGTGTGGACGTTTTCTCTCAAGAGGATGCCCTTTACTTATCCAATCAACTTATTACTCCTGTTACCCCAATGATGCTGATCAGTTGGCCTATCTTGACTCTTAATTCTTCTATCTTCTGCTGAAGCCTCCTTTACCAAGCAGGTGATTCCTTTTTTTTTTTTTTTTCATTTCTTCTGGTCTCTCATTTCTCTTCCATTGAACCTAGTGGCTGTTGCTGCAGCACAGTATACAGCTGTGCAGATGGCCTCCCTTGTTGTCGAGGTAACGTGGTGTTATTTGCCAATTGAGGTGGTCTGTGACTTTCCACAGGATTCTATTAGGTCTTTGTTTTGATATGGCTTGGGTCTTTGTGTGGTCCAATCCATCAAATTCTGTTAGTTTTAAATTATTAAAAAGTGCGATTGTTTTCATGTGCACATGAAGCTTTGGCAAGGCTTTTGTGTGGTAGGATGCAAACAAGTAAAATTCTGTCCTTCTCCCAAATACACACACGTGCGCTGTGTGTGTGTGTGTGTGTGTGTGTGTGTGTGTGTGTGTGTGTGTGTGTGTGTGTGTGTGTGTGTGTGTGTGTGTGTGTGTGTGTGTGTGTGTGTGTACAGTTGTCTAGATTGATTGAGTTATTTGTATTGACAAAAGCTCTCTCATATGCAAATATAGTTACTGGTGAAACCCTTTATAATACGATATTTGGGGTCCAAAGAATCACATCACGATACAAGCAGGATCGCTTTAGAAAATTCTAGCCATTTTTTGGCATTCATAACTTCATGTGTACTATCATATGTTCGCTCTTCCCTGTTTTTGTGCAATAATTGCAATACTATGTCTAAGAAAAATCAAACAAAGAATAATAATGGAAATAATATGCAATTGCTTTATTTCAATCTTTTATTGATGCACTGTACAATAAAGTTTTTAAAAAACCAATATTCATGTTATTAATTCTACATAAACATGATAAACACACACTTTTTTTCACAAAAACAAATCAGTACTCACAAAATCTTCTTTTCCATGTGGTTGTATTGACTGTTACGTTCGTGATTTGAAATTAACAAACAGTCAAAAATTCTGGAGAAAAAGAAAAACATAATGCACTTCATGTTCTTTCAACTACTACTAAGTAGACATTAGTAAACAAACACATTTCAGTCATTACTTTCAAGTCTTTCATATTTTAAAAAAACTGTATCAAGAGTTGACTGTTTTATTGCATCTCTTTGTTTCTTTTTAAAAGTTTCAATAAGGCGTTTTAACTGTAAAATTGAAAGGGAATCTACCTTTTCTGTTTCAAGAAATTTAAGTCCAATTTGCAAACCAACAAGTGCCTCTGCGATATGTCAACAAGTAAAGTTACAAGTCGTTTATTATTGTTCTTATGGAAATCAAAGAATAATGTGTATCACAGATTAGAGTTAAACTGCTATTACCATGTGTTCACAAGGAATGCAAAATGTTGATCTTCAGTGACTAAAAATACTTTCAACTGACGAAAAAAATGGGAGCCATGCTTACATTGCATTATAAGCAGAATCATGTTTTAACAGATTTCAGCTGTATCTATAACATTTCCCCATAGTAATAATAACTATAATTACATTAAAGCAAATTATCCATTAAAAGCTAATGTTAATGCATTTCTAAGCAATATGCATATTGTTTAGATATGCATTTAATAGTTGCAAATTGCATGTCAACTTTAATGTAACTTAAATATTACATATCAAAGTACTATTAAATAAATATTAAATATGTTGGTATTAATATTGACAAAATGATTCAAGGAAGCACAGATCATACAGCACTAGTCAAAAAACAAAAATGAAATTTTATTCAGCATACCCATTTCCATAACACTAGATGGAAATTTATTTAAACAATTAATTACTCCTTGGATGCATTAGAATTTCTGCACATCTGTCTTGCAGTCTTCCTTTTTTCAACTTAAGTGTGTGTGTGTGTGCGTGCGTGCGTGCGTGCATGCGTGTGTGTGTGTGTCATTTAGTTGACTTAACACTTTTAAAGCCTTATACACTTCAATTAGGTTACCATGCTAATCCCTAGGTTCCAGAGATTGCATACAGAACCCCAGTCTCTTTTTGGTAAGAATGTCATATTGTGCTCCCTAAATTACTCTTGTTGTTCTTAGTATTAATAGTGGCAAATGATCAAGAAAGCAAGCTTATGCAGCACCAGATGGAAGTTTGTTTCAATAATCAATGCTCTGCTGGCTAATAGGAATTTCTGCACATCTATCCTGCAACCATCCTTCCTCAGTTTAAATTTATGCACCTTGTGTGTGTTGTCTAAGCAAAGAGGAAAGATATTAGCATTTAGCCTGCTAATCCATTCAAAGCCTTAAACATTCGATCAGATATCTTGCAGGTACCTATTTTCAGATGCTACAATTTGCAGAACTGAAACTTTTCTTGGGAAGCAAATGCTTTTGTTCCCCTGACTAATCTCATTGCCCTTCTCTGCACCCATTCCAACAGATAAACGTCTTTCCTAAAAGGTGTTCAGGCTTGTATGCAGCTCAAGATGTGGCCTAAACATCTCCTTTGTTTATCTGTTGGAAAAATCTCTGTATATCATTGACAAGACATGAGCTATCTTGGTAGTTTGTCTGCACTGCTCAGAAAACTTCATGTCTGACTGTACATCAATCCCCAGTTCTTTTTCGTTCACTACTGCACTCAGCATTGTACCACAAAGTTAGTATGTCATTCTTGGATTACTGCTGCCTATATGCAGTATCTTGCATTTCTCAATGTTAAACTTTAATTGCCATTTCTCAGCACATCTTCCTAATTTTTCTATATCTTGTTGCAATGGCATACCCTGATTGCTATCATTAACTACACTGCCAACCTTTTTGTCATTTGCAAAATTAGACATCAAGCTGATATATATATATATTGTTGTGGAAGTCGATGTTGATAGCTTAAATAAATTTAAGGCTGAATTAGACAAACACTTGGAGTGACTGAATGGGAAGGTTTTTTTTTTTTTTGGCTGATGCTGTATAAGCTTGCTTCCTTGCATCATATGCCTCAAGCAATGCTAATGCTAATATCCTCCTTAAAATAAGTTTTCCAAACCTGTATGCAGTATTCCAGATATTATTATTATTTTTTTTTTTTTGGGTAGTTGTTGGAGGATCGGCTTCTGTGGCCATAATGCACCTCCCAAGGTTTTTGCAGTACTTTGATCCAAGCCCGAGGTGGGATTCGAACCCGCGACCTTTGGGTTGCCAGGCAGGCACTTTACCCAGTCGGCAAATTTCAGATATAGCCTGACTATTGCCTTATACAGTGGGATAATCACCTTTACCCCTGCCTGCAAAGTTCCTGTGTGTGTCACTGACAGAACCCCATGAGCTGTTCTGGCGGCTTGTTTGCACTGCTCAGGAACTTCATATCAGACTATATAATTACCCTTAAGTTTTTCCTTATCAACTACTTTCAGTTTGGTGTCCAGACTCATAATATGTTCAACTGTTATGTTATTCTGGAATTATTGCAACCCAAATGCAGTACCTTGCAGTGATCAATATTAAACTTCAATTGTCATTTTTTAGTACATCTGTCTAGTTTATCTAGGTCTTCTTTGAAGTAACATACTATGATTACTGATATTAACCACTCTTCCCGACCGGCCGGCCAGGTGGTTAAAGAAGTACCTGCCTTGCCTGGCAACCCAAAGGACGCGGGTTTGGATCAGAGTAGTGCAAAAACTTTGGGAGGTGCATTATGGCCACAGAAGCCGATGTGCCAACAAGTAACAAAAAAAAATAATAATAAAATAAAATAACCACTGTGCCCAACTTTACATCATCAGAAAACTTGGACATCAACTTAATACCTATGTGAATATCATTAATAAATATTAAAATCAGTAAGGGGCCTAACACCGACCCTGTGGTACTCCACTAATCATGTTAGTCCATGAAAATCAGTGACCATTAATAACCACTCTTTGTTTCCTGACACACATCCAAAGCAGTAACTTGTCCCTAATGCCACACTTCTCCAACTTGTATAGCAGTTATTTATTTGGAACGGTATCAAAATGTTTACTGAAATTTAAATATATGTCAATTTAAGATTGAAAAATTTATTCGTTGCATTCATTGTCAGTTCCTTTACTGGTTACTCCTATGGCATCCTCATAGTAGTAATCTCCTATGGCATCCTCATAGTAGTAATCAGATTAGTCAGCCTTTAATAAATCCATGCTGGTATTGCCTTATGGTTCCACTCCTATAAAGATGATGTTGCATTGCTTCTTCAACTATTGATTCTGTCATTTTCCGTGACACAGAGGTCACAACTTCTGTTATCCATTTCACCCTCTGAATCACACTTGTGAATAGGAGATGAATTTACACATTTCTAATCTTCCCAGACTTCCCCTGAATTTACAGGTGCTCTCATTATCATGGCTAAAGGTTTAACTATCTCCTTTTCAGCTTCTTTTAATATAAATTAGATAGGTTCCGTCCAGTCAGTACTAGGTGCTTTAGGTTCACTCTTAGCTGCAGCAATTTCTCATCCACCTTCTTTTCAGTTATTGTTTATTATAACATTTAACTCCCAATGATTATTAGACATCTGCTATAACCTCATCTTTAAAACCTTCTAAGCATGGATGCAAAATATTTACTTTTACAGGATCATCAATAATTATGCCATTCATATCCAGTGTACTGTGGTTCATCCCTTTCCTTCCAGTGTAAACATATGCAAAGAATTCCTTGCTATTTTCTTTGCACTCTTAACCAAATACTTCTCATAATCTGCATTAGCATGTCTAACCTCCTGAGTAATTTAATTTCGGACTAGTCTGTACTTACCATACTGTCATGGGAAGACATTGATTTATGAGCAATCAAATTTAGATTACTACAATTCATGGTGGATCACTCATTTTTCTTAACAGCATATTATTATTATTATTATTAGCCATGTGATTTAAAAAAGCCTGAGTCTTTTGCTGCACCAGCCCAAAAAAAAAAAAAAAATTCTGAGTTACCCTGAGAGAGAGAGAGAGAGAGAGAGAGAGAGAGAGAGAGAGAGAGAGAGAGAGAGAGAGAGAGAGAGAACAAAAGTCAGAAGTAGAAGGGAATCACCAAGAAAGAGAAGAATGATGATATCCAGCTCAGGACCCTGGGTGTGCCAAAACCATACTCACCAGATGTGAGCCCCTGGTGTTAAAAAATGTTCTTGTTTATACTCCGGCATGACCACCAAGTCGGTGGAGTTTACAGTAAATCATCACTACAAACATTAATCGTATTTAGTAGTCACGGGCTTGAACCCCAGTCCACTCAAAGAGCATGTGCTATTGCACTCTCACTCCTGACCACTCGGCTATGTGCATTCTTTGCATGCTTACTAGTTCTGTAATAGGATTATATTATATTATTCAGCTTATTTCCCATATTTTTATTTTTCAATGTGTTTTTTATTAACAGGACCAATGCGAAAATTGGGTGAAAGCATGTCAAAAGCAAGGTATACCTTGTTCGCGTGAATTTTCTCTTCAGCAAACTTTGGGTGAGCCAGTAACAATTAGAGCTTGGAATATAGCAGGCCTTCCAACTGATAGCTTTTCTGTGGAAAATGGTATTATTATAAGGTAATATTTTTAGCCGTGATGTTTTATAGCTATAGCTGTAGTTATTTTAATTAATTAGGACAATATTTTTTAAAATATTCTTCATAAATATGATTATTGATCAATATGATCTTTGACCAATATGATTACTGACAAATATGATTACTGTCCTACCAAAATATTAGAGAATGTACCTAAATGGTCCACTTTAGTGGTGTTAACAGTGGCATTCCTGCATGGCTAGGATTTTACTGGTTATTTACAAGTGGTGATATTTCATTTTAATTCAAGAATGACTTTTAGATCCATCAGATTCATTAGTTAATGATGCCTGTCTAAGATGATATTCCAGATGATCCCACAGATTCACAGTTTCAGAGATTCATATCTGATGACTTCTGTGGGCTTCATGTGGGCCATGGCTGATTAGCATTAGTAGAGGCATATGATGCAAGAAAGCAAGCTTATGCAGCATCAGCCAAAAAAAAAAAAAAAAAAACCCCTTCCATTTCACCCCTCCATTCGTTGCAAATGCCTGGCCAGCTCAGCCTTAAATTTATTTAGGCTATCAACTTCCACAATAGATGGAAGTCTGTTCCACCAATCAACCACCTGCTGGCTAAAGGCAAATTTCCCCACATCCATTCTACAACTGTCTTTCCTCAATTTGAATCTATGCCCCCTCAGTTTCTTAACTAGAGCAAGAGGAAGTGGTGCCTCCGTAGCCAGGTGGGAAGGAGCAGCAGTGCGTAACACACGCTTCTTGATTAGACCAGGGTTCGATCCCGTCACCACCAAATACGGAGAATGCGGAAAGATCAGGGAATGACCACTGCATATTCCCGGAGCAATATGGCCTTAGTTGCTAATGCTCCTAAAAACCAAATAACAAACAACAAACAAACAAGAGGAAGAATCCCATAAAAGCATTCAGCTTGCTCAACTCATTTAAGGGGTTTATACACCTGAATTAGATCACCTAACAGGTGCCTACTCTCCAGGTGCAACAATTTACAGAACAAAAACCTTTCTTGGTAAGAGCACCCCATTGTTCCCCTCACCAATCTTGTTTGTACATGTTCTATAAACTTTACATCCTTCCTAAAATGAGGCCTCCAGACCTGTACACAGTACTCTAGGTGTGGCCTGACCATTGCCTTGTACGACGGGATAATTACCTCCCTGTCCCTGCCAGCAAAATTCCTATATATCATTGACAAGACTCCATGATCTGCCCTGGCAGCCTGTCTGCACTGCTCAGCAAACTTCATATTTGACTGCACAATTACCCCCAGGTCTTTATCACTTTCCACTTCCGTGAGTGTAGTACCACACAATTAGCATTAGCATATGATGCAAGAAAGCAAGCTTATATAGCATCAGCCAAAAAAAAAACACACACCCCCTTCTCATTTCACTCATCCACCCACTCCAAATGTTTGTCTAGTTCTGCCTTGAATCTGTTTAAGCTATCACCTTCTACAACAACAGATGGAAGTTTGTTCCAGCAATCAACCAACCACCCGCTGGCTAAAGGCAAACTTCCACACATCTGTCCTACAACTGCCTTTCCTCAATTTGAATTTATGCCCTCTCAGACGATTATTCTGAGTAAGAGGAACAATCCCATCAGCATTGAGCATGCTCAAACCATTCAAGGCTTTATATACCTCAATCAGATTACCTCGCAGGTGCCTAGTCTCCAGACACTGTAATTTGCAAAACTTAAGCCTTTCTTTGTAAGAGCACCCCTTTGTTCCATTCACTAATCTTGTTGCCCTTCTCTGTACTCGTTCCAGCAGCTCTACATCCTTATTGAAATGAGGCCTCCAGACCTGTATACAATACTCAAGGTGTGGCCTGACCATAGCCTTATACAAGGGGATAATCACCTCCTTATTCCTGCTAGAAAAATTCCTGTATATCATTCCTGATGTTGCATATTACCAGGGTTCTTTGTATGTTATTCTTGCACAGTTTGTCCTGAGGATGGTATCCATTCAACCTGGAATCCATTGCAGCACCACAAAAATAGCCCCCAATAAGAACATGATCACTGCTAGTGACCTGCACAGAGGATGGAATGCATTCAAGATTCATTGCTTCATGTGGTTTCCACCTCACTTACATGCCTTCATCAATGATAAACAATTTGAGCTGTTATTTGTCCAATGACATTGTTTTCATTGCTGTGCTAACCATTGCCACCATTCCTGATACCACCACAAACAGATTTCTGTTCACATTGAAGATTCACTCAGATATGTAGAGATGCCATTTAGCAGTCTACTTTTGGTGATCCTGGTGATTGTCTACAATGTTGCCTTTTGACTTTTGCATATGTGATGAGCCTGACATCTTGAGTCATGGAATATCTTCTTTCCAGCTAGATTTGTTTTCTCATTGCTAGTTTTTGTCCCACAGTAGCCACTAATTGAAGATCCTATACACCGGGCTAATACATGGTATTTTGGAAACATTATTAAAAAAATCTTATAAAAATCTTTTTATATAAAGATAAGTTGGTCTATATTTTTATATAAAAATAACAAAATTTAATATAATACATTAAAATTTCCAACTTATGGTAATAATATCGATGCATAAAATTGACAATGTGCCACTAACTGAAGAGAAAAGAACAGTTGTTAATAAAATATTATCATGTTATTAAATATGATACAATGAAATATAAGAATGCATGCATGTTTATTTTTATGTTATGCTGAATATGTTTGTGTAAATTTATGGAGACCATTGCTGTGCCATAAATTTTATGAGCCCTACTATTCTAGGGTGTGAAAAACTTTGGCTAAACAAGCTTCTGAATGTGTAACATCAGATGGTACATGTCATACTGGGTTATTTAGAATAAGCACTAGGTATTTGCATTTTATATCAAATTACATTTGAAAAATGCAAAATTTTTTAAATACATGAAATTTATCCTCAGCTGGCTGACATAAACCAAGTCATCTCCTGTGTGAGTGACATTGAAAAAATCTTTCCTAATGATATTAGTGGTCAAAGCTAAAATTATGCCTTTCCAGTAGTAACCTTCCTTAAGAAGCTGCTCAGTGATGCTTTCCATTTCACCTAACCAATAGTCTTTGTCTTTTATCTTTAACTTCATTTCACAATATTTAACATATTTTGAAAAGGAGATTGTTGCTTATATCTTTTATACAAAAAAATGCTATTAATGAGAGAAGGATTAATTATGTAAAACATATGCCTTGTATCTTATCTGTCATATATTAAAATCTAAAATTTTATCAATTTCTATGCAATGAAATGTACTTATCAGAGTTGAGATATTTGCTAATTAGTGTTTTTCTTCTATTTCAAAAGAAAATTATTTCTTTAAGAACAATAATGTATTTTTTTTTTTTTTTTTTTTTACAGTAAAATAGTGTTTATCACACTTTTTTCAGCATTCCGAAGTACTTTATTGCTAAAATACTAAGATTAACAGTAAATACTGTATTATGTGATATAACTAATTTTTCCTACTTTCCTTTCATTCACTAATCATTTAAATTTTCTTACATGTCATTTGAAATATTGTTCTGTCCCATATGTTGCTCTATCCATTATTATGTTTTTCAGGATGTTAAAATTTTCCATAATGTGATAGTAGTAGTAGTAGTAGTAGTGGCATGTGATGCAAGAAAGCAAATGTATGAGCTTATGCAGCATCAGCCAGAAAAAAAAAAAAAAATCACACCATTCCCTCCAAATACCTGTCCAGTTCCTCTTTAAATTTATTCAACCTATCAACTTCCACAACGACAGATGAAAGTTTGTTCCAGCAATTAACCACCCGCTGGCTAAAGGCAAATTTCCGCACATCTATTCTACATCTGTCTTTTCTTAATTTGAATTTATGCCTCCTTAGGTTCATAATCTGAACAAGTGGAAGGATCCCATCAGAATTCAACGTGCTCAACCCATTCAAGGCCTTATATACCTCAATCAGATCACCGCGCAGGTGCCTAGTCTCCAGCCACTGCAATTTGCAGAACTTAAGCCTCTCTTGGTAAGAGGATCCCTTCATTCCCCTCACCAATCTTGTTGCCCTTCTCTGTACACGCTCAAGTAAATCTATATCCTTCCTAAAATGAGGCCTCCAGACCTGTACGCAGTACTCAAGGCGTGGCCTGACCATTGCCTTATACAGAGGGATAAACTCCCTCCTATCGTGTCTGGGCAGAAAACAAGATGCATGGTATTTCAGAGACTGCTGGGAGCCATTGCGGTACAAGTAAACACATGGGTTGTGTTAGGGTAGCTAAGAATAGAAACAGGTGCAGGTATACTTGCGTGTACACCAATGCTAGGAGTTTAGTAAATAAATTTGATGAATTTGAGGTATTGCTCAAAACATCAAAGGCAGATATTGGTGGGATATCAGAGACGTGGTGTCACACAGATATAAGGGATGCAGAACTGCAATTTGGGGAGTACAACGTCTACAGAAAGGATAGACAGGATAGGAAAGGGGGAGGGGTTATGCTATTAGTTAAGAAACACATAAAAACCAAGGAAGTGAAGCCAGTCGACATCGCTGGACAGTGCGTTGAGTCAGTTTGGTGTGACATAAGCATTGGGAGATCAAAATTGAGAGTAGGAGTGTGCTATAGGCCTAATGACTCTGATGAGTATAATAAGGAACTGTACAGGGAAATAGAGTGGGCCAGTAAATCAGAGAGTCTTATAATGGGAGATTTTAATTTCCCAGATATTGACTGGAATTTGAGGGCTGGTCACTCACACACTAGCAGGGCTTTTGTGGATTTATTGGATGATTGTTTTCTACATCAGCATGTTCGGGAGGCAACTAGAGGGAGTAATACTCTTGATTTGATTATCAGCAGTGATTCTTCATGCATTAAGAAACTGCAGATAAATGAACCACTAGGTGGCAGTGATCACAGTGTGCTGAAGTGGGATTTACTCAAAGAGGTAACTACCATTAGGGGTAAAGGGAAGGGTTATTGCTTCCGTAAAGGCGACTACGATGGACTGAGACAGTATTTAAATTCTATACAGTGGGACCAACTGATGATGTTACCAACAGCAAATTCAAAATGGGAAGCATTCAAAGAACTTATCTTGGAAGCTACTAGGCTTTACATACCAACTAAGGAATATTGTTCAAGGTTTAGGCCAAAATGGATGTCAGATGAACTAATGAGGCATATGACAGAGAAGAAAAATGCATGGGATACTTACAAATTAACACATGACACAGAAGCCTATGATAGATACAAGTTGATACGCAACCAAGTTAGAAAGGAGGTTAGGCAGGCGAAGGCAGATTACGAGAAATCCTTGGCAAGGGATGCAAAGAAAAACAGCAAAGAGTTCTTTACTTATGTAAACTCTAGAAGGAAGGGGATGAATCAGATTGGTCCACTTGATATTGATGGGTCAACTGTTGATGATCCTGCTCAGGTAGCTAACAAACTAAATGAATATTTTGCATCGACATTCACACATGAGGAGTTATTCAGCAAGGGGAATGCCAGAGGTGTATTCAACTCTAGCAGTAAGCTACAGAATCTTGAAATAACTGGGAGTAAAGTGGAGGAGAAACTGTTGAAGATAAACACAAGAAAGGCACCCGGGGTGGATGGGATCTATCCAGTTATATTAAAGGAGGCAGCAAAGGAAGTAAGCAAACCCTTAGCCATAATTATGAGAGCTTCCTTGGACTCAGGGGAGGTACCCATAGACTGGAAATGTGCATATGTGACCCCAATTCTCAAAGGAGGATCAAAGGCTGACACAAGTAATTATAGACCCGTGAGCTTAACTTCTGTGCCAGGAAAATTAATGGAGGCACTGGTTAAAGAAGCACTGCAGGATCATTTAGACAAGACTTCAGTTATAGCTCGTGCACAGCATGGTTTTGTTAAGGGGAAGTCTTGCCTTACCAACTTGATTGGATACTATGATGCAGTCACAAAAGAACTGGATGCAGGGAATAACTTTGATATTATATACTTGGATCTTAGAAAGGCTTTTGATACTGTTGCACATGGAAGACTGCTACACAAATTGGAGCAGTGTGACATTTGAGGCAAATTGCTGCTATGGATAAAGGGGTGGTTGAGGGGGAGAAGACAGAGAGTGGTAATCAATGGACATTGCTCATCGTGGACAAATGTTATTAGTGGAGTCCCTCAGGGCTCAGTGTTGGGTCCATTATTGTTTTCTCTATTTATAAATGATATTGATGATGGTATATCAAGCTTAATGTCCAAGTTTGCAGACGATACAAAGGTTGGCAGGGTTGTCAAGGACACCACTGACACTATGCTGCTGCTGTTGTTTGTTATTTGGTTTTTAGGAGCATTAGCAACTAAGGCCATATTGCTCCGGGGATATGCGGTGGTCATTCCCTGACCTTTCCGCATCCTCTGTATTTGGTGGTGACGGGCTCGAACCCCGGTTTAATCAAGAAGCGTGTGCTACGCACTGCTGCTCCTTCCCACCTGGCTACGGAGGAGCCTCTATGCTGCTGCAACAGGATCTGGAAAGGTTGAGCAGATGGGCTGAGAGGTGGCAAATGAAGTTTAACATTGACAAATGTAAAGTACTACACATGGGAAACAGCAACCCCAGAGCAACGTATCAAATCTGTGGTACTACACTGACAGTGGTAGATAATCAAAGGGACTTGGGGGTGGTTGTGCAGGCAGATATGAAGTTCTCTGAGCAGTGCAGACAGGCTGCAAGAGTAGCTCATGGAGAATTGTCAATGATATACAGGAATTTTTCCAGCAGGGATAAGGAGGTGATTATTCCATTGTATAAGGCAATGGTGAGGCCACACCTAGAGTACTGTATACAGGTCTGGAGGCCTCATTTCAAGAAGGATGTAGAGCTGCTGGAACGAGTACAGAGAAGGGCAACAAGATTAGTGAATGGAACAAAGGGGTGCTCTTACGAAGAAAGGCTTAAGTTTTGCAAATTACAGTGTCTGGAGACTAGGCACCAGCGAGGTGATCTGATAGAGGTGTATAAAGCCTTGAATGGTTTACGCATGCTCAATGCTGATGGGATTCTTCCTCTAGCTCAGAAAAATCACCTGAGAGGGCATAAATTCAAATTGAGGAAAGACAGATGTAGGATAGACGTGCGGAAATTTGCCTTTAGCCAGCGGGTGGTTGGTTGGTGGAACAGACTTCCATCCCTTGTGGTGGAGGTTGATAGCCTAAATAAGTTTAAGGCTCAGCTGGACAGGTATTTTGAACGAACAGAGGGGTGAAGTGAAAGTGGGGTTTTTTTTTTTTTTTTGGCTGATGCTGCATAAGCTTGCTTTCTTGCATCAAATGCCTCTACTAATGCTAATGCTAATAATCACCTCCTTTTCCCTGCTAGCAAAATTCCTATATATCATATCTGACTGCACAATCATATCTGAGAACTTCATATCTGACTGCACAATTACTCCCAGGTCTTTTTCATTTTCTACCACCTTAAGTGTAGTACCACACAGTTGGTACGTTTCTCTGGGATTACTTCTACCCATATGCAGTACTTTGCATTTGTCAAGGTTAAACTTCAGTTGCCACTTCTTAGCCCATCTGCCCAAATTATCTAGATCCTGTTGCAGTAGCACATTGCCATTACTGTCATTAACAACCCTGCCAACCTTTGTATCATCTGCAAACTTCGACATTAAGCCTGATATACCTTCATCAATATCATTGATAAATATACAAATCAACAGTGGACCTAACACCGAACCCTGTGGGACTCCACTAATAACATTAGTCCAAGAAGAGCAGCACTCATTGATTACCACCCTCTGTCTTCTTGCACTTAACCATCCTTTTATCCATTGTAGCAACTTACCCTTAATACCATTCTGCTCCAATTTGTACAATAGTCTTCCATTCGCAACAGTGTCAAAAGCTTTCTTGAAATCCAAATATATGATATCAAAATTATTTTTTGCATCCAGTTCCTTTGTAACCACATCATAATATCCTATCAAATTTGTCAGACAAGACTTTCCCTTTACAAACCCATGCTGTGTCTGAATTATTGCTGCAGTCTTGTCTAGATGATCCTGCAATGCATCTTTAACCAGCGACTCCATTATTTTACCCAGAACAGAAGTTAAACTAACTGGTCTGTAATTACTCGTGTCACCCTTCGATCCCCCTTTGTGAATTGGGGATACATTTGCACATCTCCAGTCCGTGGGAACCTCCCCTGAGTCGAAGGATGCTCTCATAATTATGGCTAAGGGTTTGCTTAGTTGCTTAGTTGCTTTGCCGCCTCCTTTAATATAACTGGATAGATCCCATCCACCCCAGGTGCTTTTCTTATGTTTAATTTCAACAATTTCTCTTCCACTTTGCTCTCAGTTATTACAAGATCATTAAGCACCCTGCTACAATTTGATAACCTTCTGCCATTTTCAAACCTTAATAATTCCTCATGTGTGAATGTAGATGCAAAATACTCGTTCAGTTTGTTTGCTATCTGAGCAGGATCATCAACAGTTGAACCATCGATGTCAAGTGGACCAATCAGATTCATCCCCTTCCTTTTAGAGTTTATATAAGTAAAGAAATCCTTGCTGTTTTTCTTAGCATCTTTTGCCAAGGATTTCTCGTAATCTGGCTTCGCCTGCCGAACCTCCTTTGTGACCTGATTACAGATTAACTTATATCTGCCATAGGCTTCTGAGTCGCTTGAAAAAAAATCCCATGCATTTTTCTTCTCTGTTACGAGTCTCATTAGTTCATTTGACAACCATTTAGGCCTAAACCTTGAACAATATTTCTTAATAGGTATGAAACTTTTAGTAGCTTCCACGATTAATTCCTTGAATGCTTCCCACTTAGAATTTACTGTTGGTAACATCGTCAGTTGATCCCACTGTACAGAATTTAAAAACTGTCGGAGACCACTGTACTCGCCTTTACGGAAGCAAAAACCCTTTCCTTTACCCCTGATGGTAATTAAATCTTTAAGTAAATCTCACATCAGTACACTGTGATCACTGCCACCTAGTGGTTCTTTTATCTGCAAATTCCTAATACAGATAAAAGAACCACTAGGTGGCAGTGATCACAGTGTACTGACGTGGGATTTACGTAAAGATTAAGTAAATCCCACTTATAGTCCAGTTTATATCTCCACAACAACAGTATACAAACAATTACAAGTAACCTTTAAACATACAAGTTACAAATTGACCTTTACAATGATTGAGATAATTCAGAATTCAACATTGTTTATGCTATTCCATGTCTTGAAGAATGTAATCATATAATAGGAAATAAATGAGTCCTCTACATAAGAGACTACCAAAACATTAAAGAAGTTTAGAAGTACTTTGAAATGAGATGCTAGTATTAAATAGGATACAGTTGTTCAGGTGGATATGCTTTGGAATAGAATAAGTTAGTTAATGTATGCAACGTATTACATTTCAAGCACATTAGACATTTTTCTTTCTTTAAGTAATTGAAGTTTTTCTTCTTCTGTGATTAATAGAAGTACAAAATAAATAACTAACTGTCTTGTTAACTATTAATTACTGATTGATTAACTAGTAATATATAAAAGTAATTGTTTTCACTTCGCTATACACATCTCCCAACATAATATTTGCTCCACATTTTGCAGTACTTTGTAATCAACAGCATATGAACTGCAACATGTATTTCAGGCTCTGTGATTTAATAAATTAAACATTATATTGTTAATGCTTTCATAGTGCAATTTACCTATTTCTACTGGGACTGTAATGATTGAATATAACACATATTTAATGTTTTCTATGATTAATATAATAAGCAAATAATAATAATTCATAGTTTATGTATTTAGTAAACTTATAGCAAAAAATGATCAAAAAAGAAATAACATTTATGCATAAACCAAGAAAATTAATTTCATTTTTGCACACCTGCCAATATTGCCCATTTATTCCTCCAGTCAGTACACAGCAGTAAACATAATATCCAGCTTCAGGTATGGCATATGGACAGCCCTATGTAATTTGTAGGGGAAAAAAAAATGAAATGATAATTACCAAACTTCTTTTTGCCTGATTTTAATGAACACTTGACAAATTCTTCTAAAAGTGCTAAATATAAGATTTCATGAAAATTCATGTATTGAGAGTTGATTTATTATATTTGGATGGACAAAGAAATGATAATTGTTGGATTTCTATTGGCCCAATTTTATTGAAACTTGGAATGGCTTCACAAATATTTCTAAAAGAGCCAAATATAAAATTTCACGAAAGCCTATCCAATGACATTATTATGTGTGGACAGACAGATAGATTGTTGTGGTGAAAGCAGTAATAGGCCCTTACAGCATATGTGCTAATGCACCTAAAAAGGTTTAAAAGAGGAAATTAGCTGCAAAACTCACATGAAGAGTAGAAAACAACAAAGAATTTCCCCATTGCTCTTTCCCCATCAAAAATATAACCACACTCACCTTATAACACATGCAGCATGAACATGATAGATTTTGTGGCCTTTATTACTTTAGCACTAATCTGAACAATGTAATCCATCCTTATCACATTAGTAATTAAAATGTGTAATTTTTAGATGACTTTATCAATCCTGTGGACTTGAATTTAACACCAATAGTGAGGTTAGGGCAAGTGCTTTAATAAGAAATTGGATAAATACTGCTTGTTTCTGCAATTCATTCATAATAATACCTTCTTTTCTTGTAGTAATTCTCGAAGGTGGCCACTACTTATAGACCCTCAAGGACAAGCAAATAAGTGGATCAAAAATATGGAGAAAAAAAACAATCTACACATTATCAAGTTGAGTGATTCTGATTTTGTGCGTACTTTAGAAAACTGCATCAGCTTTGGAAATCCAGTATGTCTTTTGTTACTTAAATCCAATATTTTTTATATTCAGTGTATTAGTACATAAATCATAGTGGTGAGTGCAGTTAGCGTCTTTGATATGTTATTTCTTGTACATATTGATATTTGCATTATGTTTTATTTTGTTTCATGATTACATTAATATTCTTTTTTAAGCTATATATTTGTCTTGAGAGAAGATGCTGAATAGTGATCATTGTTATTGTATGTGGATCAGAAGAGGAAGAAAATAGATATTTAATCCAGCAGGTAGGAAAGCATATTGAGGGTGAGGAAATTAGAGCTACCAACCAAAAATAGGGAATTTAAGGAGAATTTTTTAAAGAGAGAATTTTTCCTCTTTAATTTTAGAATAAAATTAAAGAGGAAAAATTTTAATTCAGATAATATGATGGCAGGAAAGGTTGCTTACACTGGAAGAGGACAGGAATAAGTAAAACAAAAAATACCTTCCGTAATAAGAAAAAATATATTTTAAATGTTTAAATATATAGTAATAGGCATAGGATTAATTTCAATATTAGTAAAAATGTTTAAATCCATGCACATTACTCCATTTTGAAAAGTCCATGAGTAGGAAACTTGCCTCTATTTTAAATGGCAGTCATCCTTTTTGGTCACTTATTAAAGCTTCTGGCTACAACACTATCATTCTATTTCTGTTTATTTTACATCATAATGTAAAATAAATATATATAACATAACTGTTTTGGGATATAACTTAAGGATTTAATTTTTGTTTTAAATTTTATTGAATTAAATTGGAATCATGACTCTGACCAGAGCAGCAAAGCAAAAGGCTCAAGCTAATTGGAGTGCTGTGGTTCAGGGGAGAACTGAGGGGGGCAGTTGCCCTCTGAATCACAGTCTATTAAAATGCACTGTTTGCTTGACGTTTGCGGAGCAGTCGGGTACGGGACATGATACTGCCAAGGGGGATGTCTTTGTGTGTGCACGATGTAAGGAGTGCAAGGAAATCAGGCGACAAATCAGCGTTGTTATGGGCCTTTATGAGACCTTGAAGGACAGGGTGGATGCCCTCGAAGGAAATAAATTGAGGGGCCCATCAAGCTCTCAGCTGCCCACATCAACGCCAGAGCTTGCACTTGGTCATCAGGCAACACAGGGGCAGCCCCCTAGGCAGAATGCGCTGGTCCCACAGGAACTAGTAGTTGTTGGTGACTCTATTGTCAGGGAAACGGGGAACATGCTTTGTAAAAAGGATAGGTGGAATAGGACCAGGGTATGTCTGCCAGGGGCAAAGGTTGATGACGTTGTAGAGTGGATATCATCTTTTAAGGGCACAAAAGGTGATATAGTTGTACACGTTGGCACTAATGATATTAAGAGTAGGAGACCGGCGGAATTACTTAGCAAGTACAGGTCACTGTTGAAAAAAAGCCGTGAATTAGGGTTGAACTTGAAAGTGTCTGCAATTCTGCCCAGACACGATAGGAGGGAGTATATGATGAGAGCCTTGTCGATCAATTCGGCCCTGGAGGGATTGTGCAAGGCTCAAGGGGTAGAATTTTTTTCAGCCTGGACTGTACTTGTTAACAGGAGAGATTGCTTCTAAAGGGATGGGATACACTTAAATAGAAAGGGTGCAAGAATTTTTGCTGATGCTGTCGAGGCAGTGTTAGGTGGGTCGGAAAACTGCTAGTTGGGGGGGATACAAGGACTAATAGATTAACAGTAGCCACTGGCAGAGGTGGAAGTGATTCTTGCACTGCTTCTATTCAAATGAGCAGAAGCCTGAAAAACAAGATGCAGGATATTTCAGAGACTGCTGGTAGTCATTGCATTACAAGTAAACACATGGGTTGTGTTAGGGTAGCTAAGAATAGAAACAGGTGCATGTATACCTGCGTGTACACCAATGCTAGGAGTTTGGTAAATAAATTTGATGAATTTGAGGTATTGCTCAAAACATCAAAGGCAGATATTGTTGGGATATCAGAGACGTGGTGTCACACAGATATAAGTAATGCGGAACTGGAATTTGGGGAATACAATGTATATAGAAAGGATAGACAGGACAGGAGGGGAGGAGGGGTTATGCTATTAATTAAGAAACACATAAAGTCAAAGGAAGTGAAGCCAGTTGACATCGATGGACAGGGCAGTGTCGAGTCAGTTTGGTGTGACATAAGCATAGGGAAATCAAAATTGAGAGTAGGAGTGTGCTATAGGCCTAATGTATAATATATTATTATACTCTGATGAGTATAATAATATATTGTACAGGGAAATAGAGTGGGCCAGTAAATCAGAGAGTCTTATAATGGGGTATTTTCATTTCCCAGATATTGACTGGAATTTGTGGGTTGGTCACTCGCACACTAGCAAGGCTTTTGTGGATTTATTGGATGATTGTTTTCTACATCAGCATGTTCGTGAGGCAACAAGAGGGAGCAATACTCTTGATCTGATTATCAGTAGTGATTCTTCATGCATTAAGTACCTGCAGATAAATGAACCACTAGGTGGCAGTGATCACAGTGTGTTGAAGTGGGATTTACTCAAGGAGGTAACTACCATCAGAGGTAAAGGGAAGGGTTTTTGTTTTCGTAAAGGCGACTATGATGGTCTGAGACAGTATTTAAATTCTATACAGTGGGACCAACTGATGATGTTACCAACAGCAAACTCAAAATGGGAAGCATTCAAGGAACTAATCTTGGTGGCTACCAGGCTTTACATACCAACTAAGAAATATTGTTCAAGGTTTAGGCCTAAATGGTTGTCAGATGGACTAATGAGACATGTGGCAGAGAAGAAAAATGCATGGGATACATACAAATTAATGGGTGACATGGAAGCCTATGATAGATATAAGTTGGTCTGTAACCAAGTCACAAAGGAGATTAGGCAGGCAAAGGCAGACTACGAAAAATCCTTGGCAAAGGATGCAAAGAAAAACAGAAAAGAGTTCTTTACCTATTTAAACTCAAGAAGGAAAGGGATGAATCAGATTGGTCCACTGGATATTGACGGTTCAACAGTTGAGGATCCTGCTCAGGTGGCTAACAATCTAAACGAGTATTTTGCATCTACATTCACGCATGAGGAGTTATTCAGGAAGGAGAATGATGTAGGTAAAGTAAACATTGGCAGTGAGCTGGATGATTTTGTAATAACTGAGAGGAAAGTGGAGGAGAGATTGTTGAGGATAAACATAAAAAAGGCACCTGGGGTGGATGGGATCTATCCAGTTATATTAAAGGAGGCAGCAAAGGAAGTATGCAAACCCCTAGCCATAATTATGAGAGCTTCTTTGGACTCAGGGGAGGTACCCATAGACTGGAGATGTGCAAATGTAACCCCAATTCACAAAGGAGGATCAAAGGCTGACACAAGTAATTATAGACCTGTTAGTTTAACTTCTGTTCCAGGTAAATTAATGGAGGCACTGGTTAAAGAAGCACTGCAGGATCATCTAGACAAGAATTCAGTTATAGCTCAGACGCAGCATGGTTTTGTTAAGGGCAGGTCTTGCCTGACCAATTTGATTGGATACTATGATGTAGTCACAAAAGAACTGGATGCAGGGAATAACTTTGATATTATATATTTGGATCTTAGAAAGGCTTTTGATACTGTTGCACATGGAAGACTGCTGCACAAATTGGAGCAGTGTGGCATTGGAGGCAAATTGCTGCTATGGATAAGTGGATGGTTGAGTGGCAGAAGACAGAGAGTGGTAATCAATGGACACTGCTCAACGTGGACTAATGTTATTAGTGGAGTTCCTCAAGGTTCAGTGTTGGGTCCATTGTTGTTTTCGGTGTTTATGAATGATATTGATGATGGGATATCAAGTTTAATGTCTAAGTTTGCAGATGATACAAAGGTTGGCAGGGTCGTTAAGGACACTACTGACGCTATGCTGATGCAACAGGATCTGGAAAGGTTGAACAGATGGGCTGAGAGGTGGCAAATGAAGTTTAACATTGACAAATGTAAAGTACTACATATGGGTAACAGTAACCCCAGAGCAATGTATCAACTCTGCGTTACTACACTGACAGTGGTGGAGAATGAAAAGGACCTGGGGGTAATTGTGCAGGCAGATATGAAGTTCTCTGAGCAGTGCAGACGAGCTGCAAGAGTAGCTCATGGTGTCTTGTCAATGATATACAGGAATTTTTCTAGCAGGGATAAGGAGGTGATTATTCCCTTGTATAAGGCAATGGTTAGGCCACATCTTGAGTATTGTATACAGGTCTGGAGGCCTCATTTCAAGAAGGATGTAGAGCTGCTGGAACGGGTACAGAGAAGGGCAACAAGATTAGTAAATGGAACAAAGGGTTGCTCTTACGAAGAAAGGCTTAAGTTTTGCAAATTACAGAGTCTGGAGACTAGGCACCGGCGAGGTGATCTGATAGAGGTGTATAAGGCTTTGAATGGTTTGAGCATGCTCAATGCCAATGGGATTCTTCATCTTTCTCAGAATAATCACCTCAGAGGGCATAAATTCAAATTGAGGAAGGACGGATGTCTAATAGATGTGCGGAAATTTGCCTTTGGCCAGCGGGTGGTTGGTTGGTGGAACCGACTTCCATCACTTGTTGTTGAAGTTGATAGCCTAAACAAATTTAAAGCTCAACTGGACAGGTATTTCGAACGAACGGAGGGGTGAAATGGGAGAGGGTTTTTTTTTTTTTTTTTTTGGCTGATGCTGAATAAGCTTGCTTTCTTGCATCATATGCCTCTACTAATGCTAATGCTAATGATTCTTGCATCTTCATTAAAAGATAAAGTTTACCTATATACGAGGGGTGATCATTTAATTTACAGACTGGTGCAATGTTTTATGCTTACTACACAAACTTTCCATAACTGCCACTAGAGGCACACTCCTTGATTGCTACTGAGCAGACTCTGTGTGTATGTTGTACTTGCTGCCAGTACTTGTTGAGCTAGTGTTGCGTTAAGAGTTTTTTTAGCCGCCTGTCACTGATGGGTGTTTTGAAGCAAGTATCATATCAGACATACAGGTTGAACAGCGATATGTGATTTGTTATTGTGTCAGATGGGCGTAAATGCATCGGAAACAGTTAAAGAGATGAATGAAGTGTATGGTAATGAATGTCTTGGTAAGACTGCCATATTTAAATGGCACAAGTGATTCAGTGAAAGCCATGAGTCTGTTGCAGATGACCTTAGACCTGGTCAGCCTTCCTCCTCAATAACTCCTAAGCAAATCGCAAAAGTCCAGGAAATCTTGAATGAAGACAAGGCAATTACACTTCATGAATTAGCTGTTAGAATGTCCATTTCATATGGTAGTGCCCACAATATTGTGAAAGATCACCTGAAAATGTCGCAAATCTGTGCCCTCTGGATTCCGCACAATTTGACTCCAAAACAAAAACAGTAAAGAGTAGACAAAACGATCGAGCAAAGAAATGCTTGATCGTTTTGTAACACAGGGTCAAAACTTCTTAAATCAGATAGTGACTTATGATGAAACTTGGATTTTTCACTGTGATCCAGAGACAAAACAACAGTCAAGTGAGTGGAAGCGTTCTGATTCATCAAGACAAGAAATTTCGAGCTTCTCATTCGGCTGAGAAACAAGTGGTTCTTGTGTTTTTTGACATAAAAGGCATTCTTGTCACACATTTTGTGCCTCATGGAACAACTATGCATAAGGAAGTACTCTGAGATTCTCAGAGTCAAACTTTGCCATGCCTTTCGTGAGAAACATCGAGAACTTTCCAGGGAGATGATGGAGAAATCTTTTCCTCCCAGTTATAGGTGAAATTCTTTGCAGTTTTTTGGAATGTAACTTGGATCTACTATTGGATCCTCTTCTTCACCCGGAATGGAAAGTTCTTTCCAATTAGTTGATGGTACACAGGAGTGTGAGATTTTCTCCTTCTGATACTAACTTCATGATAGAAATGATATTTTAAGTGATATTTGGATATTCTATTTTATTTAGGCACTGCTGCTCCTTCCCACCTGGCCTCCATAGCCAGGTGGGACGGGCAGCAGTGCGTAGCACACGCTTCTTGATTAGACCGGGGTTCGAGCCCATCACCACCAAATACGGAGGATGCAGAAAGGTCAGGGAATGACCACCGCAATCCCGGAGCAATATGGCCTTAGTTGCTAATGCTCCTAAAAACCAAATAACAAACAAACATCTATTTTATTTTTGCTGCTCCATGAAAATCCTGAAATTTTGTGGTAATAAAATTTGCAATTCTCTTATAACTGGTTCATGACATGTTGATTGCAATTAACATACTTGTACTTTTAACATACATTTTTTGCAGAAGAAACAAAGCTTGGCAGAGTGGTTAATGACAGTAATCAAGGTAAGCTACTGCAACAAGATCTAGAAAAATTAGGCAGATGGGCTGATAAATGGCAGTTGAAGTTTAACATTGACAAAAGAAAGGTACTGCCTACTGGATAGCAGTAATCCCAAATTAAACATACCAAAGTGGAAAATAAAAAAGACCCGAGGGTAATTGTAGTCAGATACGAAGTTCTCCGAGCAGTTCAGACAGGCTGCCAGGACAGCTCATGGGGTTTTGTCAGTGATATACAGGAGGAATAAAGTGATTATCCCATTGGTTAGGTCACATCTTAAGTCTGTGAGATGTGATACAGGTCTCGCAGGCTAATTTTAGGAAGGATGGAGATCTGCTACAATGGCTGCAGAGAAGGGCAGTGAAATGGGTGAAGGGAAAAAAAGGGTGCTCTTATCAAGAAAGGCTTCGGGTCTGCAAATTTCGGTGTCTGGAGACTAGACACCTGTGAAGAAGGAGATCTGATTAAGATGTTTACAGCCTTGAATGGATTGAGTAAGCTCAATGCTGATGATATTCATCCTCTTGCTCAGACTACACAGATGAGGGGACATAATTCAAATTGAGGAAGGATGATGCAGGATATGTAGATGTGCAGTTTTCCTTCATTGTGCAGGTGGTTGATTGCTGGAACAAACTTCCATCTGTTGTTGTGGAAGTGGGTAGATTTAATAAATTCAGGGAAGAACTAGGCAAATTATTGCAGGGGTGGACAGGTTATTTGGGAATTACTTTTTTTTGTGGCTAATGCTTTATAAGTTTTCTTGCTTGTATCGTTTGCTACTACTAATATTAATATTAATACTTGTAGTAGGGTTCCATAACAAGATGATTTTTAGTGACAAATGGGCCTGGAGTACTGGGGTCCATAGTTTAACAAATAGATATTTATTTAAAGTATACCCAGTATAAAATAAAATAAAATAAAATATTTCAGAAGCTTTCGGAACTCGTGTCCCTTCGTCAACTGACAAATTTGAATACATTACAAGCAGAGTGTGGCACGTTACTCATTCGTCATTGTTGTAGCACGGACGTGTGCTGCCTTGCGCCAGTGATCATCCATCAATAAAATGGTTGTCTCCAGGATTGGATGTATACGCATGCCTTTCTGGCGATTTAATGCCTTAGGGTTGTTCATTATGTTTAGTGACTCTAGCCATAGGCGGTGGCGAAAGTGTCGCGCATGGTCCACTATCTCAAAGTCGCGCTTGGGGTCAAGATCGTGGTTGGTAGCCCAAAAATGTTCTGCAAGCGCGGACTGGTCAGTTTCGGCAAGCCGGATTGCTCTGTCGTGTTCCGTGAGGCGATCCTGGAGACGTCTCGATGTCTCACCTACGTAGCAACTGTTACAGGCCCTACAGGTGATACGGTACACTACATTGCTGCGTAAGACAGGTGTGACAGGGGTCTTCACACTGGAGACAAGTGAACGTAGGTTCCTACCTGGTAATTGTACACATTTGATGTTGTAACTTCTCAGGATCTTCGAGATACGTCCTGACACTCCTGGATAGTACGGAATGTAGGCGGATGATATGCCGACTTGCTTCGGAGGTCTTGGGTTGGAAGTAAGTTCTTGTGCCTGTAACAAGCATCTGTTTAGTACATGGGATGGATAACCGCATCTGGTTAGGTCCGCCTTCACACGGGAGATCTCGTTACGTCTAATTGTGTCGGTGCTGGAATGGCTCCAGGCCCTGGAGAACAGGGTGCAGGCAGTGCTATTGAGATGGCTTGGAGCATGGCCGGACCCGTAGTTGGTGAATTGACCGCACCACATGGGTTTGCGGTATACTGAGGTCTCTAGATGTGGGCCTACGCGATGCACTAGCACGTCCAGAAACGGGAGCGAACCGTCCACCTCTGATTCTATGGTAAACTTGATGAAATTGGATAGAGAGTTGAGGTATTCTAGTAGTACGGTTTCAGAACCACGTGGTATTATGGTAAAAATATCGTCGACGTATCTACACCACGTTGTAATAGGTGTAGGTGGGTTCTGGTGTATCTGCTTCTCCAGATCTTCCATGGCGATGTTAGCTACTACGGAACTGACAGGGGCACCCATAGCAGTGCCATGTACTTGTTTGTAGAGTGAGTCTTCAAAGGTGAAGATGCTGCTAGAGAGGCATAGGTTGAGGGCGGTACAGATGTCATCAGTGGATAGTGACGTCCTGGATTGGAGGCTTAAGTCGCTCTCAAGGAGCCTTCTGGCGCAGTGCACGGCCTGTTGGACGGGAATCGAGGTGAATAAAGAAACCACGTCAAATGATGCCATGACAGAGTTATCAGGGATTGAAATGTCCTTAATGGTGTTAATGAATTCACTGCTGTTTTTAACGGTGTGAGATGTATTACCTATAAGAGGCGAGAGGAGGCTCGCGATGTGTTTGGACAGTTCATACGTTGGGGCACTGCAGCAAGACACTATAGGTCTGAGAGGAATACCCGGTTTATGGATCTTTGGTAATCCGTAGAATTGCGGTAGTTGGCAGCCAGTAGCTGCCAACTACCGTTTTTCGAGTGTTGCGGAGGACTGCGGCAGTCTTGAATCGGATCTCGTTGGCAGTTTCTTCGTGAAGGTTGGTAATACTGGCTTCTATACCCATAGCGAGCTGTGTGATGGGAGGTTTCGATGGTATAACGGCGAATTCGGTGTTGCGGAGGACTGCCGCAGTCCTCCGCAACACTCGAAAAACGTGCTCAAACCTCAACCACCGCCAACGTGCCGCCCTGTCATCTATAAGAAAAGACAACTCCATCGTTGTACTTCCTGCGGATAAAGGGCGCCGGACTGTTGTGCTGGACCGATCAGCCTACCGAGAGAAAGCCTTGGCCCTATTACTCGATCCTAACGTATATGAACCTCTACCTGATCCTCCCGTTAAAGTCTTGAAACGTCTGGAAGCAAATGTTAATAAACTTGTCCACGCATGGCTTAAAGATAAGAAGATCCCGACCGCGACTCACCATCTTCTGCGTGCTACTGGCTGCCAACTGCCGCAATTCTACGGATTACCAAAGATCCATAAACCGGGTATTCCTCTCAGACCTATAGTGTCTTGCTGCAGTGCCCCAACGTATGAACTGTCCAAACACATCGTGAGCCTCCTCTCGCCTCTTATAGGTAATACATCTCACACCGTTAAAAACAGCAGTGAATTCATTAACACCATTAAGGACATTTCAATCCCTGATAACTCTGTCATGGCATCATTTGACGTGGTTTCTTTATTCACCTCGATTCCCGTCCAACAGGCCGTGCACTGCGCCAGAAGGCTCCTTGAGAGCGACTTAAGCCTCCAATCCAGGACGTCACTATCCACTGATGACATCTGTACCGCCCTCAACCTATGCCTCTCTAGCAGCATCTTCACCTTTGAAGACTCACTCTACAAACAAGTACATGGCACTGCTATGGGTGCCCCTGTCAGTTCCGTAGTAGCTAACATCGCCATGGAAGATCTGGAGAAGCAGATACACCAGAACCCACCTACACCTATTACAACGTGGTGTAGATACGTCGACGATATTTTTACCATAATACCACGTGGTTCTGAAACCGTACTACTAGAATACCTCAACTCTCTATCCAATTTCATCAAGTTTACCTTAGAATCAGAGGTGGACGGTTCGCTCCCGTTTCTAGACGTGCTAGTGCATCGCGTAGGCCCACATCTAGAGACCTCAGTATACCGCAAACCCATGTGGTGCGGTCAATTCACCAACTACGGGTCCGGCCACGCTCCAAGCCATCTCAATAGCACTGCCCGCACCCTGTTCTCCAGGGCCTGGAGCCATTCCAGCACCGACACAATTAGACGTAACGAGATCTCCCGTGTGAAGGCGGACCTAACCAGATGCGGTTATCCATCCCATGTACTAAACAGATGCTTGTTACAGGCACAAGAACTTACTTCCAACCCAAGACCTCCGAAGCAAGTCGGCATATCATCCGCCTACATTCCGTACTATCCAGGAGTGTCAGGACGTATCTCGAAGATCCTGAGAAGTTACAACATCAAATGTGTACAATTACCAGGTAGGAACCTACGTTCACTTGTCTCCAGTGTGAAGACCCCTGTCACACCTGTCTTACGCAGCAATGTAGTGTACCGTATCACCTGTAGGGCCTGTAACAGTTGCTACGTAGGTGAGACATCGAGACGTCTCCAGGATCGCCTCACGGAACACGACAGAGCAATCCGGCTTGCCGAAACTGACCAGTCCGCGCTTGCAGAACATTTTTGGGCTACCAACCACGATCTTGACCCCAAGCGCGACTTTGAGATAGTGGACCACGCGCGACACTTTCGCCACAGTCTATGGCTAGAGTCACTAAACATAATGAACAACCCTAAGGCATTAAATCGCCAGAAAGGCATGCGTATACATCCAATCCTGGAGACAACCATTTTATTGATGGATGATCACTGGCGCAAGGCAGCACACGTCCGTGCTACAACAATGACGAATGAGTAACGTGCCACACTCTGCTTGTAATGTATTCAAATTTGTCAGTTGACGAAGGGACACGAGTTCTGAAAGCTTCTGAAATATTTTATTTTATTTTATTTTATACTGGGTATACTTTAAATAAATATCTATTTGTTAAAGATGATTTTTAATTGTGAGCCATTCCCTTGCCTCCTTCTTTCCCTCTGCTTCTTTCTTTTACCTACATTCAGTAAACAATAAAATCAGTTATTGCATTTTTTTTTTTTTTTTTTTTTTCAAAACGTTTCTTTCTATTTTTAACTGCATTTTATTTTTATAGTGTACTTAAGCACTGAAACTGTTAACTTTGTTCACATTACAGGTATTATTAGAAAATATCGGGGAAGAATTGGATCCTGTATTAGAACCCTTGCTTTTGAAACTGACTTTTCGGCAAAGTGGAACATTATGCATTAAATTAGGTGACAGTACAATTGAATATTCAGCTGGATTCAGATTTTACATGACTACAAAACTTCGAAATCCTCATTATCTTCCAGAAACTTCAGTGAAGGTTACTCTGGTGAATTTCATGATTACACCAGCAGGTCTGGAGGATCAGTTGCTTGGAATTGTTGTTGCCAAGGAGAAACCTGAGCTTGAAGAGGAGAAAAATGCTCTGATAGTTCAGGGTGCAGAGAATAAAAAGTAAGTTCAAAAAATTTTAAATTACATGATAAATGCTGTTATTTGATCCATTTTTTTTATTCACTCCTTGTTATTTTAGATTTCAGAAAAATCCTAATCAGTTCTTTTATGTTGTTTTACAGTTCTAAATACCAGCACTATTCAGCACTTTAGTATTTAGTATTAGCATTATTATTGTCAATGCAGTTTAATGAAGCAAACTTTTGCTGCACTACCCAAAAAAAAAAAAAAAAACTGTGCTTGTGTCTTTCTCCCATAGGTACTTATTTAGCTAACTTTCATTAAGAATAAAACTTAGTGGACAGTTACTTAGCGTACACCTGAGTAACTGATCATAGCAACAACTTATTCTAGTAACTAACAACTTGCTAGCCAGTGTAAAACTTCTTACAATCCAATCTATTATTTTTTTCATTTATGCAGTTGCTTAGGTATAAACTAGCTGTCCACCAAAAGTGAGGTGATGTTTGTGTTTTCAGGAACTTAATTATAATTATTATTAAATACAAATAATGAAATGACTAAGAGATTCAGTAAAGGAATAAGTGACTTAACCAGAAAAGCATGTATGAATCTAAGTGACTTAACAGGAAAAGCATGTATGAATCACTATCTAAGTTAAGAAACACATAAAATCATAAAATCCAAGTAAGTGAAGCCAGTCGACAACGCTGGACAGTGCAGTGTCGAGTCAGTTTGGTGTAACATAAGCATTGGTAGATCAAAATTGAGAGAAGGACTGTGGTTACTGTTTCCCATATGTAGTACTTTACATTTGTCAATGTTAAACTTCATTTGCCACCTCTCAGCCCATCTGCTCAACCTTTCCAGATCCTGTTGCACCAGCATAGCATCAGTAGTGTCCTTAACAACCCTGCCAACCTTTGTATCGTCTGCAAACTTGGACATTAAGCTTGATATACTATCATCAATATCATTTATAAATACAGAAAACAACAATGGACCCAACACTGAACCCTGAGGAACTCCACTAATAACATTAGTCCACGATGAGCAGCGTCCATTGATTACCACTCTCTGTCTTCTCCCCCTCAACCACCCCTTTATCCATAGCAGCAATTTGCCTCCAATGTCACACTGCTCCAATTTGTGTAGCAGTCTTCCATGTGCAACAGTATCAAAAGCCTTTCTAAGATCCAAGTATATAATATCAAAGTTATTCCCTGCATCCAGTTCTTTTGTGACTGCATCATAGTATCCAATCAAGTTGGTCAGGCAAGACTTCCCCTTAACAAAACCATGCTGTGTCTGAGCTATAACTGAATTCTTGTCTAGATGATCCTGCAGTGCTTCTTTAACCAGTGCCTCCATTAATTTTCCTGGAACCGAAGTTAAACTAACAGGTCTATAATTACTTGTGTCAGCCTTTGATCCTCCTTTATGAATTGGGGTTACATTTGCACATCTCCAGTCTATGGGTACCTCCCCTGAGTCCAAAGAAGCTCTTATAATTATGGCTAGGGGTTTGCTTACTTCCTTTGCTGCCTCCTTTAATATAACTGGATAGATCCCATCCACCCCAGGTGCCTTTTTTTTGTTTATCCTCAGTAATTTCTCCTCCACTTTCCTCTCAGTTATTAGAAAATCATCTAGCTCACTGCCAATGTTTACTGCACCTACGACATTCCTCTTCCTGAATAACTCCACATGTGTGAATGTAGATGCAAAATACTTGTTTAGATTGTTAGCCACCTGAGCAGGATCCTCAACTGTTGAACCATCAACATCCAGTGGACCAATCTGATTCATCCCTTTCCTTCTTGAGTTTAAATAGGTAAAGAACTCTTTTCTGTTTTTCTTTGCATCCTTTGCCAAGGATTTCACATAATCTGCCTTTGCCTGCCTAATCTCCTTTGTGACTTGGTTACAGACCAACTTATATCTGTCATAGACTTCCATGTCACCCATTAATTTGTATGTATCCCATGCATTTTTCTTCTCTGCCATATGTCTCCTTAGTTCATCTGACAACCATTTAAGCATGAACCTTGAACAATATTTCTTAGTTGGTATGTAAAGCCTGGTAGCTTCCAAGATTAGTTCCTTGAATGCTTCCCATTTTGAATTTGCTGTTGGTAACATCATCACTTGGTCCCACTGTATAGAATTTAAATACTGTGTCAGACCATCATAGTCGCCTTTACGAAAGCAAAAACCCTTCACTTTACCTCTGATGGTAGTTACCTCCTTGAGTAAATCCCACTTCAGCACACTGTGATCACTGCCACCTAGTGGTTACTTTATCTGCAGATTCTTAGTTCATGAAGAATCACTACTGATAATCAGATCAAGAGTATTGCTCCCTCTTGTTGCCTCACGAACATGCTGATGTAGAAAACAATCATCCAATAAATCCACAAAGGCCTTGCTTGTGTGTGTGTGTGACCAACCCACAAATTCCAGTCAATATCTGGGAAATGAAAATCCCCCATTATAAGACTCTCTGATTTACTGGCCCATTCTATTTCCCTGTACAGTATCTTATTATACTCATCAGAGTCATTAGGCCTATAGCATACTCCTACTCTCAATTTTGATTTACCTATGCTTTTGTCACACCAAACTGACTCGACACTGCCCTGCCCATCGATGTCGACTGGCTTCACTTCCTTGGATTTTAGGTGTTTCTTAACTAATAGCATAACCCCTCCTCCCTTCCTATCCTGTCTATCCTTTCTGTAGACGTTGTACTCCCCAAATTCCAGTTCTGCATTCCTTATATCTGTGTGACACCACGTCTCTGATATCCCAACAATATCTGCCTTTGATGTTTTGAGCAATACCTCAAATTCATCAAATTTATTTACTATACTCCTAGCATTGGTGTACACGCAAGTATACATGCACCTGTTTCTTTTCTTAGCTACCCTAACACAACCCATGTGTTTACTTATACCGCAATGACTTCCAGCAGTCTCTGAAATATCCTGAATCTTGTTTTTCAGGCTTCTGCTCATTCCAATAGAAGCAGTGCAAGAATCTCTTTCACCTCTGCCAGTGGCTACTGTTAATCTATTAGTCTTTGTCTCCCCCCAAGCTAGCAGTTTTCCGACCCACCTAACACTGCCTCGATAGCATCAGCAAATATACTTGCACCCTTTCTATTTAAGTGTATCCCATCCCTGTAGAAGCAATCTCTCCTGTTAACAAGTACAGTCCAGGCTGAAAAAAATTCTACCCCTTGAGCCTTGCACAATCTTTCCAGGGCCAAATTGATCGACAAGGCTCTCATCATATACTCCCTCCTATCGTGTCTGGGCAGAATTGCAGACACTTTCAAATTCAACCCTACTTCACGGCTTTTTTTCAACAGTGACCTGTACTTGTTAAGTAATTCCACCGGTCTCCTACTCTCAATATCATTAGTGCCAACGTGTACAACTATATCACCTTTTGTGCCCTTAAAAGATGATATCCGCTCCACAACGTCATCAACCTTTGCCCCCGGCAGACATACCCTGGTCCTGTTCCACCTATCCTTTTTACAAAGCATGTTCCCCGTTTCCCTGACAACAGAGTCACCAACAACTACTAGTTCCTGTGGGACCAGCGCATTCTGCCTTGGGGGCTACCACTGTGTTGCAAGATGACCAAGTGCCAGCTCTGACGTTGATGTGGGCAGCTGAGAGCTTGATGGGCCCCTCAATTTATTTCCTTTGAGGGCATCTACCCTGTCCTTCAAGGTCTCATATAGGCCCATAACAATGCTGAGTTGTTGTTGCCTAATTTCCTTGCACTCCTTGCATCGTGCACACACAAAGACATCCCCCCATGGCAGTATCATGTCCCGTATCCGACTGCTCCGCAAACATCAAGCAAACAGTGCATCTTAAAAGGCTGTGATTCAGAGGGCAACTGCCCCCCTCAGTTCTCCCCTGAGCCACAGAACTCCCATAACTTGAGCCTTTTGCTTTGCTGCTCTGGTCTGAGTCATGATTTCGATTTAATTTCAGTAAAATTACAATTTCAGAACTTAGTTACGTTATTCCAAGTACAATCTTATAATTGCCTTATACAACAGGATTTTGACCTCCCTCTCTACAGACTCATAAATCATCAATAGGACACCATGGGCTTTCCTGGTTGCCTCTCTACACTACTCAGAGAACTTCATATCCATCTGTATCATAAGTTCCAGATCCCTTTCTTCCTCTACTGTTTTTTAATTCAACTCCATCAAGTATATAAGTTATATTTGGGCAAGGGTTTGCTATTAGCTGTATTAAAACATAGCTGCCATTTTTCTGACCATCCCCGAAGCCTATCCAAATCTTCCTGAAGGGGCATTGCTTGGCATAATCCTCTCCCAATCTTTACATTATCAGCAGATTTTGACATCATGCCCATACCCCCCCCCCCCTTGTCAGTGTCATTTAATAATGGTACAAGAACTGATCCTTGGAGGATCCCACTTCTGACATTACACCAATCTGAAGAATATCCATTAATAGCAATTGCTTTGCAGCCATCATGCAATCTATCCTAGAATCTTGCCTATTATCCCAACATGTTCCAGTTTATATAGTAACATCTCATGAGAGACTAAATCTAATGCCTTGGTAAAGTCCAAATGATGTCAAAATTATTCTTTATATCCATCTCATGACTAACTGTGTCAAAATAGTCAATCAGGTTAGTTAAACATGACTTTCTCTTATCTCTTACAAAAAACCAACCATGTTGTTTCTTTCAGAATGCCATTTGTTTCTGTGTAATATTCTTATGTGCCTGGATTGCATTCTTAATCTTTACCTCCAAGATTTTCCCAACCACCAAAGTCAGTCTCACCAGGTAGTAGCCTAGTGGTCAGGCACACGGGTGCATAAGTACACGTGCCTTGAGTGACCGGGGGTTCAAGCCCGTGACTGCTGAATACGGTGCTGTTTCTTGTATTCTGTGTATCTGGTAAACTCCTCTGATCGTTTGGTCGTCCCGGAGTATAAACAGAAAATTTATTTTTTACTTCACTCTTAGAACTGCCTTTATGTATTGGTGATACCTTGGTACCTCTCCAATGCAAAGGATCTCTTCCAAATTCAATGATTCCCCCATTATACCTTTCCAGTGCACTGTCTGGCCACTCCCTCAAAATTACTGTGTATATGCCATTGACTGTAGGAGCTTTGCTTGGTTTAGGCTCTGAAGTGTTTTTTAATAAGAAATTATCTATAATTTTGAAATTGTTATTTCAAATATCTCACCCCTTGACATGGGCACCTGTACGTGGTGAGGGGACCTCCCAGTGATGCTGCTGGGCTTTCAGATTAGCATCACTGGGATCTAACGCCCATACCTTGGTTCCAGGGTTACATCTTTGCAATCCAGCATGTGCAGCTGTGCGCTGCGACCCGTGGAATTCGAAAAGGGGGATCCTGGTGGTTGAGGAGCCCAGCCTTAATACACCACTTTGGCCCCTGCTTTGACAAGACGGGTGTTTCCGGACCGGCCTGACTGGGATCAATCGGCAGGTGGTGGGTCAACTGCGTTCCAATAAGTCTCCATCCCTTTGGTCCTGGGACGGGAACAAGGCTTATTGGAAACGTGGGTATGGTGCTCCTAAGCTAACTTGGCATCCCATTCGTGTACGCAGTACCTGCTAGTTCACGAGTGGGAATCCCCTCGTAGGGCTCCGTGGTGGGTAAAGTACTTAGGGCATCGGAAATTTTTATTTTACTCCTATGAGTATAATAAATTCAAATTCTTCTGGGGCCCCAACAAGGCCCCTACCTAATCGAGACGATGACGCAGAAAACACCTCTGCAAAAAGAGCCAGGACTGAGGATACACCACCACCATCAGTGACACCGCTTTTCCTCATTCTCCATTCCACTGGAGAGCAGTCAATTGGAAAGATGTCACCCTTCTTTATCCAGAAAGGATTAGAAGGGTTGGCAGGTTCACCAAAATCCGTTAAACGACTGCGCTCTGGCGACCTTTTGATTGAAGCTTCCAGCACAAAACAAGCTGTAAAAATCTTGATTTCTACATCCATAGGGGAAATACCTATCACCGTAACCCTCCACAAAACTCTGAATTCTTCAAGAGGCATTATATCAGAGTGGGACCTTCTTCATGTTTCTGAAGAAGAGATCTGCTCTGAATTAAAAGACCAAGAAGTGTAGGCTGTCAAGAGAATATCGATACAGAAGGATGGGAATCTCGTCCCTACTCGAATTCTTATCCTCACGTTTAACACCCCACGGCCTCCAAGTTCCATCAAGGCAGGCTATCTAAACTGCCCAATGAGGATTTATATCCCAAACCCACTGTGGTGTTTTAGATGCCAAAAATACGGCCACTCACAAACATCTTGTCATGGTAACCCTGCCTGTGCTCGATGTGGTGTTAAAGACCACGAGAGCAAGGAATGTTCAGCTCCAAAACAGATTTGTATCAATCGCCAAGGAGAGCACCCCGCCTACTCTAGAGCATGCCAGCGGTGGAAGGATGAAAAAGAAATCCAAAAACTGAAAACAGAGCTGAATATCTCCTACCCAGAGGCCAGAAAACTTATCCAACCAATAAATAGCTGGAAACCTTCATATGCCCAGAAGGTTTCTGCTAAGTGCACTATTGGTACACAAACTGAGATGACTATACCACAAAGAGAGTCATTCACTCCGAATGCACACTATTTATTGAGTTCACAAAAGCCCACCAAAAAAACACAATCAGCTGCCACTCCTATATCCGTACCTCCTAGTGCTCTACCACTACCAAAACCAAGTGGTAAAGAAAAGCCAAAAAGTTCAGAAGAGTCACCCGTGATACCAGAAACAATGGATGTAGAGAATAAGGAGGTACCGGATGAATCAGTCTTGGAACTCATTGCGGAGGAAGAAATGGACACGGGACAGCGCCCAGTCTTCCCCAAAAAAGATAAATCCAAGACTGACAAAAGTAAGCCCTCAGCACCTTGGAAGCTGCCTGATGGACCCAACAAGCCAAAATAATGCCTCAATTCCTACAATGGAATTGTTGTGGATTCCAGCGAAATACTGATGACATCAAGGCCCTCCTGCAAAAGCAAGAGCCAGTTTGCTTTTGCTTGCAGGAGACTTATCTAAAGGCAAATGATGATCCCACCATGCATAACATCACAATTTTTTGTAAGGATAGAATTGCAGATGGTCCTGCTCATGGAGGAGTGGCTATCCTTGTGGTCAACCAGACCCCAGTTCAGCCCTTGCTAGTTACAACCAGCATAGAGGCTGTTGCAATTCGCCTTACAGTGGGATTTTTATTAACCGTGTGCTCTATTTATTTGCCACCTGGGACTGACATCTCCCAGGAAGACCTTGATGATCTTATAACACAGTTGCCTTCCCCTTTCTTACTTCTCGGGGTATCTTAATGGACATAATACCCTGTGGGATAGTGCTAACATCAATGGAAGGGGACGAGTCATAGAGCGTATGCTAAATGACAATGACCTTTCCCTTCTAAATACTGGAACAAACACCTTCTTCCGCATGCCTACCCGTACTTTTTCTGCCATTGATCTCTCTATCTGCTCCCCTTCTCTACTTCATCACTCACTTGAGAAATGGAGGAGAACCCATATGGAAGTGATCACTTCCCTGTGATAACCTCGTTACACAGTTTGTTTGTTTGTTATTTGGATTTTAGGAGCATTAGCAACTAAGGCCATATTGCTCCAGGGATATGCGGTGGTCATTCCCTGACCTTTCCGCATCCTCCGTATTTGGTGGTCATGGGCTCGAACCCCGGTCTAATCAAGAAGCGTGTGCTACGCATTGCTGCTCCTGCCCACCTGGCTACGGAGGCACCTCGTTACACAGTGGGAGATCGTGTCTTCCTTTCAGGTTACCATGGTGGAAGATTGACCAGGCTGACTGGACTGCCTTCCAACATGAGGCAAATTTTGACCTCAGTACCGTCAGTCAGGAGCCTATCAATGATGCAGTAATGTACATCACAGAAATTATTGTCCAAGCAGCTGCAAATGCTGTTCCAAAAACATCTGCCCAGTTTCCACCATTTCCCAAACCTTGGTGGAATTCACGATGCACAGCAGCAAAAAAAGGCTCAAAACAAAGCATGGGGGATATTCCGCCGATATCCTACCATGATCAACCTTATAGCCTTTAAACGCGCATGAGCCAAAGAACACTACATCCACCGTCAGAGTCAAAAGGAATCGTGAATCCGTTTTACTTCATCAATTACTCAGTCCACTAGTACTAAGTTGGTCTGGGATAAAATCCGGAAAATGAAGGGAAAATATACATCCCACCCTTCTTCAATCCTAGATTATAATGGATGCACTATTGCAGATCCAACTGCAATAGCCAATTCTCTTGGGGAAACATTCTCTAACATCTCTGCAACATCTTCATATTCCCCAGAGTTCCTGGTCCTGAAACTTAAAATCGAAAAACAGGCACTTAATTTTAAGTCTGAGCGTCTATCCATACAATGGGTCATTCACTATACAGGAACTGAAAAGAGCTCTTATTCTTTCCAAAGCAAGTGCTGTTGGACCAGATGGCATCCATTATGAAATGATTAAGCATCTTTCACCAAAATCTATGGATTATCTGCTCCTTCTATATAACAGAATCTTTATTGAAGGGCAGTTTCCGGATTCCTGGCACAAGGGAATCGTTCTTGCCTTTCTTAAGCCAGGAAAGGATCCAAAAGTCACTACTAGTTATCGTCCTATTGCTCTGACTAGCTGTCTGTGCAAAATCCTGGAGAGAATGGTTAATTTTCATTTAATATGGTATTTAGAATCAAATAACCTTCTCTCCAACATCCAGTGCGGCTTCCGAAGGAACCGGTCCACTCTGGACCATCTCATTAGACTGGAAACATCCATCTGGGATGCTTTCCTAAGACGTGAACATTTGGTGTCTGTATTCTTTGACATGGAGAAAGCGTATGACACAACTTGGAGATTTGGCATCTTAAAAGATTTGCATAGCCTTGGTCTTAGAGGGCATCTCCCCATTTTGATTAAAAACTTTTTAGCCAATCGATCTTTCCAAGTTCGTGTGGGATCCTCACTCTCTCGTTCCTTCAGCCAAGAGGAGGAAGTACCACAAGGATCAGTATTAAGTGTCACGCCTTTCACCATCAAAGTAAATTCCATTACAGAACAACTTCCTCCAACTGTAAACAGTGCCCTCTGTGTTGATAACTTTAGCATATTTTTCAGTCATGCAACATGAGGGTTATTGAAAGACAACTGCAAAAAGCCATTGATCGCCTTAATTCCTGGGCACTTACTAATGGCTTCAGGTTCTCGCCGGAGAAGACCGTTTGTGTACACTTTTGTCATAAGCGTAATCTTCATCCTGAACCTGAATTAAGGCTCAGACAAAATGCTATTCCAGTAGCCACAGACACAAAATTCTTGGGACTCGTATTTAAAAAGCTGACCTTTCTGGATCACATCCGTCAACTCCGCACAAAGTGCACAAGAGGCCTGAATATTCTGCACTCTCTCTCCCCTACATCTAGGTGCCTCCGTAGCCAGGTGGGAAGGAGCAGCAGTGCGTAGCACACGCTTCTTGATTAGACCGGGGTTCGAGCCCATCACCACCAAATACGGAGGATGCGGAAAGGTCAGGGAATGACCACCGCATATTCCCGGAGCAATATGGCCTTAGTTGCTAATGCTCCTAAAAACCAAACAACAACAACTCCTCTACATCTTGGGGGGATGCAGATTGATGCATCCTACTACGCATTTACCATGCGCTTGTAGGATCCAGACTAGATTACGGGTCCCTGGTATACAATTCGGCCAGAGACAGTGTACTTTGTTGGCTGGATCCTGTCCATCATCAGGCTCTCCGTATCACTATTGGAGCATATCGAACATCTCCTGTCCAGAGCTTATACATCGAAGCAAACAAACCACCGTTATCGCTTCGACACAAGCAGTTGTCTCTAATGTACGCTTTAAAACTGAAATCCCTGCCAGACCATCCTACGTGGCCATTCGTTTTTGAGCCACGATGGGCAAATTTGTACAACACCCGTAAGACTGCCAATCGTCCTTTTGGTATTTGTCTCCAAGAGCTACTCAAAGAACTTAATATCAAGGTAGACAAGGTTGCCCAAACACCAAAGCAACCCCTTCCGCCCTGGCATGCTTATGCTCCAGCATGTGACTTGTCCCTTAGAAATTGGGGAAAGTTGGACACTCCATCATCTGTCTACCTGCAGCTTTATTCAGCACACCGAGCTGGACATTCTGACTTCGTGCCAGTTTACACAGACTGTTCGAAGTCAGAATCATATGTGGGATCTGCTGCTGTCTTTACAGACACCACTACATTGGAGCAGATTCCCTCTGAATGCAGCATATTTACTGCAGAGCTGCATGCTATAGAATTAGCCTTGGATCACATTAGTAAATGCCAATACCACCGGTTCATTTTATATTCCAACTCTCTCAGTGTGTTACAGGCTTTAATAACTGAGAGATATAATTCTCATCTAGTTCTGTCTTGCATTCAGCAGAAGATTCACTTTCTCCATGAATGTGAATATGATATCCGCTTCTGCTGGATTCCCAGCCACATTGGGATTAGGGGAAATGATTTGGCTGACACCGCAGCCAAATCAGCAATTCCCAATAATAATCGCTGCCTGTCAGTACCCTATACAGACTACAGGCAAATAATACACCAGAAGATACACTCCCAATGGCAGGATTCGTGGAATAGACAGACTACGAATAAATTATATCATATAAAGCCTGTAATTGAACTGTGGCAGTCTAGTCTGCGTAGGAATCGTAAGGAGGAAGTTGTTCTTGCCCGGACCCGCATAGGACATAGTCATTTGACTCATTCGTTTTTGCTGAGGGCTGATGATCCTCCTATGTGTGAGTCTTGTGACACAATTTTATCAATCAGACACATTTTAATTGACTGTCCAGTTTTTAGAAATATACGTTGTACCGCTTTTAATCATCTGACTGAGCCGTATACACTCAGTCAGATTTTATCTGACAAGGACAATGTGTCTGCTGTTTTTAGCTATTTTAAATCAAATCAATAAAGGTTTTTACTTGTATTTAAAATTTACATGTTATTGTTATTTCTTTATCTTTTCTACATTTTATACCGTTGTTATTTTATACCTTGACATGGTGACCTAAGTAATTAGGTCAGTGAAATTTAAATTTTTATATATCACCTGTAGGTTTTGGCACATTATAGCCATAGTTGCTAATGCACCAATAAAACCCAACAACCAATCAACCAACCAACCATCAAATATCTCAGCCTCACTCACACACTCTCTCCTCATCATGAAGGATACTTTGTCAGTAAAAATTGGTGTGAAGTAAATATTCAGTTCATCAGCTGGATTATTTAAAACTTTCCCCACAAGCAGTTCACAATGGTCCATTCTGATTAATTTTCTTCTGCTTTGTATTCACATACATCAACCTTGTCTCTGTTTTTTGCTCTCTTAGCCAATGCTTTCCCATACTCAGCCCTTACTACCGTAACATTTTTTTGGTTCTGTTAGAGATCAACTTGTAGCTGTTGTAGGCTTCAATACTTTTCATTGTCGTGTAACTTCCCCATGCCATCTGTTCTGCTCTATTACAATAGCCAGCTCTGTATTTATCCCTCCCAGCTTCCTCTTCATGCTATATCCATGGCAGTATGACTATAGCTTTAAAAGTATTCCGCAATTCTAATGTATTCACTCTCTGTCTCTCTCTCTCTCTGCTCAGTTGAGAGATGCCATGTCGCATTTTAAACTATTATATTCCTCCCCTTTTTTAAATTAAAACCCTTTGCCTGTACCTTTAACAACTGCAACATATTTTCTTTGTTGTATATTTCAATCAGGCATTGAAATAATTAAAAATTTTTCTGTATGCACATTATTCATTTATGAATCATGTTATCATCTCTAATTCAAGTATAAGTCCAAGCCTTCATGGCCAAAAAGTAGTCCACTATCGCTGAAGGGACAAAAGCATACCTAAGGCAAAAACTGAATGCATGTGGTTTTTAAATTATTTAAATGAATTCAGGTTGAAATTAAAGACAGCAGATGCAAACCAAAAGCAGAACAATGTTTAGTGCAAATTTTCATCAGTTGCTCTGGCATGTGCTTGCTCACTTTTTACTCTCCCTTTTGTGGTGCAAGGGATGAAAATACAATTTATGTGCAGTCATTTCTTTTCTATGGTCAAGAGCAGGATTTCCTAATGCAGCGACACTTCCCTTTAACGGACAGCCATGGGGAACGAAAATTTGTCCGTTAGAGAGAAGTGTCCACTAACAAGAAGTCTGAGGGAGAAAAAAAAAAAGAAAGAAAGAAAAATCGTTAAACGTTTAATGTAAAATTAAATTAAAATATATACAGATTTTGCACAATATTTTTGTAAATAATATACAATTACATACACAAGAGATAAAGAAAAATCGTTAAACGTTTAAAGTAAAATTAAATTAAATTATATACAGATTTTGCACAATATTTTTGTAAATAATATACATACAATTGTGCTATGCATATTATGACTTTATCTTAAGAAAAATACATACAGTAATCACTTATTTTCTTCTGCACCTTCTTCCGGCTGATAATTTTGTTTTCAACATTTGTTTGAAGTGAAGAAACCATCGAAAGTCCTTCAGTATCTTCTTAAGCGGCGAAAAACGTTTTTAAATGATTGATTTGTATGAGCGCTTCTATTTTCATCGGTGGTTCGTCGTTAATATGTTCTTCAACAGAATGACCTCCTTCCATTTCTTCATCCCCATGAGGAACTTCTTGAAAAATATCGATGATAATGTCGTTGATATCTAGAGCACCATCTTCTGTAGTGAGGTTTGAGTCTATATCTTTGTAGCCAGGGTCACTTGTAGCTGAAGTATCGTACATTATCAATAGATGTTGAAGTTCTTGTTCTTCTTGGTGCTCCACATTGCTGTTCACAACTTCAATTTTTGCGTTGGAGAAGCCAGACTTTACAAGACAGTTCACGACAGTTTGTTTTCTAATTGCGTTTACTGAAGAGGAAATCCATTGAATCGCATCTAGGATGCTGATTTTCTTTGCAAGGTCACTCGCACATGTTACATCGTTCATGTTTGCAATGAGACGTCTTAAAACATGTTTGCAATGAGATGTCTTAAAACACGTTTTCTGTAGTGAAGTTTAAAATTTTTTATTATCCCTTGATCCAAGGGCTGACACTCTGCAGATGTGTTTGGTGGCAGAAAAACGATTTGAATTTTGGACAATTCAGTGTGCGGTTGAGATGCAGCATTATCCATGAAAAGAATAATTTTTTTGTTTTGACGAATCATGTTTTGGTTAAAGTGACTTATCCATTCGCTCATGATATCTCGTGTCATCCACACTTTTTTATTAGACTTCCAGTCAACATTCAAAAGATTCAACTTTATGCCCTTGAAACAATTAGGATTTTGTGGTTTTCCTATAACAAGAGGTTGTTCAAAGTCGCCCAGCATATTTGTACACAATAGTACAGTCAAGCGTTCCTTAGAAATTTTTCTGCCCTGGCACTTTTCGTTTTTTAGACTCATTGTTTTTTCAGGAAGAGCTTTAAAAAACAACCCTGTTTCGTCACAGTTGTAAATATCCTTAGCTTCAAAATCACAACATAAATCTTCCAATTTGACGGTCCATTCTGTTACAACCCCAGTATCAACAGATCCACCTTCACCACTTACGGTTTTCCAAGAAATTTTATGCCAAGTTTTGAACTTGTCTAGCCATCCCACAGAAACTTTGAACTCATTTACTCCCATAGATTTCACAACCTCCAAAGCCTTTTCCCTAATAATAGGACCATTAATGGGAATTTTTTTAGCACGTGCGCCGACAAAACCACTCATACGTAACATTGTCAATTTGAAGTCCAACAGTTTTCGGGAATGATTTTTGAACCTGATCATTTCTGTGTTGCCAAAATTGTTTGAGCAGTTCATTTTTTTTCTTTAGGATGTCGCTTACCTGCATCTTCTCGATTTTGAATTTTGCAGTGAGATTGCGAACGCTATTTTTTTGCCAATCATACGCATTAATGAGTTCGACTTTATCTTTCAAAGTTAAATGTTTACGAGAAGACATCGTGCGCTTCACACAACAATGAACAAAACTGAAAACTGAATCTGAAAAGACGAAAGGCCGACCAAATTTCCCCCCCCCCCCCCTGCACACACCGAATTCATCAGAAGTTTTATACGTGCCTTAAAATTCTTGAAAAAGGGTTTAGAACCACGACGTAAACCTTGATAAAATTCAGAGAATCGGAAATAGAAAATAAACACACGATTGAGGAAATACATAGAAGAAAAGTTCCTAGAAAAAGGGTCGTGAGCTCGCCCGCTGTCCGTTATGGGGAGATCAAATTAGGTGCTAATCTAAACGAAACAGTGCAGATTGCCTGTCCGCATCCATTACAGAGAATGTCCACTAGACAGAAGCTGAAAACATGTTAAAACCAATAGAGGTGAGTTGGGGAATTTGAAAATGTCCGCTGTAGAGAGATGTCCATTAAAGAGAGGTGTCCGTTAGGAGAAGTTTCACTGTATACACAATACAAATCTTTTGGCCTTTTAATGGTCTGTTTTAAGATTTTTCAGGATTAAATATTTTTATTTATTTTTTATTTTTTTCAGACAACTTAAAGATATAGAGGACAAAATTCTAGAGGTGCTTTCTACATCAGGATCAAATATATTAGAAGATGAAACAGCTGTAAAAATTATATCTTCCAGTAAAGTTTTGTCAAATGAAATACAGGAGAAACAAGTAAGAAATATATAAATACCACTTCTTAATTGTCTTTATGTTATATTGTTGAATTTTATTTATGTATTAGATGAACAAGTTAATGCAAAGCATCATTTTAGTTTCTAGTAAATCACCAAAGTAGGTGATGGCATTGTTTTTGTTACATCTCATATTGTAAACACCTTCATTAATTGGCAACTCATTGTGAAGGTGTTCACAATATGATATGTAGCAAAACAATGCCATTTCACCTACTTCGGTGATTTACTGTGAACTAAAATGATGCGTTGCACTAACTTGTTTATCTGGTAAATTTCCCATAGTCTGTGGCTTTCAGCCCTAAACCCCTTTTTTTTCTTTTTTTTTTTTGTTAGAAACACAATGTTTCTAACAAAACATTCTTAACATTTAAGGAAACTAGCATATGCTACCTGCAAAGTACAATGGTTAAGAAAATAGCTAAAAAGCTTCTATAGAAGCTTTTTAGCTGCTGTTAGAATTGTTGTTTCTGGAGTCCGTTTTTTGTAATCCACTTCAATAACATCTTGAAATTTTACTGGATCTCTGAAATCTCGTTAAATTTCACCCTCTTAGTGTAAACTTTAGTTTTGTGAACAAAAAAAAAAAAAAAAAGAATAGGAGCTATATGTCGAGACTGTGAATGATGGGTACCAGTATATTGTTCTTGGCTAGAAAAAGCATTGAGACTGTTGTGAACAGGTTCACCCAGTCAGGAACATCTTGATCATGTTTTTTGCATCAGCTAGATCAAACATCAAGAATATGTTCACTGGGCCAAATTGTCAATCATCATTCATGCAAAGAAATTTTGCAGTGCACAGGCATGCACTGAAAACATTGTGAAAAATGATGCACTAGAGGTTTGTTGCTGCATCACAACACCCCTGTTCATACTGCTCTGAACATGTTATAATTTGTAGCTTGTAACAACATGGCTGTCGTTTTCTACCTTCCACATTTTCTAGATCTAGTTCTCTAATTCCCTTCATTACATCTCAATGGAGACCATGTGTTTGTTTAGGCAGACGAGAGCATCTCACTAACATACATAACATATGGCAGTTACCACACTGACGTTACAAAGAGTGGTTGTGTTGCTCTTCATTTTCACTGTCTTGTCAAGCGCACTAGAAAAGTTGCTACAGATTTAAAAAATGCTTATGCATGCTATCATGAAATTTATAAAGAAAACGGAAGGCTGTCTTGGAAACAAACAACTCTTGAAGCACTTCCGAAGAAGAAGAAGACGACAACTCCTTGTGCTTCCAATAAACCAAGAACGAGTGCTGAGCCAACAATGAGTGATGAACCAACAATGAGTGATGAACCGTCAGTGAGTGTGCATTTAGTCGATGATGATGAAGAATAAACATTTTTATGACAATAGTGAAATTATAGTAATCTTATAATACTGTGATAAATCTGACTAAAAAATGACTAGCATATGCTTAGAAAACGGTACTCACCTTGTATAAATCTGCAATAAATTTTTTGGTATATGGTGGCTAAATTTAGGTTGGAAGAAGCATTAAAAAGAACTAAGGCAGGGAATGGGGTTAAAATATTTTAAACAGATTTTAAAATGAGTGCAAAGAAGTAGAAATGCAGATCTCCAATCCTTGGTTGTTATAAAGAGGTTAAAAGACACGAATGAAAAAATGAAAAAAAAAGAGAGAAGACCGGTGGTGCCAATGGTCATTACAAGGGACTTTAGTTGAATAAACCATCATCAGTTGGCAAATGGGAGAGAAGTGAGCGCGTGTTGTATTTATAGGGTGGCCAAGTAGTTAAGGTGCCTGACCCTGCCAAAATAGATGGCCTTAACGGTTAAAAGTTGATATAATAACACGGATGTTATATGATAATTAGATAGTATGAATCAGAGCTGTAATACTCAATATGTTCTACGTTGATAATAATATTAGTAAATTAATAAGAGGAGTTTACCTCAATATAGTACGTAGAACACTTCCGTATGAAGTGTTCTACGTACTTTCTGGAGGGTATCATACGGAAGTGTTCTACGTACTATATTGAGGTAAACTCATGTTATATTAGCATTAGCATTAGCATTAGTAGAGGCATTTGATGCAAGAAAGCAAGCTTATGCAGCATCAGCCAAAAAAAAAAAAAAAAAAACCACTTCCACTTCACCCCTCTGTTCGTTCAAAATACCTGTCCAGCTGAGCCTTAAACTTATTTAGGCTATCAACCTCCACCACAAGGGATGGAAGTCTGTTCCACCAACCAACCACCCGCTGGCTAAAGGCAAATTTCCGCACGTCTATCCTACATCTGTCTTTCCTCAATTTGAATTTATGCCCTCTCAGGTGATTATTCTGAGCTAGAGGAAGAATCCCATCAGCATTGAGCATGCTTAAACCATTCAAGGCTTTATACACCTCTATCAGATCACCTCGCTGGTGCCTAGTCTCCAGACACTGTAATTTGCAAAACTTAAGCCTTTCTTCGTAAGAGCACCCCTTTGTTCCATTCACTAATCTTGTTGCCCTTCTCTGTACTCGTTCCAGCAGCTCTACATCCTTCTTGAAATGAGGCCTCCAGACCTGTATACAGTACTCTAGGTGTGGCCTGACCATCGCCTTATACAATGGAATAATCACCTCCTTATCCCTGCTGGAAAAATTCCTGTATATCATTGACAATACTCCATGAGCTACTCTTGCAGCCCGTCTGCACTGCTCAGAGAACTTCATATCTGACTGCACAATCACCCCCAAGTCCCTTTCATTCTCTACCACTGTCAGTGTTGTACCATAGAGTTGATACGTTGCTCTGGGGTTGCTGTTTCCCATGTGTAGTACTTTACATTTGTCAATGTTAAACTTCATTTGCCACCTCTCAGCCCATCTGCTCAACCTTTCCAGATCCTGTTGCAGAAGCATAGTGTCAGTAGTGTCCTTGACAACCCTGCCAACCTTTGTATCGTCTGCAAACTTGGACATTAATCCCGATATACCATCATCAATATCATTTATAAATACAGAAAACAATAATGGACCCAACACTGAGCCCTGAGGGACTCCACTAATAACATCAGTCCACGATGAGCAGTGTCCATTGATTACCACTCTCTGTCTTCTCCCCCTCAACCACCCCTTTATCCATAGCAGCAATTTGCCTCCAATGTCACACTGCTCCAATTTGTGTAGCAGTCTTCCATGTGCAACAGTATCAAAAGCCTTTCTAAGATCCAAGTATATAATATCAAAGTTATTCCCTGCATCCAGTTCTTTTGTGACTGCATCATAGTATCCAATCAAGTTGGTCAGACAAGACCTGCCCTTAACAAAACCATGCTGTGTCTGAGCTATAACTGAAGTCTTGTCTAAATGATCCTGCAGTGCGTCTTTAACCAGTGCCTCCATTAATTTTCCTGGAACAGAAGTTAAGCTCACAGGTCTATAATTACTTGTGTCAGCCTTTGATCCTCCTTTGTGAATTGGGGTCACATTTGCACATTTCCAGTCTATGGGTACCTCCCCTGAGTCCAAGGAAGCTCTCATAATTATGGCTAAGGGTTTGCTTACTTCCTTTGCTGCCTCCTTTAATATAACTGGATAGATCCCATCCACCCCGGGTGCCTTTCTTGTGTTTATCTTCAACAGTTTCTCCTCCACTTTACTCCCAGTTATTTCAAGATTCTGTAACTTACTGCTAGAGTTGAATACACCTCTGGCATTCCCCTCGCTGAATAACTCCTCATGTGTGAATGTCGATGCAAAATATTCATTTAGTTTGTTAGCCACCTGAGCAGGATCATCAACACTTGACCCATCAATATCAAGTGGACCAATCTGATTCATCCCTTTCCTTCTAGAGTTTACATAAGTAAAGAACTCTTTGCTGTTTTTCTTTGCATCCCTTGCCAAGGATTTCTCGTAATCTGCCTTCGCCTGCCTAACCTCCTTTGTAACTTGGTTGCATATCAACTTGTATCTATCATAGGCTTCTGTGTCATGTGTTAATTTGTAAGTATCCCATGCATTTTTCTTCTCTGCCATATGCCTCATTAGTTCATCTGACATCCATTTTGGCCTAAACCTTGAACAATATTTCTTAGTTGGTATGTAAAGCCTAGTAGCTTCCAAGATAAGTTCTTTGAATGCTTCCCATTTTGAATTTGCTGTTGGTAACATCATCAGTTGGTCCCACTGTATAGAATTTAAATACTGTCTCAGTCCATCGTAGTCGCCTTTACGGAAGCAATAACCCTTCCCTTTACCCCTAATGGTAGTTACCTCTTTGAGTAAATCCCACTTCAGCACACTGTGATCACTGCCACCTAGTGGTTCATTTATCTGCAGATTCTTGATGCATGAAGAATCACTGCTGATAATCAAATCAAGAGTATTACTCCCTCTAGTTGCCTCCCGAACATGCTGATGTAGAAAACAATCATCCAATAAATCCACAAAAGCCCTGCTAGTGTGTGAGTATCCAGCCCCCAAATTCCAGTCAATATCTGGGAAATTAAAATCTCCCATTATAAGACACTCTGATTTACTGGCCCACTCTATTTCCCTGTACAGTTCCTTATTATACTCATCAGAGTCATTAGGCCTATAGCACACTCCTACTCTCAATTTTGATCTCCCAATGCTTATGTCACACCAAACTGACTCCACACTGCACTGTCCAGCGATGTCGACTGGCTTCACTTCCTTGGTTTTTATGTGTTTCTTAACTAATAGCATAACACCTCCCCCCTTCCTATCCTGTCTATCCTTTCTGTAGACGTTGTACTCCCCAAATTGCAGTTCCGCATCCCTTATATCTGTGTGACACCACGTCTCTGATATCCCAACAATATCTGCCTTCGATGTTTTGAGCAATACCTCAAATTCATCAAATTTATTTACTAAACTCCTAGCATTGGTATACACGCAAGTATACCTGCACCTGTTTCTATTCTTAGCTACCCTAACACAACCCATGTGTTTACTTGTACCACAATGGCTCCCAGCAGTCTCTGAAATACCATGCATCTTGTTTTTCAGGCTTCTGCTCATTCTAATAGAAGCAGTGCAAGAATCTCTTTCACCTCTGCCAGTGGCTACTGTCAATCTATTGGTCTTTGTCTCCCCCCAAGCTAGCAGTTTTCCGACCCACCTAACACTGCCTCGATAGCATCAGCAAATATTCTTGCACCCTTTCTATTTAAGTGTATCCCATCCCTGTAGAAGCAATCTCTCCTGTTAACAAGTACAGTCCAGGCTGAAAAAAATTCTACCCCTTGAGCCTTGCACAATCTTTCCAGGGCCGAATTGATCGACAAGGCTCTCATCATATACTCCCTCCTATCGTGTCTGGGCAGAATTGCAGACACTTTCAAATTCAACCCTAATTCTCGGCTTTTGTTCAACAGTGACCTGTACTTGTTAAGTAATTCTGCCGGTCTCCTACTCTTAATATTATTAGTGCCAACGTGTACAACTATATCACCTTTTGTGCCCTTAAAAGATGATATTCGCTCTACAACGTCATCAACCTTTGCCCCTGGCAGACATACCCTGGTCCTGTTCCACCTATCTTTTTTACAAAGCATGTTCCCCGTTTCCCTGACAATAGAGTCACCAACAACTACTAGTTCCTTCGGGACCAGCGCATTCTGCCTTGGGGGTTGTCTCTGTGTCACGCGATGCCCAAGTGCAAGCTCTGGCGTTGATGTGGGCAGCTGAGAGCTTGATGGGCCCCTCAATTTAGTTTCTTCGAGGGCATCCACCCTGTCCTTCAAGCTCTCATATAGGCCCAAAAGAACGCCGATAATATGATAATATAAATTTGACTACGGATTTTTAATGACAATGTTGTGCATATGATATTCATGTTATGAGCTTTTGTGTTCCTTTATCATGGTCTTTAGTTTCAATCTACATCATGATTACTCTATTAATTGGAGAAGTATGACTGTAAAAATATTCCTCATGGTTCAGCATTTGTGCAAAAAATGCACTGTGCACTCCACCTGTGTTCATTTTCTATAGTTTTTGTTTTGACTTTAATTGATTTTTTATTACTTAAAAATCATAGGGTTTTGTTACTATTTTTATTTTCAAATTGGTAATACAGCTACTAATTTATCTCCTAAAGTAGGTGAAATTGTTTCTTACATTGCTGCCAATGTGTTCATTGTATCAATATAAGAATGATATAAACACTATTTAATATTGTTTTTATTAAATATATAAATTATAAATTTACAAACATGATTTTATAATATAATTTTACAGCATGGTATGTAGCACTGTCACATAACCTGGGAATAATGTAGTGTTATTATGTTACATTTCTCTTAGTTTAGTGTGTTTTTTTTTTTTTTTTTCATATAAATTTAAATTAAAACTAAAATTATGGCTCTGAGGAGAATTACTAAGTGTAGTTCCCACCTACGAATAAGGATTTTATAGTGTTGCAAATTGCAGGTCATGGTAAAACCAAAGGGGATGGCTTTGTGTGTTTTCAATGCAAAGAGTACGAGGCGATCAAGCATAAATTCAGTATTCTGATATGTGAATAGGAGAGCTTGAAGAAAAGGGTTGATACCCTTAAAGGAAATAAAATGAGTGATCCATCAAGCACTCGGCTGCCCAACTCATTGTTAGTTTACTAGAACCTACGCTAATTGCATCAGACAACTCAATAGAATCACCATTGGCAGAAAGTGCTGGTTCCACAGGAAGTAGCTATTGTCAGAGAAAAATGGGAAATATAGTGTGCAAAAAGGATGGGTAAAAAAAAGGTATATACGTCAGGGAAAAAAACTAATGGTGCTGTAAAAACAGCTGTCATCTTTTAAGGGAACAAAATGTGATATCATTGTAGGCAACCTAATGCTATTAATAGATCTGAAAGTTATAGGGCAATATTGAGAAGTTGCTATGAGTTGAGATAATATTTGAAAGTGTTTTGAATTTTGCCCAGATATGATAGAAGGGAGTACATGATGAGGATCTTGTCATTCAGTTTGACCTTGCAGAGACTGTGGAAGGCTCATGGGGTAGAATTTCTCTCAACATTATCTGAACTCATTAAGAGAAGAGACTGTCTTTACAGAAATGGGATATGCTAAAATAGAAGGGGTGCAAGGATATTTGCTAATGCTATTGAGGAAGTGTATGTGGGTTAGAAAAATGCTAGTTTGTGTGGTTACACAGACTAATAATTTAATAGCAACCATAAGAAGAGGCAAAATTGATTCATTGATATCATCATATTGCTTGTACACTAATTCTAGGAGCAGTGTAGTAAGTATATTTTATCAATATGATGTATTGATCATTAAAATCATCATTAAGTCATCAAAACCTAATTTAATTTAAAAGTGGTGAATGAACACAAATTTAAAGTAAGAAGGAAAGGATCCAGAACAGTTCCATTATTTTACATGAATTTATATTTGAGTTTACTGTGCCTGTGCTCATCGTTGATAACACAAATTTCTATACAAGGTCACATCTCTCTCTGTTAGGTATTACTTTGACTTTTAATCTGTCTTGGCATAAGCATACCACAAATATTCGTTCCTCTGCATTAAAAAACTGGTTTTCTTTTTTGCTCTTGATGTTATATTTCTTCTAAACAACTACTTACTCTGTACAAATATCAAATCTTCCCTACCATAGACTCCTTCCATTGTTTGGCACATAATGGCCTTTAGCTGCCATTGTGCCGTAAAACTTCCAGCAACAACAACTACCATAGACTGTTCCCATATCTGGCAGTGGTATCCCCAAAGCCTCTCTCACGCTTCTGGACTCCATTCAAACAAGGGACAGTTAGGTTAATTAATGACTCATCTCTTATAAAGCCTCTCCACTCTGTCTTATAGATGTTCAGTTTCTGCTGCATGCCTTTTCTATAGAAAAGTGACCACTTGTGTGGTCATCTTTCCTCTGAATTGGCATCTGTAAATTTGTAATTCCCCTACTGTCTTCTAAACAAGTCTGAATAGGCGCCTCCGTAGCCAGGTGGGAAGGAGCAGCAGTGCGTAGCACACGCTTCTTGATTAGATCGGGGTTCGAGCCTGTCACCACCAAATATGGAGGATGCGGAAAGGTCAGGGAATGACTACCGCATATTCCCAGAGCAATATGGCCTTAGTTGCTAATGCTCCTAAAAACCAAATAACAACAACAACAACAAGTCTGAATACATGTCACAATCAATCAGCATCTATTCATTGTCCAACTCCAAACTGACAACAACAACTTTTTCTCTTTCTCATTTATCCCTTATCATGTTAAGGAAGGTTGTTGTTCTGTGGAACAGTTTTCCTTAACATGTATTTCCCAAAAATTACAAACCACAGAAATTCAAGTCAACTGTCAACAGCTATCATCTGTCTTCTCAGTGTTCAGTCCATGTGTAGTACCAAGTACTATAGGTTCTAGAACCTTTTATGCTTGGGGTTTTCTTAAAAAATAAAAAAAAGAATAAAAGAAAGAAAAGCTGATAAGAGTTAAAAATAGAGGGTAATTTTAAAATACATAAATACTTATATTTTGTCTGAACTGCACACTGCTAATACTTGGACAGCATCTTCTTTCATAAATATGCATGTTGTACAGTCTGTATTCTTGATTGTGTGACTATTGATTTGCATCAAGATGAAAGGTTATTGATTAGCATTATTCCAGAGTTTGGGGAATAATGATGAAATTTTAGTAGTGCATCCAGACATAAAGTTAACTTAAGTGCATTTGAGAGATGGGCTGTTAGAGCTGTAATGCTACAATTCGTATAGTGGTTAGACGCTGTAGATGCTGTCCAATGATGAGCAGCATGCGGTGCAGACAGTATATAAATATGTATTTATTTTAAAATTATCTTCATATTTTTAGTTTTTACTAGCTAGATCTAGTAATAATTTAGCTTAGTAAGAGTTTAGTCTAACTGCACCAACCAAAAGCTCTTTAATAATAATAATAAACATCAATTACAGCAAAGCATTTGACTCAGTTCTCCATAGCTGGCTGATAGACACTAAAGATCTACAAAGTCAAGCCAACATTGACACACTTCCTAGAAGCAACCATGGTGAAATGAAGAACCACCATCAAGATTGAGTACATCACAACCAGACAGATCCTCATCAGGAGAGGAATCTTACAGGGAGATGCCCTGAGCCCACTGGGTTCTGTATAGCACTTAACTCACTATCTAACATGCTCAACAACAGCAAGTATGGATATACCTTCAAAGAAGGAAGGAAAAACTTGTACACTCTCTCCCACCTGATGTACATGGATGACATCAAGCTCTATGCAGGAACTGAGAAGCAACACCAACAGCTATTCTGAATCACCAAAGGATTCAGCAATGATGTTAGAATGGAAATTTGGACTAGAAAAATGCAAGACCCTCAGCTTGCATCAGCGGAAATTAGCCAGCCAAAACTACCAGCTGCAGACTGGTAAAGAGATTGAAGCCATGACAGAGGGCGAGACCTACTAATATCTGGGGATGATGCAGGCACAGCAGTTAGAACACAAGGAGATCAAAGTCTCCCTCACTGAAAAATACCATCAGAGACTCAGAAGCATGCTCAAAGCAAAACTGAATGGAGGAACACAGTTAAAGCTATAAACACCTATCCTATGCAGTCCCAGTGCTAACATATTCCTTTGAGATCATAGAATGGACTAAAAACAAGCTGGAGGAGATTATAAGACAAGGACAGTGATGATTAAGAGCTGCCAACACCACCCAAAGTCAACCACGGAGAGACTGACCATAGCTCGGAAAGAAGGTGGAACAGGCTTGATAGACCTAATTGAGCAACAGAAGAAATCGATAAAGAAACTGAAGGATTACTTCCAGAAAAATAGCACCACTCTTCCATGCCATAAGGAAGATAGACAAGCAGAATACCCAACTTAGCCTAAGTGAGGAGACCCTTCCTGCCCAGATGGGACAAATGAAGATAGAAAGATGGGCAAAGAAGATACTCCATGGCAATCACTATAATGACCTCCATTAAGACCACATAGATAAAATGCATGACTCACAAGTGGGATGCTCTTCCCTGAGACTGAAGGATTCATACTCGTCATACAAGACCAAATAATCAACACCAGGAACTATAGAAAAAACATCGCCAAGGAGCCCTGAGTGACAAATGACACATGTCAACGATGCTATCTGGCCTCATCAATGAACCAACACATCACTGCAGGATTCAGGGTGATAAACCAGATGGAGTACACTCATAGACACAACCAGATAGCCAAGATAATATATCAGAAGCTGGCAAGGAAATACCAGTTGATCAAAGAAATTGTACCATATTACAAGTATGAACCCCAGGCAATACCAGAGACCCCAATCCATAAGCCATTCTGGGACCATGCCATAATAATGGACAAGACAATCCCACACAATATGGTGCCTCCGTAGCCAGGAGCAGCAGTGCGTAGCACACGCTTCTTGATTAGACTGGGGTTCAAGCCCATGACCACCAAATATGGAGGATGCGGAAAGGTCAGGGAATGACCACCGATTATATGGAGCAATATGGCCTTAGTTGCTAATGCTCCTAAAAACCAAATAACAAACAAGCAAACAAACCCACACAATATACCGGACATAACAACATAGCAGGGTCCAACACTTCAACTGCTATGTCGATAGCGCCAGTATTTTCTGACAATCTTCATAAAACCATGAGGAAAAGATCAGGAACTAAGACAGGAGATCAAAGAGATGCTGCATATGGAACAAGTAATGACCATCCTGATCGACCATATCAACCACTGATATGGTGGCAATTACACTTCATAAGAGCCTAGCAGCAATAGGTATAACAGAGAACAAGGAACTTCAGAAAGTTGCAATCCTGAACACAGGTATAATAATCAGAGCTCCTCGATGAACAGTAATAACAGCCAGATGTAAAACCACCCTGTTCACTTGGTACTAGTACCCATCATAGAGAAATAATAATAATCATTAAATCATTATGATGATCATTGATAAATAATGATTATTCATAACCATCATGATGTTTAAACTGCCCATTATGGGTTTGCTGCAATCAGACATAAATATTATCTCTCTCTCTCTCTCTCTCACTCACTTTATATATGTATTATGTACTTAGAGTTGCTCTATACTTTATTTTCTTTTTTGACAGATGTCTGCTGAAGAAACAGAAATAAAGATTGATGAAACACGAATGGGCTATACACCCATTGCCATACATTCATCAATACTGTTTTTTACAATTGCAGATTTAGCTAGCATTGATCCAATGTACCAGTATTCCTTGCCTTGGTTTATTGGCCTTTATATTTCATCAATTGAAAATTCTGAGGATTCAGATAATCTGGAAAAGCGACTTGAAAATCTAAAGGATCATTTCACATATTCACTGTATGAAAATGTGTGTCGCAGCCTTTTTGAGAAAGATAAGGTAAAAATATTTTCATTTAACAGATATTATTTTTTTAATTATCTTACAATTAGTTTAAATGCAAAAATATTTTAAATAAATATTTTAACAAATATTAATAAATAAATTTAAATAAATATTTTAACAAATATTAATAAATAAATTTAAATAAATATTTTAAATAAATATAAAAATATTTTCATTTAACAATTACTCTTTTTTTTTTTATTATCTTACAAGTAGTTTAAATGCATTGTTCTGTATGCATTTGAACCAAACCAAATACAGCAAACAGAAGTTGCACATAAAGGTGCCACCTATTTCATTATCCTTCAAATAAATAGTACGTCCTCATTAGCATTAGTAGAGGCATTTGATGCAAGAAAGCAAGCTTATGCAGCATCAGCCAAAAAAAAAAAAAAAAAAAGTAACATAAATAAATAAAAATAACCACTTCCTCTTCACCCCTCTGTTCGTTCGAAATACCTGTCCAGCTGAGCCTTAAACTTATTTAGGCTATCAACTTCCACGACAAGGGATGGAAGTCTGTTCCACCTACCAACCACCGGCTGGCTAAAGGCAAATTTCCGCACGTCTATCCTACATCTGTCTTTCCTCAATTTGAATTTATGCCCTCTCAGGTGATTTTTCTGAGCTAGAGGAAGAATCCCATCAGCATTGAGCATGCTTAAACCATTCAAGGCTTTATACACCTCTATCAGATCACCTCGCTGGTGCCTAGTCTCCAGACACTGTAATTTGCAAAACTTAAGCCTTTCTTCATAAGAGCACCCCTTTGTTCCATTCACTAATCTTGTTGCCCTTCTCTGTACTCGTTCCAGCAGCTCTACATCCTTCTTGAAATGAGGCCTCCAGACCTGTATACAGTACTCTAGGTGTGGCCTGACCATTGCCTTATACAATGGAATAATCACCTCCTTATCCCTGCTAGAAAAATTCCTGTATATCATTGACAATACTCCATGAGCTACTCTTGCAGCCCGTCTGCACTGCTCAGAGAACTTCATATCTGCCTGCACAATCACCCCCAAGTCCCTTTCATTCTCTACCACTGTCAGTGTAGTACCACAGAGTTGATACGTTGCTCTGGGGTTGCTGTTTCCCATGTGTAGTACTTTACATTTGTCAATGTTAAACTTCATTTGCCACCTCTCAGCCCATCTGCTGAACCTTTCCAGATCCTGTTGCAGCAGCATAGTGTCAGTAGTGTCCTTGACAACCCTGCCAACCTTTGTATCATCTGCAAACTTGGACATTAAGCTTGATATACCATCATCAATATCATTTATAAATACAGAAAACAACAATGGACCCAACACTGAGCCCTGAGGGACTCCACTAATAACATTAGTCCACGATGAGCAGCGTCCATTGATTACCACTCTCTGTCTTCTCCCCCTCAACCACCCCTTTATCCATAGCAGCAATTTGCCTCCAATGTCACACTGCTCCAATTTGTGTAGCAGTCTTCCATGTGCAACAGTATCAAAAGCCTTTCTAAGATCCAAGTATATAATATCAAAGTTATTCCCTGCATCCAGTTCTTTTGTGACTGCATCATAGTATCCAATCAAGTTGGTCAGGCAAGACTTCCCCTTAACAAAACCATGCTGTGTCTGAGCTATAACTGAAGTCTTGTCTAAATGATCCTGCAGTGCTTCTTTAACCAGTGCCTCCATTAATTTTCCTGGAACAGAAGTTAAGCTCACAGGTCTATAATTACTTGTGTCAGCCTTTGATCCTCCTTTGTGAATTGGGGTCACATTTGCACATTTCCAGTCTATGGGTACCTCCCCTGAGTTCAAGGAAGCTCTCATAATTATGGCTAAGGGTTTGCTTACTTCCTTTGCTGCCTCCTTTAATATAACTGGATAGATCCCATCCACCCCGGGTGCCTTTCTTGTGTTTATCTTCAACAGTTTCTCCTCCACTTTACTCCCAGTTATTTCAAGATTCTGTAGCTTACTGCTAGAGTTGAATACACCTCTGGTATTCCCTTTGCTGAATAACTCCTCATGTGTGAATGTCGATGCAAAATATTCATTTAGTTTGTTAGCTACCTGAGCAGGATCATCAACAGCCGACCCATCAATATCAAGTGGACCAATCTGATTCATCCCCTTCCTTCTAGAGTTTACATAAGTAAAGAACTCTTTGCTGTTTTTCTTTGCATCCCTTGCCAAGGATTTCTCGTAATCTGCCTTCGCCTGCCTAACCTCCTTTGTAACTTGGTTACAGATTAACTTGTATCTATCATAGGCTTCTGTGTCATGTGTTAATTTGTAAGTATCCCATGCATTTTTCTTCTCTGCCATATGCCTCATTAGTTCATCTGACATCCATTTTGGCCTAAACCTTGAACAATATTTCTTAGTTGGTATGTAAAGCCTAGTAGCTTCCAAGATAAGTTCTTTGAATGCTTCCCATTTTGAATTTGCTGTTGGTAACATCATCAGTTGGTCCCACTGTATAGAATTTAAATACTGTCTCAGTCCATCGTAGTCGCCTTTATGGAAGCAATAACCCTTCCCTTTACCCCTAATGGTAGTTACCTCTTTGAGTAAATCCCACTTCAGCACACTGTGATCACTGCCACCTAGTGGTTCATTTATCTGCAGATTCTTAATGCATGAAGAATCACTGCTGATAATCAAATCAAGAGTATTACTCCCTCTAGTTGCCTCCCGAACATGCTGATGTAGAAAACAATCATCCAATAAATCCACAAAAGCTCTGCTAGTGCGTGAGTAACCAGCCCCCAAATTCCAGTCAATATCTGGGAAATTAAAATCTCCCATTATAAGACTCTCTGATTTACTGGCCCACTCTATTTCCCTGTACAGTTCCTTATTATACTCATCAGAGTCATTAGGCCTATAGCACACTCCTACTCTCAATTTTGATCTCCCAATGCTTATGTCACACCAAACTGACTCAACACTGCACTGTCCAGCGATGTCAACTGGCTTCACTTCCTTGGTTTTTATGTGTTTCTTAACTAATAGCATAACCCCTCCCCCCTTCCTATCCTGTCTATCCTTTCTGTAGACGTTGTACTCCCCAAATTGCAGTTCTGCATCCCTTATATCTGTGTGACACCACGTCTCTGATATCCCAACAATATCTGCCTTTGATGTTTTGAGCAATACCTCAAATTCATCAAATTTATTTACTAAACTCCTACCATTGGTGTACACGCAAGTATACCTGCACCTGTTTCTATTCTTAGCTACCCTAACACAACCCATGTGTTTACTTGTACCGCAATGGCTCCCAGCAGTCTCTGAAATACCATGCATCTTGTTTTTCAGGCTTCTGCTCATTCTAATAGAAGCAGTGCAAGAATCTCTTTCACCTCTGCCAGTGGCTACTGTCAATCTATTGGTCTTTGTCTCCCCCCCCAAGCTAGCAGTTTTCCGACCCACCTAACACTGCCTCGATAGCATCAGCAAATATTCTTGCACCCTTTCTATTTAAGAGTATCCCATCCCTGTAGAAGCAATCTCTCCTGTTAACAAGTACAGTCCAGGCTGAAAAAAATTCTACCCCTTGAGCCTTGCACAATCTTTCCAGGGCCGAATTGATCGACAAGGCTCTCATCATATACTCCCTCCTATCGTGTCTGGGCAGAATTGCAGACACTTTCAAATTCAACCCTAATTCTCGGCTTTTGTTCAACAGTGACCTGTACTTGTTAAGTAATTCTGCCGGTCTCCTACTCTTAATATTATTAGTGCCAACGTGTACAACTATATCACCTTTTGTGCCCTTAAAAGATGATATTCGCTCTACAACGTCATCAACCTTTGCCCCTGGCAGACATACCCTGGTCCTGTTCCACCTATCTTTTTTACAAAGCATGTTCCCCGTTTCCCTGACAATAGAGTCACCAACAACTACTAGTTCCTTCGGGACCAGCGCATTCTGCCTTGGGGGTTGTCTCTGTGTCACGCGATGCCCAAGTGCAAGCTCTGGCGTTGATGTGGGCAGCTGAGAGCTTGATGGGCCCCTCAATTTAGTTTCTTCGAGGGCATCCACCCTGTCCTTCAAGCTCTTATATAGGCCCACAAGAACGCCGAGTTGTTGCCTGATATCGATACACTCCTTGCATCGCGCACACACAAAGACATCCCCCTTGGCAGTATCATGTCCTGTACCCAATTGCTCTGCAAACATCAAGCAAACAGTGCATTTTATAAGGCTGTGAGTCAGAGGACAACTGCCCCCCTCAGTTCTGCTCTGAGCCACAGCGCTTCCATTAGCTTGAGCCTTTTGCTTTGCTGCTCTGGTTTGAGTCATGATTCTATTAATTTATTAATTAATTATAATTAATTATGTTATGTTATTAATTATTAGCATTAGCATTAGCATTAGTAGAGGCATTTGATGCAAGAAAGCAAGCTTATGCAGCATCAGCCAAAAAAAAAAAAAAAAAAAAAAAAAAAAGTAACATAAATAAATAAAAATAACCACTTCCACTTCACCCCTCTGTTCGTTCGAAATACCTGTCCAGCTGAGCCTTAAACTTATTTAGGCTATCAACTTCCACGACAGGGGATGGAAGTCTGTTCCACCCACCAACCACCCGCTGGCTAAAGGCAAATTTCCGCACATCTATCCTACATCTGTCTTTCCTCAATTTGAATTTATGCCCTCTCAGGTGATTTTTCTGAGCTAGAGGAAGAATCCCATCAGCATTGAGCATGCTCAAACCATTCAAGGCTTTGTACACCTCTATCAGATCACCCCGCTGGTGCCTAGTTTCCAGACACTGTAATTTGCAAAACTTAAGCCTTTCTTCGTAAGAGAACCCCTTTGTCCCATTCACCATTTATGTTAAATATAATTAATTATATTATGTTTGTAATCTAAGTCGTTATATGTATTTATTTAAACTTACAATTTAACTGCTAACGAAGTGCAACTAACGCTATCTAGTACGGCATACAACTATCGTATCACAATGGCGGGAAAATTACTAACGGTAACGGAGTTGAAACACGTGGAAACCTTTACCGATATTTTTATGCAATTACAAGGCCGAGTAAAGAATAAATACACCAAGTTAATCAGAAAATCACAAAATAATGTTATACTACTAAATTTAAATCAAAAGTTTTAGAAAAACAATAATTTCAAATCAATAAATAAGAAAAATCCACTTAGCGGCTTGGAACACGACCGTCTCTAGTAGCCTCGTCAGCAGACTCATACAGAGAAGTATATTGCTATTTATTCAAAGGTTGAGTGAGGTTACTTGTTATGATTTGCTTCACAATATGAGATATGCAATACTTTTATATGCAAAATTCAGTTTGCCATTATAGTTACGTATAGAATGATACGTAACTATAATGGCAAACTGAAAATTTCATACTACTTGTATGATAGTTATATATATTACGTGAAGCCCTTTAGTTCTAAACTTGTGTAGATTTCTTTTATTATCACCTTCTTAAGTACTTATGGTGAAGTGGAATGTAATCCATAATAATAATTATAAGGCATGGTAATACAGTGTCTACATTTTGTGATTATCTGCAAATCTGTGGAATATAAACTCTTTGACAAGCAGAAAGTATTTAATAATACTGATGCCTGTATAAGGTTAAAATAAACTGATAGCTACACATTAAAGTTACACATGAAACAAAAACTCGTTTAAAAAATCTTCTGATTTTTGATTTTTAAAAGTTGGCAGATATATTGGAACATACCAACATCTACCATCCGCATCACATTGCATTGCATGGGATGCGATCAATTCGGCCCTGGAAAAATTGTGCAAGGCTCAAGGGGGTAGAATTTTTTTCAGCCTTGTCTCTTTTGTTAATAGGAGAGACTGCTTCTACAGGGATGGGATACACTTAAATAGAAAGGGTGCAAGAATATTTGATGATGCTATTGAGCCAGTGTTAAGTGGGTCGGAAAACTGCTAGATTGGGGGGATACAAGGAATAATAGATTAACAGTAGCCACTGGCAGAGGTGAAAGTGATTCTTGCACTGCTTCTATTGGAATGAACAGCAGCTTGGAAAATAAGATGCAAGTATTTCAGAGACTGCTGGGAGTCATTGGGGTACAAGTAAACACATGGGTTGTGTTAGAGTAGCTAAGAAAAAGAACAGGTGCATGTATACTTGCATGTACACCAATGGTAGGAGTTTGGTAAATAAATTTGATGAATTTGAGGTACTGCTCAAAGCATCAAAGGCAGATATTGTTGGGATATCAGAGACATGGTGTCACACAGATATAAGGAATGCAGAACTGGAATTTGGGAAGTACAATGTCTACAGAAGGGATAGACAGGATAGGAAGGGAGGAGAAGTTGTGCTATTAGTTAAGAAACACATAAAATTCAAGGAAGTGAAGCCAGTCGACATCACTGGACAGTGCAGTGTCTAGTCAGTTTGGTGTGACATAAGCACTGGGAGATCAAAATTGAGAGTAGGAGTGTGCTATAGGCCTAATGACTCTGATGAGTATAATAAGAAACTGTACAGAGAAATAGAGTGGGCTAGTAAATCCGAAAATCTTATAATCAGGGATTTTAATTTCCCAGATATTGACTGGAATTTGTGGGTTGGTCACTCACACACTAGCAAGGCTTTTGTGGATTTATTGGATGATTGTTTTCTACATCAGCATGTTCGGAAAGCAGCTAGAGGGAGTCACATTCTTGATCTGATTATCAGTAGTGATTCTTCATGCATTAAGAATCTGCAGATAAAGGAACCACTAGGTGGCAGTGATCACAGTGTGCTGAAGTGGGATTTACTCAAGGAGGTAACTACCATCAGAGGTAAAGGGAAGGGTTTTTGCTTTCGTAAAGGTGACTACGATGGTCTGAGACAGTATTTAAATTCTATACAGTGGGAACAACTGATGATGTTACCAACAGAAAATTCAAAATGGGAAGCATTCAAGGAACTAATCTTGGAAGCTACCAGGCTTTACATACCAACCAAGAAATATTGTTCAAGGTTCATGCTTAAATGGTTGTCACATGAACTAAGGAGACATATGGCAGAAAACAAAAATGCATGGGATACATATAAATTAATGGGTGACATGGAAGCCTATGATAGATATAAGCTGGTCTGTAACCAAGTCACAAAGGACATTAGGCAGGCGAAGGCAGATTACGGGAAATCTTTGGCAAAGGATGCAAAGAAAAACAAAAAAAAGAGTTCTTTACCTATGTAAACTCTAGAAGGAAAGGGATGAACCAGATTGGTCCACTTGATATTGATGGTTCAACAGTCGAGGATCCTACTCAGGTGATTAACAAACTAAACAAGTATTTTGCATCTACATTCACACAGGAGTTATTCACGAAGGGGAATGCCAGAGGTGAAGTAAATTCTGGCAGTGAGCTAGATGATTTTGTAATAACAGAGAGGAAAGTGAAGGAGAAATTGTTGAGGATAAACATAAAAAATGCACCCGGGGTGGGTGGGATCTATCCAGTTATATTAAAGGAGGCAGCAAAGGAAGTAAGTGATCCCTTAGCCATAATTATGAGAGCTTCATTGGACTCAGGGAGGTACCCATAGACTGGAGATGTGCAAATGTGACCCCAATTCACAAAGGAGGATCAAAGGCTAACACAATTAATTATAGACCTGTGAGTTTAACTTCTGTTCCAGGAAAATTAATGGAGGCACTGGTTAAAGAAGCACTGCAGGATTATCTAGACAAGACTTAAGTTATAGCTCAGGCACAGCATAATTTTGTTAAGGGAAAATCTTGCGTGACCAATTTGATTGGATACTATGATGCAGTCACAAAAGAACTGGATGTAGGGAGTGACTTTGATATTATATATTTGGATCTTAGAAAGGCTTTTGATACTGGAATTTTTGATACTTCCTGTTTTTGATATTTCCTGTTGCACATGGAAGACTGCTGCACAAATTGGAGCAGTGTGGCATTGGAGGCAAATTGCTGCTGTGGATAAAGGGATGGTTGAGGGGGAGAAGACAGAGAGCGGTAATCAATGGACACTGCTCATCATGGACTAATGTTATTAGTGGAGTCCCTCTGGTTTCAGTGTTGGGTCCATTGTTGTTTTCTGTATTTATAAATGATATTGATGATGGTATATCAAACTTAATGTCCAAGTTTGCAGACGATACAAAGGTTTGCAGGGTTGTTAAGGACGCTACTGACGCTATGTTGCTGCATCAGGTTCTGGAAAGGTTGAGCAGATGGGCTGAGAGGTGGCAAATTAAGTTTAATATTGACAAATGTAAAGTACTACATATGGGAAACAGTAACCCCAGAGCAACGTATCAACTCTGTGGCACTACACTGACAGTGTTAGAGAATGAAAAGGACCTGGGGGTAATTGTGCAGGCAAATATGAAGTTCTCGGAGCAGTGCAGACGGACTGCAAGAGTAGTTCGTGGTGTCTTGTCAATGATATACAGGAATGTTTATAGCAGGGATAAGGAGGTGATTATTCCCTTGTATAAGGCAATGTCAGGCCACACCTTGTGTATGTATACAGGTCTGGAGGCCTCATTTCAAGAAGGATGTAGATCTGCTGGAACGAGTACAGAGAAGGGCAACAACATTAGTGAATGGAACAAAGGGTTACTCTTACGAAGAAAGGCTTAAGTTTTGCAAATTACAGGGTCTGGTGACTAGGCAGCGGCGAGGTGATCTGATACAAGTGTATAAAGCCTTGAATGGTTTGAGCATGCTCAATGCTAATGGGATTCTTCCTCTTGCTCAGAATAATCATCTGAGAGGGCATAAATTCAAATTGAGGAAAGACAGATGTAGGATAGATGTGCGCAAATTTTCCTTTAGCCAGCGGGTAGTTGGTTGGTGGAACAGACTTCCATCCCTTGTTGTGAAAGTTGATAGCCTAAATAAATTTAAGGCTCAGCTGGACAGGTATTTCGAACGAATAGAAGGGTGAAATGGGAGTGGGTTTCTGACGGGGCATAGATTCAAATTGAGGAAAGACAGTTGTAGAATAGATGTGCAGAAGTTAGCCTTTAGCCAGTGGATAGCTGATTGTTGGAACAGACTTCCATCTGACGTTGTAGAAGTTGATAGCTTAAACAGATTCAAGGCAGAACTAGACAAACATTTGGAGCGAGTGGATAGGTGAAATGAGAAGGGTGTGTGTGTGTTTTGTTGTATTTTGTTTGGCTGATGCTATATAAGCTTGCTTTCTTTCATCAAGTGCCCTTGTTAATGCTAATTCAAGGAGGAACTGGACGAACCTTTAGAGGGAATGGTTGTGTGAATTTTTTTTTTTTTTGCTGTTGCTGCATAAGCTTATATGCTTGCTTTCTTGCATCACATGCCTCTATTACTACTACTACTAAACTGAATTCTAAAACTAAAACTAAACTGAACTGAATTCTAAAACTAAACTAAACTGAATTCTAAAACTAAACTAAACTGAATTCTAAAACTAAACTGAAATGAATTTTAAAACTAAAACTAAACTAAAGTGAATTCTAAAATAAAAGTTGGATGCTTTTCACGGAGTCCTAAGAAATTCACCACTAAACTAAACTGAAAATTAAAACTAACTAAACTGAATTCTAAAATTAACTAAACTGAATTCTAAAACTATAATAAGCCGAATTCTAAAAGTTGGTTGCTTTTCACGAAGTCCTAAGAAATCCACTAGAGCATGTATGCCGAACTGACTTACCATTCCGTTCAGAAAATTTTGAAAATAAAACTAAAGTGGAAATAATCAAAACAGCATTGCATGCAGGAGCTTTAAGCTTTGTCAAATGAAGTATTTTTCACATTTCAGGATTTGTTAACAGGTACAATTATCACTGGGAAATCATGCAATCTGCAGAAAACAGTGCAGATGAGCCAAAGCTCTCCCCAAGCATGATGTAGAATGACATATAACAGAATTTTCAGCCCATACATTTTAAAAGATAAAATGAATTCAGAAAGATACCATACTTAAAAATTTTGTCTTTACTGAAATTCGTTGTCTTCTTCTTGGATTTCTCCATTGTATCAATGGTTATCCTGGACCTAACTGTTTTTTTTTTTTTTTTTTGTTATATTTTAATTTTGTTCCTCCACTATTTTCTGTCCTCCCCAGTCCCTGTTGTTCATTTTCTTCTTTTCCATAGCTGTCATCGCTCCCTCCATCCATGTGCTTCTAAGTCTTCCTCTCTTTTTCCTTCTAGGTGGTATCCCTTCCATTGCTTTTTTTGATAGCGTCTCTCTTCTCCCCTTCTCATAACATGTCCATACTATTCTAGTCTTCTCTGTTCTATTCTGTCTATGATGCTTTTTTGATTGTCGATTGCTTTTTTTTTTTTTTTATATCTTCATTCCTGACTCTTTCCAATTTAGATCTTTGAACTGATCTTCTCTAAAAATCCATCTCAACAGCTAGTAATTTCTTCTTTTGCCTTTCCTTTATAGTCCAAACCTCAGATCCATATAGTAGGATACTCTGGAAAATTGCATTATATCTTAATCATTTGGTTTTTGAAAGAATATCTGAAATCTTGTTTAGCCTCAGTTTCAGTTTGATATTTTTTCAGTAATAGGTTTCTGTAGTGCAATTTTAAGTTTTATGTATAGTGCTCTGGTTGCAAGAATGTAAGATGCTGATCATATTTGGTGGCAAAAAATCATTTTAATAGCTCTTAATTTTACATCAGCAGAATGTGCTGGACAATTATTGATAATCAATAGTTTTTCTCTTTAGGTGGATGAAGCATTTTTCTAATGCCAGCAGATCCTAAAAACAAACAAGACATCATCCATGCCTTTCTATTTGCTGTGTATATAATGGTAACTTTTTAACATTTTTTAAAGCAGTGGAAGTTTAAACTTTTCTCTGTTACCAACAAAGAAGCTTTTATGACCCATCAGCATTGCATTTAGCAGTCACTGTGTCCCTTTCACCAGAGCACTGCTCACCTTTTAAAAAAAGTAAGTTATCAGCCATATAGCAATTAAAAAAAAAAAACATCCTATTTCATCCATGTTGTAAATATCCTTGAAAGAATATTCTTTCAATAAAACAGGTAATGTTGATTCAAGCCACCAAGACATCATTTCTTGCAGTACTTCTCGTGACTCCCTGTAGATATTCTTAAAGATGGTGCTGTTCCTTTAAACCATTCTGCAATCTGGATTCACAGAAAACTCTTTAATACCATCTGTCCAACAAAGCCTTCTTCATCAGAAGTGGTCTGGAGACAGGAGCATTCTGGAACCTTACTTGTTTGAACCATGCAAGAAGTGTAGCTTCTAAATTTTTATAGATAGCCACCTCAGACATTTTCAATCCAGTTGAAACTTGCTAGCTTTGTAATTTTTTGCAGTTTTATTCTGATTTTTTTATTATCACTGGTAAAGAAGTTGGTATGCCTAATTGTTTTATAAATTTCAGTATTCAAATGATTTCCTTCATTGATGGCCTGAAAAAGTTCCATTAAGGGATAAGGCATTTTGCTTATGAACCTTTCTTTCCATTTTCTACTGTATTGTTGGTTGTAAAAAATAAGAATTTTTGAAGAACTTTACCATTTGCACAAAGTCAGTTTCACTTTCGCACTACAAAAATACAGTACTATGATAAAAACTCGACTGGTACTTCAATATTCCACAGCAGTATGAGTCTGAACTCTATACAGACTGTGTAGCCTTCTGAAAAGACGAAGCATAACTGAGTTTAAAGCTTGTAGTTATCCCTTACTAGGTAAATTTAACAGTAGTCATTTATCTTTATAGTGATTCAGAACCAGGAAAAATACACCCTGTAAATTTTCATATTTGCATCCTCAGATGTTTTCGAACCAGTTAAAACTTGATAGTTTCATATTTTTTTTTTTATCCCAAATCCCAATTTTATCCCGATTTTTTACTATTGTGGATAAAGTAGAATTCAGTGTGCTGAATTTTTACAAACTTGGCATGCTTAACCGAGAAAAGAGTAATTTTCACTGTACCTAGTATAGCTGTAACTCCCCTTTTCATGATGTTAGGGCATTTCACGTGAATTTTAATTCTTGGGCCCAAATTTTTTCACCTGAAGCAATGTTTTCAAGTTATTTGGTTCACAGTAATTATAATGGTAAAATATAATAAAATTAAATATAATGATAAAACACCTGTTTCTAATGGGACCCTGTGAGAATTTTGCGTGTTAACATTTTTCAAGTTATGAGTTTTTGTTTTAAATGTTTTCCATCACAATAAATTTTTTATCTTATGTTTTTCATATTGTTATAATTCCTTGATATTTCTTATTTTGATATTAATCTTTATCATATACTTAATATTCTGTTAATATCTTGATATATTATATTCTACATATTTAATAATGGATATTCTGCTGAAGTACACATAGATAATTTTTACAATACATTTCAGTTTCATTAATTTGTTAAACATTCAAATACAGAGGTCAGGGAATGACCACCGCATGTTCCCGGAGTAATATGGCCTTAGTTGCTAATGCTCCTAAAAAACCAAATAACAACAACAACAACATTGTTAAACATTATTGATGTAAATTATATATTTAAAAATTATATTTTGGTGTCTTTATTTATTCAGATTTAGTTGATTTTTGTTTATAAATCCCTCATTAAATTATTTGTACATTTTTAATTATCTTAAAAGCTAAATAAAATATCATAAATTGTATCACATTGTAATATGGAATTATCAATTATTTTGCAGCTCTTGTTTTCATTCGTTCTTTGTGTCAATATCTTGAAAGCTAGAGGCATAGTTCAAGAAGGTGAATGGCGATTTCTTCTAACTGGGGGAATAGGGCTTACTAATCCCCATCCAAATCCATTTACTTGGTTACCTTCAAAGGCTTGGGATGAACTTTGTCGTGTAGATGATATTGATCCATTTAAAGGTATTCATTCGACCTTCAAGAAACTAGGAGATGGCTGGAAGACCATATATGACAGTTTGGTAAGTTTAGAATAATATTTATGAGCAGTCCATTAGAAGGTTTTGAATAAATATCAACATTTACCAGATTCTTAGGTCTAGTATATAACTAACCTAAAATGTTGATGGACTATCTGCAGGTCACTATTTGGGCTGGCCATGACTGAGTAAATAGCAGACAGATTAAAAAGAATTGCATATATAGAATGTCACTTAGCTAATATATTTAGTAGCCATACATCACTGTATTTGTAATTTAAAAAAAACTTACTTGACTTACTTGACTTTGTAATAAATGAGAGTTGAGTAGATGGGCTGAGAGGTGACAACTGAAGTTTAACATTGACAAATGTAAAGTACTGCATATGGGAAGCAGTAACCCCAGAGAAACATATCAACTGTGTGGTACTACACTGACAGAGGTAGAGAGTGAAAAGGACCTGGGGGTAATTGTGCAGGCAGATATGAAGTTTTCTGAGCAGTGCAAATGGTCTGCAAGAGTAGCTCATGGTGTCTTGTCAATGATATACAAGAATTTTTCTAGCAGGGATAAGGAGGTGATTATCCCCTTGTATAAGGCAATGGTCAGGCTACACCTTGAGTACTGTATACAGGTTTGGAGGCCTCATTTTAAGAAGGATGTAGAGCTGTTGGAACGAGTACAGAGAAGAGCAACAAGATCAAGGAATGAAACAAAGGGTTACTCTTACAAAGAAAGGCTTAAGTTTTGCAAATTACAGTATCTGGAGACTAGGTACCTGTGAGGTGATCTGATTGAGGTGTATAAAGCCTTGAATGGTTTGAGCATGCTCAATGCTGATTGGACTGTTCCTCTTATTCAGAATAATCGCCTGAGAGGGCATAAATTCAAATTGAGGAAAGACAATTGTAGGATAGATGTGTGGAAGTTTGCCTTTAGCCAGCGGGTGGTTGATTGCTGGAACAAACTTCCATCTGTCATTGTAGAAGTTGATAGCTTAAACAGATTCAAGGCAGAACTAGACAAACATTTGGAGCGGGTGGATGGATGAGTGAAATGAGAAGGGGGGGATGTTTTTTTTTCTTGGCTGATGCTATATAAGCTTGGTTTCTTGCATCATGTGCCCATGCTAATGTTAATTTGTCACTATGTTGTAAACTGACTGGCATTTTTTATATTAATGGCAAATAGGAAATTTTTCAATAGTTATACATAATATACACACAATTTATATGTGAAAAACCCACTATACTGGAAGTACAGAAGATATAGGCAGAGGCTTTACTCCTCCTCATCGTGTAGTCAACACTATTAGAACAAGTTCAGTGTATGAACATTATATTCATACATTGGTGGCATGGCTTCTGCTGTCTTTGACACAAGTCTGAGCAAACTAAATACCTTGGTGACAATGATAAAAATACTTATGTTTTATAATTAATAAGGTGCTGTTTAAATAGTACTAATATTAAAGAGAGGGAGAATAATTAGGTTCAGATTTCTTTAGAAATAAATTCATGCTCTGAAGATAGGGGCTGCATCATCAAGCAGTGCCACATTGGGATATGATTTAACTATAGAATTTATTCTTATTGCTGATGACAGAAGTGTTTGTGTTTCTGAAAAGTGACAGTAATTTTTTGCTTTATATTTTATATCTTACATAATTTTATTTCTTTTAAGTTGCTTTATTTTAGTGGATGCATCTTAAACTATTATCTATTGATTTTAATGTATATCTTATACTCAGGTTTCAGTAAAGCTTCTGACACTTCCACATAAAAGACTATTGTATAAATTTTAGCAGTGTCGCCATTAGTGGCAAGTTGTGCTGCTATGGATAAATGAATGGATGTGGGGGCAGAAGACAGGGGCTAGTTATAAACGAGCACTATTCTTTTTAGGCACATTAGCATGTATGCATAAAGTACCTGTCATTTTTGTCATGTCCATCTGTCTGCATGTAATAACCTGACTCCTGATGGGTGGATTTTCATAAAATTTTATATTTTGCTCTTGTAGGAAAAAATTTTCGAGTCATCTCAAATTTCATTAAAATTGGACCAATAGAAATTCCCACACTATTATTTCTTTATCCATCCATCCATCCATCTACACACAACTTGATCTCAGCAGATGGATTTTCATGAAATTTTATATTTAGCTCTTTCAGTGAGACTTTTATCCATTACAAATTACTTTAAAATTAGACCAGTAGGAATCTGGAAATTGGCATTTCTTTGTCCATCTGATCAGATTTGTTGATCTGTTTGTTGAGACTTCCCAAATTTAATTAAAATTTAGGAACCCAGAAGTAGGTACCTACTCACTCACTGATGGAAAGCCAAATAGCTTTGAAAAGTGCTGTCTGAGGTGTGGTACTCAACTGAAAATAAGAAACTGCAATTTTCTCTAATGGGGAAACATTACTTATTTGAAATATAAGGTTGTTGTTTTTGGTTTTTAGAAGCATTAGCAGCTTAGGCCATATTGCTCCGGGATATGCGGTGGTCATTCCCTGACCTTTCCGCATCATCTGTATTTGGTGGTGACGGGCTCGAACCCCGGTCTAATCAAGAAGCGTGTGTTACGCACTGCTGCTCCTTCCCACCTGGCTACGGAGGCGCCTTAAATATAAGGAGTGCAACTCATTGTGAAGTATGTTACAATGTGAGATGTTACAATAATGTCAATAATGTACCAGCGTACAAACTTCAGTTTGTCTTAAAAATTCAACTATACTACTAGTAATAATGCAAATGCACTAACTAGTGTCATTGTTTGAATTTTACATAGTTGAGGGCTTTCTGTCCTAAAATATTATTATTTAAGGCATGTTAATAAATTATTATTTGTTACTTGTTTTAACTAATTACTTGTTTGAACTAATGTTATTGGTGGAATCACTTAGCATTCAGTGCTGGGCCTCTTGCTGTTTTCAATATTTGTTAATGATACTGATGAAGGCATATAAAACTTATTATTTAAGTTTTCAGATGATGTATAGGTTCGCAGAGTGGTTAATAATAGGAATCAAGATGTGCTACTGTAACAAGACTTGGAAGCATTAGGCAGATAAGCTGAGAAGTGGCAATTGAGGTTTAACATTGATAACTGCAGGTACTGCTTATGGGCAACAGTAATCCCAGAATTACACACCATCTGAGTGATACCACATCCAAGGTGGTGGAGAATGGAAGAGATTTGGAAGTAATTGTATGGTAGTGTAGACAGATTTATAGAACAGCCCATGAGGTTCTGTTAATGATATACAGAATTTTTCTAACAGGAACAAAGAGATGGTTATCCTGTTGCATAAGGCAACGGTTAGGCCACATCTTGAGTACTGCGTACAGGTCTAGAAGTATTATATTAAGAAGGATGTGGATCTTTTAGAATAGGTGCAAAGAAAAGTAACCAGAGAGTCAAGGAAGCAAAAGGGTATTCTTGCCATAAATAACTTCCGTTCTATTAATTGTGGTGCTTGGAAACTAGTCATCTTTGAGTAGACTTGATTGACTTGTTTATGGCATTAAATGGACTGTAAACTAAATGCTGATGGCATCCTTACTCTTTCTTGGACAACACACATAAGGGAAAATAAACTTAAATTGAAAAAAAATATCTGCAAGATACATGTGCAAAAATTTGCTTTCAGCCAGAGAGCAATTGATTGTTGGAACAAACATCCATCTGGTGTTGTGGAAGTAGATAGTTTGAATAAAGTTAAGGGAACATTAAAAGATGCTCTCATAGGGATGGATAGATCAAGTGTATTAGTTTGCTTCCTTGTATCATATGCCACTGCTAATACTAATATTAGAATATATTTTCAGTAAACAATTTTGTCATGCTGTATATTAATTATAGTTTAGTCAGTGTTACTGAAGAATTAATACGTATTGTAAGAAATAAGTAGAAAATAACATTTTAAAAATATTTTCATTGCAGCTTCCTCATGAACAGACCTTTCCTGGAGATTGGGAAAAGCAATTGAGCAAATTTCAGAAATTATTAGTATTGCGCTGTTTGAGACCAGACAAAATCATTCCAGCTGTTCAAGATTTTGTTAAATATAACCTCGGTACTCCATTTATTGAGCCTCCACCTTTTGACTTGAATAAGACATTTTTAGACAGTCATGCTTGTGCTCCTTTGATCTTTATACTATCTCCAGGAGCAGATCCTACTGCTGCTCTTTTAAAATTTGCTGATGATCAGGTAAAATGTATCAATGCCATTAATAAGAATGAAAATATTGGAAATTTTGTTTTTATGAACAGGGATAAACAGATTCTTCTGTTTACAAGCCTATATTTCTGAACTCATTTCTTAGAAAGTCTTAGAAAGGAAGATTTATCACCTTTTAAAATTGTGATTTGATCAAGATAACATTGAATGTGAAGAGTATCATATAATGTACCTAGCAGGCTACTGCCTTCTGTTTCTATATTTGATAAAAAATTCATAAAGCAGATGTGCCACTAAGACCAATTGTTTTGTTAATTGACCCTGATATATAGCCATTTTCTAAGTACCCTAGTACATTTCTGAAATCTTTGGTCACTTCCCCCTGAACATTTATTTATTGTTCAGGGCAGAAGTGATCAAAGGTAAAATTTTAAAAAAATAATTACATATTAGTGATTTTTTAAATTTTATCCATAATTTTTACATACTTGTTTATCTCTGTTCCTATAGAATTAGCTGTCTGTTAGATGCACTAGATCTGCACCATAAAATGATTTTACCCTTGTTAATAGAAGTAAATTGTTGGTTGTTGATATGTGCGAGTATATGGTTCTGTCTGGTTGTCCTGCTGCATTATATGAATATCTGATGCTTTACCCTATTAATTCTGGAGTAACTGATCTAGCAATGCAATGCAATGCAAGATCTTACGATTAAAATTTCAGCGATTTTAGTTTTTTCTCCCATTCCCCTCTCCTCTTGATGATGACATAAAGCATCATCAAATTTACATGTTAAACTGACATGTATTTTCCAATATATGTCAGTTTAAATGCAACCTCCCTCCATTTAAACTGCCACATATTGGAACCCAGTGTGTGTGTGGGGGGGGGGGGGTGTTTACAAACTTTACAACAGTGATGCATATGCACACAAAGCTTACTCTGCACACTCCTTGTTGTGCCATACCTGGGTAAACTGCAGTGCATCTACGCCTAGACAATAGATCATTTGGGTTAGATATGATCTTTGTAAATGATGCAGTTTTCCTCATGTGGTATTAGACAAATCCAACTCCCCCACTTGTCTTATGTTCTCAGCATCCTCCAATGCAGAACACAATATTTCCACTTTATAAATGTTTTTCCAACATCACTGAAAGATTTTACATGTGGAGTGTTCAGCCTTCTGGCTCACTCATAATATTTTGTCAGCAGTTATATAAGTAAAACTGCCCTTATCTTCCTTCATTCAGAGTAGGGTAGTGTATTGTATAGCTGCCTTGCAGAGAATATTACTTGGGCCAAAGTAAATAGACATCTCTGACTAAATCAAACAAATATACAGAGAAATAGAGTGGGCCAGTAAATAAAATTGTCTAATGGGAAATTTTAACTTTCTGAATATCGACTGGAAATTGTGAGTTGATCACCCACACACTATCAAAATTTTCATCAATTTTTTAGATAAGTGTTTTACAGTAGCAATGTTAGAGAGGCAACAAGAAGTAATATTCTTGATAGGATTATCAACAGTGATCCTTCATGCATTAAGAATCTGCAGGTAAAAGACCCACTGGGTGGTAGTGATCATATTGTACTAATGTGGGATTTACTTACACCCAAGACATAACTACTGTCAAGGGTAAAGGGAAGGGCTTTTCCTTTTGAAAGGGTGATTACGGTAGTCTCAGACCGTTTTAAATTTTATGCAGGCAGTGAGAAATGTGTTTTTTCTTTGGCTGATGTTTAATAGGCTTGTCTTCTTGCATCATTTTGCCACTACTAATATTAATACTAAATATTTGGCTGCTATTCAAGAGGATAATGCTCAGGATTCTACTTTGGCTGAGAATTTCTGATTATGTCCATGAATGCTCCCCATATTCTAAATGGGAAGCATTCAGTGATGTAATCATAACAAGGATTTTTATATCAACTAAGAAATAGTGTTCAAGGCTTAGACCTAAATGGATATAAGATGAACTGATGAGACTTATGGCAGAGAAGAAAAATGCATGGTATGCATATAAATTATAAGGTGATACAGAAGCCTATGGTAAATATAAACTAGTTTGTAATCAAGACAGAGGAGGTTAGGGAAGCTAAGGCAATTTACGAGAAATCTCTGGCAATGAATGCAAAGAAAAGCAGTAAAAGCATCTTTGCTTATATTAACAGTAGAAGGAAGGGATAGGTCACATTGGTCCACTTGATGTTGATGGTTTAACTTTTGATGATCCTGCTCAAGTTGCTGACAAACTGAATAGTTATTCCATATCTGCCTTCACACATGAGGAATTTTTTAAGGGAGGGCATGTAAGAAGTTTATCAAACTCCAAAGGGGAGCTAAATGATTTTGTGATAACTGAGAGGTAAATAAAAGAGAAATTGTTCAAGTTAAACATAAAAAAAGCACCTGGAGTGGATGGGATCTATCCAATTATATTAAGGGTGGCAGCAAATGAGGTAAGCAAACCCTTAGCCATAATTATGGCTGACTAGGTTAGCCGGGTGGGTAAAGTGCCTGCTTGGCAACCCAAAGGTCGCGGGTTTGAATCCTGCCTCGGGCTTGGATCAAAGTAAATGCAAAAACTTTGGGAGGTGCATTATGGCCACAGAAGCCGATGCGCAACAACTAACATAAAAAAAAAAAAAAAAAAAGCCGTAATTATGAGAGCATCTTTGGATTCAGGTGAGGGCCCTATGGACTGGAGATGTGCAAATGTATCCCTAATTCACAAAATGGGGGGGGGGGATCAAAAGATAAAATAAATAACACTACACGACAAAATTTTTTTTTCATCATACCTCTGGAATGAAAATTGGTTATTCTGAAAAAATTAATGTCCTGATTATGAAAATATCAATCTTTTACGTCTGTCACGTCTACATCAAAAGATATACACATTTTTTAAATCCCTTGTTTTTATACAATATCAGCATACATGGTTGTAATTATTACACACAATATATGTTACTTAGACATGTTTCCCACTCAATGATTTCCTTTTATACTTCAGATTGCGTTTCCATTTAAGGCACCAGCAGTAATCTCCCATCATGGCAGAGTCCCAGCAACCATGGTATTGTTTTTCCATTGCAGATACATCCTGGTAGAAGCACTCTCCTTGTTCATTACTGACATCTGCTAAGTTTTCAGGAAAGAAATCCAGATGGAATGAAGGAAATGCATTTACAATGACATTCGGCACCCCATGTTCTTGTAATATTTCAGCAAGTTTGTCACCAGCTGCTCATAGTTCTATTTTTTTCTCTTTCCAAGAAATCCATATACCAAAGCCTTGAAAGATCTCCATGCAGCCAGTTCAACATCATTCAGGTTTCTTTGAAATTCTTTATCATTTAGGAGCTTTCTTATTTAAGGACCTATGAAAATTAGGTCCTTGGTGTTAGGTCCACTGTTGTTTTGTATATTTATCAATGATATTGATGAAGGTATATCAGGCTTAATGTCGAAGTTTGCAGATGATACAAAGGTTGGCAGGGTTGTTAATGACAGTAATGGCAGTGTGCTACTGCAACAGGATCTGGATAATTTAGGCAGATGGGCTAAGAAGTGGCAACTGAAGTTTAACCTTGACAAATGCAAAGTACTGCATATGGGTAGAAGTAACCCCAGAGAAACATACCAACTGTGTGGTACTACACTTAAGGTGGTAGAAAATGAAAAAAGACCTGGGAGTAATTGTGCAGGCAGATATGAAGTTTTCTGAGCAATGCAGACAGGCTGCCCGGGCAGGTCATGGGGTTTTGTCAATGATATATAGGAATTTTGCTAGCAGGGAAAAGGAGGTGATTATCCCTCTGTATAAGGCAGTGGTCAGGCCACGCCTTGAGTACTGCGTACAGGTCTGGAGGCCTCATTTTAGGAAGAATGTAGATTTACTTGAGCGTGTACAGAAAAGGGCAACAAGATTGGTGAGGGGAATGAAGGGATCCTCTTATCAAGAGAGGCTTAAGTTCTGCAAATTGCAGTGGCTGGAGACTAGGCACTTGCATGGTGATCTGATTGAGGTGTATAAGTCCTTGAATGGGTTCAGCACGCTGAATTCTGATGGGATCCTTCCACTTGTTCAGATTACAAACCTAAGGGGGCATAAATTCAAATTAAGAAAGGATAGATGTAGAATAGATGTGCGGAAATTTGCCTTTAGCCAGCGGGTGGTTAATTGCTGGAACAAACTTCCATCTGTCGTTGTGGAAGTTGATAGGTTGAATAAATTTAAGGAGGAACTGGACAGGCATTTGGAGGGAATGGTGTGATTTTTTTTTTTTTTTGGCTGATGCTGCATAAGCTCATACACTTGCTTTCTTGCATCACATGCCACTACTACTACTACTACTAATTCCTTCCTTCAGGTTTGCATGAGATAAATTTGGAAACATTTGCAGTAAATATGTGATTCCTCTGCTTTAGTGAAATTCTTAATCAGTCCAAGCTTGATGTGTAAAGGGGAAGAAAACCCTTTTGTGGAACAACCAATGGAACATACATTGCTTTTGCCGGCAATATATTCATCTCTCTTGTCCTAGTGTTGTATGATGTAGTGTTTGGCTGTTGCACGACTATCCCACAAACACAGGAAACAATAGTATTTAGTGAAACCACTGCTTAATTAAGTCGCTTAATTCTTCTTGTTCAATTTAGTGTGGGGCCTTTTCTTTTTCTGGCTCGTAGTCCAAATCATGTGAAGTAAATGGTTCCACGACACCTGGTAAAACAATTTGTTCTGTACCTTCATCACTACTTCCAATACTCCAAGATTTTGCTGGCACAGGTACTGGCAGCTCTTTACTGTGTGGCACTAGCCTAATTGCTGATAGGATATTTGGATATTTGATGCAGTGCTTGCTCTTTTTGGAAATGCCTTTTATTTTTGTCATGCAGAAATAGCAGTCGTTGAAATGATTCTTGGGCTCGCGCCACATGATAGGGATGGCAAAAGGTAATGCTCTCAGCTTGCCATATAACTACAGCCTTAAGTTCATTGTACAAGTAATACAACAGATATGTGGAGCCCAATTTTTTTCTTGGTCGCCGAAGTACAATGAATATGCAACTTTTGTGACATTGTATATTTTCTTCTTCTGAGTTTTTGGGATTAAGTGTCAACAAACATAGCAGACGTTGTTTGGGTGATTGATGCAAGTTCTGTGCTTTGTCTTCTCTATTTTAAAAATGGATTAACCTAAAAACAATAAAAGCAATTGGTAAATTTGAACAGAAGGTGAATTCTTGTAGCGTAGTTTATCATACACTATATATTGAACAGTTGAATGGTGTAATAAAATTAATAAAAATACTGACTTGTCTGGAAAAGTGCTTCAAAATAAAAATATACTATATTGAAAGAACAGTAATGATGTGCTTGCTTAACTTTTAGCCCAATAAACAAAACCAACCAAAAGTTAATAAGTTTAAAAATTGTATTTCAAACAGTGATGATATCTTTGTACCAAATCCAGTTATCTATCTATATCTTAAAACTGAGATGTGATAGGAAATTTTTATGATTGATTTTAAATTCTATACATAAAACTTTACCAGAAACAACCATTGATTTGCTGGAGGTAAAAATCAAGTTGGGTAGTGTAATTAGAAACCTGTTAGTTTAACTTCTGTTTCAGGGAAAATAATGGAATAATGGTTAAAGAAGTAATGCAGGACCATCTGGACAGGAATGCAGTTATACTAGAGTCACAGCATGGATTTCATGAGTGGTAATCTTGTCTGAACAATCTGATTGGATACTGTGATGCAGTAACAAAGGAACTGGATGCAAAAAATAATTTTGATATCATATACTTGGATTTCAGAAAAGCTTTTGTTACTATTGCTCATAAAAGACTGCTGCAAAAATTGGTGCAGTGTGGCATTAAGGGCAAGTTGTCCATATGGATAAAGGGATCATTGAGCAGGAAAAAAAGAGAGTAGTGTAGAGAGGGTAATGTTATTAGTGAATTACCCCAGGGTTTGATGCTGGGCCCATTGTTGTTTTCTATATTTATTGATGATGGTATATCAGGCTTAATGTCTGCAGTTGATACATAGATCGGCAGGGTATTTAATAACAGCAATCAGGGTAAGGTACTGGAAAAGATCTATAAAAATTAGGCAGGTGGGCTGGGAAATGGCAGTTGAAGATTAACATGTCGGACAGACAATTTGTGAAATCTGATCTGCTAATAATCAGAAATTCTCAGCCAGAGTCCTGAGCATCATCCCCTTGATAGCAGTCAGATATTTAGTATTAATATTAGTAGTGGCAAATGATGCAAGAAGGCAAGCGGGTCTCGATTACACAAGTTGTCTGTCCAACCTGTCTACTATCAAGTTTCGAGACAACAGGATTCCCATAATGTTCTTTACTGAAGATTAACATTGACAAATGCAAGGTACTGCATATGGATAGCAGTAATACTAGATTAATGTATCAACTGTGTGGCACTGCACTCAGGTTACTGGAAAATAAAAAATACTTGGCAGTAATTATGCTGTCAGATGTGTTTTTTGAGCAATGCAGGCAAACTGCCAGGACAGCTCATGAGGTTTTGTCAATGATATACAAGAACTTTTATAGCAGAGATAAGGAGGTGGTTATCCCATTGTACATGGCAATTGTTATGCTGAATCTTGAGTACTTGGGAAGGATGTAGATCTGCTGGAATGGATACAGAGAAGGCTAGTGAGATTAGCAAAGGGAACAAAAGGGTGTTCTTACTAAGGAAGGCTTCAATTCTGCGAGTTGCTGCATCTGGAGGCTAGGCACCTGTGAAGTGATCTGAATGAGGTGTTTCAGGCTTTGAATGGATTGAGCAAGCTCAGTACTGATGCATTCTTCTTCTTCTTGCTCAGACTACACACATGAGAGTGTATAAATTCAAATTGAGGAAGGATCATCACAGCATAGATGTGTAGATGTTTGCCTTCAGCCAGTGTGTGATTAATTGTTGGAAAAAAGTTCCATATGTTGTTGTGGAATTGGATAGTTTGAACTGAAAGAAGAACTAGACAAATTATTGGAGATGGATGGTAGTGGGAAATGTGGTTTTTTTTGGCTGATGTTTAAAAAGCTTACCTTCTTGTATCATTGCCACTACTAATATTAATACTAAATATTTTACTGCTATTCAAGGGAATGATTCTATTTTGGTCGAGATTTTCTGAGATACAGGGCATGCACTTGATCAGAGTCAAGTTCAAATGGTCAAACTTGTCTGTCAGGCTTTTCTTTGCCATTGTTCACAATCGCTATACATCACTACCATGCCTTGCTTTAATCATACTTTGTGTCTCAGATTTAATTGTCACTTTCAAGAAAGTCATTACTCAAAAGGACAGCTCATACCATAATTAGACTGTGCACCATGATTAAGGCCACTGTATATTCAAGTGTCTGGCCTCTGTAGCTGAGTGGTTAGGAGTGGGAGTGCAGTAGCACACTCTCTTTGAGTAGACCAGGATTCAAGCCCCTGACTGCTAAGTATGGTTGATCTGGAAACCCACACTGGACCAGTGTGGCAGATTATGGTCCATTTCCCTCAACATGAATCATTGAGGAGACTTCCATCCTGCAGTGCATTGTAATGGCTGCAGTTTACCCTTTTTTTTACCTTTATTCAAGTGTCAAGCATGACAGTATAGAAGCACACTTGCTTTGAGTGACTGGTTCGAACCTCAGTGCCCTCTCTCTCCCCTAACAGTTGTGCAAAACACTCTTTCCTGTGGAGCTTGCGAGGTGTTCACAATCAGTCTTAAAACCCATCAGGATTCCACCTTAGACATGTGCGTTAATGATACAAACAGACTTGTGGCAAATATTTGCTTCATTTGCTATAAAATTTATAGTCACATGTCTGCCTTCAGCTGTTCTACTTCAGTTGTAATGGCAGAGTCTGTAGTTGAGGTAGGTCTTCCTCCTCTTTGGTCATTCTGCACTCTGCTTTGCTCACACTACTGTTTTTTCCAAGTTTTGATCACCTCCCACTGTATTCATGGGCTTCAGTTCAGTAATAATTGATGAATCTAGAAAAACAAAACAAATAAATATACATTCACTTATTAGACTTGTGTAATTTTATGAAACTTATTCTTAACACACACAATATCAAATCCTGACTCAGATATTTCTAGGTGAGGGTTAATACCTATTGAGGGCTCCTTATAAGAAGGAATTACCTTCATTATTATTTTTATTTTTTACCTTCATTATTATTTTTATTTTTTACCTTCATTATTATTTTTTTAAGGTACTACTTGTGTAAAACATGCACAATAAAATTACTTACAATCATGAATTTTAGTTCACAAGAAACAAGTTGCATCCCACACTCTTATAGCTTGACATTGGTGGTACTTTTTAAAATTCTAAGGTTTCTGGAAATTGGGTTCCCATTCATCGTTTAGAATGATGGAGTGGGAGGTAACTTCTATCTTGAGCACCTAAAATTCATGATTGTAAATAATTTTATTTTATGAGTTTTAGACAAACAGCACTTCGAAAAAAAAAAAAAAATCAAGGTAAGTCTTTATATTTAAAGTTATCAACTTCACAGTACATTGGACCCCATAGTCCTTTTATTAAATAATAAAAATTATATCAGACAAGTTGACATAATGTGGTACATTGTCACATAAGTTTTCAAGTACTGCCTTGCATGCGGATGTTTATTTTAAAAATAATACTAATACTTATAATTACAGTACTAGGACCCGATGTAGTTGAGTGGTCAGAAGCAGGGTTCAAGCTCATGTGACTGCTAAATATGATTAATGATTGTATTCATCATTAAAATAATTAATATGAACTTTTCTGACCTAGTGGTTGTGCCAGAGTGTAAACCAGGACATTTACTGTCACACATACTCAAATATTTTTCAATAAAATAAAATTTTCAAAAATATTTTATTATCAAATTAGAGATACAAGTAATATAAATGACAAAAATAACGTTCTGATTTAACATTCACTGGTTATTTTATTTAATTATTAGTAAAATAATAAGAGAAGTTTACCTCAATATAGTATGTTCCTTATGATACACTCCTTCCTTATGATACCCTCCAGAAATTAAAACGGAAAAAACTAAAAAATCGACAACTTACCGGTACATTAGAGTAAAATATAAATAATTAAATAATCAATTTAAAACAATTAAAAATCAAATTAACGCAATTAAAAGAATCTAACGAAAATATATAAAAAAATCGATTTTCCTTCCTGAAGCTGACAATGCTTTTTGATCATATGTTGTGATCACAGGAATGAAAATTACCGAATCGGGTTAAACTTGAAACTTAAATAGTGATTATTTGTCTTTGCGCATGCGCGTAAAGGTCCATGCATTGGAGATCAAATATGGCCGCCGAACATTAACAGAATTCTCGTGTAATTTAATTTCTACGGTTTCTGCGATTAATAGTCGCGTATAATTACGTTGAACGTTAAGCATTTTTAAATAAAAAAGTATGTTTTCGTTAATGGCATGAAAGGCTAATTCTGACACTGCTGAACGAGAAGCACGAACTCATGCTTCATGTTGATTAACACGAATATTAAGAGAAAATCGCGTCGAACCTTGGTAAGACGAGTCGCAATCACCGCAAGAAATGTTGTATACCAGATCATTAATTTGTGTTGCGAACGCGGACAGAACCGAGCGATTGTTCAGTATAGTGTGTAACTTCCGTATTGGCCTAGCTACAATTTTAAATTCGGTATCTTTAAAGAATCTGTTAAGCTGTTTGTGCCACTGTTCAACATATGGGACAGAAATAAAGTATTTTTTGATATTACTATTGTTGATTGGTGTAGTATTTTGTATCCTCTCCCTTAGCCTGTACCCTAATTCGGTTTATTGTGGCAATGGAATAACCCCTGTTTAAGAATCTGCTAGTTAATATTTGTATTTCTGAGTCCAAAGTAGATTCCATCGTTGAATATTTATAGGCATTTAGAAATTGATTAAAGATAATCGATCTTTTGTAGGCGAACAGGTGATAGCTATTATAATGTAGAAGCATACCGGTGTTTGTAGGTTTTCGGTAGATGCTCAATTGTATTTTATTCGAGTCGCGGGTAAGCGTGAAATTTAGAAAGTTTAATGACCTTGTATCGGTATCCTCCCTTTCCAATGTAAATTTGAGTCTAGAATGAATATTATTAAACGAATGCAAAATGTCTTGGATAGTACTACTATCAGTAATAACTAGAACACTGTCTAAATACCTCCCATAGTAAGTGATACGGGGTCGAAAAGGTGTCAACTGTATATGCTCAATCGCTGAAAGATAGATCTCTGACATTAAGCCACTCAGGTTCAAACCCATTGGTAATCCAAAAATTTGTTTGTACACCTTGTCTCGAAAGGTGATGTAGTTGGCCTCAACTAACAGTTTAATTAAGTGAAAAATTTCCTTAGTAGGTAGCTTCGTATAATTAATCGGTGTCGAGTTTTTATTTAACATATCCCAAATAATATCTAATGTGTATTCAACGTTTACATTCATATATAACGAGATACATCTAGTGAGAATAAATTGTCATAGTCGCCGAGTCTACAGTCTTTAAGATTATTAAATAATGTATCGTAGTTCTTAATCCCAAATTGTATTACCTGTCTAAAGGATTTTATAATGTTATATACATGTGTGGCTAACGATGAAAATGCCGAGATCCTGTAGGAAACAATAGGTCGAATAGGAAATCCAGTCTTGTGTAATACCTGACCGAAAAGTGCAGGAATATTGTATGTTCTGGCCTTCAATTCCTTTAACTGAACCATAGTAATGTATTCGTTTTTTCAATACGTGGTTAACGTTTTATTGTATTGATTGACCAAATTGGTAAACAATGCCGGGTCTACTTCAAGATAAGTGGAAGTATCTGAAACAACTGAATCTAACTTATTAATATAATCATATTTATCTAGTATTACCACTGTATCTCCTTTATCTGCCCTCTGTATAATAATGTCCTTATTTCCCCGAAGTTCTCGTAAAGCCGAACTGTCATGTATATTTAATTTAGGAAGTCGCATTTCTTTTATGTTATTCACTACTTGGTTAATTTGTTGAATAAATAAATCTTTTTTGGAACATTATGAAGTCCAAATTCAATATCAATTACGCATTGTTTTTTAGGTAGTTTTCGAGGTGGTAAATTATAATTTAGTCCTTTGGATAAAAGTGAAATCTGGTCCTGCGATAGTGTACACGAGGAAAGATTTGTAACCTGTTGATATGTCAGTTCTTGAATACTGGGTGAGGGGGTGAACTAGCTGACATATTCTGTGGTATTACGTTGTGTGTCTGTGGGGAGGTTGTCACCCAACTCGTACGAACTTGGTCGCAAGCCATCTACAATGTGATAGAATTCGCATGAACGTGTCTTGACCTGTCCGATAATGTTTGCAACTTATTAACGTGTCTGTTTTTTATTTCTGAGGCCTGTGCTTCCCGTCGCAAATCTATGGAGGCCTTCAATACAGACCAATCATTCGGATGTAGATAATTTTTTAATTTATCGCGAAGCTTCCTAACCTGGGAAAGATATTTTTGGTTATTCGAATATCGAGATTTTAAGGCAAGCTTAACAATATTACGCGATGTCGCCAGTGTTAGTTGTTTTATGCCTGAAATTTTTTGATTTAAATTAACCCTGGCAAACTTGGGAACTATGTTGTTTTGAAGGCAATATTTTAGAAAAGAAATATGGTAACTTTGGGCTGAGTACCTTAGTGTAGATTTAATGTAATTTTGCACCAAGCCATTCAAAAAATCTCCCATAATTGTGTGTATCGATTGTTTACTACTGGAAAGACAGGAAGTGAATGAAATAGTCAAAAGAGTTTAAAAATTAATTAGATAGTATGAATCAGAGCTGTAATACTCAATATGTTCTACGTTGATAATAATATTAGTAATATAATAAGAGGAGTTTTCCTCGATATAGTACGTAGAACAATTCCATATGATACCCTCCAGAAATTAAAACGAAAAAAACGACAACTTACCGGTACATTAGAGTAAAATATAAATAATTAAATAATCAATTTAACACAATTCAAATCAATTTAAAACAATTAAAAATCAAATTAACGCAATTAAAAGAATCTAACGAAAATATATAAAAAACCGGCAGCCACATTTGATCTCCGATGTGTGGACCTTTACGCGCATGTGCGAAGACAAATAATCACTATTTAAGTTTCAGGTTTAATCCAATTCAGTAATTTTCATTCCTGTTATCACGACATACGGTCAAAAAGCGTTGTCAGCTTCAGGAAGGAAAATCGATTTTTATATATTTTCGTTAGATTCTTTTAATTGCGTTAATTTGATTTTTAATTGTTTTAAATTGATTTGAATTGTGTTAAATCGATTATTTAATTATTTATATTTTACTCTAATGTACCGGTTAGTTGTCGATTTTTTTCGTTTTTATTTTTGGAGGGTATCATACGGAAGTGTTCTACGTACTATATCGAGGAAAACTCCTCTTATTATATTACTAATATTATTATCAACGTAGAACATATTGAGTATTACAGCTCTGATTCATACTATCTAATTAATTTTTAAACTCTTTTGACTATTTCATTCACTTCCTGTCTCTCCAGTAGTAAACAATCGATACACACAATTATGGGAGATTTTTTGAATGGCTTGGTGCAAAATTACATTAAATCTAAACTAAGGTACTCTGCCCAAAGTTACCATATTTCTTTTCTAAAATATTGCCTTCAAAACAACATTGTTCCCAAGTTTGCCAGGGTTAATTTAAATCAAAAAATTTAGGCATAAAACTACTAACACTGGCGACATCGCGTAATATTGTTAAGCTTGCCTTAAAATCTCAATATTCAAATAAACAAAAATACCTTTCCCAGGTTAGGAAGCTTCGCAATAAATTAAAAAATTCGTTAATCTTCAGAACATGGTGCACCTTCAGCCGGCAATGGTCTTGGAGTGTTTATTCCCCCCCCTTCCAGCTGTTTTAAAATAGGAAAATGAGTTCCCGATTTTAAAACAGTGGCATGGGTGGGATAAACACCCTAACTAACATAGCAGGTTAGGCACGTGATTTTCAAAGGGGCACTGTGTTCTGGAGTTTTACCAAAAAATTATCAACATCCGAATGATTGGTCTGTATTGAAGGCCTCCATAGATTTGCGACGGGAAGCACAGGCCTTAGAAATAAAAAAACAGACATGTTAATAAGTTGCAAACATTATCGGATTGGTCAAGACACGTTCATGCGAATTCTAACACATTGTCGCGGGCTTGCGATCAAGTTCATACGAGTTGTGTGACAACCCCCCCCCCACAGACACAACGTAATACCACAGAACATGTCAGCTAGTTCACGAACACCCCCTCACCCAGTATTCAATGAACCGACATATCAACAGGTTTCAAATCTTTCCTCGTGTACACTATTGCAGGACCAGATTTCACTTTTATCCAAAGGACTAAATTATAATTTACCATCTCGAAAACTACCTAAAAAATCAATGCGTAATTGATATTGAATTTGGACTTCGTAATGTTCCACAAAAAGATGTATTTATTCAACAAGTTAACCAAGTAGTGAATAACATAAAAGAAACGCAACTTCCTAAATTGAATACACATGACAGTTCAGCTTTACGAGAACTTTGGGGAAATAAGGACATTATTATACAGAGGGCAGATAAAGGAGATACATTGGTAATACTAGATAAATATGATTATATTAATAAGTTAGATTCAGTTGTTTCAGATACTTCCACTTATCTTGAAGTAGACCCGGCACTGTTTACCAATTTGGTCAATCAATACAATAAAATGTTAACCATGTATCGAAAAAACAACTACATTACTATGGTTCAGTTAAAGGAATTGAAGGCCAGAACATACAATATTCCTGCACTTTTCGGTCAGGTAAAATTACACAAGACTGGATTTCCTATTCGACCTATTGTTTCCTACAGGATCTCGGCATTTTCATCTTTAGCGACATGTATATAGCATTATAAAACCCTTTAGACAGGTAATACAATTTGGGATTAAGAACTACGATATATCATTTAATAATCTTAAAGACTGTAGACTCGGCGACAATGACAATTTATTCTTACTAGATGTTACCTCGTTATATATGAATGTAAACGTTGAATACACATTAGATATTATTTGTATGTTAAATAAAAACTCGACACCGATTAATTATACGAAGCTACCTATTAAGGAAATTTTTCACTTAATTAAACTGTTAGTTGAGGGCAACTACATCACCTTTTGAGACAAGGTGTACAAACAAATTTTTGGATTAATGTCAGAGATCTATCTCTCAGCGATTGAGCACATACAGTTGACACTTTTTCGACCCCGTATCACACACTATGGGAGGTATTTAGACGATGTTCTAGTTATTACTGATAGTAGTACTATCCAAGACATTTTACATTCATTTAATAATATTCATTCTAGACTCAAATTTACATTGGAAAGGGAGGATACGGATACAAGGTCATTAAACTTTCTAAATTCCCTCTTACCCGGGACTCGAATAAAATACAATTTAGCATCTACCGAAAATCTACAAACACCAGTATGCTTCTACATTATAATAGCTATCACCCGTTCGCCTACAAAAGATCGATTATCTTTAATCAATTTCTAAATGCCTATAAATATTCAACGATGGAATCTACTTTGGACTCAGAAATACAAATATTAACTAGCAGATCCTTAAACAGGGGTTATTCCATTGCCACAATAAACCGAATTAGGGTACAGGCTAAGGGAGAGGATACAAAATACTACACCAATCAACAATAGTAATATCAAAAAATACTTTATTTCTGTCCCATATGTTGAACAGTGGCACAAACAGCTTAACAGATTCTTTAAAGATACTGAATTTAAAATTGTAGCTAGGCCAATATGGAAGTTACACACTATACTGAACAATCGCTCGGTTCTTTCCGCGTTCGCAACACAAATTAATGATCTGGTATACAACATTTCTTGCGGTGATTGCGACTCGTCTTACCAAGGTTCGACGCGATTTTCTCTTAATATTCGTGTTAATCAACATGAAGCATGAGTTCGTGCTTCTCGTTCAGCAGCGTCAGAATTAGCCTTTCATGCTATTAACGAAAAACATACTTTTTAATTTAATGAGGCCAAAATACTTAACGTTCAACATAATTATACGCGACTATTAATTGCAGAAACCATAGAAATTAAATTACACGAGAATTCTGTTAATGTTCGGTGGCCATATTTGATCTCCGATGTGTGGATCTTTATGCGCATGCCCGATGACAAATAATCACTATTTAAGTTTCAGGTTTAACCCGATTCGGTAATTTTCATTCCTGTGATCACGACACACGGTCGAAAAGCGTTGTCAGCTTTAGGAAGGAAAATCGATTTTTATATATTTTCGTGAGATTCTTTTAATTGCGTTAATTTGATTTTTAATTGTTTTAAATTGATTTGAATTGTGTTAAATTGATTATTTATATTTTACTCTAATGTACCGGTAAGTTGTCGATTTTTTCGTTTTTTCCGTTTTAATTTCTAGAGGGTATCAGTATCATATGGAAGTGTTCTACGTACTATATTGAGGTAAACTCCTCTTATTATTTTACTAATATTATTATCAACGTAGAACATATTGAGTATTACAGCTCTGATTCATACTATTTATTTAATTAATAAATTCTTTTTCCAGTTAGAACATGCTTTTTTGTTTATATCTCTCATTTATATTACTTTATTCTGTGGGTTTTTTTTTTTTTTCCTTTGTTGAAAGAATCGAGGAACAGTTGAGGGAGAGGATTTCCTACATCTGGATTTCATTATGTGTACAGAAAGTAATAAGACTATATCTGAAACTGTTTTGTGCATTATACTGCTAGCTCAACTGTTATGGTATTTATTATAGTGTCAACTAGTTTGTGAAAGTGCATCAGTTAGTTAATTTCATATTTAAAAATTAACTCATTAAATTCTGGTTAATATCATAAACTGAATTCCTGGTCAAGCCTTTTTTTTAAATGATATTTTGCTTATCTCTTTAGATGCTAAACTTAAGGCCAGTATCTTAAACAAACATATTCATGTCATGTATAATAGATTATTATTGCATTATGTATATAATCCATATACTTATCTAATCAGATTATTAGTATTATATTAGCATCTGAAGCTCTTCTTGCCTGTATAATTACCTTAGACTAGGTACTTATTATTATTATAAATAATAAGTACCTAGTCTAAGTCTGATAATTGTTCCGAAAATTACTTATTTTCAGAACAATTATCAGGAAATATATTCCGTTTTACTCCATCAAGATGAACCGAGAAGAATAAAGAAAGTTGGGGGAGGCCTTTGCCTAGCAGTGGAATTCTACAGGCTAACACAACAACTCCATTAAGAAAATATTTTAAATACAGAATAAATAATAATATGCCAGAATATCATCCTTTTCTGAATATAATGAAATGATAACTGAACTGGATCATTGTAAATCACTTGCATTTTGAAAGTAACATCCAAAGTAAATATTTAAGAAAGTAAAAATTATTGTATCTAAGATTATTATTAATTGTTAGGGATTTGGAGGCCATCGCCTGAATTCTCTTTCCCTTGGTCAAGGACAAGGTCCCATTGCTATGCAGCTCATGGACGAAGGCAGAAAAGCTGGTACTTGGGTGGTATTACAAAATTGCCATTTAGCTCAATCATGGATGCCAACCTTGGAAAAGGTATGATTGACTTTCTGTTTGATTTGTGATAATTTTTATAAGTTATTCTTGATTTCTAAGACTGTAATAATATATTGTTATATCTAGAATGCAATTTCCAAATTATAAAACCTTAAAGGGAATATATGAATAGTAATAAAAAAAAAAATCCAGTTCTGCATTCAATTAAAATAAAGTTTAATCAGTACTAGTGCTCTTATGTAGAGAGCTAGGTACCAGATACATATATACAGTAATCTGATTGGACACATTTTATAGTTTATTTTTTGAGAAAATATAGGTACGGACTGGATGTTTTGCTGGCTTCAAGTTGGGGATACAGTTATTAAAATTCAGCTATGAATTTATCTAGTGCTGCTGTATGTAAACATCTGTAAACATTTCTGAGAATTTAAACATACCTAAACATTGCAGAACCTGTAGTGGGAGGTTTAAAAATACATTTATAGAAGAGAAACCACAAGAAAACAACTAAAAAAAAAGATGAATCATTCAATTTTTAGGCATGTTAGCATATATGCATAATGCACCTACTGCCTTCGCCATGTCCATCTGTCATCCATTCATTTACATGTAATAACTTGACTCCCAGTGAATGGATTTTCATGAAATTTTATATCTAACTCTGTTAAGAACAATATTTAAAATAACTAAATGCACAAGGCATAATACATTAAGAGTTTAATATCTATATAATATCGGTGTGTAGATACACCATAGACAACTCTTAAGAAACTACAAAGTAGTTGTTGTAGGCGTCATTTGCTCTTTCTCTCTTACCCACTGATGATTAGCATTAGCATTAGTAGAGGCATATGATGCAAGAAAGCAAGCTTATTCAGCATCAGCCAAAAAAAAAAAAAAAAAAACACACCACTCCCATTTCACCTCTCCGTTCGTTCGAAATACCTGTCCAGTTGAGCCTTAAATTTGTTTAGGCTATCAACTTCAACAACAAGTGATGGAAGTAGGTTCCACCAACCAACCACCTGCTGGCCAAAGGCAAATTTCCGCACATCTATCCGACATCCGTCCTTCCTCAATTTGAATTTATGCCCTCTGAGGTGATTATTCTGAGCAAGATGAAGATCCCATTGGCATTGAGCATGCTCAAACCATTCAAAGCCTTATACACCTCTATCAGATCACCTCGCCGGTGCCTAGTCTCCAGACTCTGTAATTTGCAAAACTTAAGCCTTTCTTCGTAAGAGCAACCCTTTGTTCCATTCACTAATCTTGTTGCCCTTCTCTGTACCCGTTCCAGCAGCTCTACATCCTTCTTGAAATGAGGCCTCCAGACCTGTATACAGTACTCAAGATGTGGCCTAACCATTGCCTTATACAAGGGAATAATCACCTCCTTATCCCTGCTAGAAAAATTCTTGTATATCATTGACAAGACGCCATGAGCTACTCTTGCAGCTCGTCTGCACTGCTCAGAGAACTTCATATCTGCCTGCACAATTACCCCCATGTCCTTTTCATTCTCCACCACTGTCAGTGTAGTACCGCAGAGTTGATACGTTGTTCTGTGGTTACTGTTTCCCATATGTAGTACTTTACATTTGTCAATGTTAAACTTCATTTGCCACCTCTCAGCCCATCTGCTCAACCTTTCCAGATCCTGTTGCAGCAGCATAGCATCAGTAGTGTCCTTAACAACCCTGCCAACCTTTGTATCATCTGCAAACTTGGACATTAAACTTGATATACCATCATCAATATCATTCATAAACACCGAAAACAACAACGGACCCAACACCGAACCCTGAGGAACTCCACTAATAACATTAGTCCACGTTGAGCAGTGTCCATTGATTACCACTCTCTGTCTTCTGCCACTCAACCATCCCCTTATCCATAGCAGCAATTTGCCTCCAATGCCACACTGCTCCAATTTATGCAGCAGTCTTCCATGTGCAACAGTATCAAAAGCCTTTCTAAGATCCAAGTATATAATATCAAAGTTATTCCCTCCATCCAGTTCTTTTGTGACTACATCATAGTATCCAATCAAATTGGTCAGGCAAGACCTGCCCTTAACAAAACCATGCTGCGTCTGAGCTATAACTGAATTCTTGTCTAGATGATCCTGCAGTGCTTCTTTAACCAGTGCCTCCATTAATTTACCTGCAACAGAAGTTAACTTACAGGTCTATAATTACTTGTGTCAGCCTTTGATCCTCCTTTGTGAATTGGGGTTACATTTGCACATCTCCAGTCTATAGGTACCTCCCCTGAGTCCAAAGAAGCTCTCATAATTATGGCTAGGGGTTTGCTTACTTCCTTTGCTGCCTCCTTTAATATAACTGGATAGATCCCATCCACCCCAGGTGCCTTTTTTATGTTTATCCTCAACAATCTCTCCTCCACTTTCCTCTCAGTTATTACAAAATCATCTAGCTCACTGCCAGTGTTTACTTTGCCTACGTCATTCTCCTTCCTGAATAACTCCTCATGCATGAATGTAGATGCAAAATACTCGTTTAGATTGTTAGCCACCTGAGCAGGATCCTCAAGAGTTGAACCATCAATATCCAGTGGACCAATCTGATTCATCCCTTTCCTTCTTGAGTTTAAATAGGTAAAGAACTCTTTTCTGTTTTTCTTTGCATCCTTTGCCAAGGATTTGTCGTAGTCTGCCTTTGCCTGCCTAATCTCCTTTGATAGGCTGTATGATAGGCCAGTAGCCTTGAAGCATGTCTGGGTGGTGGTACTCACCGAGAATAAGTAACAATAGTCTTCTCTATTAGTGAAGCGTTACTTATTCGAGGTAGTGCAATATCATGGCAGTGCATGGTAGTGCAATATCACAATATGAGAAAGAGCAAATTATGCCTACAACAACTACTTTGTAGTTTCTTAAGAGTTGTCTATGGTGTATCTACACACCGATATTATATAGTTAAGAACAATGTACGAATGTTTCCCAAATTTCATTAAAATTAAAACAATAGGAATATATATATGGCGCCTCCGTAGCCAGGTGGGAAGGAGCAGCAGTGCGTAGCACACGCTTCTTGATTAGACCGGGGTTCGAGCCCGTCACCACCAAATACGGAGGATGCGGAAAGGTCAAGGGAATGACCACCGCATATTCCCGGAGCAATATGGCCTTAGTTGCTAATGCTCCTAAGAAGCAAATAACAAATAACAATAGGAATATAGCAATTATTATTAATTTTTTCATCCATATACCATATATTGTAGCTGAAGCACTGGATAATATGTTATGCAATGTGGAAGATTCACAGAAATGAAATGATCTTGGTTTGTGCATAAGTCATTGTTTTTGGATTTTTTTTTTTTTTTTTTCAATTTTGTTATAAATCATGAATTTATTTCAAACACATTAACTGTTTGTTAATGTATCTGAAATGTAATGCACTGTGTACACTGAGTCTACAGAAATCATGGGATGCCTATCTAGTAACAAGTAGGCCCACCTTTTGCCCGGATAAAGGCAGTCACACGGCGGGGCATTGAGTCCACTAGTTCACAAAAGCATTCCACAGGTATTTCCATCTATGCTTGCTGCACCGCTGTTCATAATTCTGTTGCATTCCTGGGTGGAGGATCCAAAGCTTGAATGGACCTTTCCACAGCGTCCCAAAGATGCTCCACAGGGTACATGTCCAGTGAATGTGGAGGCCATTCCAAGGTGGTAAAATCTGTGGAATGCTTTTCAAACCATGTTCTAGTCATCACGGCTCTGTGGGGAGGCACATTGTCCTTCTGGAATAGGTCCATTGCCCTGTGGGTGCATGATGACCATGAAGGGATGCAGATGGTCTACAAGGATGGACACGTAACCTGGACCGTTCAGAGATGCTTCTAGACATACCACGGGTCCCAACATGTTCCAATTGAACATGCCCCAGACCATACCTACCGTCCACCTGCCAGAACAGTTCCTTGTTGACATGAAGGGTGCATAGCTTCATGCAGTTTCTGCTAGATACTCACCCTCCCATCTGTTTAAAATAACTGGAAACAGACTCATCTGACCAAGAGACCCATCTCCAAGGTCCAATGCCGATGTTCTTTTGCCCAGTTTTGGCATAGAGTCCTGTGTTGTGGTGTTAGCAATGGGACTCTGGTGGGTTGGCAGCTCCCATAACCTATTGCGGCTAATGATCACCTGATGGTCTTGGTTGAGACATTTCTGGCACCTCCCTCATTGAAGTTGGTGGTGATTTGTGCCACTGTCACTCTCCAGTTAGCTGAAATAATGTGAAACAGACATCGAAGGCCACGTTCATCCACCACCTTTCTCTGCCCACAGCGCTGTCCCCAATAAGATGTTATTATGGAAATGGCATATTCCCAATACGCTCTCATACTGTCGAATGGGAATAGTGCAATTTCTTTACCGCCTCCTCGATAGAGTGACCCATGCATTGGGCACCCACTATCATCCCTCTTTCAAAGTCGGTTAACTCACGTTTATCCATATCCACACTGACATCGAATTACCATCTATGTGACTGCAATGATGTAGTGTGCCTATATACCTGCCAAGCTGTGGGTTCATCCGCTAGCAAGAGGGGTGACAGCATTGCATTGCCCATGAACCAGGTATCCCATGAATTCTGTCCTTTCAGTGTACATTCTTGTTTATAATGATATTAGTTTCTGATTTACCATAGTAAAATACTGAAGTAACTCACCAAACGTGGCCACCAATATGATTAGTTCCTTAATGCAAAAATATCCTCTCCCTAAAAGCTTCTTCGTGTGTGAATGTTGATGAAAAATATTTATTCATTTGTCAGCAATCTTAACAGAATCATCAATAGTTATGCCATTCATATCCAGTGGACCAATGTGATTCATCCCTTTCCTTCTAGTGTTAACAGAAACAAAGAATTTGTTAATACTTTTTTATGCATTCTTCTCATAATCCTCCTTAGCATAAAAGGGATAGATCATAAATCACTAAGGGGACCAAACAACTACTCCCCTTAGTGATTTGGTTGCAGACTAGTTTTTTTTTTTTTTTTATGAAAACATCAAACACGAAAGGTATCAAAACCTATAGTACTTAGTACCGTGCATGGGTTGAAGGAGAAGTATGGGGGAGGGGGGGTGCCGGAAACTTTGCTCTAGAGACTAAACATGGGTTTCACCACTTCAAGCCTCCAATAAGCAAAGTGGTGGTATTTCACCGGTTGATGAAAGTCATCTACCACCTACCACCTAGATTTCTCTTCCCCCTGATAATTTATAACCATCCAATGCATTTTTCTTATCTTCTGCTAGTTTCCTTGGTTCTGTTTGTTTTGCAGTGTGTTTCCTCTTTTATGAATGTTTTTCACTATCCACTGAAACATCTGATGGGTTTAATTCATAGTACTAGGCAAATTTATAATTGTATTTTAAAACTCAAGTAAATTTAGAGCAAAGACTTCAGGATGGAAGATCTATAAAAAACTGCTGCACAAAGTTGGGCATAATACCCCAATTTTTTACACAGCTGAGAGAAAACTAAATGTGCTACAAAATTCACTCTCTCATATTGCATATCAAATCACCATGAGCTGTCTTGGTAGTGCACCTCTACTTCAAATTAAAATCATTGTTCCTAAAGAATTGCTATTTATTTGAAATTCATACCAAATAAATAGCAACATACTTCTCCTTTAGGGGCAATGCTTTTTATTTGAAGTCAGATGCATTACTAAGTCATCTCATGATAACTTGCTTCACAATATGGGAGTGATACATTTTTGTAGTAAACTTAGTTTGTTCTTGGCCATATAGAGAACTGAGGGGGCTTATGCCACCTTGTAACTAAATTTTAATAACTGCATCCATAACACTTTAAGCTTCCCTAACATTCAGTCGGTAAATATATATATAGTTCCAGGAAATTATAAAATCATTCATTCAGAATATTGCATAAGCATACATGGCTTTCAACATTGATTTTACAGATTTCTACAGTGATTAAATATGATTTTCATTGAACACAGATTTTATGTCATTTATTTTCAACCATATATCTATGGCTGATAATAAATGATTTGTCTTATCCATCCTATGACTTTTATGAATTATTTATGGAATCAACAAAATAATAAAAAATTAACACCTTTTAAAAGAGGAAAGAAAGAGACAGTGCCATGCCTGATGAATCAACATAACTTGATGTTCTTATACTCTTATTATTATTATTTTTAATTGTTTTGCCTCTCAGTTGTTAATAGGAATTTGGTATTATAGGTTTGCGAAGAACTAAATCCTGAAAACACTAATCCAGAATTTCGTCTTTGGCTCACCTCTTATCCCGCTGAACACTTTCCCGTGTCAGTGTTGCAGAATGGTGTCAAAATGACTAATGAGCCACCAAAGGGATTAAGGGCCAACATAATACGTTCATACCTGAGTGATCCAATATGTGAAAATGAATTTTTTGAAGGATGCCAACAACCAGTGAGTTAATTATTGTTATTTCACTATACTTATAAAATATTATATTATGTTGTACTTTAACTTTATAAGATAAAGATAAATATAACCAACTTTTTTTTTCCCATTTGGATATATTTCTTCCTTCATTTTATAGATTTTTCCGCTTTTGCAGAAAACAGTAATACAATCTGCAGACAGTCTCATGCATACTTTGAGAGAAGATGTTCATTTAATGGACAAAATTTTAATCATAGGCAGAGACAGCTCGTCCATAGGCACTGCAGCACCCCCAGCTATTTAAATCTAGATATACAGCGAATGGATTTATATGAAATTTTGTGAAGAACAATATAACACAATGAATATTTTTATTAACAGGACCCACATATAGTATGCACATCCTCTTATTTCCAGTAACATTTCAATAATAAACAAATAAAAACATGAAAGCGTTTCGAACTTTGAAGTTTAATTAACCGTAGGCTTCACTGTGCACTAGGCAGTAACACATTTTGCATTCCAGTGAATATCTGGTAGTTGGTGGTTGCCATTGGCAACCAGCATATTGGCATCTTGCCAATATACATTTTTTATAGGTGAAAAACAAATCGAAGTCAGTGTAAAGCATGCACTGCATGCTTTATTTGCACTGCACTTCATTTCATCATTGACAATGATGGGTGTGTAACTACGATGTCGGTGTCTTTATGTTGTTCTCCCAAATTCCCATTAAGTAACTAAATAATATCAGTGTTAAATCAATACTCAACATTCAACAGTGTAATTATGTGATTACAGCTTAATTTCGAATTGAGCTTGAACTTGGTAAGTTGAAGTTATATTATGAGGTGATGTGTAAGTAAATCATTATTTCTATGACACATGATTTTATGAAATTTGATTTGATCATAGCCTTCATGCTTCGCTATGAAGTAAATTGCATGTCAGTGAATAAACTTCAGCAACTTAGTTTTTCAGAATTATATCGCCAAGAAAAAAATACGATTAAAAAATAAGGCTGTCCCACACCAAAGATTCAAATTTCTCAGCAGGGAATAAGTAATTTGAATTGTATCTTGGGCATCTATATGATAAAATTATAAAACTCTATTCATTTGTAACTTACGTCTAATACAATAAGGGAGGAGAAACTTATTTCCCAGGGAGAGAGAGATATGGACAGACCATGCTTCTTTAAAACTCTTCGGTCTACCCAAAATCACTATTCTATTGTTAGAATTGTATCTTGGGAATCTATAGGATAAAATTATAAAACTCTATTCATTTGTAACTTACATCTAATACAATAAGGGAGGAGAAACTTATTTCCCAGGAAGAGAGAGATATGGACAGATATTGTGCAATTCCTCGCCTTAGTTCCCTGTCGTTGGCCTCTCACCAACAGAGCGGAAGGAGAGGAGAGCATCTTAGTTCCCATGCCTGTCCACAATGGAACAAAAAAGGTTTTTATTGCTACGGCAGACGCGGGATGTCCAGTGGCTTTTGTGGGACGATTACCAAAAATGGTAGCATCGCTGTAAATGGGCATTCTTGGATGACTTTGTCTTGTGACATAGAACGAGATAACGTTAGTATATAAAGGGTTCTGTGAGGCACCGAGGGGGAGACCTTTTTTGCTTTTGTAATGGAGACTGGTAAAAGAGTGGAACGTCTCATCCTTGCCGAACGCCGAGGATCTTGGGGATGTGAAGGAAAGGTTCTGCAGTCGGTGTCACTTCAGCCTTAAGAACGGCCAGGGAGGAGCTGAGACAAAGGAACAATGGCTCAGAAGACTGCACCCTAGTTTCCACCAGAGGGAAGGAGGTCTCACAACCTGTCCTGAAACAAGAGATTTAACTGGTAAGCCATTTTCTCATTTGTGTGAATGTAAACCTCGAACATAACATCAACAGATACCATTTTAATGCTTCCTTCCTAAATATTTAATCTTTGTAATTTAACAACGTAAGGGAATTTCTCCTATAGTTGGTGGTACACAGGAATCTTACAGCAAGGTGCTGTGGGAGTAAGCCTGTTCACATTAGAACAGATGTAAGATAGTGTTAAGTAATGAGAACACCAAAAGCACTTTGCCTAAGGTTCTTCTGTTATCCAACCGTTCTGTTCTATATTGAAATGTTTTGTGAATGTTGTAGCTTGTTAAACCAGAGCCAAACAGTAAGTCTACTGAAGGAATAGTTCCAGTGATACTAGAATCCAGTATGTTATAAAGATGTTTTTGCCAATACATTATTATAATCCTAAAAGAGATTCGTGTGGTTGTTATGAACAGAAACCTTGAAGCAATATGTATACATATATTTACTTTTACACAAACAACTAGATGGAGTGCAAGTCTGAACACGTTTCCTTTTGTTATAATAAATGTTGTTACGTGTTACATAATGTCTCATTCTCTCTGCCCATATTCTTATACACCAATAGAAACAAGTATGAACCAGTAAAAGTTAGAGCAGGGATTGAGTTGACACTCCGTGATCGCTCAATCTTAAAAATCACAACGTCATCCAATTCTGTAGCAATTAAGTGCTAGAACAGCCCTTGATTTTGCCGAGAGCACGGATTTTGTCCTAACCCGACGATCATCTCATTTAGAATAATTATCATAGGAAAAGTAAACAGCCATAAGTCAAGGGGAATAAACAAGAGAGAGAGGAACCACTCAGAGAGAGAGAAAGACAGAGAGAGAGCCCCTGATAAGGTCGAAGAAACATATTGATAATGGGATTTCACTATCACTTTTAGGAAGTGTAAATATTAAAGAACAGCTTAGTGAGGCCTACAGACTTTCAATCTGCAAACATAACAGAAAAGTTACCAAGAATTGTGAGGTATTATTCTAAAATAATAGACTGCATTAAATTTTGTGGGCAGTTTGAAATTTCTTTATGTGGACATGATTAAAAAGACAATTCTAAAAATCCAGGAGTATTCAGAGGATTAATGAATTTCGCCTGTACATTAGATTCCAATTTAAAGAACCATTTAGAAAGTAATGCAGCATTTAAAGGCATTTCAAAAACTATTCAGAATGATATTCTTGACTGTTTGCTGCAAATATTCCGGGATGAAATAAAAAGAGAAATTAAAGAAGCTTCATTCATAGCTGTCATGGATGATGACACAACAGATGTTTCAGAGCATATACAAATAGTAATTGTTCTGAGATATGAACTGAATGGAGACATTTGCAAGCGTTTTTGGGGTTTTTTCACTCCAGAAAACCAGACAGCAGATGGACTATCAGAGTGCATTCTAGATCAGTTAGACATAACCCTTGAAGGAAATACTCAAAACTAGTTTCTCAAACATTTGTTGTGCAAGTTTGATGAAAGGCAAGAAAGGGGTAGTTCAGGCTGAAATAAAAGAAGTGTACGAAAATGCACATTTTATTCACTGCTATGCACACCAACTGAATCTGATGATGAGAAATGCAGCAAGTAGTACCTGAGATTCAAGAATATTCTTTTCGAACCTCATGTCGATACCAACATTTTTCTTGAGATCACCACAGCGTCTCTCTGTTCTCAGAAAGCATATGGACAGCCATGTTGCCTGACCTTCCCCTACAAGATGGAACTTCAATATACACACCGTGAACAGCATTTATGAAAATTTTGAATCCTTTAAAAAAGTGCATGGATGAACTACAAGCGACAGCAAACGCAGATAAGACGATTTCAGAAGCAACTGAAATTTTGCACATCTTGAGTAATGAAAAATTCGAGTTCTGGTTAGAACTTTTCCATCAGATAAGGCCTCACGTGGAAGTTATTTATAATCAAATGCAATCTCGAGAAATTGAGGCAGTTAAAATACATGAATATATAGGAAATTTTAAGAATGCCATTCTAAAAATCAGGAATTTTTTTTTTTTTTTTTTTTTTTTTTATGAAAATCCCATACACGAAAGGTATCAAAACCTATAGTACTTAGTACCGTGCATGGGTTGAAGGAGAAGTATGGGGGGAGGGGGATGCCGGAAACTTTGCTCTAGAGACTAAATATGGGTTTCACCACTTCAAGCCTCCAATAAGCAAAGTGGTTATATTTCAATGTACTGTGAAAATCTTTCAAAAACACTCATGATTGAAGCGAAGGAAGTATGCAATTATATAAGTGTTGACATAGGTGAGAGATATTCTTTTACAAAGCTATTAATTGCTGCTAAATTGTTTAACAAGGAGAAAATTGTTATTTTTCATACGAAAATGCCCATGGAAGAGGTACAGGAGACTACTGAGGCATATCCCATGATTGAAAGAGAAAAACTTCTTACAGAATTACAAGTTTTCTACAGAAGACATGATCTACACAATTATTGCAAATTAACTGACTTGCTGAAATTTACCTCAGAAAATAATCTAGCTGAAGTTCTTGGTGAACTTATAAAACTCATAAAAGTTCTTTTGACCATTCTGATGACTACTTCAGAGCCCAAACGCTGCCATTCAACATTAAAAAGAGTAAAACATTTTTGAGGAGCACTATGAATCAGGAAAGGCTAAATGCTCAAGTAATACTTTCAGTAGAGAAAAGCTTGGTCAACAAGTGCACCAAACTTGAACAAAAAAGTTATTAAACTATTTTCAACAAATAAAAACCGAAGAATGGATTTTGTTTTTAAATAAAAGTTGAAGTCTGTTAATGGTAAATGTTTAGTTAATGTTTTGTAGTATTTTTACATGTCTTATAACCAAGGCAATTTAATGTAACTTTAATAAGACGGAACAATATGGCCTTAGTTGCTAATGCTCCTAAAAACCAAATAACAAACAAACATGAGCTGCCACTGATCATAGGAGATATTGAATGTTTGAAAGTTTTAGTTAGTGTTAGTATTGGTATTAAAAACTGCAGCCATTATCAACCCACTGCAGGATGGAAGCCTCCTCAACAATTCACGTTTATGGTCCATTTCCCTCAACGTGAAAAGTATTGGTATTAGTAGTGGCAAAATGAGGCAAAACTTCTTTTACCCATTTCATTTGTCCATTCTTTCTAATAATATGTCCAAACCTTCTTTAAATTCATTCTAATTATCCACTTCCACAACACTAGGTGGAAGTTTATTCTAACAACAATTACTTTATAGTTGAATGCAAATTTGTGCAGATCTGTTTTGCAACCATCCTTTTTCAGTTTAAATTTCTTTAAACTGAAAAGAATATAAATTTATATGCTCCTGACTAATCTTGTTGCTCTTTTTTTGCAACAAGATTAGATCAGTCATTCCAACAGATCCACATCCTTCCTAAAATGAAGCTTCCAAACCAGTATGCAATACTCAAAATGCAGCCAAACCATTGTCTTATACAATGGGATAATTATTCCTTGTTGCTGCTGGCAAAATTTCTGTATGTCATTGACAGAACCCTATGAACTGTCCTAGCAGTCTGTCTGTACTGCTCAGAGAACTTCCTGTTGGACTTTCTTTTTCATTCTTTACCACCTTCAATTTGCTACCTCCCAAATGGTATGTTAGTCTGGGTTCACTACTACCCAAAAAGTTGTGCAATTTCCTTGGAAAAACATAATCAGGGATATAGCATCAGCTACAGCATATTTTATTTTGAGAGGTAATAGTATGCAGTTATAAAACTTTAACACAACAAATCAAACATGAGTTGGAACTGGACAATCCTTTCATTCTTAAAAAAAAAAGGGAGGATGAGGGGAGGGGATTAAGAGCTCTTAGTATCTGGTAGGCCAGAAAATTATACTCAGATGAGAACCAGAATTGAAATGTGGAATGCACATCTCACAGGGGTAGGGCCGCTGCTATTTACTGGACCAGGAAATACTAAATGGCAGGTGAATTTTAGAAAGTAAAGCTTGTTAGTACCGTCTTAAATTCGCATATTCACATTTGGTCGATTCCCTTTGGTAAAAAATTGATGATATCCATGTTTTCCTTTGGGTTGGCTAGTTTAAAATTCTTCCTTACTTAAATTAAAATCTCCACATGTGTAAATTTCCCTCACAAATATATAGACCTGCACTGTTTATGAAGAGGTGCCAGCATCCTTTGCATCTACTTAGAGCTGACCTTTGACACAATCAGGCATTCAAGGTGAATTCCTGACCATAGCAAAGGTCAGTCTGTACTTAAACTAAAATATTCTTATGGGTACAATTTTCCTCATAAATATGAGCCCTGCACTGTTTCTGAAGAGGTGGACTTGGAAGAGCTATATTGAGCTGGACCTGGGCACAAATAAAATACAGACATTTATGAAAGCGATAAAACTATAGTTTTTTAATGTATCAAGAATATATAATAATTGAGGTAGACAACCTATGAATGCCTCTCATATCATCAATGATATTTCTGTCCCTTTGATTAGTCTAGTTAAAGATCTCAGAATCCTTGTTGAATTATATCAACTTTCACTTTGACTTCTACAATTATAGCACTGTGGCTGGAACTACATGAGCCTATTGATTAAAAATTAAGGGAGAAGAATACCAGAACCTGAGATGGGCTGGTTTCCCTGTTCTGCATCCAGAGCTGTAATTTTTAACAATTTGAACTATATTTCTGTCATTTACAGAATCAGATTATTGAAAGTACGCATTCTTGCTAAATTTGAAAATGGAAATAAATTTGCTAAAATTTGGTTACATTTTGCTAAAATTAAAATAATTTTATTCACCTAGAACCATCTTTTTTTTTTCACTTTATCTGTTATTCAGGAATACAAATGATATTTTTCTATCAGTGCTCTTGACATTTTAAATGCATCAGCAGCTGTACCAAAATTGTATTTACATAGAGATCATTTTGAACCTTTGGTATATAGATATTACAAATTTTTTGAGTTATTAAAGAGATTTCTTGAAAGTTATTGTGAATTAGAGTTGAGTGAACAGAGCGGTTTATGAGCATGAAAGATATGTACGTTCTATCTCTGACTTTGTCTGTGCCAATTTTGTCTGTAGCAACATTCTTAATCTATATATAGTGAAATCTCTATTTTAATTTTAAGTCAGAGAAAAGCTTTTGTCATTAATTTGAGGAAAAACTTAAATGTAGGTTATATAATATTAATATCCGAAATGACTGTCTCCTTGATTATATTTAAATAAGTTAAAAAATTTTGGATATTTACTCAAAACACAAATACTTATTTGCATTAGTCATAGTAGTACCAATTTACCTCTGGACTGATTTGGTGATAAAATTTGGTGAAACTCGTGTAGTTGACATTTCTAAGCTTTTGATCATGTTTGGCATAATGGCCTTTTAAACAGCTTCCATCTTATGGTTTTCCTTCTGTTTTTTGCAGTTGTTTTGCTAGATTCTCTCCCCTATAGAACTTTTAAAACAACAGCCTATTGATTAAAAATTAGGGGTGAAGAATATCATATCCTAAGTGGGATAATTGAATGGCTGCTTTCCCTGCTCTATATCCAGAGCTGTAATTTTGTAATAATTCAAACTATATTTCTGTCATTCACAGAATCAGGTTACTGTGATGAGTGATGGTAAATGGGCTCTGTGTCTTCTAACTTCTCAATTAACGCTAAAATTGCTCAGTGGTCTGTTCTTTCTCACACTTTTTTTCAACAGTATATTAGTTTCCCTCCTACACTGACTGGAAATCCTTCATTGTTTTACTGATGATTGCAAACTGCATTCTGTACTTCAGAGCATTTCCTTTGAGAACCCTCCTCTGCACAAACAGCAACAACTTCAAAAAAATATCCACCATCATAATATTGCTGGGGAGGGGGATGTCTTTGTGTGTGCTTAATGTAAAGACTCTGAGGATGTTAGGTGCCAACTCTGGTGAGTATGGGCTTGGCACACCCAGGGTCCTGAGCTGGATATCATCATTCTTCTCTTTCTTGGTGATTCCCTTCTACTTCTTTGTCTCTCTAATGCTCTCTCTCTCTCAGGGTAACTCGGGGATTTTTTTTTTTTTTTTGGCTGGTGCTGCATAAGCCTTAAGCTTCCTTGCACCATGTAGCTAATAATAATAATAATAACTCATCATTGTTATGGACCTTTATTAGAGCTTGAAGAACATGTTGGATGCCCTGAAGGATTTAAATTGGGGGCTCATCAAGCTCTCAGCTGCCCACATCAATGTCAGAGATTGCACTTAATCGACAAGCAACACAGCAGCAATTCCCAAAGCAGAATGCATTGGTCCCACAGGAGCTAGTTGTTGTTGATGACTCTATTGTCAGGGAAATGGGAATATATTGGGCAAAAGTGATAGATAGAATAGGGTCAGGGTATGTCTGCCAGGAAGGAAAAAGTTGATGACATTGTAGAGCAGATATCATCTTTTAAAGGCATAAAATTGATATTGTTGTACACGTTGGCACTAATGACATAAGAGTAGGAAATCTCTAGGCTTACTTAACACGTTCAAGTCAATGCATT